>NC_090929.1:1213958305-1214583305 GCF_040938575.1 Ambystoma mexicanum | reverse complement strand
TTTTTTTTCCAACATTAGAAATATTGTGCAAGGTTACTTACTGCCACACATTGGCCAGGACCTTGACATTTTCCTAAATGGGTGTCTTGTGTGTGCTCAATTTCAACCTAGTTCACTCACATACAGAGCATCCCCTACAAAAAAGGGGAATGACACTGGTCAGATTTGCAAGTTGATTTCATCGGGCCAGTGATTCGCTCCTTTAGGGTAAACAAGTATGTGTTTACTGTAAGATGCTTGTTCAATGTCTTCCAGGCGGAGACAGCTGCCACAGTTATGATCAACCACATCTTCTTTCGTTTTGGCCTCCAGCAAAGGATTGAGTTGGACGGAGGAAGTAATTTTTATCAGTGAGGTAATGGTGAAAATGTGGGAGATCCTTGGGTAAAAAGAAAACTCCACATTGCCTACCGCCCAGCCTCGAGTGAGGGTAGAGAGATACAAGAAGACAATTTTGAGCATCTTAAAGAAGTTTGTGGCAGACTTGGGACCCAGTTGGGACATTCAATTACCACTTGTCCTGATGGCCATTAGGTCTACACCATCCTCTGCAACTATAATGCCTCCATTTGAGTTTATGATCGGACAAAAATGATGTTACCTCGCATTTGCTCTACAGAACTCAGGAGCAGACACTGATCAATGCGTTCACCACTCATGAATACATTGAACATTTAAGGAAGCACCTCCAGCATGCTTATGCTCAGCGCAATTTAGAAAAGTCAGCTGAACATATTATGATATCAAGACCACAAAGAAGGAGTATGAAATATGTGACAAAGTTTACCTAAACATTTTCAGAGGAATCAAACCAAGGAGTGGTAATTCCTTCTGTCTTGGCATGGAACCTTTCAAATTTTAGATACAATGCCACCTATTGCCTACATGATCTGCATCCTAAAAGGGGAACAGATGGAAGGAAAATGGGTCCACATCAATCAGTTGAGAAGTTGTCATCCCAGACAAGCTTTGAAACTGATTGAGGAGCCCAATGAATGTCGAACAGAGGAACCATCTGAGGAGTGAAAGGAAAGGATGAAAGCCCTGCATGAAGACTTATAACTGGTGAGTAGTTTAAGTAATCTTCTTTGGAGATGTTAAGAAAGAATTGTGTGAGGTCTATGTTCTGAAACCTATATGCAATGTGTTTTGTTCTCGAATGCTATGTCCAATCTTCTGGGGAAATATGTTGTGTAAAAAGTACTGAACCTCTCTTTTCTTCCTATTTTCAGATAACTAACTTCCTTCACTTCCAGTGAGTGGGAACAAGGGGAGTTCAGGGAAGACCCCAGGAAGGAGAAAGAAGGGGGTGCATTTCAGACCCCACAACCAAAAGACAGAAGTGGAGGCCAGAGCACCCACTCACTAAGGAAAGAAAATTAGCTGGATGGGCTTAAAAAAGATGTTGGAGGAAAACCCACTCTCTCCTGTTGTTTCCCATGACTCAAAACTGAAAAGAGCTGGGGGGGGGGACTTGTGGGGTTTAATTACAATCCCAACAGATATAACTGCAAGGCCAGGTTAGACCTTACTCAACATACAGGTTCTGATGGCTAGGTTCACTGGTGAATGAAAAGCCTGCCTGAAAACGTCAATACTGCTAAATGGGCGTAGCAAATCAAAATTCAGGTATTTCTGCAGTTGACACAAGGACCATTGTAGCAATGAAAAGGCACAGCACCGTGTTGGCTGAAGACAACAGCAGCATTTAACTTGTATCTGCCATAGAAAAATGAAAAGCTCATTCTCCATAGGAAATGTGGCATTCACCAGAACAGAAACAGACTCATGCAAAGGGCCTTACATGTGCATTTGCAGTCAAATTAAGACATGAAGAACATGTTGCCATGCCAAAATAAAAATATCAGCGAAAAGACTTGGGGCCTGATTTCCAGAAGCGTTTTATAATGTCAAAACCCCATTGCAAAACATTATGTGAATCAGGTCCTTGGTTTGTGACAGCGAGACAAAATGCATTGAAATTAATAATAGGTTTCACATGCAAAATACATGTCAGAGTGAACCGGCTATTTTTTTCAGGTGAAATGAGAATGGTTTTTGTGGGCCCAGGAAATGGATGGTTTTGAGTTTCAATTCCTGAACCTGTTGCTATGCAGAACCCTGAAGGAAGGATCAAAAGAATTGAAGATCTTGGTCTCAGGAAGGAGCAATAAAATGACCATTAGCCCTGGACAGAGAAGAGCTAATTGATTAATTGTACACTATGTCAGCATTGCATCCCAACAGATTGAACCACGTGGTTTCAAGATAAATTAAACCTATATGTAGAAATGAGAACTGTGATGTGAAACTAAATATGATGTATATTAATTATGTGGTCATTGACTTTCATTGCAAATATTATTTTGTGTAATAATTTGGGGACCGAGAGACTCACAGACTTGAGAAATATGTCATTTGAAAACTAGTAAGAAGCTGGTGATGTTGATGTAAATTGGATCCACATGCGATTTTTGGAAATCATGTTCTCACCAGAATTCTGCTTCTAACGTCCCATAAAATATTCGGTATGCGAAAGTTGGGGGTCTGATGGCTAGTTAAATTAGGTATTTAGATATTACATTTCATAATCATAACTTACACTTTTTATATGAAGGGCACAACGTTATAGCGTGGTACCGAAATGGGAACATTTCCTCAAGTCCGGCACGATCAGAATAGAATAAATATATACATATTATGATGGTTATTGGTAAAATAAACCTATTTCCCATGTAGGGACTTTTTAGGTGAAACTCTGATAAGTAACACCTAACACAAAATGTAACTCCAGACAGTGGATGTATCTCCTCCCTTCCTTATTCCATAATTTAAATGTCATCACCCCCAGAACCTATCTGTTGACAGGGGCCAGACTGTGGGAGTGGGGAGAGAGGTAAATGACCAACCCCATGTGCAAGATCATGAGTTAGCACCTCCTAATATTAACTTTCCATGGGAGGGCCTGGAAAGCAAAAAGGACTTGCCCTGTGGGAAAGGGGAGAGCTGCCTAAAAATCATCTGGGTGGAAATATTGGAAGACGGCTGGAGATTCCCATTGCTGGGGAGACTGGAAAACAGAGGCTGTGATACTTATCTGGAGCCATAGAGGGATGATTGCTGCGGGATCCCATTGACTGAAGGGCTGGCCGGAATCATGTTCTTCCCCAAAATCAAAGTCCTGCTCAGTCTCATGAGTTCCAAACCCAGAGATTACCAAAAGTAAGTATATTGTCCAACAAAATTCTGGTGTGGGGATCTATTTAATTAAATTATTCCCTTTTATTAGTGGGTTCCCTTCCATTAGTGGGTCAGGGTGGGATTGTGTAGACCCTTAGCATATTGACTTTATATTAATGTAATGAAATCACAAATAGATTGACGCAGGGGGGAGCTTGGAAGAATTCAAAACGTTCACCTTCTCCCTTAGCGAGAATAATGTTATAGCCACCTAAAGTAATTGGGGTAACCTTGCCACCAAAACGAAACTCATAACTCTCCACATTCCCCAAGACAGGCCTTTAAGTGAAGGAAGGTCTGAAAAACAAAATTAATGACCATCCCCATTTTACTGCCACACTTCCCCAACATGGGCCCCTAAGTGAAGAGGGGGCCTGAAAAACATATTTATAACTGTCCACATTCCCAAACATGGGCCTTTAAGTGAATGCAGGTCTGAAAAACCAAAGGAATAACTGTCCCCATTTTAAGCCATGTCATTTCAGTAGAGGAGTTCTGTAAGTAACTGGCTGTCCCGTTTTGGGGTTAGGGCCTAAAAAGTGTTTTCTCAAGGTTAAATTGAATTAGAAAAGCTCACAGTCTACGAAAAGTGGATTAAAGTAAGTACTGTGGAGCATTACTGAGAGTGCAGCACCAGTATAAATGAATTTTTACATGTGATCAAGTTGAACCAAACTGCTAGCCTTCTAAGCCCTCAAGAAAATCGAAAATGCACAGCACTGCATATGTGAACTGATTTTGCACATTGACCAATGTTGATTATTATTCAAATTGTAATCCGTATAAAGTAAAGCGTGCAGTTTGTCATGTTGCCAGGTAGGTTCTGATGGGCTACATGTTATTAAAAAGTGAATCCCAGGCTAAGTGTTTTTGAAGATACAGGTTGAGGGGTTAAAGGATTGTGATTTGTGTTCTTCAAACCAACCAGTGTTATCCATTTATGGAAAAAAAAAGAAGATTAATCGTGTGCCACAGAGAAGCTGGTGTGTGTTAATGTTTAGTGAAAAATGTATTGAACCTATACTTTAAATAAATATGACATTCTTTCTGTACACTGGCCTCCTTCTTGGCTATTTTTTGGCACAGGTGGAGGGATCCACTGCGCTCTATTTGAGTCAGAGGTAGGGCGTATTTGAATCCTGAATTAAAGGTACATTGTGGGTTCTCTCAAGTGGGGTAAGGAACTCCATATATTTAGTGTGGTCTCTGAATATACAGTTGCACATTACTGGCTACTTAACATTTGGACACCTGACCCCTTTTGTCAAATTTCAGCAACTTCACACATGAGACAGTTGCTTGCAATCGGTAAAACATCAACGTGGTCGTAGAAGGACCAGCCCTCAACCCTAGAATGCTTGGCTTCTGGGACATTTGCACAGCATTGCACTGCAACGAACTGCACCACACCAGTGTGAGGCACCAGGTGGGTAGAGAGCAAAGTAGGTCCCAGTATGCAGCAGCACACCCCACTCTTGCCTCCCCTACAAAGTTTGCTCTGTGGTATGTCAGCCAATCACACACACCCATTCTCGGTGCACTTTACTTCAGAGTGCATAGCACACCAAGCGATAAGCGAATCGGAACAGCGACCTGCAGGATCATTGATTTTTAATAATTGATGAGATTGGTGTCATGTCTGTCCAGAGAAACCGTTCGGAGAACGGCTATTTTTTGCTAGTTGACGATTACATTGCAAAAACGGTATTAGCACTTGGGGGAGTGGCAGAAACCAGTTTGGAGGCAAGGAACACAGGTTGCATATTTTGGGTTAAACCTGCATTCCTTTCCAGCCTCCTGCAGCAGTTCCTCCCGCTGCCATGTTCTTTCCTGCTGGTGCACCTGGGGCACGCCTGCAGTCCCACCACCCTCGCAATTCACCCAAATTCACACTCCCTCTCCGCCACAACCACACCCCTTCTTACCTGCCACTTCTCCTAGTCACAGTCCAGGTCCTTCTCCAATCTGCTTAACAGCCACCACTGAAAGAGAAAAGGGCCAATGCCACTTTTCTGTTTATCCGGTGGACATTTCTGTTTGTATATTTTTAGGGGAAATCGATATAAAGTGAAGACAGTTTCCCATTAAAAAAAAAAAAAAGAATATTAACATTCTGGACGTAGGCCCAGGGTGCTAATCGCCATAACCACCTCAGCCTGGGCATGGTCTCGGTGGTGATGCTACATTAACTCTAAATATTGTATCATAACAGGAGATGACATTCAAAATGATTTTCTAGAAAGTAAGCCGCATTAGTATTTTTGTTCAGATGAATACCTTTCTACGTATTCATAGCATAAATGCCACAAGTCATGGTCTCTGTTAATAAAAATGTGTTTCTTTGAAGAAAACCATGTTTCCTGTTTATGTAAACTGCTTCAGGTGGGCTGGAGAGTGGGCGAGAGCGCAGGAGTATCTTTTGTCTTCAATACAATGCTTTTTTAAAATAAATAAATCCTCCTTTCCTATTGCAGTATGTGTTGGTGGTGTACCATTTACAAAGCCATTTTTTTTATTACAGCAGATAATTCATGCTTCAGCGGTTGTGCCCAGCAACTCTTTCCCCCACGTATACAATTTAAATTAAGATCATCATTTGTAAAACATTGTTTAAAGAGTGTAATCTCCATTCGGTCCTAAGATCCAGGATAACGCATTAGAGAAAAGATATGTTAAGATGCAGCTCGTTGTGTTAGCGCACCAAGTGTTAATGATAAGAGCAGGTGGATGGGTAATTATGGAAAAAACGGCCCAGTGCACCTTGTTTGCTTGATCTCGTTCCCCGTAGCCCTCTACTGCAAAGCAGTTGTCTGGATTGCCTTGAGTCCACAATTTTATAAACATTTGGAACATAACAATCCGAATTTAAATATATCGTTTTAAATGGAACCTCGTGACGAATAGGTCTTCTTGTAAAAATTGTCAATAATGCAATTCAATTCAAGTAAAATAAAAAAATATATATAGAGAGAAGTTTTAAGCACAGAAAAACATGAATGCAACATGCAAAACTCCGTGTAAGGTGTGACAAGTTAATAATAAAGAATCAGAAATAAAAGCCTACTATAGTAGGCCGGGTCTAATGTATGTGGCCGAACCCTGACTTAACCACATATTTGGTATTTCGGGTTCACTGGAATTTAGAGAGTTTTAAGAGGTTCGAGCAATTCAGTTTGTGTAGCCGTATTCACTTTTCTATAGAACCTGCTTCTGGAGCTCCTCAGCAGTCACTGGGAATATTTCTGAGGGAGGAGGGTGATTTCTGTTCCTGGTTATTTGATAAATGTAGCATTTATTTTTAGGCAGTGGTTTTTGGCATTGCTTTTAGGGGAACGTTTATGCATTACTGAACTGAATATAATGTGATTGTGCATTTTGGCAAACATCTTTAAAAGATGACTTTTTATTAATTGAAACAGGCAGGCTAGGTATGTCTTCCTATGGAAACTTGTTTGCATATTTTGTTCTGGGATGGCTTGATTCCCACCCTCTCAGGCACAACATGGTTGAGCACATCAGCAGAAATACTTGAATTTCCTTCAAAATGTGTAAGAACATTTTGAAGGAATGGGAAAGGTCTATGCAGTTTACTTGATTCTTTTTTTTTACGGTTCTTGCTGATAACTTAGGCAGTTATATTATTGCTATGGTGATTGGGTGTGTGACGCAACACACCAACAGCCAGTACGGAGGGGGAATGTGTACTGTGGTGGCTCATCGATGACTTGGTTGAGCCAAGCACGATAGCTTACCATACACACAAACAGCAGAACTTCTTCTCAAATGTATTAGCACACTTTCAGCTAAGGGTACATTCTCAGGGTGTGTGACTTGGTGATAAACACACATTGGTGCATGACTTGGTTGAGCTAGGTACCTGACTGACACACACACACACTTGAATTTGTTGTCAAATGTATTAGCAGAATTTCAGGTGAATATACACATCTTTGGGAACACTGGTTGATGGAAAGTTTACTCAAGCACAAAAATGTTGAGTGCACAATATGACAGTGCCCTTTCAATTTCTTGTCAAATTTATTAGCACAGTATGAGGGAAGGGCAAATCGTTTTCGGGCACACTGATAGATGGAACGCATGCTCAGGCATGACTTGGTTGACCACAGTCGCTTACACAAGCAGTTACATTTCTTGTCCAGTATATTAGCACAAATCAATGGAAGGGAAAATGTCTTTGGCATATGC
The DNA here is from genome assembly GCF_040938575.1 of Ambystoma mexicanum. Taxonomy (NCBI): domain Eukaryota; kingdom Metazoa; phylum Chordata; class Amphibia; order Caudata; family Ambystomatidae; genus Ambystoma; species Ambystoma mexicanum. The sequence goes on along the minus strand of NC_090929.1, from coordinate 1,214,575,859 downwards.
ATGTTGATTGAATGGGCACTCAAGCATTACCTGGTTGTTTGCATTAGAGCTGACACACACGCATAAGAATGTCTTGTTAAATTTACTAGCACACTTTGACTGAAGGAGATTCGACTTTGCAGTGTACTCATTGATTGAACGCATGCGAACACACAATTTGAGTGAGCACAGTAGCTGACACGCATGAGCACTCGAATTTCCTATCAAAGCTATTAGCATCATTTGAGTAATGGAGAAATGTCCTTGAACACATTATGACGCCTGACTTGGTTAGATGCAGTAGCTGCATTTCTTGTCAGATTTATTAGCACCCTTTGAGGCATAGGGCAATAGCTTTGTGGGAGTTTGGCTTGGTTAAGCTCATGCACAATAAAACTGTAGGCCAGGAGCTGACACACACACACACACGCACTTTATTTCCTTGTCAAATGTATAGGCACACTTTGAGTGAAGGGAAACATTTGCTAGGAAGGCATGTTTGTGGTGCCTGTGAGTGTTTTGGTTGTGTCTCTAGCAATAACACATATCAAATAAAATGACCCCAAAGCTAGAAGTCACATTTGTGAGGTGGAGAGGAAGGCATTGGAAAGTTGTACAGTTTACAGCAGAAACAGCTTCTGCTCAGTTGTTGGGGATGTAAGAGTCATGGGTGGTAGCATATTGCAGGAAGAGATAGCAACATTGAACATGGTAAGCAGTCCCCTACTAGTGCTTCTGATACTGTTACTGACATGGCTGTGACTACCACTTCACTACTGTCAGCAGCTAAAATCCACCTTCCCTAATATTTGAGTCTGGCACAGTGAGATTGAACCCATCCTCCATGTCACATTGGACCAGTGTGCACGTCCACGTTTTACATGGGTCTGTTGGGTTGTAAGCAGAAGATATGTTTTAAAGGGTTTTTTGAAGCTGCGACTCTTAGCAGCGAGTTCAGCAGTGTTTTGTAACATGTTAAAGGTGCAGAATGTTTCTCAGCCTGGCACACCCAATGCGCACCCCCTCCACTAGTTTAACCTAAGAATCCAATCATGTTAATGGAGGCAGTGATGAATCAGGTCAGGGTGATGCCCATCGAGAGGTTGACGTTAGCCCACCTTGTTTAAAGAAAAGGCAGAGAAGGATATCAAAGAACACTGATACTGAGTCAAACCCAGATCCAGAAGTGAGCCAGAGGAACTGATGGAAGAACAAACAAACTTTGAACTGCACTTTCCAGCACATGCCCTGAAAGCATTCAGAGTGCAGATATTCTAGAAACAGCACATCCTATCTACATTCTCTTTGCAACCCTGAAGTGTCAGTGGGGAAGACCATCACCAAAGCAAAGGCAGCACCAACTAGAACACTACAGCAATCAGTAACACCTGTTTGATTTATGAAGTGCCATGCTTCCTGTCTTTGCCCAAGAGCTCGCAGCACCTACTGCAACTACTTGGACTCACAGTGCATATCTTCTGTGAAGAGTTATTTTGTAAAGTATAAAGAGAATGCATATTGCCACCTGACAATTATGCCAAAAAGCAGTGATTTGTGGGAAGTCATGGACCAGTCTGGGTACTTCGTCAATGCTTGCTATTTGAAGTGACAACATGCACAATAATGGGACTAGCATACCAAGCAGCATCCTTCAAGGAACACTCAGCACCATGCTGGCACTGCCCCCACATTGTCAAAAATGGGTCTTCTGTTAAGCATGTAGAAATGTACTCCCAGCAGCAAGCAAAGCATTAGAAATGGCATGGGAACAATGGGCTGGTGGCCAATGCAGTGCTCACTGCTTGAGATATCTGTTTTGGGACAAGAAAAGCATACGCTTCCTCATAGGGCGTGATGGTGGATGTTCTGAGCCTGGCAGATCATGAATGTGGCATGCAGATGCTTGTTTAGAATGGCTGATGGGACCAGGTGGGCAGAGGGCATGGCCAGGCCAGAAGCTGCATGTATTGGAGCCAGAGATTGTGCATTTGGAGAGGATGGTGCCGGTTTCTGGGAAGGTTACTTCCAGAATGTTGCTGAATCAGGAGGGTGCAATGACTTCTGGGTTCCTCAATAAACGAATGCACAATGTGATTGATCTATGGCAGAAGTGGTGGAAAATCATATGTTAGAAGCGGTTTGGTAGGCTGAGCAGTAGCAGGAGATTGTGCAGGAGGAGAATCGGGAGCAAAGGCTCAGGAGCAGGAGCAATGTGAAGTTTAACAATGTATGGCCTTGAACTCTCCAGATACACCATAATCCAGCTAAGCAAACAAATACGCTGGTGTTATTTTGAGAGAATTTACAGAAGCGAATTATAAACCACTGTGGTTAAAGTGGGTAGCACTGTAACAGACACAGGGACAATATCAACAGCAGAGAGTTATTGACAGTACATGAATAAAAATGATTTTCCATTTACATAGTGACCATGTAGGGTTGAATGAAAACATTGAATGTGAAGCACGTACGAGAAATATAAGTTAAATTAAAACCAAACAGACATGGGTAAAGGTTAGGGATGGTGCTTCCTTCCATGCAGTTCCACTGATCCATCACCCACATACATTATCTTTCCTACAATAGGTCCCAAGAGGTTCTTCTTCTCGCCCTATTACCATTACCTTCTATTCCCTACTACTCAGCAGTCTCCTTACCACAATTACCTCTCTGCTATTACTACTACCTCTCTGCTCTTACCACTACCCCTACTTAACTAAAATGTCTTACTGCTATCGCCTCACTAGTACCACTCCCCCTCTACTGCTACTATGACTTCTCTACTACTGCTTCTCTCCTCTCTCTCTCTCTACTCTCACTACCAACCTCTACTACTGCTACTACTACTAACACCTACTACTTTTCCTATCATTCCCACTACTACACCACTTCCTCCCACTACAACTATTACTACCTCTAGAGCTCCAACACTTACTCCTCCCTCCCAGGCACAAACACTCCACAGACACCTCTCTCGAGCAACCTCCACAGTTCTTCCACAGTCTCCTCCTCTTGTCTCTCGGACATCCTCCTGCACCTCCTGTCCTCACCCGACTAACAACCACGTACCCATTCCAAAGCTTACCTTTAAATATCTCAATCCCTCCCAGGATTGGCCAACTCACCCTGAACAATCACTTGCCTGGCATAATTGAGATGTGACAGAGGAAGGATTGGTGAAGGCTTCATAAGGGCTTGTAAGCCCTGGCCCCTCCCCCAAGTGGTCCTGCCATGCTCTTGACAAGTACGTTCAATTATTTAGTAACAAACTGTTTTCTCTGTTGCTTTGGACCGTCAAGGAGGGCACTCATGTGGGTTCTCTTTTCCGTTGTCCGTGGTGGCCTATCCCTGAGATGCAGACACCAGCTGTAGCCATTTGCTGGATTCTCACCGTTCTCCCAGATGCCATTTCGGCTCATGGCTCTCCATCAATATCTGCTCCTCCTCAGGCCTGTGCACCTCTTCCCAATTTTACATAATTGTTTTTCAGTTAATGTAAATAGGATCATCAGCAACTTTCTCTAGTGCATGTCGCATAGTTGAGGTATGGCTGTAGATTCTGCCATGTTCACATAGCATGCAGGCTTTGAATTGATGTGTTAATGGTTGAAACTGATCTCCAAGCTGCACTTTAGAAACGTTGAATCTTACAGAAAGAAACAGCATATGTTGTACAGTAACTATTTGTTCATTACACATCGAACACATATTATAACGTTTAAGTCCCATGGGATGTTACATGAAGGTCATTTATATTATCTTGCTTTTTAGTAAAAACACCACCAACTCTGCTGCCAGCTGTACGTAGACTAATTACATGCAATGTTGTAAGTGGAACTGTAACCAAACCTCAATTGCCATTATGAAGATAATGATGTATGCAGTATGCATATAGTACCTTTTTCATTAATTCGGTGCACATAACATATTTACATGTATTCTAATGTGTAAATTACACCAAATGGGTGTGTTCATAAAGGTGACAGGTTGTCCAGGACCTCTGTCCCCAAAACGAATAAATGTATCCCTGGAGATTAGGCGCACCGGACCTACACAGATTGGCTTTTAGGGCATCTCTGATCATTCAAAGGGTCGGTACACGCTTCCTCAACTGTAAGGCATGATTGAGTAGCTGCCTCACGTGTATGAACAACCCAATTAAGAGTTGGCCAATTGTGGAGCCAGATAAGGATGGAAACCAAGCACAACTCTTCTATTTGCTTTTAAAATATCCATTGTGGTTTCTTTCTGGAGCACATTAATGGAATAGCATTTTATCAATAATTTTAGAAAAATGCGACGGTGAGGAAAATGTAAGATGATCTAATATATGCACAATGCTGAGGACCAAGGCCTTCTTAATGGAGTCTAGTTTTCTCCACCACGATAGATACAGCAGTGTCCACTTGCCTTGAAGAGACTGCACCTCTGCATGTACATATTTTGTATTGAGCTATTTGGTTTACTTTAATGTAGAAGCAAACAAAACTCCTAAATATTTAATACCATCTGACTTGCAGGCCACACTGAGAGTTTGAAACCGAGAAGAAAGAAAATGTATTGTCCGGTCCAATCCGTAGCTCGAAATATCACTGTTCTTCTGAATAACTGTCATAAAATTTGGGATTTTCTCCCAAAATAAAAATGAAGAATGTCATCCATACAAGCTGACAACGTAACTCTGCGCCCTTTGATGAAAAGGGCTCCTATGGATATATACCGTAGGGGTTCGAGTGCTAACATGTGTACGATGAGTGGCAGTGGGTACACTTGTCAGGTACCTCTGGTAGAAGACATCCCATGAAGCGTTTAGACCTAGAGAGAGCATGTTTATCATGTGTAAGAGATTGGTCCCAAATCCCATTAAGTGTAGGTTCTCCCGGAGGCAGTCCCACTCCACTCGATCAAAGGAGTTTTTGGTGTTGATCAATAGGGCTGCCTCAGGATGGTTACGTTAGTTTGCATAATGTAACACGTTGCCCAACATGAGTGTATAGTCTGAAGCCAAAAACCAACTTGATTCTGAAATATTTCGAATGGAAGGGCAGAGTTTATCCTGCTGTAGATTATTTTGGGCAAGATTGTATCGTCATACTTCACTAGGGGTGCCAGCTGGTACTTTGTTTTATTAACTGTTGGTCGTTATAAGGTTTGGGGAAACAAAAACATTTTGGCTTGTGAGAAGGACCCACTAGCCTCATCTGATATTGATCTATAATTAATGAGCTGTATTATACTGAGTGTGCCCATTTTGGAAAAGATGTGATAGTAATCAGCAGTGAGTCCTTTGGGGTCTGGTGCTTTACATTTTGTCAGGGAGTTGGTTGTCTTCAGAATCTCCTGCGTGGTGATAGACCCCTCTAGTAAATCAAACATTATTGGTGGCTGGGGAGATATGTTGGTGGGGAGATATGTTGTAGGAATCTTTGTATCTCTTCTTTTGAAGTGGTCCCTTTAGAAGTGTGCACAGATGGGTAGAAGGTTGCAAAGGTCTCAGCAATGCCAGAATCAGAAGTCAGGAGTTGCCCAATACACTATTTGATAACTGTAACTTTGGTCCAGTCCATTTTAGCCTTAAGATAGTCCGCTAAGAACTTGCCTCTCTTGTCGCACCTCTGGTGATGTCTGGCATTTTTTATCAAGATCAGTATAAGCGCCTTATCAGTCAGGGTAGCGTTATAAGCAAGCGTGTTCTTATGTCATTTCTGTAGAACGTGTGGTGTTGCCAAAGGCTGCTAAATCATCTTCAATCTCTTTATTTCAGATTCTAATGTAGTTAAATCTTTCTCTTCTTGTTTTTTTTTTATTTTTTATTAAAGTTTCTTTTGGGGATGAGAATACACCCACGCAAATCTTTATTCGCAGCCAGTTGACCTGCCCAAATGTGTCAGCATTATTATTTAGTAGATAGAATTATTACAAATGTGCTCTTGGGGCCTTTTTGATGTCTACATACTGCAACATCCATGAATGAAGGTGCCACTTTCTCTAGTGCTCTTGGATGTGTCCAAATCCGGGACAGTGCACAACAGCATATTCTGATAAGGAGTGTCCGTGAAGGCCTGATTATGCGAGTGATAGACAGCTATACTTATTAAATATTAATGTAGTCCAGATGAGAGTGGGTGTAGTGAAGGTTGGAGAAAAAGGTGAAATCTAAGGCCAGATTCATAAAGTAGCACAAATGGAAGGAGCGCAGAGAATGCGCTCATTTCATTTGCGCTACTTTAAAAAATGTGCAGGTCATCTTATTCTCAAAGGCGACATGCGCATTTCAGGAGGGCCAAGACAGTGGCCCAAAGATGCGCTGTGCAGCCCCTCCGCTCCTGACACCAATGTATGATAGGCTCCCAGCAACCACATGCTTGCTGGGAGTGCGTTTCACAGAGAAAAGGCCCACCTCTGCAAATTGCTCGAAATAAGAAAAAAATAACCATGAAGGGGTCAGAAATGATTTGTCCAGTAGCTTCCGCCTGCCAAGTTTGCAGGCATTTTAAATGTCCAGTTGTGTTATGGAGTGAAGGCCCAGTAGCTATATGACAGACTGCTTCATTCCTTGGACAATTATTTTCACCTACGCTATCCTGCGTAATCCCATACATTCTGAGGTTGTTGTGACTGCTGTAATTTCGCACATTTTCCAATTTGATGCTAACATTGCTATGCTCCTTTTCAATTTTGATGACTTTGTTCACGCTCTCCTCACCAGTTGTGACTCTATTTTCTTCAGCTTCCCATCGCATTTAGAATTTCATGAAGTTAGCATTACGTTTATTTATTTTTTAACGCAGCCAATACAGTCACTCGGTCATGAGCGGCTATAGAGTTGCAATTTCCACCATTCGTTTTTTTCACATCATTTGCAGAGATAGTTTTTCCGGTGACTGGAGATCAGGCTTTCACTTTGCACCAGCCGAGAGTTAAATTGATTTGAGATATTTTGATGACTTGGCATTCACTATGTCTTTATAGAAGCAGTGAAATCACCACGAACTGATAAGAACATATTGCTAGCAGATCTCTTGGTCAGGTGCCACTTTTCTATAGTGTGGGGTGATGCTCTCTGAATTTCGGAAGAATTGCCTTTACTGGAAATGGTTGTGGGTATATTGGTGAACAATTTCCTATTTTTATTATTTCTCTTTTATATTGCCAGGGTGTCTGCTGTGGTGGCAAGATTACCTTTTGGATGTCTCAGAGCCAAATCTGAATGGAAAGACCTTTCTTAGCTAGAGTTCAAAATCGGGTTGAAGCTGCTGTGCCACCCTCTGGGCCTAGTTCCGTTGTGGCCTGTTTGAAGAACTTTATTGATGTTAGCACAAAGCTTGGGATTTCATGATCAGTTATTGGAAAAAAGATGCCATACCATGTGCCCTCTGTAGAGCGTGCTGGCTTTAATACACGCAAAGTGGGTGCATAATCGTTAGTTTAACAAGAGTTTGGTTTCCATTCATCGTTGGAGATGCGTGATTCCATGATGTTGTTCAAGTCACTCCAAGCGCATCTTACTAACACATTATTCTGCATGCAAGGGCTTGCAGTCCCTGTCAGAGAATGCATTGTTTATGCATTTGGACTCAATCCATCCAGCCCAATAAGGGTGGTGCTCAGTTTCTTATGCTTGCCTATACGTGTGTAAATAAGGCAAAACAATGGAAATGGGGACCCATATGGTGGTCTTATGGTAGGAATTAAACATTCATTTATTGCCCACAGGATCCTGGTGTCTGGTTTAGAAGACTATATTCGAGTGGCTGAAGTGGGTGGCCTTTTCCCTGGGATAAAAGGATGTACATCTCTCATATGTATCTATGAACACCCCTCCCCCTGGGGTTTGTGTACCAAAGACATTTTTATTGATGAGATGGATACGGGAATTGGTATGGGGTGACAATGAAGATTGTGTTATACTGGGGGGTGATCTTACCGGCCACTGTGTAAGACCCTTGAGGAGTATACAGGAGTTGCAGGCAAATCAATAATGATACAGATTTCCAATAAACAGGTTCGCAAATCGGTGAGTTTCTTGGAAGACTGGGAATTACATATGCTCAATGGTAGAAGTAATGGCGACAACCCGGTTAATTAGATATGGCACTCAGGGAAAAAGTGAGCTACATTAGATTATTGTTTTGTGAATTCCAGCATAAGAAAATATATACTAGTCTTGGCAGTAAACTCTAACGACCCGAGTGACCATGCTACCATCACAGCTTCCTTTGAACCACCTGATAAATGTGTGACCGAGCAGAAGTTGGGAGCTTTCCGTAACCGAATCAGCAGGTCTATGTGAAATGTGGAGAAGGCAACCTATAACATTAACATTGCCGGTATGGACTTGTATGACAAGATGTGACGGATGCAAATAGATGAAATTTAGGACTGGATCCATAATCTGTCTGATAAGGTTGTCTTACAATAGTCCACACATACAGTTTATGAAGGTCATTCTAAGGCTATGACAGAACTATAAGGGGTAGAAAGTGTGAGATATGACATGAAATTTGTGTCGCAAAGCGTGGTGGTGTGGATCTCTCAGCAATAATGGTCATAAGAGGTATTAAAAATAAATATAGAGGCTGGGTTCGCTGGTGGCGTTTTTCTGCCAAAACAATTATCTGACAAGAAATGCTTGTGGTATTGAACTCACGGAACACACAAAATATTTGAAAGCTAGTTGGTTAATTGAAGGGTGACAAAGGAGATCAGACCTTGAACCCGGTGAGTGAATCCCAATGGTGTGATCAAATTGAAGTTAGTCCACTGAAAGATTTATCAGCAACTGGCCTGCTAGGTCTACCAGGGGAATACAAAAAAAATGTTAAACATTGGTAAGTCTGAAATAAAGTACAAAATCGGCAATAAAAGCCTCAAAATGTCCGGGTCCAATTGGACTTGCCAGCATTGTCCTGAAACACCAACCAGAGTTTTGTCTCGCATTTTAGACTTAAATTTGTGAAAATACGGGCAACTGGTAAACTGCAGGTCTCATGGGAAACATCCATACTGATGCCTGCATATAAGAAGGGAGACAAAGCGTGCCCTCGACATTATAGATTGTTAGCAATCTCGGAGATTGCTGGCAAATTGTTCACACCTTTTATGTGCAACGAATCACAAAGATGGACTAAGTCAAAGGGCTTACTGGATAGATTTCTAACCGGGTTTTGAGCCAGCTCTTCGACATCCTGTGGGATGTTTTTACCCATGCATCCGAGCCCTAGCTCAAAAACTGTGCAGTACTGGCATTGAAAACATCATGATGGCCAGAGCTTCCCAGAAAATGCCCAGGGAAAGGCATGAAGAATAGGCTGCCACCCATTTTTGCCGATGTTATGGGCACAGAAGGGCACTGCCTAAAACCCCATTGGACTACCCACATAGTAGCCTGAAACCATTGGGAATGGCAATGCTGATTGCCAAGAGCAACCTAGAAGTGTGGGGAATTCAATTTCTTAAATCCCAAAAATGGGTGCATTACCAGTACTCACCACTATCAGAAAGCCGGCGTTTTAAAACAACACCAGACTTTTTTTTTTTGTGTGTAAAACTGAATAAATGAACCCAAAGCAGGCCAAAGAAAGACTTACTGAGAGGTGGATACAATGTAAAGTTATATTCTGAAGTGACTTGAATGTTTATAACAAGACTGGCTGAGCTGTGGATTTCAGCAGTTTAAGTAAATTTGGACTGAAAGACACTAAAAATCTAAATGTTTAAAAGAAATGAGTGACCTACTTTTGAGTGTCACATAGGTTGCAATTGTTTAAATGTCATAGTTTTAAACTTAGAATCAGCATTCTAGCTTCATATGTAAAAATGGTTAGCTTTATTTGAATGCAGAAAACTGGGTAACTAAAAGTGACATTAGCTGGGGCCTGGCTTAAGGAACTGAATTCTGCCCACCAGCTACCCCCGACAGGAGTTGAGACTTGCACAACTGCTGTGTTCCCAGGCCTAGCTGCCTTTTGCTGTTCCCACCAAAAGGGATATGACACTTCTCTGATTGAATTACCAAGGGACTGCTAGAGACTAAACATAGGACCCAGGCAGAGGGTTTATTGAAGTGGCCATAAATGGCTTCCTCTTGAACAATGGGCCTTCCAGGGCCCAGGCAAATGTTTTATTATGGGGGCCGTAAAAGTGGCTTCCTCCTGGAAGGAAAGGGGAGGAGCACTGCCTGTGAGAGCAAGCTGGCTTGGCAGAACTGGAAAAACCAGAAATTCAACCTTGTGCTGGGGGGAAACCACACCCCTTTGGAGCCAGAATATGGTTTTAGAAAAAGATGAATAACTCATAGTACGGACTTGTCATAATTATTTAAATGATACCATAATTCTTGTGATTTTTCTGCCCACATTTTAAGAGGTTTTTAGAACCGGTGGCATGATCTGGGGGCAAACTAGCAGTTAAGAGGGTATTACTTAAAATGTATGCATGTTAAAAATCTGACACTTCATCAAGTAATGTCCATACTCCTTGCGCACATGTGTATAAATTTGGGGTAATGTCTGATATTACGAAACCAGTTAAAAAGTGCAAATGTTGCCATTTCTGAATGCAAGCTCCCAGGAAGAGCAGATTTGGACAGGGTATACCTCCTGTGATATGTGATGGGTGCATGTAATTTTAAACAAATGTGTACCTGTGCAAATATGTCTTTTGGGTCAAAATATAGATTGTGTGTAATTTGACAGGGGTGGGTTCTCTGTACCATAAACTGACCTCATCATGATGACACTTCATTTCATTCCCCCAATCAAGGGGAAGAGGATTAAGTGGCCAATGACAAGTGGAGAGGGGTAGGGCCTAGGAAGCTAGCCTTTCCACCCATTTTCAAAACACATAAAAGCAGACAGTCAGGACAGATAGGGACATTCAATTCCATCTGCTGCGGGACGCTCTGCCGGGAAAATCCATACTTTACCTCCATCAACCTCCAGAGAGCCAACATAGAGACTTCAATCTGTCCACCTTCAGAGACCAAGACTTTACTTCAGAATTTGTAGCAGAGAGGTCAACTACAAGCTAAATCCCTCTTTAGCAGGCCTCAAATCATTGCCATTATCACAGCCAGGCGAGCTGTTTGAATTCTTTGCAAGAACTCTTGCCATTTGCCAGAGAGCAGTGTTGTATCCAGAGAGAGACCAGCTGAACCGGAGACCGCTGTATCCGGACCAACAGACCTGATCAGAACCAGAGACCCAGACCAGACCAGCAGAGTAGAGCTGACCCAGACGCTGTGCGCAGAGACCGTCCATGGCGAGTGAAGAAAACCTGATCAGATCCGTGGCGAGGCCCATTTATTTCAAAATATATTGTGAGTACCCAGCAGAACTGTGCAGAACCAATCTCGTAGTTAAAATAATATAATCCAAACTATTTTATTCTAAGTAGAACTGCCTCCTAACTGTCACCTGTCATTTGCAAAGCTGTCACCTGTCATTTCTAGTTGCTAGCTGTCACTTGTCACTTTGAACTTTTAAAATTTCAAATCTGAAAAACGACCTTTACCATATCGCTCATATCTCCCTGACCGTTTGTCTTAGAGACTTGCAGTAACTTTCCTCTGAAATCTGGGAATCTTGGCTTTTCAACGAACCTAGAACCGCATTCCTATTCCATACACTTTTGCCGCAATCGCGAAAAACGCAGTCGCGAATTTGCCGCGATTTGCAAATTTCTCCACGTGGGAAAACAGTAGCTTCCTTGCTTTCCTTGCTAAAAATTCGTTTGCCTCTTAAGAACCATCCCTGAATCATTGCTAGAGTGAGCCTGGACTAATATTAACTAGATACCACTCACCCTGAACCTCTAGAGGGAATTAAAAGCATTTTAGCATATTTTTCACTGCATTGCCAGCACATATAAAAGCATTTTAGCATATTTTTCACTTCATTGCCAGCACATATAAAAGCATTTTGGGCCTGTGTTTCAAACTTCTGTAGTCTAAGCTTGCTGGGGTGAACTGAATTACATTTGATTGCATTTCTGAGAACTGTGTGCTTTCTTCCATTTCCTTGCATTGCATAAAAGGGGGGTGAATTGTCCAAGAAAGTGATTACATTGTCTTTTGCTGAAATCCTATCAAGTTAATTTCTGTACTGCATTTCATTCCACATTGCATCCATTTGAAACCATAAAAGTATTGTTGCTATCGTATCCATCCTATAACCACTCATCATTGATTATAAAGAAGTGTGCTAGTGCCGGACTATCCATTGTTGATTACTGCTCAGATTAAGTGTGATATTCAATTATTAATTTATTATAAAGTGTGATATATATATCTATTGTTTAAATTATCAAATAAACCTTTTAAACTTGCAAAACAGAACTACTTCTTGGCTCAGCGGGGTCAGGGGGATTCCAAGAGAGGGGTGTTATATAGGGGTAGTCACCCAGAACGCATGAACTGGACATAAAGATATATCAGTAAGGGTTTTCATTCAGTATTATAGACTAGGCGTTGACTTAGCTGTAGTGTTGAATTGAATCATTTTACAATCCCATAATCTCAGACTCGTTCATTTGTTGTCAACACGGTCCAGGGTCAGAAAGAGCCCTGTGCTCTGCACATTATTTGTTGATTGTCGTCTGCAGCGTGATATAAGTGAATCAAAAATTCATTCAAATCAATAAGACAGAATGCTAGTCAGTCGAAAAAAGTGACCACACTTCCTGACACGTTTCGTTGCACACTGCGTTTGTTTAAAATGTTGTTCCCGCTGGTAAAGACTACAAACGATTGGATAGACAGTTTGATGCCTGTGCCACAATAGGTGCACAGAGGTTCGACTTAAAGGTCTACTCTTACCACTCAGTCATCCTACTGAGGTTTAGAAAGGACACGAGGCACCTCTACGCCTCAAACTGCCGCCAACTGTGTTGCACTTCGTGCACTCCGCGTCGCTCCGATCCCCTGAGCTGGATTTTAAAGGGAGCGGTGCTGCTGCCAAAAAACTCCACCTGCAACAGTTAATATGGGTTATGGGTTTTCTGAAAGCCGTAACACTGCCTCCAACTGTGATGCAGTATATGTTTAGTTGTCTTACTGAGCCTGCTGTTGCTTTTAGATTTCAAAATCCTGCACCAGTCCCTGTGTCTGGGCAAATAAACTCAGCCAAACTTTGAATCACCTGATGGTTTACTGTATTTGGGTGATTTGGGTATGGACAGACTTTTAGAAGATTTGGATGGCAAACACCAGCAAAGTAATCAAGGGTTCAAACAGATTCAAAGAAGCCTGCCTGAAAAGTGAAAGCAGAATAAGCCTTTGACACATACCTCAGCATCTGCCAATAGCCATCTCTGAAGGTTCACCTCCAGTTCAGAGCACATTAGCTAAACATTATGGATATGCAAATTCATCCAAATGCAAGCCTTTAGCGTCATACAACAGCCTGTGTTTTACAGGTACGTACCATTTTTGTGTGGATAACTTCTTAAGCCCAAGACAGACAGTGTTCAAGACGGCATGCTACTTTAAAATACCTTCAACCTGTGAAAGTAGAATAAGCCATTTAATTGAAGTCACACATGCTAGTGCCAGCCACTACCCATCACTGGAAGCTCAACTCCAGATCAGAGCCACATGACCAAAGCATTCTCAATATGCAATTTAACTCAGATTTAAGCCGTTTGGTCCATAAAAGTGTCTGTTTTACAGGTAAGTCCTTCCCTAAAGAGATTCGGGTTACATATTTAGGATGGGCTCATGCCAATTCATGCTGATAAAGTGTTGCTGCAAACATTGTGTTACAGAGGCCAGATCTCTTCCTGCCAGCACAAGCAAAGAAAGTATAAAGTTAATGCAATAGTTCACAATTTCAAATCTTTCCTGCCAGTGATTCTCGAAGAAAACAGAGTGTCTAAATGACGAATAGCTTGCTACTGGCTGTTTCCTTAATACAGAAACCAAAATGGACTCTCTGTTTGCAGCAGACAAAAAGTTGAAAAACACTTAGTGCCAAATTCATAATATGCTCTCCAAATATGAAAGGTGCTGAGAATGCACTTTTTATTTCTTTGATAAATACACAGGTCACCTTATTCACAAAGGCGGCCTGTGCATTTCCCGAGGCCTGTGCTGTAGCACAAACGATGTGCTTTATTCCCCCCTTGCATACTTCAGTGTCGGGAGCATGCATTGCCCTCCCTGCACCATTTCATCATGACAAGCCCTTAAAGAGCTTGTCATTGTAAAATGGGTACACAAAAGTACAAGCCTTTCTAAACCTTTTTGATCGATGGTAATATAGTGGTACAGCAGTAGATCATGCTGAGGGACAGGGAAATTACTTTATTTTCAGCATATTTTATTGCGCATCAAATTTCTGAATTCGGGATTTGAATTAGAACCTGCAAAACCCCCCTGTTATTTGTTTAAATATGCAAATGTTATGTTATGAAAAAAGGAATTTCTAATTTGCTTATCTATGAGGCACATGTTAAAAGGAGCTCTGGGCCTTTTTACGAGTTTGGTGGTAATGTGGTGGTAAATTTGACAAATTACCACCAGAAGCATTTAACGTTATCACCACTTGTGATAGGACAGTGTGTCAAACTTGCAGTTTGGAGGTGTGGTAAAGATGGCGATAATTCTGTTACTGCCCAAAAAGTGTCAGCAAAGGAATTACCACCTGTTTTTCCCCACACTGCTGAGCTTGTAATGAGGCCTTTTGTATATTGGATACATCCTTTTTGGCTGCAAGTGATGAGATGCACTAAGGAATCTCATAACATGCACCAAGTTTTGAGAATAGGCCTCTTACCGTCGATATACTTTATGTGTTCTTTACAGCCAAGCCACTCAGAGTCATCAGATTATACATCATGAGTGCTTGACATGTGATTGACTCTTCCTCAGCCCTACTGACCTTCCTGAGGCCACTGACCTACAGCCATGGACCCTTCCTATTATCACATAAATAACCTTTGATGTCTTCATGAAGCAAACTCAGCAGGATGAAACTTCATGAACACCTAATGCATGACTGACTCAGATCTCTAGGCTTTCCTGAGGTCCAGGTCTTGCATGAATCCCCTTATACCAGTCGTCTTCAAACTGTGGGGCTGCCCCCCTTGGGGTCAAAGGATGGCCAGGGGGAATGCGGTTCTATAAAAAGCAAATACAGTAACTGGTTGCAAATGAAAATATGAGCAGGTATGGAATCTGTGGGTGGGGGCGAAACACTATTTTTGCTTAAGGAGGAGGGCTCAACAACAATATTGTTAATTAAGGGCGGCTCAGCAATTTCAATACTACTGCCTTATGCTGTAATATAATAAACCTCAATAATACTCAATGTGTGAACTTCTGAATGATGAAAAGCAGGCCCGGGCATGTCTGAAATGTGACTGACTCATTTGACATGCAATTTTACATTTCAATGTTACCAATTTGATCAACTTCAGAAGGATGAAACACTGAGCTCTTTATCCACAGATTCAAACATGGGACCTGAAGGTCAGACATAGATCCCTGCAGTAGGTGCATTAATCTACTTAGGTATCTTACTGCAGAGTTTAATGTGATGTCCTACGTGGATACGATTCACAGAGTCACAGGACTGCATTTCCTCTTACTGATCCCTCCCTTTCCCCTAACCTTTCTCTCCCTACCTGAAGCCTTTCAAAGTATGTCTTGTATTGCTTTTTCAATTATCAGTCTGCACCTATCTGAACATTTCCCAAACTTCCCTGAAGATGTATGGCTCTTAAAGAAGATTCTGGCTGAAAGGACATGCACTGGAAACCACAAACCTTCCCAACTTTCCATAGGAAAGTGAGGGGGACACACTGATCACTTTTGAGGATATTTGTTTCAGTTTAGCAGCCCTTCTCTTCCACATTAGATCAGATAGGACCATGAGGAACATCACACGTTCTCTTATATGAAAAAAGATGATAATTAAAGCAAGTAGCACTGTGGTCCCTCAACCCACTTAGCATCACTATATTCAAAATAGGTGATTCACTCTATTTCCACAATTCAGTCATTATCTTTGCTTCATTGATACGCAGATGAATAGCTTTGTTGGCCTGATTATGGAGTGTTATGAGTTATCTAGGTTCTGGGGTAACTTCAGGGCCATCTCGCTCTTAAAACAAATGTTTTACTTGGGTGGGTGAATCATAGGCTTAGAAATGACATAGTGCTTCTTTGGCAGTTCTGACTGATGCCCTAGAGCGGTGATTTAATAAATCAGTTGCGCACCCATTAGTTCAACCCAAATAGAGGTTTGACCTATTTGTAGGCAAATCCTTTCAGCAGAAGGTTTGTGTAGCCCTAATACTTTCTTTCAAACTTAGCTTTCTTTTCCATGTTGTTACAAAATTCACCTTCCTGTATGCTCTAGACTTTGGCACCATAAAGAATAGAGAGTGCAACTTTTAGTTCAGAAATGTTAATGAGCAGGAGTTGGGACTGAGCGGCTGCATCCTTCAAGCACATGGCAATGCTGTTGATTAAAATGTCTATTTTATGCATCAAACTGTTTAATTGCACAGAGCTTCCTTTCAATGCACCCCCAAATAACCATAAGAATCTGCCTTCTCCCCTATTTCATCTATGCAGCAATGTGTATTACCCAAGATTTTAGTGTTTGGTCAATTTCGTACTACAAAGTTGATCTTACAATAAGATTGCAACACATTAATTCATCTCTGCAGATCAATGACAAATACATTGAATAAACCTGTATCCTCATCATACATGAATAATTCAATCTCTTATGTGCCCATGTTTGTTGGAGCTATCCCTACCAGAGGCAGAGCAGAAGCTATGTCTGAGAGATAGAGGTTAAATTAAAGTGGGGCCAGGATGCAGCATTGCCCAAAGCCTCTTTCGGGTTTATTCTGCATGATACACCCCCTGCTTGTTCACAATCTAACAGCGAAACCGGTGTCTGAGTCCAAGGTGAAAGGAGCCTCAGCAGAGCCCCCAAGATCAGAGTTTCCTTTGTCACGTGCTACGGTTTAGCCCATCAAACACTGTTTGTTAAAAAAAATGTACTTAACAGCAGTACACGGGGATGCTGCTTTTCTTCTAACTAGTGTACTTTTGTATTGATATATACAAAAACATCAAGAAAAAGGGGAACACAGACTACCTCCTACTCCTGCATCGTAAATTAAATCATTACCAAAGGATCAAAATCACCCTGAAATGTGCACAAAGGCTCCACTTCTACCACATCCAAACCTTGCTCATACAGAAAAACATTTTTTTAAATTTTTTTAGGAACCAGCAGGATACTGTTTTTTATTATTGCCTGACTTTTTTGGTTCTCAGTTTATCGTCTTTTTTATATATTACAATATATATATATATTATTCACCGTGTAAAAGTATATTGCGAAAACACAAACCAAATGTGACATACAAATTCAGATTTTTTTTAGACACTTATCTACCAGTGTATAAAACGTACCACAACAATGAAGTGGTGTAAAGCACACAGTACCACATTATTTACAATTCCATTCGTTTTGCATCAGATTGTTTTGGATGCAACTCAACATTTATATTTCGGATTGTTCACTCCCTATCACCTTTAAGGGGCAAGAATTTAACAGTGGATGATATTGCAAAGTTATAGTGTCAACGTGGTGCGTTTCAGCCCTACTGGCAGCAGATAGACTGCATCCATCTGAGGTCTTCTCTTTCGTTAAAGCCGGGCCTTCATCAGGACAGGAAAATACAGGTAAAAACGTTTTTTCTTTTTACTCCTGACCCCAGTGATACTTTTCTTCTCTCTTAGTATGTTGAGCAGAGCAGGGACAGACACATGGACAGCGAATGTCACTCAACCACGTGTTGAGTAGGGACCTTCCGGCTCCCCTTTTAAGGTTCAGAGTGCAGGCGTAAGTAGATCACTTCTTTGTTGATGAAACAGGAATTCATCCACTTGTTCTCGATAGTGGTCAAAGAGAAATGGCCCTGTGTCACAGCTCCTATTCTCAGCCTATGAATGCCTCTTGAATGGTCACCAAGCTCGTATATGGTGAATAGATCCTTTTTTTTTTCTTTCGCTTTTCACCCTCACTATGCAGGCTTAAGTGATAATGGGCACTTGATTGTGAGACAGCTTGCTTCTAGATGCAGGCTTTTAAAGCACAATTTCTGCAGTAGATGTTCTCGCCACTAATGCAGGGCATAATCGTGAATGCTCCTCATTGCAAAACCTGTTAACCTCAAAGCTTAGTAGGTGTAGAGAGAGGACTCATGCAGAGTATGAAGTGTAAACACGTTGTGTAGGAGATGGAAAAACAAGGATCTATTCGCTATATACGAGCTTGGTGACCATTCAAGAGCCATTAATTGGCTGAGAATAGGAGCTGTGACACAGGACCATTTCTCTTTGCCCACTATCGAGAAAAAAGTGGATGAATTCCTGTTTCATCAACAAAGACGTGATCTACTTACGCCTGCACTCCGAACCTTAAAAGGGGAGCTGGAAGGTACCTACTCAACACGTGGTTGAGTGACATTCGCTGTACATGTGTCTGTCCCTGCTTTGCTCAACATACTAAGAGAGAAGAAAAGTATCACTGAGGTCAGGAGTAAAATAAAACCCTGTTTTTACCTGTATTTTCCTGTCCTGATGAAGGCTCGGCTTTAATGAAAGAAGACCACGGATGGATGCAGTCTATCTCCTGCCAGTAGGGCCGAAACACACAGCGTTGACACTATCGGGGTAATTCATGGAATACATGTGCACTGAAATCAGTGGCGCAAGCAGGCGCAAGTGTGAAAAAGCCAGCGCATGCGTGCGATTCATGGAAGGCCCTGTGCGTGTCTTTTCTGGGATGTGCGGCAAATCCGCGCGTGGCGCACACCGGCGCACGCATCATTTCCACATCCCAAACGCCGTGCACGACGCACACAGCGAACGTGCACAACATCAGCGCACTCATCAAAAAGGGGGCGGAAGAATGGGCGGAACACGCGGAATTGGGAACAACGCGTGAAAATAAGGGCGTAACTGGGGAAGTACCGCTGGGCAGTACACGGAACGGCCACAAGCACGCAAACTACATGTAGTCATGGAATAGAATATGGAGAACCCACGCACGTCAAAACACGCACATGCACATTTACATCCGCCACACGAATGCAGGCGGAAGCGCCCTCGCGCAGCATAAAAGTGTGCGCAAATAACAAACAAGCATATACAGCTACGATGAATGTCCCGTTCCTCGCAGCAGTGATCGTGGGACACCGCAGGAGGAGGAGAATAGCCAGGCTGCATTTTGTTGCCCAGGACCAGCCTTTTTGGGATGCCTGATGACCAGGTCTATGGTAGGTATAGGATTCCACCTCATATCATCCTGGAGCTGGTCAGGGAGTGGGAGGATGAACTCACATCGCCCACCCTGTGCTCCCAAGCATTGAGCCCCTTGCAGAAGGTGCTCAATGTACTGCATTTTTTGGCCACTGGGTCATTTCAGCGGACAACTGCCATAGTGGTCGTTGTCTCACAGGCCAAGCAGTCACGCTGCCTGAACTAGGTGTTGGCAATCATCACTGCGTGCCCCTCAGTCCGCAGGCACATATACATGCCCAGAACACCCGTAGAAAGGCAGGCCGTGGTCCTGGACTTTTACATGGTCTCACACTTCCCCAAAGTGCTTGGTGCCATAGATTGCACCCATGTGGCCCTACGTCCACCTAGGGCCACTGAGCACATCTATCGAAACTGCAAGCATTGGCATTCCATCAATGTGCAGGTGGTATGCGATGCCAAGGGAAGCATCACCTCTGTATATGCAAACTTCCCTGGGTCCACCCATGATAATTTCATATTCTGAATGTCTGCCCTGAGCCGGGCCCTGGAAGCTGGGAAGCATGGTGACACATGGCTCCTAGGTGAGTACAAATGCCTGTGCACATGTATACATGTCACACACAAACAAATACACAAGCCCCACTAATGACAACTATTATCACCTTACCAGGGGACAGTGCCTACCCTCTGATCACCTACATGATGACGCCCATACGGAACCCCACCACACCACCCCAGGTAAAATACAACGCAGCCCATATTGCAACCAGGGCCATAGTGGAGCGCACATTCGGAGTGCTCAAGTCACGCTTCCGCTCCCTTGACCGCTCTGGTGGACATCTACTATATGCACCCCGAGTAGTGTGCAGGATCATTGTGGCAGCATGTGTTCTGCACAACATTGCAACACGACATGGCGTACCGGTGGAGATGGTGGTGCCTCCACATCCCCAACCACATGCATGGCCGCTGCGCATGGGAGGGGAAAGGGCATGTGGTGAGGCAGCCCGTACCCAGCTTGTGGCCACATTTTTCACCTAAACTCCAACTCCTGCGGAGTGCACACAGGCCTGGCACATACCATGTCACAATCGATGATGAGAAATGGACAGTCAACTGTCACTACCTTACCACCCTGAGAATGTGTCAACGGCAGTGCCACATTGTGTGCATCTCTAGCTACTTAAACACAACCAATCCCATGTGACCAAAGGGAACACATTCAAGGCATCCCCCCCCCTTGCTAAACATGGCATGAAAGGACTGGTATGACATCCAAACCCTCCGAACACTCCTCAACCCTGACTGCCACACCATACCATACCATGGCATGCAACATCAAACCATCCAACCATATGCACAACACATAGTCATGAAGTGCCATGTGAGAAATGTAAATAGGCACCAGACAATCATACCTCACATGGAATTGGAAGAAAGGAGTGACCAAAACCTCACACCCTGAAAACGGTGCCACAAATGCATGCCACCAGTGGTTCAAGCAACAAAAGTCTGAATACGTTTTGCCATGCACATTGGACAATAGCAAATTGACATTTCAAACACTGCACACTGACGAGCACAGTGAGTGTGCATTGCATTGGTGAAAACCATTCTGCATCATTTAAAAAAATGGCATACAACCAAATATTACCGTCATGCATGCACACGATTAATGACTCGTAAGTGAACATGGATTGTCGTGACACAGCATGCATGAGAAGGCAATCTGGTTGCAATGTAGTTGGTGGGGGTGTTGCCTAAGTGTATTCGTCCATATGGACATGCCTAGAATACATGCATGTGAAATGAAGTGAATGCAAGTGTCCCATACACAGCACATATGAACATAGCACCAAGGACGCCCCTGTGTCTCAAACCACCCCCATCCCCTGACACTTCAAAAGAAATCACTACATTGCATCAGCCATTGACCAGTAGACCATCTCATGTACAGAGTACACCACATCGGCAATGGCAGACAGTGACCCATCACTGATCCATAGAAATCCATAAAATGAACAACACACAAACCTCATCAAAGCGCATCAATGAGGGAGTGAATAAGGGAGAAGAACAGTACTTTCCTAAATGTCCTTCAAGCAGTCCATAGTGTGATAATGAACTGGAAAAGCTAAGTACATATTACAATTGCCATGACCAATAACGGAGAGTCTAGGGAGGGAATGTAGGATGACATAACTAGCATCAACATTCCTATGCCTGATGGGAATAGTCGCAGTGCAGGAGTCACATAATGAGGGGAGTGATGGAAGAGGAGGGAAGAGGTGAGGAGAGTAACAAAACAAGTGACAAACTGTGGTAGGTCTACAAAGAATCAACATAGTGCTGGGGAGGCAGAGAAGAAAGACAGAAGGGAAATGGGGAAGAGATGACCTGTAATCAGTGGTGGAGGGACTAATGATCAAATTAACTGTCCAAATAATACTAAAAATGGTGAAGGTGGGGTGTGGAAGGACAGAGGCAGAAGGGCAAATGTCTGCAAAGAACAACCGCCTACGTATCACCGTGGTCAATGGCAATTGGGGTAGTGGTTGAAAATGACAGCCAGAGTACAAGGAGGAGGCCAAAGGGTGGTGGAGAGGGAGAGGGAGAGGGAGGAGAGAAGGGAGGAGGGGGCCAAGCTCAAAATGACCAATGGGGAAGATGGTGAAAGAAAGCACACACAGGGGGCAGAGGGAAACCTGATGGTGCAGGAGTGTAGGTGATGTGATGATGAAGGGGGGGCAGAGGGACACTGACAGGGGCAGGGGAGAGAGGGGGATATTCAAGTGACTGAGAAGGCATGTGGACAGGTCTAGACAGGGCCACCTTAGTGGGCATTTGATAGTGGTGGCAGGCTCAAGCATCCTGGTTGTCCGTATTATCACGAGGGCCAAGTGCAAACAGTGTGGGCGGGGGAGCAGGTCCAGGACACAAACCGAAAAGTTAAATGACAAACAATGTAGTCATAACTCAGATATCACATCCAAACACCAGCCAGGGCTGGGAAATGTCCAAAGTGGTGCTAGCAAGGAATGGGTGTTTGTTGAAATGCGTGGTGACAGGGGTAACTCATCGTGCAGCCTTCATATGGCATATCAAAATCACTGTGGGAAAACTGTCCCAATTCAACAGTCTCAGCACATGGACCCCTCCCACCATCAGTGTGTTGTATGCAGCCAAAGGGTGCATCGGACCAGCTACAGCAGGAAGTGCATCAACCTAGACAGTCGATACATAAGAAACATCTCAAGCAACATGATGAAATGCACAGTCAGCTTAATACTCACATAAGTTAAGTGCAGACATGCATTGGAGAACCCATCTGGAATACCCACTAGGGGTGTACACACAAGTAGAACTAAAGGCTGGCCACAGATTTGACGGAAGCCCAATGCCCATATGTGATATGCCGTTACACCGAGCCATCCTTGCGAGCCCATGGAAAAGGGAAGCAGGAGTAGCAGATGTGTCAGGACCCCAAGCAAAACACATACACAAAACAAGCCTGAATGGGCCCAGCAAGAACACACAGTGGATGCCTTCCGATGCCACAAAGCACCACACTGCCACATGCATACACAATAGACAAAATAAAATTGAAAAAAAAAGAATTCTAAAGAAAATACAAATTAAATCATAATCAATTGAAATAAAAAAAGGAAAAGAGTAATGAAAGAAACAAAAGCAAAATCAATAAAATAGAAGAAAAC
Organism: Ambystoma mexicanum; assembly: GCF_040938575.1. Lineage (NCBI taxonomy): Eukaryota > Metazoa > Chordata > Amphibia > Caudata > Ambystomatidae > Ambystoma > Ambystoma mexicanum. The sequence goes on along the minus strand of NC_090929.1, from coordinate 1,214,552,873 downwards.
CATAAAAAAAAACATAACAAATAAAAAGCGAAGTGAAATCATTGAAAAAGAACAACAAAATAATGGAAAAATTAAATAAAATGAAAAAGGAAAATAAAAAGATAACATACTTACCAAAAACCATACAATCCGGATGAAAAATCAAAAATATTTTCAGAATAAAAACTGCTGGAAGAAAAAAAAAACATTTGCAGGAAAACAAAATGGCCATATATGACCCAGGGGTGGGAGGGGCACCCAGTAGGGGGGTGGTACAGGGTGCACCTCTATACCCACATGTGTAGATGCTGAGGTAAAAAAACAAATCTCACTGGGCTCAGCGCCTGCACGGCCCGACCTATGTGGGAGATAGGTTGTCATCGTCACCCTCTGGATCTAAATCAGAAGGTGGACATGGTGCAGATGACTCACCACGCCTAAACACGCCTTGCCCCTCAAAGGCAGCAAGTATGCGGGTCTAGTAAGCCAGGTCCTGGCGGGCAATGAGACTGAGGTCAGCATGCATTACCTCACGTGTCACACGTGCTTCCTCCTGCAGGGACTGACGTGTGAGACGAAGTTCTGCTTGCATGGGCTCCCATGACAAACGGAGTGACTCCCGGCTTGCACGGAGTTCAGCGAGATGGTTCTTTCAAGCTGTTCAAACCTGTCTTCGGTCCGCCTATGCTGATCCATCATGAGGTAAGCTAGAGTAGATCGGAGGGCTCTTTGTTCCACCCTCAGGGCCTCACGGTGTGCCTCTGCTTGAACATTAAGTGTTTCACGCAGCGCCACCATTTCAGCCCGGCGCGCCCTGTCATATGCCATCATGCCCAGCCTGAGGGAGCGGCACATGGACTGTGTAGCCCGTGATGGAGCACCATTTGCCTTACAGAGGGGAGGATGGAATGGGCCACACTTTCCATACCTTGAGCAATCATCTCAACTGCTCCCCCCTGTTGCTGTGCTATGGCAATCATGGAATGCTCCCACTCAGTTGACCCCGGTGGCACACGGGCCCCGCGTTGCCGGACACCACACCTGCTGGCCTAAGGAGCTGTGGTCCTTGCTGGGTTGGTGCTGCCCGCGGCTGCAGGACTGCATCCCTCTGTCGACCTGATGCCCAAGGAACATGGCCAACTGGTGTCGAGTGTGACCGTGCACCCATAACCACCACAGGTGGACATTCCAACCCTGCCTGGCCCCCTACTGCAGGTGTTGCAGACAGAAGACAATCTGACACAGGATCACCTAGTGGCGACGACACATCATGATGCAGACCCGGCTCAACATAGTGGTCAGAGGACACATCAGAGCCTGACTCAGAGTCAGCTCTGGACACGATGGCCTGGAGCACCTGTGGGTTCTCGTGGGCTGCCACCCCATGACCACCACTGGTGCCTGGTTGGTCATGTGAACTGACCACCATGTCTGGGATGACATCTTCATCCTCTGCTGCCAGTGTGTCATCACCTGCAACATAAAAAAGAGAAACAAGAACACGCATGTCAGAAGCACATACCACACACATACAGTTCATAACATTGACAGACAAATAATGAAACAGCCATGTCACAGGCAAATCAAACCCCAACATGCATCCAGTAGCATTGCAATGCAGGGCCACCCCAAAAGCAGTAAAGGATGTGTGCAAAATGTGAATGCAACACATGTATTGCATGTTGCACATCACCTGCATCACACACAACCTCTAAAGGGCATACATCCAATGCAAAAATGAGAGATGGTAACAAATAGTCAGCACCTAGAATAAGCATGTGTTACCACACAAATAGACACAGCTAGAAATGTAACCTAACACACCATGATACATGTAACATGCATGTTCATGTGCAGCACTGAACTACAATCAACTATGCACAGTACATGTGTCATAGGGGGCACCTACGCTAGTGTATTCCCATACTGTGATGGGAGGGACATGGGTACATACATGTCAGGTCAACATCACACAGCACTATCAAGATTGCACTTGTACACAAGTGGCTCGGAGCTCAAAAAATCAAAGGGAGGGGAACAAGGGAGAAAAGGAATTCAAAACAACTATCATACTGGGCACAGAGACATACAGAACACGCTAGTGCATGGAGAAGGGATAAAGGGTTGAAGACCCAAGAAGGGGGAGAAGGGAAATGTGCCAAACAGAGGAGACCAAAGAAGGAAAATGAAGTCCATTCAAAACGTGGGAGTGCAGCTAGCAAGTGGCAAGTGCAAGATGTTTTGGACATGGCAAATCTGATGAGTGCAGACAAAGAGTGCTGGACTGTATGAGGACACGCACTGGACCTATTGATGTGGGAGGCCTGTAGGCAGTGCAGCAAGGAGGCAGGGTGAGCAGGTACCTGATTCAATGGACAGAGTGTGGGCAGTGGCACAGTGCCAACATAGGAAACTGTTCAGCTGGGTAGAAGAGGGGCTAATGCAGGAGCAAGTAGGAAGGTGTTGAGGTGCTTCCAGAAGCAGATATTTCTCTCCTCAAGATTCAACGTAGCCAGTTGGCTGTTCAAAAGTGAGCTCCCAGCAGTACACACAGATCTGCTCCTACCTTATTTATTCAAGTAACAACTGACCTTGAGGGAGTGTGGGGTAGAGGAGCAAAGGACTCAAGAGGGGTGGAATTGGTAGGGGGATTGTTGAAGGTACTTTCTAGCCAGTCCGAAAAAACCTTGTGCACAATGCAGAGGGTCTGCAGTAACATCCTTGCATCCACTGGTAGCCAATGAAGGGGTCATAGAGCTGGAAAGATAGGATCCCAGGGCTTGGGGCCAAGGACAAGTCTTGCAGTCCTGTACTGGATTAGTGGTGGAGGGTGAAGACAGGTCGAACATTGAAAGAGACTGTCACAGTACCCCAACCTTGAATGAACCAGAGCTTGACAGACTGTGAACATGTAGGATAATGTGAGGTTAGGCACAGTACCCTTGAGGAGGTGGAGCAAGAAGTTCCAAGATATGTCACAAATGTGTGTGCAAAAGGGATGTGTTGAGTCAAAGGTGACCCTGAGGTTATTGGCCTTGCAGGTGGAGGCAGGAGGAGGGCCACGTGGGGCTGGCCAGAGATTGATGGCAAAGGATGGCAAAGATGCATCGATGAGGAGGATGCCAGTCTTGCTGGCATTCAGACAGAGACCGTTGGTAGTACACCAAAAGGAAATGGCCATGAGGCTATCAGAAATAAGAGAGGGACAAGAGGTGGCCAAGGTCAGCCAGGAAATGAGTTGGTTGCCATCAGCATAGCACCAGAACTTGTACAAAAAAATTATAATGAGGTAGACAAGAGCTGCCACTTGCTCTCCATGAATTGGGGCCGAGAGGTCAGACCCCTGGTGAACAACACAGGTGGTGAGGGAGATTGAAGATAGGAAAGAGCCTACTTGTGGCTGAGTGGGTCACACATGCCAAACACACATGTCATTGATTTACACGCATCAATACTCACCAGATGATGCATCATAATCCATCCTCTCTCCCACTCCACAGATTTGTTCTTCCGGGATGAACTCTGAAGCGATCTCCTCATGCTGAGTGAGTTCATCCTCCTCTGGTGGTGGCCCACCACCAGTCACCAGAAACATGGTGTAATTGGAGGCATGCTTTTACTTAGCACTGCCTCTGAGGTCATTCCAGCGCTTGTAGCAGTCCTGAGCTGTGCGCACCTGGAACATGGATGTCACAACATCTGCAACATGCTGCCAGTGGACCCAATGCTGGTGATGCATTGTATGGCACTGTGGGCCCACAAGCATATCGTGTTGGTGTTCCGACACATAGTCCACAAGGAAGTCCAGTTCCTGATTGCAGAAAGGCTTCTTCCTTGATGTGCCGGAGGCCAGAGCCGTGTCTGGGATCCCAGCTTCTTGTGCAGGAGCACACTTCCTCCTTTTGGACGGTGGTACTGACCCTGAGGGGGCAATGTGGCCCTGATCAGTGGGGGCAGTGGCGCTGGTGGACTAGACCAAGGCAATGGGTGTTGGTATGAGGACAGAAGGTCTTGCTTGGGTCTGAGTCACTGCCGGGGTAGTGTTGGCTGCATCTGCACCTGCAGCTACCACCACCGGTGGGCCTGTGACAGCAGATGTAAATTGCTGTTGGGTGATATGGGCGCCAGGTTGTGATGCAACAGCTGCATGACCAGGAACCACAGGGGGTTGTGGCATGTCTGCACCAGCACATGGCTGGGCATCCCGTCCCATAGGTGCACCCCTGCCTCTTCCACCCCTGTAGCCACCCTGGACTCCCCGTCCTCCCTGGTCTCTGCCCCCACGTGCAGGGTCGGACTGGGACAAGAAATAGACCCGGACACCCAGAAAAAAGTGGCCCACCCCTCGCCTCAAAAAAGTGGCCCACCTCTCACCTCAAAAAAGCGGCCCTGAAACCATCATCCGTGAATTGCGTCAATTCAGGACTTTACAAAAAATGCTACTTATGGAGGGCTCATGTGTCTGTTACATTACAACACAACTCATAAAATAACATAACTTTGCATACAAGAATGGATTACCATATGTATCGTTAATATCTGTGTGTATAGATCCATATTGTCAAATTACTGTGAATGCAAGCAGACATCCACGGCCAAATGATAATATGTTATTGTATAGCACTTATGCTTAAGCTCTTTTTTTTATAGAACACATATGCATATAATATCACCCAACCTGTGTTGGTACTCATTTATCGACCTCAGAAGGATGAAAGGCGGAGATGGACTTGCTGGGATTCAAACCTGCAACCTGCAGATCACACATGCATCACAGCAGCAAGCGCTCAACCCACTGAGCTATCATATCAGCTATAGTAAAATGAGCAATCAGTATCCACTGGATACCATTAAACTGGTAACTGAGATTTAACAGCAGACCAGTTAAGTTCATCTGCAGGTCTGGTGCAAATTTGACCGCATGTCAGCCTTGCGTGCATCTACTTTTCAGGCTTCAGAGGTAGGGTGGCCAACTTTACAAAATGGTTTTGCAGGACACTTTAGAAGTGGTAGCCATTGAAAGCGGCCTGCAGTGCGCGTGGTTCCATATAGTGTCATTCCACCCTCTGCCCCCTTTCATCCACTTTTGGGGTAAATTAGTGGCAGATGGCATTTTAACACACATAGCACAAAAAATGGTGGCACCATTATTGAAGCCCCTTACGAGCGGAGTTCCTGCTGCCCATGCCCACACGCCAGTTCCTGTCTGCCCACACGCTTATCACAGCGGATTCCGGCGAGTAAATGGAATGCCCAAGAAATTGAACAACAGCATACAATAATTCTTGCATGAGTGTTGGGGATGCAGCCGTAAGGGCTGCATGTCTGGAGGCTCTCTCCGCTGAGACTGCCAACTAGGTGCCAGGTGTGGTGGCAATGGCACTGGCGGGCACCAGCTCATTGATATCATGCACGCTGCTTGGGGGTGAGTTTTGAAGAAGATTCCCTGCATTCGCACGATTAATTCTTAAGGGAGAAAAGCTCCAGCAAGCCGCCCTCGACCCAAGCGTGAATGCCGCTGGTTTGCCCCTTATTAGGTCAACAAAGTCCAGCATAAGCTGCTATTCATTTTGCTAAATTGTTGACCTACAAGCTGCGATATATACGCAGTAGATTCAGTTTGCCACTGTGTGCGTTGTGCAAAATTGGTTTGCACCGCCGTGCCCCAGAGAAAAATAATTTTACAATTATGGGTGTGAAAGCCAGACTGGTTCACTCCGTCCCACATTAAACCAGGAAAGTGGCCCAACATGGATGCACACCCGTTCCGTCTTAATGCACATTTTCTTTTTAAATAAGCCTGACATTATCGAGCCACATGAAACGCATCCCTCGGCTGGTAGGGATAACGGGTGCTTGAAATCATTGCTGTTTCCTTCCCGTAAAAAGCATCTACAATCACAGGGGGGTGCAGGTTAGCGGGATAGCGGCTTAAATCCTCCCAAAATGGCAGGCTCCTGGTGGGCCTCTTACGATGACCCATGCCAATGCCTGGCCGGAGAATGGGTCCAACGCATGACACATCGGGCCTGATTGACAGCGCGTTTTCAATGGGATATACCCATTGCAAAACGCTTTGTGAATCAGCCCCATTGTGTTCTCTTGGGCACATCTCTTTATCCAAACGTGCCCCTGAAGGGAAGTTTATCTCCCCTTACCCTGGACACCACAGGATGTGGACTGGAAAACCAACACCGGCAGCACAAATCATATATGTCTTCATAATTTTAAAAATGACAACAGCAGCAGTAGCACTTGACTTTAGTTCTTACTTACTTTGCAGGGCACAAATTGAAGCTCGAATCCTTCAATGAGCCGACGCCACTCGGTGCCTGTCTCATACTCCCCTTGCACTGCAGATTGCTGGCCAGGCCTGCTGCTGCAGTCACACTGGTGTCTCCAGTCCCCAGCCTCCCCGGTAGCCTGTGCTTGTAACACGCACCGCACCCAGCCAGCCCAATGCGCATGCCTGGCGGCCTGGTGCCGGGTTGGCGGGACTCGGGAGCCAGGCCAGCCCGTGTTGATGAAGTGTGAAATTGACAACAGTCTTGAGTGCGCGGAACTTTTGTTTTGCATCGTCTTCGTCTCTCTCTGTTGCAGGCTGGCGCTGCAGCCAGCAAATCAATGGCACCTCGCAACAAATCTATTCTGACACCCCATGACCCAGGCAGCCGCGAGGCCACCCCTGAGCGCAAGGCCTGGTGAAGTTTGCCCTCCCCCACCCCCTTTGTGACAGCCCTGGCTGTCTCTGCAGAGATACACAAACTGGCTCTCTGCAGACCCAGACTGGCCCAGGAGTGCTTCAGAAACCGGCCCCTCGCCCGCCTCCCAAGTGATTTCGGACCGGCCACGGGCCGATGGGCCGAGGGCCCAGTCCGACCCTGCCCACGTGCCCGACCACATCCTGCCCTTGGAGGACGCCCAGCTTTGCCACCCTTAGACTTTGGTAGCCTCCCAACCATGGCAACGATGGAAAATGGGCTATGGGAGGTTCACTCAACAATTGTCCTGGGAAATTGTCTAGAAGGGGGCAGGGTACTTGATGGTATAGGTACCCAAGTGCCCCTGCAAGGCTGTCTGTGACCCCTGGGGAGAAATGACGGGTCACGCAATGCTCAGGCACCCCCAAAAATAAAAGAAATAACAAAAAACAAAAGAACAAAAAAAAAGAATTCAAGCACATGAAATAGTAAAAAAAAAAGAAAAAAAACGTGCACGCGACCCCGATAGCCCACGTGCGTGAATATTACCTTCAGCAGTACGGTGTGGCACCCAGGAATACGCGGGCTACTATGACCTCTAAACGGTACACGTGCACAGGGGGAACCACAGTGCGAAGAAAGCGTATGCAACTCACTGTCTGCCTTGCATGGAAAAAAAAAAAAACACGTGCTTGTGTGCCTACTTCAGACGCTGTGAAGTAATCGCGTGTGATTCCAGCAGAGTAAACACACACGTCGGTCTCCACGAACAGCATGTACAGTGTTTTGCTGGCCCGTGCTCACCTTTAACCCGTGCAGAGAACAACACCCACGTGCGTAATGTCACATATGCACTTACGCGCTTAGGCCCTTTCCTCGAATTACACGCATTCACACGCCGATTGAATTTTTTGCACATGCGGATGCACCCGTGCTGAGGGAAACACCTGCGCATATCACATCACATACGTGTTTGCGCACTAAAGGTCTTTCCTCGAATTACACGTTGACGTGCAGTTTTTTCATGTGCCAAATCACTCCGTATCAAGCTGGCCACGAGACAACACATGGAAGACCACGCTCCTGCCCAGAAGGCCATTTTCCTGCCCCCCAGAGCCCCGAGCAGCCTCCCATGAGCCATCTTCTGCCGCCTGCCTGACTGCTGCCACCGTGCCCTGCCATCTGCAGGGGTCCAGTTGCTGTGACCACCCCTGCTGGAACAGAAGACTCCTGAATGGTATTCCATCGCTCCACAGCCAAGCCCCAGGACCCAGTTGCCCACCCACACCTGCCTCGGGGGTTGCCATGTCCGACACAACACCATCTGGCACCAGTGGCAACCCCCCAGCAGAGAGGCAGAGGGCTGCCAGCTTCACTGTCAATGAAGTTGGCATCCTGGTGGAGCAAGTCCTGGGGCATTATGATGCCCTCTTCTCACCATCATGCACCGACAAGGAAGGACGGAGGAGGATCTGGGCGCACATAGTGGGTGCCATCAACGCGGAGAGGGTGGCACCCCATGACATCAAACATGTCCAAAAGCGCTGGGAGGACCACAAGTCCAGGACCCTAAAGAAGGCCCGGTGGCTCTTGGAAGCAGAGGATGCAATGGGGTGCCGGGGCCAGTTTACCACCCAGCAAATGAGGGTCCTGGAGCGCATTCGCCCAGTGCTTCACCACCAGATCCTCAGGATGCAGGCCCATCTGGAGTCGAGTGCTAAGTTGCCCAATGCATTCACGGTTAAAAAAGGGCATGTTGCAGTGTGCTGCTGGTTAGCTACTTGGCTGCATGTGTGACAAGGGTCATGTATGGATGTGTGTGTGCAGGGATATGATGGTGCTGCATGTGAGTCCAGTCAGGCATGAACCACATGGATGGTGTATATGCTACAATGCAACATGCGGAGCTGCATGCAGAATGCACACATGAATGCATGCCAATCTCTGTTCTTGGACATGTTTGGGGTGTGAGGGATGGGTGCTGCTGTCATGGACATGTATGGTGTACATGTCTGTGTGTCTGAGTAGCGTGTGTGTGACTTGTAAATGCCATGGATGCGTGACACATGTCCGTGACGGATGCGTTCATTCACTGATGCAGCCTAGTCATCCTTGTATCCACTGTGTCTGGGATATACGAGGCCAGATGCCTGAACCTGCGGTGATGTGTGTGCATGTGATCAGTATTACCCATGATGCATGTGAGTTTCAACCCACCATTGTATGTTTCTACAGTGCCTTGGACATGGATGCAAATGTTTGTTGCATGCACCGTGCCTGTTTCTGCATGTGTGTTGCCTGCACTGACCCATGTGTTGTGGAGGGACATGATGGAAGTGACGTTTGACACTGCCACTCACGTGCTATTGCTTTGTGTCTAGGGGACTATAATTCAGTACCCTGATGCTTGTGTTCAATGTCTCCCTTTACACAGCGGCGAGTGAAGAAAAGGGCGGAGACAGCGCTGTGGAGCAAAGCGGCGGGATCAGGGTCGTCATTTAGGGGTCGCCAGACGTCGCATCTGCGACCTCTGTGGTCACCCTTGTGACCTCTAGAAAAAAAAAGAAAACAAAAAAGAAAAAAACTTTTTTTTATTTTTATTTAAGCTCATGGTCTGTGGCCAGCATCATGTGGCTCTTTAGTTCTGGAGTGGTGGCTTTCTTGTTAAGAAGTAAAGGAGTGCCACAAGTCTAACACTTTCACCACTGACCCTAAATAAGAAAGAATAGGAATACCAAATAATGTGTCTTTCTGGAATTCTATACAATAATTGCTATACTCATTAAAGGTTTATTTCAGGCACACTTCAGAGGGTGAGTCACTGATTTAGTCTGTTCTTAAACGCCTCAACTCAGCCTTTCATCCTTCAGAGGTCGATAAATGAGCACCAACACTGGTTGGGTGATATTGTAGGTATATTTGTTGATATTGGGTGTATATTTTTTCTATATAAAGCGCTTAAGCGTAAGTGCTACATAATAACACATCATTATCATTTTGTCATGGACGTCTGCTTGCATTCACAGTAATTTGGTAATATGGGCCTATATACACTGATCTTAACGATACACATGGCGATCCATTCTTGTATGAAATGTACATCACATTATAGCGATATCGTAACCATATTGTTTGTAGTGTACAATGCTATGTGATAGCACTTCCTGTTTTGTCAATGGTTGAAAGGTCGCGTTCCATCGCATCCCACGATATCACTTCAGGGTGGGGTCAAAGACATGACTTCCTGTGATGTCACCAGGGGTCAAGGGTCATGTGATGTCACTTCCGCTACCCCTGGCATTTTGGTGAAATGACGTCCCTGGCGGGGATGCCTCCAACGGCCGGCGACGCAAAGCACAGTCACCCTCCCAGGAATTTCCATCATCTGGGGGCGAGGGGACTGGTGCCGGGTCTGCCACTACGGCTGCAGCAGAAGGAGCAGGTGAGCCCCCATAGGGGCTTGCGACGGTGGATGATGGTGCAGAGCCATCCAGGTTGGTGGTGTGCAGAGAGGAGGAGGAGGCCGCAACTGAGCCACACATGGGGCCTGGTGGGGGTGGTACCACTGGTGCAAGTGGTGCAGTCCAGGGGCAGGGGCAGGAGGCAGCACAGGCCGCCGCGGAGGGGCCTGTGCATGTCACTGTCCCTGACACTGTGACTGCATCACCATGAACCAGCAGAGATGCCCTGTCCCAGGCCCGTCCGCAGGTAGGGGGGAGGTCCACGGTCCACATCATCTGGCACTCCTCTACCTGCGGACGAGGGAACCCATGACCGGATGGAGTCCGTCCTGATTGGTGTTGCGTTGCGCACGCGTGACATTCGTGATGACGTGCGGGCTCCCTGAGGGACCACGCACGTCATCACAAAGAGCTGCGTGCCAACGTGGCCCTGTTGGGAGGGGCCATGGTTGGGGGTTTCCTCCATGTGTCAGGCACTCTTGCAGCCCTCTCCTCCTCTGTACAGACTATACGCCAGTCTTTCTCTGTGCCGTCTCCGGCCCAAATGCCACCAGGGCCCCCTGTGGACCTGCCCCAACCAATGCAGCCAGCTTGGTGGCGATCCCATCCCTGCCACAGTCGGGAGTCAGAGGTCCAGCAGGGGTGGCCACCCCACCAACTGGACCCCAGCAGATGGAGGATGTGCCGGCATCATTGGGCAAGGCACGTGAATGATGGCGCTGGGGGATTCCATCAGCCCGGAGGCCGTCGTGGTGGCAGAGGCAGTTGCGTCTGAGGCAGCAGCAGGCTCAGCGTGGGAGGCATCATGGCGCGGGGCCATCGACACCCCGGGGGCAGGCATCGGCCGAGGGGCAAGAGGACCCCGGACTGGGAGTGTCTTCTGTGTGGCAGAGGTTGGGGCGGCAAATAGATGTGGAGAGGCGGCGGGCGGAGAGGGCACAGCTCAGGATGGTCAGGGCTGAGAATTCCATGCTCTGGGCTTTGAGGCGGGCGGAAGGACCTCGAGGAAACTCACAGGGAGTTGAGGGATTCCATGGCTGCATCCCTGCGAGACCTCGAGGCCAGGGAACAGGCCCGCCTCCGGAACATCGACGTGGGGTTGGATGATGCCCTGGCCCGGAACATCACTAAATGAGCCGTGAGACTGGCCCGCCACCTTTGTAAATAGTTATGTAGGTGTAAGTTTCCTTTCCATTTTTCTTTCCTTTGGGGTGCATGGACTATGCCCCGCCTTTTTGTATATAGTTATTTATTAGGTAGGTTTTTTGGTAGGTTTCTTTTGGAAAGGGGTACGTGTATTCTGAGGGGTGCGCAGGGAGTTTTACACGCGTTTTCGCTAGTGCGAGAGGGGTATGTGTATTCTGAGGGGTGCACAGGGAGTTTTACATGGTTTTCTCTAGCGCGAACGGGGGATGTGTATTCAGGGGGGTGCACGGGGAGTTTTACACGCATTATCGTGGTTGGGGTCTGTATACTGGTCTACTGGCCTTTGCGCCATGTACTGGATTTGTGCGATGTTTTTGGCGCATGGGGCGAGGTAGGGGGCGTAACTGGCGCTGCTGTAGGGTCGCTGCACCACTCTGCACCACGGCTGGTTATGGATGTTAAAATCCATGAATACGCTGTGTGTTGAAATGGGTTTTGGCGCACGCGGCTGGCGCAGACTGCCGCACGCGTACGCCGTGCACCAGCCGCGTGCACCACTTGTGTGCCGAATTCTATGAATTACCCCCTATGAGTTTGAAATATCATCCATTGCTAAATTCTTGCCCCTTAGAGGTGATAGGGAGTGAACAATCCGAAATATAAATGTTCAGTTGCATCCAAAACAATCTGATGCAAAACGAATGGAATTGTAAATAATGTGGTACTGTGTGCTTTACACCACTTCATTGTTCTGATACGTTTTATAAACTGGCAGATAAGTTTCTAAAAAAATCTGAATTTGTATGTCACATTTGATTTGTGTTTTTCGCAATATACTTTTACATGGTGAATAACATGTATATTGTAATATATAAAAAAGACGATAAACTAAGAACCAAAAAAGTCAGGCAATAATAAAAAAACTGTATCCTGCTGGTTCCTAAAAATTTCAAAACATTTTTTTTTCTGTATGAACAAGGATTGGTTGTGTTAGAAGTGGAGCCTGTGTGCACATTTCGGGGTGGTTTTGTCCCTATGGTAATGATTTAATTTACGATGCAGGAGTAGGAGGTAGTCTATGTTCCCCTTTTTCTTGATGATTTCGCTGACCCTGTTGTAACACAGACTCAACGTTAAAATTAAAAGAACGGGTCCACCTGTTGTACAGGTAAATACAAAAACATACAACCTTCCAAAAAAAAAGATTTTTGGTATATGCCTCATCCCTTTTTGCAACAATGGAACTAATACACGCTCCCCTCTTTGACTGTGATATTTCACCAAGTGAATAAGCCCTGCCCATAACAGAACTCAACACCGTAGAGGATGAGGTTTTAGACCCACGGCCATCAGACTATTTGGCTCAGAGGCTTCTGAAGGGTTTAGTGTATGATTTATTTGAATTTTGCTTGAGTTTAAACAACCTGCAGTTCCAAGACCCAGTCTTCCAGTGCCCTATCTTTCTAATGGGTTTACCTGCTAAGCCTGCCAGATGTCACTAGGGCAGTAGAGAGGCCTTATCTATATTGATTACCCATGCATCTTTTAGAATTTGAGGAGCTTTAATCTCCTTGTGCTACTGCTTTGGTCTACATGGCATAATTATTTACAGCTTTTGCTCATGGAAGTTTCATATAGGCTTCCCGACTGTCTGTTGGCAAAGTCCCCGTTCATTGTCCCGCTACCATTTTGTCACTTATGTCTCACCACCCTTCAAAACTAACAAACACCACAATGCCCTAAACTGAGTCACCTACACATAAATACAACATAGTGAGCAGCTTGAGCATTGTTTGAAGATCTCTGATTGCGATTCAAGGTCGCCCTGAATGCCCCCCAATATTGATTGGGTTGGTGCTGTGGCAAGGTGTATACCTGTTAGTCACTCCTATCTAGGGGAGACATCTTGGGCTCTCTTTGAAATCTTTTTCTCTGACAATGGTGCTTCTGGCCTGCCTGCTGGGGTGGCCGATGTGGTGACTTCTGATCATGCGGATGGGCTTATTGCCTTGGCAGAGTGCGTGGCTGCATTCCAGGCTAATGGGGTGGCTGCTAAGCAGGGTAATTGGGTGGCTGCCTGACTCTCTGTTGCACATACAATATAGTACCTTCAAAAAGTATTGCAACTTGGTGCAATGCAATGTAGTGGTCTGCTGCTCCCTCTAAGGTGCCTATTGCAGTGAATGTAACTATCGTGTAGATTTTACAGTCTGTCCTACCGTTGATGTTTGGCACTTTTTAGATGGGAATCATTGCCAGAGTTGTTTTGGCTTGTAGTCATTGCTGTTTTAGTGCTCTAATGCCCCATTAGTGATGATGTGTAGAAGGGTCTGTGTGGGGCTAATTTTAGGTAGTATTTTCAACTGTTGTACTTGACTTGGTTTAGTGATTTCTTCCTGCATCACGGTGGCAACATGCAGCTTTTGTGTCTGGAACTTCAGACATGTCGGTTTTGCCATGTGCACACAAACAGAATGCATGTGAAAGCTTGCATAACGTTTCTCATCCTTGAACTTCAGATATTTCTGGAATTGATCATACAAGTAAACAAAAGCGAAAAGGTTTACTTTTTAATGTGTTTTAGTTATTTGTACATTTTGATAATGGGTGTCATTGTACATCGAGAATGGGAGGGTTCCCCAAGCCTTTGAAAGGACTAGGATCCCCGCCCAATACCAGTGCTGTTTGGCATTGCCCCTGGAAGTAGATTAAAACATATTGAATTTGTGTTTACGTTTTATTTTTAAAGTTGTGGTTCCCACTATATCCTTTGGTTGTATTTCGTAAGACTCTGACACTTTAGCAAGACATATGGATTGTATTGGTACTAAGAGAATAGCAGGCCCTTAATGAAACATTCCTTAAGGATGTCTTAATGACACAGAGCAACACATCATGAGAGCCTTCTGTAAACAAGGAAGCTTTGGTGCCAAAGAAGCATTACACATCAGTTGTGTGTCTTTAAAATAGTTAATGAGTTAAACACCTGCTGCAGAAATGTGTATGTATCCTACACGATAGAAGCAAGGATTCCTTTGTGGATCGCTCAGCCCTTTATATTTCTGAGGTCTGATTATTGGATACTGTAACATTTGGAAATAATAACACCTCTTTCTACAGCATTTAGAAATAGAATAAGAGCTCATCCAATGCAGATGGGAAACTAAACACACTAAATGTATTCCTAATTGTCACGGTTTATTACATGGCACACGCAAGCCAAGGAATTCCTTCCACTACAATGAATGTGGCGCACAATAAAACGCTTTTGATTTTTTATTATACTACGGATTCTTTTTGAGTAGTCCTCCAACCTGTCTCACACCCAACCTCCACAAACACCCTGTGTCACAATGGACCAGGAATCAGGCTGGTGTGTATCAATAAGATATTATTATTTAATGAAAAAGGAAAATCAACCAATTACAACAGCCACCAAGGTTGTGGCAACACAAATTGCAATAATCTCTACAAAACAACTAGGTTAAGATATACTATCACAGTTATTTCCTTTTTTTATGGCAGAACAGAAAAAGAACAATTTACCACACAATGATAGCACTAGTGTTAAGTATTCCCCCTGCAACACTCAACCCCCAAACATCAATTGGACTTGATTCCTTTGAATTGAAAGCAGTGGCATGGAGTAAGAATACATTTGAAAAATTGGTTTTAATGTGGTGCCCACAGAAACAATATGGGGAGCCAGCAAAGCAGGGTAAATATGTTTTTGGAGCACCAATGGAAGGGCAGAGCTTTTATGGAATACTAATCACCACCCAAGGAGAACATTGATTTTTAGAACGCACAACACATGGGCAATAGAAAGGGAATGCAAGTGAAAAATTGTTTTGCCCACACCATAGGAAAAGAGAAACAGAAGCAGAAAATCGTTTTTTGGGATGTTAAGCTTAATTTCAATGGAAAAGAAAATGCAAATGGTATTCGTTTTCTACTGAGGCTGCAAATGACAGGTAGGCTCTAGGAAAGGGGTTAGCTCGCAGCAGGGAAATAGGTTTTGGTTCAGGATGACAAATGCAAAGAGGAATGACAGTGGCTAATGAAATTCATTTATCAGGGCCCAATTTGAACACAGGGACAAATTCATTTCTCAGATCACAATTGGATTCATTTTTGGAGCAACACTTTCTAACTATAACAAATAACAAAAACACTGGAAAAAAGATTGCTGGTTTCTAATTCCACCAATCCTGTGAACTTCAATGGGGGAATGACTTGATTTACTTACAAAAATACTAAGGATTTAGACAGACAAATTAGGGGTTTAATGGGGATATGCTAACATACACAGGCAAACAAGAGATTCTTCTATGGGGAGATGACTGAACTACACAGGAAAACCAAGGATTCTTCAATTGGGAGATGACTAAAATGCACTGGCAATTGGGGTTTTCAATGGGGATTTTCAATGGGGGAAATATTGGATGCACCGCTACAAGAATGAAGGGTTTATGTAATTTAGGGCTGGGGATATTGCTACTTACATAGCAATCCGTTGTTTAAGGTTCAGGAACGCCAGCTGCATCGCAGGACACTCTGGTAAGATGGGTAGGGGGCTGGTCACTCCGCTCTCAGAGATGGTAAGTTTCAACAGCCTTCTCTCCATCCTCATTTTTCTGTCCGCCCGGTTTTTGTGTGTTCTAGTGCAGTCCTCCTTATATAGCAGAAATTACATCACTAACTTTACAATCTAGGGGAAGTTCCCTGCAATAATCCCTGCTGCTAGGATTGTACGGTTACCCTTTCTCTCTCTGCCCCCATTCAGGATTGGTTTAGGGGTTTGGAGCAACATCTGTCTTTTAAAATTTGTCATCATCCTTTGTTCACCTTTCAACATTTTGGCAAAAACTAGTTATGTGTCACAACTTCATAATTGTGCTAGCAACTTCTATTTTAGCTGATCATGGGGAATTAGATAAGATAACCACCAAATCCATTTGATGTAGCATGGCCATGTGTCAAATTGTTGTCATTTTCATAAAATGTACAACAGTTATAAATATGTAAGTTATCAAGCATATCCCTAATTTCATTTTCCACTTTTTCCACCAACTCTCACATTTGTAACATGTTCAGATCAGCCAGAAACTGTTACACTCACCTGATATCCCCGGAGGTGTCTGGAAGGCTCTGAGATCTGGAACCCTGGATGCGTAGTTGCCCAGTGCTGAATAATGAATCTGCAATTACAGAAGGGAGGATTTGTGATAACTGTCTCTAATGGGTGAATCTCCCACCTCCCTCGACCGATTCCCTTCCCACTGGGTTCTCACCTTAGTTATTTGTAGGGTGAGCTATCCGTCCTGCGTATCTTGTGCAGGGGCGCTTGGCATTTGTTGGCGAAGCTGCGCAAGTTGCTTCACTGGTACAGTACGCCTTCCTTGTGCCCAGGCCTGCTGTGACCCCGAATCTGCTGGTAGGCAGGTAGGTTTGTTAATTGTAAATCTTTGTTCTGTTTATGGTGGGAATTCGTTAATGTATTTATCTCCTTCTTTTCAGGTGCAAAGGTCTTGATGCTGGAGTGCCATATGGAGAGGCACGTTTCTAGGTAAGAGAAAGCGCGAAGCGCAGCACCTTTATTGTCTTTTAAAGCTAACCTGTGTTTTCTTCTTCTTCTCCTCACAGGCCGCTGTGGTGCTGCGAGTGGATGAGAGCACGATGAAAAACAGGCCCCCAAAATCTGTTAAGGTAAGAACAGCGCTGTGGGGTTGTTTAATATTGAAAGCAAACCTGAATATGTCTCTTTTCCTTTGCAGATGTTGATGAGGTGCTCCGGATGGAAGTGTGGTGTAGCACGATGGAATTCAAGTAAGACTGATGGACTTTGATGTTTTGGAAGTGCACGTTCTAATATTGTTTTTCCCTTTCTCGTTATTGCAGGTCGCAATGTTTGAACAGCAGCTGTGGTAGCGGTTGGCCGGAAGTCCTTAAACTAGTACTCACAGGTGAGTGATGTTTCTTCTGCTCTCGGTTTCCACAGATTGCAGCCCAGTTGAGATGCTGAGTGCTGGATGGTGTTTTCTCAGGTAAAACAGAATCATCTTGTTCGTGTTCTTGCAGGATTACAGGAAGACGCTGAAGACGAGGAGCTGGACACGGTGAGTGTCACACTGCTGATTGCCGAATAACACGAAGCGTGTTCTGCAGAAAGGGTGTGGTTTATATAGCCCAGGTAAGGTAGTACCAGGGAAAGTAGTTCCAGGCCTGCCACACCCAAAACACTAGACCGCATGGCTTGGTTCTTAGAACTAGACTATGTGGGTGCTTCAATGTTGGATTTAAAGGCCCATGTACATAAATGGGACCTAGTTTGAACAGCCCTTCCTTCCTACAGATGAGCCTGGTGCCCAAGGCACCAGGACTGGCTCCAGGAGCCCTTTTGCAGTGGTTTTAAGGCCCTCAGGGTTCTGGTGGGAGCCTGCTTGTGGCACAACGTGTGCCGCCTCACAGTGGTCATGACAGAAACCTAGTCTAACTGGCCATTACAGTTCCCAGAGTCACAGGTGGATGCATTTTATATCCCCACAACCTCGAAATTACATGAAAAATTGTATACAAATGAACTCAATCCACAGTATGGTTGCTGCACAAAATGCCTAAAATGAAAATCGTCTTTTAAATTAATTGTGGGTGTCCCTGTTCAACAAATGGGATTGTTGCTTCATCCGACACAGCCATCTGTTCCCCTGTGCCAGCCTGTGACCAGAGGTTTTTAGGAGTCTCTTTGAAGTTAGTCTGTACTCTTTGTAGTGGGTGCAACAAGGATTCACACCTTTTAGTCATGCTCCAGCCAAGGATGGCTTTCTTTTGAAGTCCCTGCTTTCCTAGTCAGCAGGTCTGGAGGATATGAACTTTGATGCTTTTAGCAGCATCAAATTCTATTGCAGGGTTATTAGATGTGAGAAGCGACATCCATGACCTTCAGACACAATTTCATCAACTGGCTTAAAGAAAATGACCAGTAATACCAGTTCATTGCATTACGTTTTGATCTCAGAATGCTTGTTATCACTCTGCCTGTATAGTGTTTGTTCTTTTTGTATACTGTTCATTATGTATCTGTATTCTCTTGTTTTTCTTGATTTGTATATATGCTATGTGTAACCTAATCTGTAAGACTTCTTGTATCCTCTGTGCCCTGATACCTCAGTGTCTGGCGCGCAATATAAATAAATAAAAAAACAAACAGGCTGAAGTGAGGCTTTCCTCTGTGAAGTTTTGTCCTCAGCCAGAAACAGGTTTTTCCTGAAGACTAAGTGTCCCTTCAAATGTCATTGGAGTTTTGTAGTTGAAACATATTATACATTGCTTTGGTCAGCCCATAAATCATGTTTTGCTTTCCTGACATTTTTCTGTGAGCAGTGATATGTTTTCTCACTGTGGCTTTTTAAAGTGGTTTTTATTTAAACACACATGTGCAGGCCATTTTTGCTTTCAATGTTTAAATATCCTGTTTTCCATGTCACAGGATTCTTTGATTTCTCCTTTTGTGAATTAAACTGCTGCTTGTCCATGGATAATAATAGGTGGGCCCCTTTCCAGATGGCTCTTTAACTTTACATGGAAAACAGAAGCAAAAGACAGGTTGTTTGTGTTGCAGTCTTTAAATGCCTGTCATTCATGTGAAAAGCAAATGGAAAAGCCAGGCCGTTTTTGTTGCAGGGTTTAAATGCCTGCCATTCAGGTGAAAGGGACTTCTGTGTGGGGCCTTAAATGCACACCACATAATATCTTACTATTATCGTAAATAGATTACAGTACGAATTGTATCCTATGATACACTTTGCATTGCATTACATGTTTACTACCTCGCTGCTTGCAGAATACATCAAAATACATATTTTATTTATTTATTTATTGGATATTTGTAAGGTGCCTATACAACAAATGGTGTTTCAAGGCACCACAAAGGGGGTTTGCGGCGGTGCATGTGAGAAAGATAACAATAACGGTCCTACTAAGCCTTGTGACATTGGGATCATGCAAGTGCCGTTACACGAAGTGCAAAGGAGAGGGGGGAAGTGCTCATGTGAGTGAATGCAAAGTGCTAGGGTGGGAAGGGAAGTGAGGGGTAGAGAGGTGACGGTGCAAGTGAAAGGGGGAGTGAAGGAGGAAGAGGGCAACAGGTCTCGGTGAGTGCTGGGGGAGGCCAGGTGGTCAAGTGCCAGGGAATTGCATACAGTGCAGGGGGTGAGGGTCCACATGCAAAGTGTGAGGAGGGGGGTGAATGGGCCGAGGTGTATGGTGCCATTTACAACTCAGAAGGAGCCTGGCAGGCAGTCACTGTGGCAAACAGGGGTGTTAGCAGGGAACAGGGAGAGAGAAGGAAGAAGAGAAAAGGAGGGTCTTGAGGAGCTTCTGGAATTTAAGGAGATCCAGCTCACTCCTGAGAGGAGCAGGGAGACCATTCCAGAGGGAGGCTCCTGCTGAGGCGAGAGATCTACCCCCCACTCTCTGTATAGAGAAGTGTCTGTGCGGCAGAGAGTTGGAGCTAGAAGACTAAAGGGCTTTAGCCATGAGGAATTTTGGGAGAGAGTGTTGGATATAGTGATGTCCAGGCCCCAGAAAGCCTTGTGGATGCAGAGGGTCTTGAATGTGATCCTAGCAGCAACCGGGAGGCAGTGGAAAGATTTAGAGCTGGAGAGATGTGGCCGCTGGGCTTGAGGCCAAGGATAAGTCTCGCAGTCCTATTCTGGAGTAGTTTGTTTGTTTGTTTGTTTAGTATTTATTATGCGCACCGGACCCTGGGGTATAAGGGCGCAGAAGGCAAGAAGATGTACAGCTTGGAGCACGGTTACAGGTTACAGGTTACAAAAGTTACAGGCAAGTAGAACATGGTAGCAGACAGGTAGGAACAAGTTCATGCATTCATTTATCATTTGTTGTTTTCAACCAGTTGATCACATATTGTCTGAATTTGGTGAAAGATTGTTCTAGCCTCGCAGTGATAGGTAGTTCATTCCACAATTGAGCAGCTTTGACTGGGAAGCTAGCTCCGCCTATGGTGGCGAGTTTGAATCGGGGTACTTGGAGGCGATTGGTGTTGGCTAGTCTAGTTTGTCTGGTGGATTGTGTTCTGGTGAATCTGTCCTTTAAGTATTGATGGGCTTTATTATAGAGTGATTTGTATGTGAGGGATGCAGTTTTGAGTCTGATTTTCTCGTAGGTTGAGAGCCATTTGTGTTTCCTTCTTGTTTCTGAGACGTGTTCTCTCTTGGGAATGTTCAATGCTGCTCGGAGGGCATTGTTTTGCTGTATCTGAATTTTGTTGATGGTGGATTTAGTAGCTCCCATGCACAATGCGTTGCAGTAGTCTAGTTTGGAGATGATTAGGGCTCTGGCTAGTGTTAGACAACTGTGCTGAGATAGGAATTGTTTTCCTGCTCTGATTAGTTTACATGTGTAAGCTGTTGATGAGGCTAGGGAATTTACTTGTTCAGAGAATGATAAGGTGGAGTCAAGGTATATACCTAACGTTTTTACTTCTTTGGCTTTTTGTATACAGTTCTCATCAATGATGAAGGAGGAGTAGTTTGTATTTAGTTTATTAATGAGGGAAGCAGTGCCTAGAATAAGTAGCTCTGTTTTATCATCGTTCAGGCATAGGCCATGGGTTGCCATCCATGCCTGAACGATGCTGTAGATTTTGTTCACTAGTGCTGAGTCCTTTTCGTAGTCCCCTGTGAGTGGGAGGAGGATCTGGGTATTGTCAGCGTAGTTAGTGTACACGATACCCAGGTGGTCCAAGTCATCAAACAGGGGCTTAGTGAAAATGTTATAAAGCGTTGGTGAAACGCAAGATCCCTGTGGCACGCCGCAGGTGATGGGGATTGGGTCTGCAGCTGCCGTAGGTGAGAAGACCCTCATGGTGCGGTTGCTAAGGAATGATTGGATCCACACTATAGCCTCAGTAGAGAAGTGTGCTGCTGTATCTAGGTGGTTACACAAGACTTTATGATCTACTAAGTCAAATGCGGCAGATAAATCTAATAGGAGGAGAAATGCTGGTTTACCAGAATCTCATACTTTGTCTATGTGGGCTTTTAAATCAATCAATGCAGTTTCTGTACCGTGTAGTGGACGGAAACCAGATTGACGGGAGCCTAGTAGTTGGTTTTGTTCCAGGAAGGTCTGGATTTGGATATATGCCACCTTGTCCAGAATCTTCAGTAGAAACGGTACGGTAGTAATCGGTCTATAATTAGTGGGAATAGCTGGGTCTAAGGTTGCCTTTTTAAGGAGTGGGAGCACCCAGGACTCTTTTAGGTTTCTCGGGATGGTACCTGTGGTAAAGGAGGCATTAATCAACTTTGTGATGAACGGTGCTAGGTCTCGTGCAGCATCTTTGATAAGTTGTGCTGGGCAAAGATCTCCTTTGCAATTGGATGGTTTTAGACCAAGTATTACTTTCTCCACCTCTAGTATAGAGACTTTGGAGAAGTGGAATTGGGTGGTTGGATTAAGGTTGGGAAGCGTTTTAGTAGAGGGTGATGTGGCCGATGCTAAGGTCTCTCGTTTTAGTTCTATTTTCTTTTGGAGGTTTAGGACTTTATTGGATAATGCATACTGGATTTCAGAGCACCATTTTTATCTTTAATGCAGTTATCTTGAGGCTTTATGGGATTTTCCAGTTCTATGAGTATGGAGAACAGTTCTTTTGTGCTTGAATTAGCTTGTGTAATTCTGTTGTTGTAGGTCTCTTGTTTAGCTGAGATGATTTCTTTTTTATATTGAGATGAAATGTTAGTTAATTTCAGTTTATTTTCCGGAGTGGGGTGGGCTTTCCACGTATTTTCCCATTTCCTTTTTTCTAATCTAAGATTTTTTAGGAGAGGGGTGAACCAGTTGTTCAGGTGGCTCTGTGGTTTACTGTTTCTAAGCTTAATTGGAGCGATATCATTGAGGGTTTTGTTCATAATATTATTAAATTCTTCCACTAATTCGTTGGGGTTTAGGTTGTTAGGTAAGGCGTTCAAAGTGGGCATGATACCGGGGAGTAGTTTGTCTAGTGTCAAATTTTTTTTGTTTCTGGTAAGTGCAGGTGGTGCACATGGTTGTTGCAGTTTAGGAGTTGTAGAGTCCAGTGAGAATGAAATTAGATGGTGATCTGTCCATATTTGGGGTGAGATAGTGAGGGTGGAGATTTTGCAGTTATGGTCAGCAATCCAATCTAGGGTTCTCCCTTTGATATGTGTAGGCTCAAACACTCTTTGGGTGTAGCCCAGTTCAGTCAGAATGTTGGCGGCAGCTATGGCTTGTGGGTCATTGATATCATTGAAGCCAATGTTAAGGTCGCCAAGTGATATTGATTGGGTGGTGTTCTTGAGATTTTCTGATAGAGTGGTCGATAAGTCTTCTATGAAAGTCTTGATGGGACCAGGAGGTCTATATATCAGGTGGAGGTTAAGAGTTTGAGAGTTAGCTGTGGGAGTCTTAGTGGACATTATCTCGCAAGATTCAATGGTTGGTGAAGGAGTGAGTCTCATACCAAGCTTAGTTTTGGCGATGATGGCTAGTCCGCCACCTCGAGATCCACATCTATTCGTTCTAAGGATAGTGTAGTTGTCAGGAACAGCTAGGGATAGTGCTGGGCCTGATGCCTCATGCAGCCATTTTTATGTTATGACTAGGAAGTCGTTGTCTTCACCATAGATGACTTTGAATATTTCTATGGCATGGGCGACTAGAGATCTAGCGTTTATTAAGGCTCCTTTAAGTTTGGGTGTAGAGTTTGTAGGTGGGAGTGAGACAAGGTTTATTGACGCTGTGGAGGTGCAGCTTTTTTCTGTATTTATTTGAAGGTTGTTCTGCCTTTTGTCGTTGTGAAAGCTAGGTTTGGGATTGGGTTCAGTGGCCATTTTGGTTCGAAGATTGTTTGTTTCATATTTGATAAGAGGATCAAAGATTCTCGGTAGTCGTGCTCGTAATCTTACATTTCTCTCGGCTATGTTGCATTGTATCATGGGTTGTTGTATTATGGTTCCTGTAAAGGGCGACATACTGTGAAGTCCCAGTAGTATGAGTAAGGTGCCCAAGTGTACTAGGTTGGCCAATAAAAGGTGCATTATATAATGTGTAGGGTATCCTGTAACTAGGTGAAAGGCTAATTAGTCTAGTTTTCTAGGTGGGCATGCGAAGTAGCAGGTCATAGAAACTATGTCTGTCGGTACATCTAGATTTGAGAATCAAATACAGCCAAGAATGAGAGTGATCTAGGCAGGCACAGCTATCTAATGCTAGTGAGGCACAAAATAAGCTAAAAGCAATAATCAAAAAGTAGGGCACATGTGTACTGAAAGGCGAGATCAGATAATCTGGATGCAGCTATCACAGGCCAGGCACTCGTAGTCCAATGTAGCTAGCAAAGGCAGGGCACATGGGCTAATGCTGTTGCACAATGTCAGGCTAAGGGTACACAGTCTAGATGCAACTATTGCAGGCTATTACAATACTGCTAACAACTAGATGCTAACAACAGTCTAGATGCAACTATTTCAGGCTATTACAATACTGCTAACAATGGCAAGGCACACAATGATAGGTTGCAGGATACACATGGTCTAGAAGCAGGCAGGGTTCACATAGGCTAATGTTGCTAGCAGAGGCAGGGCACGTAGCAACAATCAAACAGTAAAGGAGGCACTAGCCAGACTTGTTAGAAGCAGCACAGGCAATCAAACACTGGGCAGTCGCCACACGTTAAATGGAGCATTAGTCAGGCTTATTCAAAGCAGATTTGCAATGATGGCAGGGCAGTTAAAAACGCAGGGTAGGTTAATATACCGATAGTGCAAGAATGGGTAGCCAGTGAGGGCACAGGTTAGCATGATAGCATAGTGAACGTACATTAGGATGCAGAGATCGTGTGATCATCCGCGTAACACTCGAAGGAAGGACAATTCAATAGTTTGTACGAGGATTAGAGATGCTCAGGCATTAAGTACTGTTCTTTGATGCAGTAGTAGTTGTGGTATGGCGGCGAGTGTATGGGCCTAATGGCGTGTTGAAATCGCAAGTGTTCGTCATTTAACGTTGGTGATGCGAAGGTGGTGTAGCTGAGAGCCTTCACTCTAAGTAAAAACGCTGCAGTGAGGTGGTGGAAGTGGCCGTTGAAGGGGTGAAGGGAGGATAAAGGAAGATTGAGGAAGATGGTGTTGCAATTGTCCAGGTGTGAGAGGATTAGGGCTCTGGAGACATTGGGCCTCATTACACAGTAGGCGGTAATCCATGGCGCTATTAGCGCCATGGTTCATGCCGGTAATTTACCGGTATGGCCTTGGTGGAAAGGGGAATTATCGCCCCATTCCAAGGTTGGCGGGGCGGTAATTCCCCCTTCCACCATTGCCCTTCCCCATTCCCATTTTTGCCCCATAGGGAATAATGGGAATGGGGAAGGCGCTAATTACGGTACCGCAAATTGCGGTACCGTAATTAGCTCCCTGGGTCCCTTTGCGGGTTGGTTTTTAACGCCTGCAAAAAGCAGGCGTTAAATTCCCCAACCCGCAAAGGGACCTCGTAGTAAGGCAGTAAACCCTTACCGCCTACCGTGTAATGAGGCCCATTGAGTTTCTGGGGGAAGGTGAGGAAACAGAGAATGCCTCTGAGGAGGTGCAGCTGATACTGGGCATTCTTGGGAAGGTCCGCGATGTGAGGAGAGAAGGAGAGAGAGGAGTCAAAGATGAAAACAAGGATTTTTGGCCTCACAAGCGGGTGAGCAGAGGGGACCCATAGAGGGTGGCCAGAGGGTAGGAGGCAAGGTGAGAGCAGGGGTCGCAATGAGAAGGATCTCAGTCTTATTGGCATGATGGCAGATATAATTGGCGGCACATATAATGCACACCCACACACATATGTAGCCAAATATTCACTACAGGAATTAAACATAACCAAAAAAGGCAATAAACAATAGATTTTTGAAATGTTCCATTTACTATTATTCACAAAAGAACCAGGATCATGTTGCCATTTAACACCTTTGCCCAAACTATAATAAAGCCAAAACTGCTGACTTTGCCAATGTATGTTTCCAATGCCTCTACATGATTATTGTTTGCTGTCTCTTTGTTTAGGACAGGAGCTGGTCAGTTATTGAATATTATTAAATTACATTTTGGATAAGCAGTTAGAATGATAAAAGGATTGTAGTCATTTGGCGTCTGATCATGGGTAGGGTATTTACAGCCTTAGAGAAGCAACAAAAATGTAGATGTGTTCAGTCTCATATCAGTTAGATGACCCAGCAAAGTAACCTTCAGAAAAAGCACAATGTTGTGTCTCACTTCGGTAGCATGTTCACTTTTAAGAAACACACTTAATGTCACAAGGGAGTGGGATATGAAAAAGGTAAATCTCTGCTACACAGCTACCTTCAGAAACTTGCAAAAATCTAAATTGACAGAAGTAATGTTACAATGGCAGGTCCTGCCAGTGTTCTGTTCTGTCGTGGGCAGCCATGCCCACATGGCTTGAGTGTGGACATTGTGGGGAAATGGCTACAGTACTGTTCTTTATTTTTCTCTTACTAAATGCATCCTCTTCTCACCATGCTTCATTAGTTCCGACTGTATCTGTGCTGCTAAAGCGCCACATGTGTGCCAAAACAAAATGAAACAAATACAACGTTAATGGCTGGTTGTCCCTAACAGTGGAGTAACTTTGCTGAAAATGTTGGGGGGGACATGACAACTGAAGTAAAGAGGTGGGAGGGGTGGTGAAGGGAGGGCGGATGGTGGCTCTCGGGATCGTTTCAGCCAAATTGTTAAAAAAAAGTGGTTGAATGGTAGATTTGACCGAATTCAGTCACCACCATTAGTTTGAAGACGAAGATACCGAACATGAAGAGCAGTGGTTGCAGGGGTGGCCCCCTGAGCCCATGTTTTGTATTTTTGGCTTTGGCGGTTGCAGGGGTGTCCCCCCGCTTCCTCAGCATTGGTGGCAGGGGATCCAACAAAAAAAGAAGAAAAGGGACGCTGCAGCATCAGATCCGACCCATGTTAAAGGGATGGATCTGATGCTGCAGGTTACAGG
This sequence comes from Ambystoma mexicanum, assembly GCF_040938575.1. Taxonomy (NCBI): domain Eukaryota; kingdom Metazoa; phylum Chordata; class Amphibia; order Caudata; family Ambystomatidae; genus Ambystoma; species Ambystoma mexicanum. Next base: position 1,214,526,538 of record NC_090929.1, on the reverse strand, counting down.
AGAGGCAGCAGATGGAGAAAGTTAAGTGGGGGGGTTATGTGTGTACTAGTGGTTTGAGGGGACATGGGTTTGTTTTTTTTTGTACCGAGGTAAAAACGTATTTGCAGCGAAAATGACTATGATTAATTCTGCTGTGATTTTGTACGTAGGTCAAACAACCTAAATCCCTGAGGGATAACACTAATCTACTACACGACAAGAGTCCATTGCTGACGCTCTGTTATAACTTTCATAAGACAGGTGGCTTATCTTTAAAATTCAATTGGGCCCCCACACCTCTTCAGCCGGCCTGCCATGCACCCAGTGACACAACATAACATTCACAAATTTAATTCCACTAGAACATACAAACAATGCATTATTTATCATTCATTCAGACACAAATGTCAACACACATATGCTTGCACAGACTATCACTCCCACACAAATGCACCCAGCACCTCCACTGACATACACAGTGTGCACACAACATTTATATGTACATTTACAATAACACATGGAAACAGTGGCGCAACGTCCATTGAGCAGACCAGACTTTATCACCCCCTGATACCTGAACTTTTGGGCTACGTTGACTTGACCTAGCTGAACTATAAAGCCATGGCCGAAAGGACCAGATTCACTACAATGTCAGTAATTTGCCTGATTTTTCTTTCATACAAATGCACAAACCATTGGTTAATGCAGTGCAGTGGGCGACCAAGTATAGTTGGTATAGATGTTTAAAAAACATTTATCTCCAGACTTGTGTTCTGTGCAGCATCATATATGTCTACGTGCTGATAGATTTTTTTCTCCAAGATTCTGACTGATTAAAATTAAGGTATGTTTTCCTGTGTTCAAATGGCTCCAAGCAGTGGTGTACCGAGTGGGAGAGTCGCAAGGGGGTGGTCAAGCTGCCCCCCATAGCTCTTTTAAGAGCCAGACTGGGACATTTGTCATTGGGACACCTCTCCCAATTGGCACCTCAAAGAGAGTGCCCAACGCCAAAAGTGTCCCGCTGGCAGGACAATGTGTGCTGAGCAATTCCTGCTCAGCATGACATTGTCCCGGCAGCAGGACACCTTGCCTGTTCCGAATGGTAGAGGTGTCCCGCTGCCAGGACAATGTCCCAAGGAGCTCCGGGAAGCAGAGGGTACTCACGTTGGCCTGTATCAGAGTATTACAATGTGAGCCATTAGGCACTGACGGGATGGGAGGGCGGTGGTACTATTAGCAGGGACTTTTGGCCCTTTAGAAATGTAAATGGGAGGGAGTGATCCGAAGTGAGAAGGCTGCATACTGTTGCATGCTTTATGAAATAACGACTATGGCTTTAAAACCCAAGGGTGATTTGTTAGGCTCACATTAATCTACATGATGCTATTGTGACTTTGCATGCAGAATGGGGAGAATAAAACTAAAGCCATACTCCCATTGCTCAAGATTTTTCTATGACAATGTATATAGTGTATGGTTAGTTTACAATGAAAGGCTAGTTTATTATGTAATGTGGTTTGCTTCCAATGCATTGCTATAAATAATTATATTTTATGTGTATTATATAATTAATAAGCACATGAAATGTAAAGCAAACCTTAATAAATATCTATATCATCTAAGCCTGGAAAGATGTGCATGGTCGCGTAAATTGTCCACATCCCAGTTTCACCATTTAACCAAGTGTGTGATACTGTGCAAATCATTTAATCACATTGTGCCTTATCTGCAGCTCTGTAAGTGATTGATTCACTTCAAAGATTATATTATTGTATCATGCCATTATAATGGAAGAGCCTACTGACTTTAGAGTTGCTCCATATATAACAATAGTGCAATTTAGGTATTTTGCACCACAAAGTTATTTGTCACTTGGCTTATTTATGGCAACTTATTCTAAAGTCACTTCCAGGGTGCCACCAAGTATCAAAGACTGATGATGTGCTTTGCAATGTCCTTTACTGTGGAGTCACTTCTGTTGGTGCAATCCTTATGCTAATTCGGAAGTTTGCATGTATTTTGCCTCTGAGGGATTGGACAGAGCTCCCCAACAAACATGCACAAACACAATACATTTATTTTTAATTTTTTTAAAGCCGCCCAGGCCACATCTCATCTTACACCGACCTAGCCTCTTCGTACTCACCCGCCTCCAGACAGAAACAAGGAAGCTGAATGAGCTTCCTAGTTCATGTCTGTGTGTCGCACGAACACGAAGCCAGAAAGCGATGCTCTGTGCCGCTGGCCCCTGGAAGTGCTGCTGCTTGCGTGACAGCACAGGCGCCAGGCCCTGCAACACCCAGTTCAGCACCCTGGCTGCTGACTTTGAGTCAGGCCAGCCAGGGTGAGAGACTGAGCCATGCAGGGCATCCCAGCCCTGAATGTGTTGCAGCGTGGCTGCCAGGCATCTCTGTATTATGTAATGAGACAGCGCAAGCCTTGCTGTGTACCCCAGCCGGGCCTGCGCTCTCCAATTACATAATTGATCATTGCGGCACCCCTGCCCTCCTTGCAAAAGTTGGGGGGGACAAAAAGGCATGCCACAGAAGTTGGGGGAGACAAAACCCCCTGTCCCCCCCTATAATGACGCCCATGGTCCCTAATATCAGCCAAAAGTATACTACGAACCATGCATAGGCAATATAGAAAGATATTTCCAAAGGATACTGTTAGGTAAGGATCCCGCTGAGTCCAGGCACCTGTTCAGACATGCGAAACAGCCCAGTAAGCGGTGGCCTTACCATATGCTACTACTAGTCCCCCTGCATACAACTCTTCAAATATGTCTGAGGAAAAAACATCGCTCAGCAATGTGTCTTTTTAGCTCTGATATGGAGTATCAGTAAGTATGGAGTAATGTAAGAATGAGAATTATTACGATTTATTTCTTTTGTCAAAATAGCTTTTTGAAAATGTTTTGAAGGTCGTTGGAAATGGGACGCATAATAAATACATTTTCCCTATAATATTTTGTTACAATATGGCAGGTCCACAGCTGTGAATACAAGCATTTTGGTGCCTTCGGATTTAAGCTGCATCTGAGTCTCAAAACACACGCTTTGCATTTATGGAACAGACTATGGGAAACATTAATCTTTTTTATGTGCTGCAATTTTCCGACAAGGGTGGCAATAACAAACCAGGTACTAAAAGGACATCTACTTTACAATGCAATGAAAACATGCCCTTTTTTCAGAAAATAATCACTTTATAGCTTATAATCTTGCTTTGAAGACCCTTTGACAAATAAAGTACAAACTGATAGGATCAAAATGAGATAAACAGTGCAGGTCTGACTTGGTTTGGTAGTTTAAGTTGCTGAACAGAACATTACCGGGCCGCAGGACCGTCATTTTACCAAAATGCCTGGGGTAGAGGAAGTGACATCACACGACCCTTGACCTCTGATGACATCACAGGAAGTGATATCATTTGACCCAACCCCAAAGTGACATCACGGGAATCAAAGGAACACGACCTTTCGCCCCTTGACAAAATAGGAAGGGACATCACATAGCATTGTTCCTAAGTACACAGCGAAAAATCTGGTTACGATATCACTATAATGTGACATACATTTCATACAAGAATGGATCACCATATGTATCATTAATAACAGTGTGTATAGGCCCATAGTACCAAATTACTGTGAATGCAAGCAGACATCAAAGACCAAATGATAATGATGTGTAATTATAAAGCACTTACGTTTAAGCGCTTTATATAGAACAAATATACCTACAATATCACCCAACCAGTTTTGGTGCTCATTTATCGACCTCAGAAGGATGAAAGGCTGAGTTGGGGTGTTTAAGAACAGACTAAATCAGGGACTCGCCCCCTGAAGTGTACTTGAAATAAACCTTTAGTGAGTTCTAGCAATTATTGTATAGAATTACAGAAAGACAAATTATTTGTTATTCCTATTCTTTCTCATTTTGGGTCACTTCTCAAAGTGTTCCACTTGTGGAACCCCCTGTTTTTTTGCCAGCCACTCCAGAAACAAAGAGCCACATGGCAATGTCCACAGCCAGCCCAGAAGATTACATTATTTTTTTTCCCCAAAACATTTTTTTAGGGGTAGCAAGGAAGACCACAGGTGTAGCAAGGGAGACCTCAGGGGTCCCCGTTGCGACGCCTGGTGACCCCAAATGACAAGCCTGCCGGGACGGAATAATACCAACAATAAATCATTTTTATGTGTGGTTCTTCCATTGTGATAAACCTATAGAGTTGAGGTTTGTTCAACTACAATAAAATACAATTGATAAGCTAAATAAGGATGCCCTTTAATAATAATGTTTTATTGCCAGAAAAAAAACTAAATATTTTCAAAAACGATATGCAAATGTCATTTCCATGGGTTGTTCCAAGGCCGCCTCCTCTTATTTCTTCACTCTTGCCTTGCCTGAGTTTGAAGTTTTTTGGGAGGGTCTTAGGTGCAGCTACCTTGAAGTCTTCCATTAGCCAGGTTTATGCGAGGAATACAATGTTTGTTCCCCCTTTTCTGAGGACATTGTGTATCTATTCTCTGTGCTGTGTTTTGACATTTATCTGGCATTGGCGGAAACATTATGAGTGATAAAGTCTTTCTTTGGTTGGTTGTCCTGATTGGTGGGTGTTTGTGTTCTGGTGGCCAGTACTATTTGAGTGGTAGTTTCTTGGGGTGATCAGATCTTGCTGTTTGTATTTGTTGATGGGGGGCTTTGATTAGTAAAACATTACCCCAGCAGCCTACTAACCCTGTGGACAGGTTTCCCAGTGGGGTTGGGTTGGTGGGGTTGAATTCGATTTGTTTCTGAGTCGAACAGTTGTCAAGTGCCTCACATATTCCATGTGTTTGGTGAGCATGTTGGCGAGTTACTGCATGGTCGATTATCCTTCTGGAAGCCTATTGTGGTGAGATAATATCAATGAGGCAAGTTACCCCAGGGGCATAAAATGAGTGGGAGAGTAAATACACTGGGGTAAGATATCAAAAGGGCACATTAGCACTGGGGCATAATAGCAAAGGGGCACAATAGCATGTGGCCACACTAGCAAGGGGACTCAGTTGCACTGGAGCTCAGTATCAACGAAGCAGAGAGCTCAGTGTCAAAAAACTATCAGTGTGGCAAACTATCAGTGGCAAACTATTTGAGTGGAATAGCACATCAGCAAGATATTGCAGCATACAAATGTCCCAGTAACAAAAGCACCACAGCTCAGGATATGTTAAAGTAGCAAAAATGTCAACAGTATTAAAGCGTCACAGTGGCGTGAACATCCAAACAGGAAAACATTAACAATGCAAAGACAGTTTAGGGGTAAAAACATAATAGCGACCAAATAGCTGTGTGTTAAACTATTATTGTGGCAAGCTATCACGGTTGCAAAGTATCAGAGAGGCCAAATATCATAGATCCGCTACATCACAGTTGGATATGTTCATAGAGGCGTGATTTCGTAGGTATACTACCCATGTGTCAGACTATGCATGTGCTTCACTATCCATGTGGACAACTTCCAGTGTGGCAGACTATCAGTGAAGCAGACCATCATTTAGGCAGACTATCAGTTTGGCAAACTGTCACAGTGGCAAAATATCACAGTGGCAAAATATCATAGAGGCACATAGTGTAGTGGCAGACTATCAGTGTGGCAAAATGAAACAAATACAACGTTAATGGCTTGTTGTCCCTAATATCAGCCAAAATTATACTACGAACCATGCATAGGCAATATTGAAAGATATTTCCAAAGGATACTGTTAGGTAAGGATCCCGCTGAGTCCAGGCACCTGTTCAGACATGCGAAACAGCCCAGTAAGCGGCGGCCTTGTCATATGCTACTACTAGTCCCTCTGCATACAACTCTTCAAATATGTCTGGGGAAAAAACATCGCTCAGCAATGTGTCTTTTTAGCTCTGATATGGAGTGAAGACTAATGTAAGAATGAGCATTATTACGATTTATTTCTTTTGTCAAAATAGCTTTTTGAAAATGTTTTGAAGGCCGTTGGAAATGGGACGCATAATAAATACATTTACCCTATAATATTTTGTTACAATATGGCAGGTCCACATCTGTGAATACAGGCATTTTGGTGCCTTCGGATTTCAGCTGCATATGAGTCTCAAAACACACGTTTTGCATTTATGGAACAGACTATGGGAAACATGAATCTTTTTTATGTGCTGCAATTTGCCGACAAGGGTGGCAATAAGAAACCAGGTACCAAAAGGACATCTACTTTACAATGCAATAAAAACATGCCCTTTTTTAGAAAATCATTACTTTATAGCTTATAATCTTGCTTTGAAGACCCTTTGACAAATAAAGTACAAAATGATAGCATCAAAATGAGATACACAGTGCAGGTCTGACTTTGTTTGGTAGTTTAAGTTGCTGTAACAGATCATTACCGGGTCGCAGGACTGTCATTTCACCACAATGCCTGGGGTAGAGGAAGTGACATCACACGACCCTTGACCTCTGATGACATCACAGGAAGTGATGTAATTTGACCCGACCCCAAAGTGACATCACAGGAATCGAAGGAACACAACCTTTCGCCCCTTCACAAAACAGGAAGGGGCATCACATAGCATTGTCCCAAAGTACCTTAGACTGGTAGAGGCCTGCTGGGGTTGAGAATACAGTTTTATCCTTGGCATGGTCTGTCAGTGCTATTTGCCAATAGCCTGAAGTGAGATCAAATGTACTGAGGTACTTGGCTGAACCAAGTTTACCACCAGTTCATCTGTCCTTGGTAAAGGGTGGGCATCAGTCTTGGTGACTGGATTAAGAGCTCTATAGTCCACACAGAATCTCAACTCCTTGCATCCTGCCTTTGGTACTGGAACAACTTGACTAGACCATGGACTGGTAGAGGGCTCTATTACCCTGAGATCAAGCATCTTGTTGACCTCCTCGTTTATGTGGGATCTTACATGATCTGACATCCTGTAACCTCTGATTTTAACAGGTAAACAATCACCGTTTGAATATCATGCTGGCCCCAAGGGGTCAAACCAGGTGATAGTGAAAACAGGGAGGCAAACTGATTTAACAGAAACTTGCACTCCTCCTGTTGTTCAGGTGTCAAATTAGAAGAGAGATTAACTCCTTCTATTTTCTCATCTAAAGGCTGGCCTCTGAGTAGGTCAGGTAGAGGTTCACTCTCCTCCTCCTCTTGAGCTGAAGCTAGAAGCAAAGCTCCTACTTCTGGCCTTGAGACATAAGCTTTTAGACGGTTGGTGTGAAAGACTCAGGGAGCCTCGTTAGGATTCCCTAAATCCACCAGATAGTTGACCTCTCCAAGTTTACCCACAACCTTGAAGGGTCCTATCTATTTGTCCTGTAGGCCCTCTGCCTTGTAGGTACCATAACTACAACATGCTGGTCTTGGGAAAACTCAACCATGTTGGCCTTCTGGTCATGTGAATGCTTTACCAGAGCCTGACCTGCTTTCAAGTTTGTTTGTTTAATATTTATTATGTGCGCCAGACCCAAAGGTATCGGGGCGCATGCAGTAAGTAAGAAATCATATAGCTTGGTACGCAAGTTACATTGGTTACAAAAGTATCAGACAAACAACACATCTAGCAATCATTGGGTAACACTAATACAGTAAGCAGTGGTAGAGAATGTACAGTGGTAGAGAATATACAGACAATCTAAATACAGGAAGATGTACAGTTATTTACAGGTATGGTCAAGTTCTGCAGGTTCATTTATCATCATTCTCTAGGAGCCATATGATCAGACTTTGCCTACATTTGGTAAGGTTTGGTCCATTCTAAGTGTGGTAGGTAGTGAGTTCCACAGTTGGGCTGCTTTGACTGGGAAAGTGGTGCCCGCAATGGTGGATAGTTTAAAGCGAGACACCTGAAGGCAGTTGGATAGCCACTGGTACTTCCTTCTTGGTTCAGAAATATGTTCTTTCTTAGAGGTACTGAGTGAAGCTGTAAGGGCATTATTTTGGAGTATCTGTATTTTGTTAATAATGAATTTGGTCGCTCCAATGTATAGGGCGTTGCAGTAATCTAGTTTGGATATAATGAGGGCTCTGGCTAGGATCATTCAACTGTTGGATGAGAGGAATTGTTTGCCAGCTCTAATTAATTTGCATGTATATGCTGTAGAGGAGGCTAGGGTATTTACCTGTTTGGTGAATGTTAGGGTTAAGTCTAAGTAAAAACCTAAAGTTTTTACGTCCTTGGCAACCTTAATTAGGTTCCCATTGATAATGAAAGATGAGTATTCCGTGCCAAGTTTGGTGAGAAGAGATGCAGTTCCCAGTATGAGAAGCTCTGTTTTATCATCGTTCAGGCAGAGGCTGTGAGTGGCCATCCATGCCTGAATGATTCTGTAAATTCTATTCACCAATGCCTAATGCTTGATATAGTCCCCAGTAAGTGGTAGGAGTATCTGGGTATCGTCTGCATAATTTGTGTAGGTGATACCCAGATGGTCCAAATCATCAAACAGGGGCTTGTGAAAATATTATACAGGGTTGGAGAAACACAAGAGCCCTGGGGCACCCCATAAGTGATGGGGATGGGGTCCGCGACTGCAGATGGCGAGAAAACCCTCATGGTTCGGTCGCCGAGGAAAGATTGTATCCACACTATTGCCTCGCTGGAGAAATGGGCAGCTGAGTCCAAGTGGCTTCATAAGACGTTGTGATCAAGTCGAAAGCCGCCGACAGGTCAAGGAGGAGGAGTAATGTAGGTTTTCCATTGTCTCTTAATTTGTCTATTTGGGCTTTAAGATCGATGAGTGATGTTTCTGTGCCATGTAATGGTCGGAAACCAGATTGATGAGAGCCTAATAGTTGGTTAAGTTCTAGGAAGTTCTGGATTTCGATGCATGCAACCTTGTCTAAGATTTTCAGCAGGAATGGCACAGTAGTGATAGGCCTGTAGTTAGTCGGTATGGAGGGGTCTAGCGTTTGCTTCTTAAGTAGTGGGAGTACCCAAGATTCCTTAAGGTTGGTAGGTATCATGCTGGATGTAAAGGAAACATTGATAAGTTTGGTAATTAACGGTGCTAGATCCCTAGCGGTGTCCTTGATCAGTTGTGCTGGGCATTGGTCACCCTTACAGTTAGATGGTTTGAGACCCAATATAACTTTCTCAACCTCTATAACAGAGACTTTGGAGAAGTGAAATTGGGTGATAGGTTTGATTTTAGGTAGTGCTGTTTTGTTGGATAGTGTCGTAGAAATTATTGATGCTTTCTTTAGTGCTATTGTATTTTGAAGGTTCAAGACTTTGTTGGCTAGTGCATGCTGGATATCAGAGCACCATGTTTTGTCTTTGACACAGTTGTCTTGGGATATGATAGGATTTTCTAATTCTTTTAAAATAGTGAAGAGCTCCTTCATACTAGAATTTGCTTGCGTAATTCTGTTGTTGTAAGTTTCCTGTTTGGCCAAGAGGATATCCTTCTTGTATTGGGATGAAATATTGATTAGCTTTAATTTGTTTTCTGCAGTGGGATGAAGTTTCCAGGCAGTTTCACATTTTCTTTTCTCTACTCTTAAGTTTTTTAAATGAGGAGTAAAGCAATTGTTTAGGTGGTTTTTAGGTTTCCTATTTCTAAGTTTTAGCAGGGCGATATTATCAAGAGTTTTGTTCATAACTTTGTTATATTCTTCAACTAGGAGGCTAGGATCCATGTTGTTGGGTAAGGAGTTAAGGGTGGGCAAGATACAGGAGAGTAGTTTGTCTGCTGTGATATTTTTCTTATTGCTAGTAAGTACAGGATGGGCAAGAGGTTGCTGTGGGGTGGGTCTTTTAGTTGCTAGTATAAAATATATCAGGTAATGGCCTGTCCACATTTGGAGTAAGATGGAAGAGATAGTGACATTACAGTTATGATCTGCAACCCAGTTGAGAATTCTCCCTTTATTATGAGTTGGTTCGTTCACTCTTTGGGTGAAGCCGAATTCTGTCAGGGTGTTGGCCGCTGCAGTGGCTAGTTGGTCGTTAGTGTCATTAAAGCCTATATTGAGGTCTCCTATCTATAAAGTTTGGGAGGTATCCTTTAAATTTTCCGAAAGAATCGTGGAAAGGTCTTCAATGAAGGTGTTGATAGGGCCAGGGGGTGTGTATATAAGGTGGATGTTCAGCGTTTGAGAGTTGGCTGTGGGTATTTTAATTGGCATAGCTTCACATGATTTGAAATTAGGTGAGGATGAGATTCTCATACAGAGATTAGCTTTGGCAATAATAGCTAGTCCACCACCTCGAGCTTCACATCTATCCACTCTGAGGATAGTGTAGTCATTCGGTACGGCTAGGGTCAGCGCAGGGCCTGCTGCCTTGTGAAGCCAAGATTCTGTGACAGCTATAAAGTCGTAGTCTTCTGTTAGGATGACGTCGGCTATTTCTGCGGCATGAATGACTAAAGATCTTGCATTTGTTAGGGCTCCTTTAAGGATAGGTGTAGGCTTAGCTGGAGGAGGTCGGGTAGTACTATCTGGAACTGCTGAACGGATGTGAGTCCTAATTCTTTTTGTATGGGACTTGTTGTTGCTACTGTTAATATTAGGGCTACATTTTAATGCGTGTATATGAGATACTTGACTTTGGAGGTTAGAGTTAGCCTCGTATCTGATAAGTGGATCAAATATTCTAGATAATCGTGTCCGGAGTCTGGAGTTTCTAAACACAGTGTTGCCAGGGGTCATTCGGGACAGTAAATTGGACTTGTTCAGAAGTAGTTTAGGAGGCAGGGTATGGTTGTCTAATGTATCTGCTATCCCAGTTAGTGCAGACATTGTGTAGAGTACCATTAGTGTAAGTAGGGCGCCCAGGTAGACTTAGTTAGAAAGTATAGGGTACATACTGTATTGATGTGGCATACAGTGTGAGGATGAGATAAATCAGCAATAAGATTTTAGCTTTGCATGGAATACGGCTGGTTGCTATAGGGTAACCGGCGACATTCGCTAGTGGAGTAGTCCAATAGAAGCAAGAGTAGTATGCTGGTCAGTGGTAGATAAGGATTGTCATAAACATCATTTGGCTATAACATTATTCTAGGGATAGAATGCCTAGGAACTAGCAAACTATACAGCACTACTGGCTGTTCCAAGTAGTGTAGGCAGCTGTACCTCCTATACAATGTGGTGCATTGTATGCTGGAATACTAGCAAGTGAGTAGATTCTATATGCAGTAGGCTCATTCCAGAGTAACAGTAGGGGTGCACAAATATGCAGTTGCCTAGATTGGAAAATTAGCAAATAGGGCAAATTCTACCTGCAGTGGGCTATTACCAATAAAAACAGTTGCGGGGCACAACTATGCAGAAGCCTAGATTTGAAAATGAGCAAATTGGGCAAATTCTATATGAAGTAGGAACATTTAGGGTGCACAAACATACAAAAGCCTAGATTCAAAAATTAGCAAATAAGGCAAATTCTATATGCAGTGGGCAGGCACCAAAGTTAGCACATGGGTCAAGTATGTAGGCGCTAAACATCAGACACAGTTGCCAGCGTAATGAGGCGGGCATAATAACAATGTGGACATGATAATGAGGAGCAGTAACAATATGCATATAACAAGAGCTGGACGTTGCAGACATAGCTATCAGGCGCTCGGACACTATAGTGTGATGTACGGGCCAAATACATTGGCTAGTAGTTGGGCTGCAAGTCTAGGTGCTGTGGGGCCCCAAGGCGGGCAGTACAATGGTAGGCACCGTAGATAGCGGGACCTCAGCGGAGTTGTATAAACAGGTATACAAGTTGTATGGTTGGAATGGCAGAGCAGCGGCACAGGTGTGCACAAGTAATGTGCATGTTGATGATGGGAGATCACTTCAGGAGCGAGTTGATTACGTGGGTAGCACAGGGTATAGCGTTAGTGATTGGGTGCTGACGTGATGGCGGCAGTTCAGTGATTTTCGAATGCTGGTGGGTCTGTGGGTAGGCGGAGGAGTGGGTGGGCAGACGTAGTATAATAGTAATGTGATGCAAGTTACCTCTGCTGTGGAACTGGCAGGGGGTCAGGCCCTGGCCTCTGGTCCGCTCTGGACAGTCTCAGGACAGTTGCTGGCCTTACCCTCAGGGCCTTCCCAGGAAGGGCTGGCTCGCGCCTCCCGGAGCATGATAGGTTTAGAGATTGGCTGGAATAGTCAATCGCAATGTGGCTTTGCTCAGATGGGGAAGTGGGGCTGAAGAAGCAGCTCCGGAATCACGGCCAGCCATCTGGGAATGGCCCGGGACCTTGTGTTGTTGAATGGCGTCGGGTTGCCCAGATAAGGGTGCAGGATGCAGATAAATTAAGGCACAGCTTTCTAACGGTGCAAATAAGGTGGTAACCAATGGCAAGGTTACTGAGGAGAATATAAGGGGTTATCTTGCCTATAGCACTAAGAGTGAACCCATAAATAGTAACATGCTGGAGTCAGGTAGCACTCGATACATACCTCTGTGAGGAGCTGGTCTTCAGGGAGAATTGCCAGAGGCCACTGCTCCGGCAGTGTTCGGGAGCTCCTGCTCCTTCTTAGGTAGTCTGGATATGCCCTCGTCTCAGGACAGTTGCTGGCCTTACCCTCAGGGCCTTCCCATTAAGGGCTGGCTCGCGCCTCCCGGCGCGTGATAGGTTTAGATATTGGCTGGAATAGCCAATCGCAATGCGGTTTTGTGCAGATGGGGAAGTGGGGCTGAAGAATCAAGGGCGGCCATCTTGGAATGGCCCGGGACCTCGTGTTGTTGAATGGTGTCGGGTTGCCCAGATAAGAGTGCAGGATGCGGATAAAGGAATGCACAGCTTTCTAACTGTGCTAATAAGGTGTTAACCAATGGCAAGGTGAGGAGAATATATAGCGCTAAGAGTAAACCCATAAATAGTAACATGCTGGAGTCAGGTAGCACGCGATGCATACCTCTGTGAGGAGCTGGGCTTCAGGGAGGATTGCCAGAGGCCACTACTCCGGCAGTGTTCAGGAGCTCTTGCTCCTTCTCAGGTAGCCTGGATGTTATCTGATGCTTCTGCCATCATGTGTGACATTCTCCTCCGAGACCTATCACATAGTCAGTGACTCTCACTGGCTTGGGGGAAGGTGCACTCTCCAACCCCTCCTTAATCAGGGCCAAGGGGCCTCTAACTGGATAACCATACAGAAGTTCAAAAGGACTAAATCCAACTCCCTCCTGACGGACTTCTCTATATGCAAAAAGAAGGCATGGCAGTAGAAGGTCCCACTTTCTTCCAAAGGGTTCCTCTAAAGCACCTATCATGCTCTTCATTGAATTGTTGAACCTCTCTACCAATCTATTCGTCTGAGGATGGTAGGCAGTTGAGAACTTGTAAATTACTGCACAGTTTTTCCACACGGCCTACATGTAGTGGGACATATAATTGGATCCCCTGTCAGAGATAACTTCCTTAGGAAAACCTACCCTGGTAAAAATACCAAGTAGGGCCTTAGCAACAGCCTGAGCTGTAACAGTCCTCTTAGGTATAGCTTCAGGATACTTAGTAGCATGGTCTACTACAACCAGGATAAACCTGTTTCCTTAAGATGTTGGAGGGTCTAAGAGACCAACAATGTTGATTCCTACCCTCTCAAAAGGGACTACCACCACTGGGAGAGGCACCAAAGGTGCCACATTCTTGGCTCCACACTTGCCAGAGGTTTGGCAAGTGTGACAACTCCTACAGTACTTGTCTACATCAGACCCCAATTTAGGCCAGTAGAAGTATAGAGAGAGCCTTTCCTTTGTCTTCTTAAAACTTAGGTGACTAGCCAAAGGTATGTCATGGGCTAATTGTAGGAACTGGAGTCTGCTTTCAAGAGGCACTGCACGTCTTCTGTAGGCCCCTGGGATAGACTCAGTCGGTTCACTGTCAAAGAGAACATCTTCCCAGTACAACCTATGATTCCCTGTCTCTTGCCCTTCCAGCTCCTTTCAAGAGGCACTACACATGTTCTGTAGGCCTCTGGGATAGACTCAGTCGGTTCACTGTCAAAGAGGCCATCTTCCCAGTACAACCTATGCTTCCCTGTCTCTTGCCCTTCTTGCTGCGAAGCTGCCTGTTGGCAAAGACCCTAAAAACTAGGACACGCTCTCCGACCTCTGCTGAAGTCTGCCCTACAGGGTCCACCTTCTGCTAGTAAAGACTGCAGCTCAGGATGGTCTGCAGGATCCAGATCTCTAACATGAGCCAGGTCCTCTTCCAGCTATGATTCCTCAGCAGCTGATTCAACCACATAAGGTTATTCCACACTCTCAGCCTCAGCTGTTGGAGGAGTCACTGGTGTGACTTTGGACAGTCCCCTCGGGGATGTCCTTGTTGGTAGCACAAGAGTGCTGGCTGGTTCTTTGCTAGAGGTTTTAGGTTTCCCTTTTCCCCTTTCTTCTTAGAAATTGCAGTCAGTAAACCCTGTGGACTGGGAGTTATAGTTTCCTCTATAATCTCCTCTTGAGAGCCCCTTAAGATACTGTCTCTGGCCTTCCTAGTCTGCTCCTGTTTCCTTTTGCTTGGAGGCCTGGGTGTCAGGATCCAAGATTGGAAACATTGGAATCGCTGGCGGTTCCGACGGTGAGCGGTCTAGTCCTCAGCCAACATGGCGCCGGAGCTTATATAATCTGGCTCCGCCCACTTCTCGGCGCGTTGTATCTGTTGTTTCAGTTTCTCAACGCTCCGACTTTTGGATTATCGCCATCCCGTGTATTACTCTTCTAGTCCTTATTCACCTTGTTCCTTCCCTTTATCCCTTTTCCTCTACCTTTACTGTTGTCTTCATGCTCGCTAACGTTCTACTTTGTGTTGAAGGTTGCCGCCGCTAAATCCGTTGCGGTGCCTCTCCGCTTCCCTGTTCTTCCCTCGCTCTAACTTTCTATCTACCTTTTTTCTACCTGGTCTACATCCTAACTCCGGCCGCGAGGGTGCTTCTCGCTATGTGTTCCGCGTCCGTGAACAGGAGCTTCCCAGCTGGTCTCGCTATCGGCTGTTCTCTCAGCCCTTCTGTCTGGTATTTTCTTTCTTTAACAGGCGCGGAGGCGCTGCGCTTCGCCGCTTCTGCGTTTTCTTGAGCCCCTGTTGCTTATCCTACTTTTCTGCCTTCTCGGCGTACTGCCTTCTGGCGGGGTTGTTCCTTTCCGCTCCGCTGTGGTGGTTCAGCGCTGCTTCTGACTACTTGGGGCATTCCTGCTTCCTTCTCCCTGACTTGGCACAGTAGTCCCTTCCTGTTGCATCTAACTCCTGTGTATCTTTTCTTTACTATACCTTCCCTTACCTACCTTTCTCCCAGGGTCTGATACCCTTCCACTCTGTATCTTGGCATTAGCTTCTTGGATTCCTGCCTTCAGCTACACTGAGTACGTCATCATACCTGGTATCTTGGAACTGCAAACTAAAGATCTGTACCATCTAAAGGACCTGTCTTCTGAGCCCATCTACGGACTATGGTTTTTTCTGCCTTTGGGCTTTTTCCCTAGAGCTGAGGCTGGCCCCCTGGGGTTCCCGGGTGACAGGTCCACTCTTCTGTCAAGGTGGCCTCCGGAGGGGCCAGACCTTACCTTCACGAAAAGAAGACCAGAACACAGAAAGGCAAGGTTCCAAGGGCTAAGGAGAAGCCAGGCAAGATTGAGACAGACCCTTGTGTACTTACCTCAGAGGAGTCAGGTGAGGAGAAAGGGGAGGTGGACTCGGATCTTGACAGAATACAACGCCCGAACCCTAACATGGCCTCCTTGGAACAATACCAAGAACTGGTGGCAGCAATGCAGAACCTCACAGTTGAAGTCCAAGCTTTGAGGACAGAGAACATAGCACTCCGACAGCAGGTAGTCCTACATAGAGACAACCGTGGAGATCTACCAGCGATGCCCCTTTCCTTTGGCAAATACAACGGTCATCCGGGAGGAATGAAGGAATTCCTTGATGCCTGTGGTGTATATTTTGCCTTCCGTACCCATGCCTATGAATCGGCAAGATCTAGGGTTGGATTCATCATTGCCAATCTCACAGGAAATGCTCTGGCTTGGGCCACTCCTCTTGTGGCCAGAAACGACCCTTCCTTGATTGATTATGATTGTTTTGTAGAGAGCTTCAAGGAATGATTTGACAGACCTGAGGTGTTCTACTCCTCTTTAGAAGCTATCCTGGATGTCGAACAAGGGAACACAGACGTCCAGACCTACATCTCCCGCTTCCAGAGACTAGCGGCTAAGGCAGACTGGCCTGATTCAGCCCAACAAACTATATTCCGGAGAGGACTCCACGACGAGCTCAAGGACGAGTTAGCTCGTGTAGCCCGACCAGTATCTTGCCAAGAACTGATGACCTTGTCGTTACAGATTGAGTTCCGGCTAACAGAAAGGCGGCAAGAAAGAAGACGATTCAGGAGCAATCCTCCGTCTATCAGTCTACCGACCCCCTCTCCTGCAACCCGGACCAGCGTCTCATCTGAAGAACCCATGCAAGTCGGAACTACCCGGGGACCCCTTACACCGCAAGAGTGTAAACGAAGAAGAGAGACCGGGTTATGCATGTATTGTGGTTCCGCCAAACACTTATTGAGAAACTGTCCGGAAGTACCACCCCGGAGGAAGGAAAACTTCAACCCCTGATCTACAGCAAGGGAAGTCTCGGGGGAAGTGCCAAGTACCCTTGCAACCACTCAAGAACCATGAACAACCCTGAGGAAAACAGCCTGATGGTGTTCCAGGTCAGGTTATGGTTATCTTCTTCGAGTCCCATTGAGGTACTTGCCATGCTGGACTGTGGAGCTGCAGGTAACTTCATGGATGTGAACTGGGCTATAGAACACCACATATCTACCAAACTTAAGACGACTCCCATTCCGGTAGAGGGCGTAGACGGTAGACCTTTGTCATCCGGACCTATCACCACAGAATCAATACCACTAAGGATGGAGATGAGCCATCACTCGGAATATCTGGTCTTCGATCAGATCAGAGCAGCCCATTTCCCTCTGGTCATAGGTATTCCGTGGCTAAGGAAACACAATCCCCACATCGACTGGAAGGCTAATAGAGTGAGCTTCAACTCACTCTTTTGTAAGTCAACTTGTATGGGCAGCATGGTTTCCTCCACTCACCCCGAAGCAGAACCACTTCCTACACAGAGTTCGACAATCATAGCCTTGGTTCCACCTCAATATCTCGAGTTCTCTGAGGTATTCATAGACATCCAACCACGTGATCTTCCTCCCCACAGACCAGAAGACTGCGGCATCGACTTAGTACCAGAAGCAGTGATTCCTTTCGGGCGGATGTACCCTTTATCACTCCCAGAAAGGAAGGTCCTGCAAGAATATCTGGACTCCAATCTCCAAAACGGGCTCATTCAAGAGTCGAGATCAGCCTGTGGAGCCTCCTTATTCTTCATACCAAAGAAAGACAGTGCTGAACTGCGTCCATGTATTGACTACAGAGGGCTTAATAAGATGACGATCAGAGACCGGTATCCTATGCCATTGATCCGAGACATCTTGGAGGCGGTGCAAGGAGCCGTATATTTTACCAAACTGGACTTAAGAGGCGCCTACCATCTCCTAAGAATAAGACAAGGCGACGAGTGGAAAACCGCGTTCCGCACTCCTTTCGGGTTATTCGAATACCGGGTGATGCCGTTCGGCCTGGTCAACGCCACAGCTATCTTTCAGAGGTATATGGACAAGGTGTTTGCAGACATGTTGTTTGTCTCGGTTGTGGTGTATCTGCACGATATCCTGGTATACTCTCGGTCGTTAACCGAACACAGGTCACTGGTGAGGAAGGTACTCCAACGTCTTCTTGAACACCATCTTTTGGTGAAACCGGAAAAATGTAAATTCGAGACCACTTCCGTATCCTACCTGGGATTCGTTTTATCTGGCGGAGGCATAGAGATGGACCCAGCTAAGGTCAAGGCCATCATGGAGTGGAGAGAACCCAGCACTATCAAAGAGCTAAAAAGCTTCTTAGGATTAGCCAACTTTTATAGAAGATTTATACCCACCTTTTCCAACCTAGTGCTTCCTCTCACATCCCTGCTCAAGAAGGGAGTCAAGTTTGCCTTGGGGGATGAACAAAAGAGAGCTATTCAGACCCTTAAGGAATGTTTCTCCTCCGCTCCCATTTTGATACAGCCGGACCAGACCATACCATACATCCTGGAGATGGATGCTTCGATAGGAGCAGTAGGTGCCATCCTATTACAGAAGACAGCTGATAGCTACGAGCACCCGGTGGCGTATTTCTCGAAGACCCTCACCAGTAGTGAACGGAACTACTCCGTCTTGGAGAGAGAACTCTTAGCCATCAAGTTAGCCTGCCAAGAATGGCAGCATCTCTTACAGGGTGCAACCCATCCCTTCGTGATCAGAACTGACCACCGCAATCTCCGAGTTCTACAACAAATGGAGTGCACCAATGCCCGGCATGCTCGGTGGGCATATTTCTTCCTACAGTTCGACTTCATAATAACCTACATCCCAGGCACAGAATACAAAAAGGCAGACGCCTTATCACGAAGTATCGGGGACAGTTCAGAAACCTGCAATGGACATGACCGCCTTTTCCCCAATCTCAAAGTCTTAGCCTCCACTGTCTCCTTTTTCCGAGATCTGATACCTCATTATCAGTCCGGTACAGAACTACCCGCCACGGTCATCCAAGGCAAGGATGGACTGTACTATCATGATCATGCCCTTTTCATTCCCACCAAGGATTTCCAGAAGCGTGTCCTTTCGTAGTGCCATGATACTCCCCTGTTGGGTCACCCGGGCATCAGAAAGACCTATGAACTCTTGCAAAGAGGCTTTTGGTGGCCTAAATTGAAGACTGATGTATATCAGTATGTTACCTCTTGCTCAATCTGTGCCTCTAACAAATACCGAACTGGTAAACCGCTCGGACTCCTACAACAACATTCCCTACCGTCACGACCATGGGAACATATTTCTACAGATTTCATCGTCGATCTTCCCCCTTCTGAGGGTATGACGGTGGTTATGGTCACAATAGATTCATTCAGCAAACTGGCCCATTTTTCAGCCTTTAAACAAATACCTTCTGCTTCTAAGACTGCTGAAATCATCCTCCGAGACATAGTCCATCTACACGGTCTACCCCAGACCATTGTATCTGACCGAGGACCTCAGTTCACATCCAAATTCTGGTCTTCGCTTTGTCAGACCCTGGGTATCAACAGAGCCCTTTCTTCGGGATACCACACCCAGAGTAACGGACAAACCGAGAGGTTAAACACGAGCCTGGAGCAGTACTTGCAGTGTTTCTGCAGTACACAACAAGAGAGATGGCACAGTTTCCTTTCCCAAGCTGAGTTCGCTTACAATAATACCCTGCATACCACTATCCAAATGAGTCCTTTTTTGTGCACTTATGGTTTTCATCCCAAACATCTACCCAGGTTTGGCTCCCTAGCCACTAAGATTCCGGCTTTGGACGGCGTTTTACAGGAACTTCATGAACTCGCCAAGAAGGCACACCAACTCAGCCAACAATCACAGAAGAGATGGGCAGATAGGAGTAGGGCTTCCAATCCTACATGGGGACCAGGACAACTAGTCTGGTTATCAACCAGATTTCTTCCTAGATGGGTTCATGCTGGGAAATTCTCCCCCCGTTATCTTGGACCGTTTCCGTTCTCCAACAGGTCAACCCGGTTGCCTTTCGGCTCAAACTTCCTGACTATCTCAAAAGGGTTCACCCAGTGTTTCACGTCTCTTTGCTCAAGGAATACAAGGTAGACCCGTTCCTTAGACCCATCCGCCAGAGTCGAGCCCAGGTACATCCCGTTGCAGAAGAATACGAAGTGGCATACCTGGTGGACTCCAGATACCACAGAGGTCGGCTCCAATACCTGGTTCACTGGAAAGGCTATCCCATGGAGGAGAGGTCTTGGGAAACGGTAAGCCATGTTCATGCCCCTAGGCTCTTAAGAAGATTTCATCGCCTTCACCCGGGCAAGCCGGGGGGTACCCTGAGAGGAAAGGGGTATACTGTCAGGATCCAAGATTGGAAACATTGAAATCGCTGGCGGTTCCGACGGTGAGCGGTCTAGTACTCAGCCAACATGGCGCCGGAGATTGTATAATCTGGCTCTGCGCACTTCTCGGCGCGTTGTATCTGTTGTTTCACTTTCTCAACGCTCCGACTTTTGGATTATCGCCATCCCGTGTATTACTCTTCTAGTCCTTATTCACCTTGTTCCTTCCCTTTATCCCTTTTCCTCTACCTTTACTGTTGTCTTCGTGCTCGCTAACATTCTACTTTGTGTTCAAGGTTGCCGCTGCTAAATCTGTTGCGGTGCCTCTCCGCTTCCCTGTTCCTCCCTCACTCTAACTTTCTATCTACCTTTTTTCTATCTCGTCTACATCCTAACTCCGGCCGCAAGGGTGCTTCTCGCACTGTGTTCTGCGTCCGTGAACAGGAGCTTCCCAGCTGGTCTCGCTATCGGCTGTTCTCTCAGCCCTTCTGTCTGGTATTTTCTTTCTTTAACAGGCGCGGAGGCGCTGCGCTTCTCCGATTCTGCGTTTTCTTGAGCCCCTGTTGCTTATTCTACTTTTCTGCCTTCTCGGCGTACTGCCTTCTGGCGGGGTTGTTCCTTTCCGCTCCGCCGTGGTGGTTCCGCGCTGCTTCTGACTACTTGGGGCATTCCTGCTTCCTTCTCCCTGACTTGGCAAAGTAGTCCCTTCCTGTTGCATCTAACTCCTGTGTATCTTTTCATTACTATACCTTCCCTTACCTACCTTTCTCCCAGGGTCTGATACCATTCCACTCCGTATCTTGGCATTAGCTTCTTGGATTCCTGCCTTCAGCTACACTGAGTACGTCATCATACCTGGTATCTTGGAACTGCAAACTAAAGATCTGTACCATCTAAAGGACCTGTCTTCTGAACCCATCTACGGACTAGGGTTTTTTCTGCCTTCGGGCTTTTTCCCTAGAGCTGAGGCTGGCCCCCTGGGGTTCCCCGGTGACAGGTCCACTCTTCTATCAAGGTGGCCTCCGGAGGGGCCAGACCTTACCTTCACGAAAAGAAGACCAGAACACAGAAAGGCAAGGTTCCAAGGGCTAAGGAGAAGCCAGGCAAGATTGAGACAGACCCTTGTGTACTTACCGCGGAGGAGTCAGGTGAGGAGAAAGGGGAGGTGGACTCGGATCTTGACACTGGGGGTGCTTGATACAACTCCAAGAGTGTTTAAGTCATTCCCCAACAGGACTCTCCAGGTACTTCACTCTGCACACTTAGGAGGTATCTTGACAGTCATTTCATTGCACTGGATGAGAGCTGGTAACTGTGGAAGCATTTGGACAGGGCCTACAGCAAGTTTATTTAGGAATTTGGGTGCCTTAGCAACATCCTCAACCTTCCTCAACCTTGAAAAATGATTAATCAACTACAGTTATGCTGGCCCCAGTGTCTCTGACGGCAGGGGTCTCCTGACAATTCACATGAAAACTGTCTTTATAATACTCTTTAGTATTATCTGGAATAGAGTTATACACATCTAAATTCTGTTGTTCCCACAGACCCAGAGATACTAAAGAAACACTGGCTTAGACTTTCATGGGTTCCTCAGCCAGTAAGTGAAAGTTTCCACTTGCCATTGGTACTTCATCCTCTGGGGAGAAGGCTAAGGAGACTGTGTGGATCCCTGAAGGTTTACCCTTACATCTGGGATCCCCTTTCACATGGTCAGTTGACCCACAAGCATAACATTTTCCAAATGTCTTTATGAATGGGGGTTTGTTCTGATCTCCTTCTGGTTTGGCACCAGGAGGTACATTAGCCTGATTCGGTTTCCCTTGTGGCTTACTGAGGGTTCTAAACCTCTTAAAATACTGAGAAGGGGCCTTCCCAAATCTAGCTTTCAAAGCTAGCTTCACAGTTTCATACTCTTTTCTGTCTGTTTCCCCCAACTCCATTACCACATCAGTTGCAACAGGGGGTAGCCTAGAAAAAGCAAAGGAATCAATTGATTCCATGTAATGTATTGAATCCCATGGTTATATACAAAAGCAGCCAACCAATCCAAAGTATCAAGCTTAACCTCATACATACTGCATCTTTGGGCATGCAAGACCTCTTAGGACTGGAAGACCTAGAGGACTCTGGGAGAGAACCAGTTTCAAGAGACAACTTTTTCATTTCAAGGGCAAGATTCAATTCCATTTCTCTGAGTCTAAGCTCTTGATGTTTGCTTTCAGTTTGAGCTTGGATTCTTTTAAATTCTAACTCAAGTCTCAATTTTTCTAAAGAGACAAATTCAGGACATAGGTTTGGACCTGATGGGGTCCCTGTGGTCAAAGGTTGAGGCCTATGAGAAGGAAGAGGTAAGACAGGGCCTTCATTCTGAGACTCTTCTGTCTCATCTAGCTCATCCACAATATTCGAGCTGGGCTCTGACATAATATCATCATCATCAACATTTTCCTTTCAGACCCACTCCTCAGACTTTGGTATTTTAACAACTTTTCTATCAATTCAACCTTTTTGCCTTTTACAATGAGATTCCTAGCTTTACACATATCTCTCAAATGATCAACAGTTATCAACAGTTAAAGTCACTAGGGTCTCCTGTCTGTAGCTTTCCATATCAGGATGATAAAACAATTGCTTTACTAGTGCTGCTTAGCCTTGGTAGTGTTGGGTGTCCTGACCCACGTTTGAGCTATCATGCTGCAACATTTGGTGCTGTGGGCTTAGAAAATCCAAGATGGCCAAAAAGGCCACATGTACGCCAGAATAGGAAAACTGTGCAGTACTGGCATGGAAAACATCATGATGGCCAGAACTTCCCAGAAAATGCACAGGGAAATGCATGAAGAATAGGCTGCCAACCATTTTTGCCTATGTTGTGAGCACAGGAGGGCACTGCCTAAAACCACCATTGGGCTACCCACACAGTAGCCTGAAACCATTGGGAATGGCAATGCTGATTGCCAAAAGCAACCTAGAACTGTGGGGAATTCATTTTCTTAAATCCCAAAAATGGTTGCATTACCAGTACTCACCACTATCAGAAAGCCGGCGTTTTAAAACCACCAGACTTTTGTGTAAAACTGAACAAATGAAACAAAACTAGACCAAGGAAAGACTTGCTAAAAGGTGGATACAATGTAAAACTATACTCTGAAATGACTTGAAGGAAGTAATTATTTAATGTGTATGTAAAAATCGTAATAGACTTAAACTGGGGGACAAAAAGTGACATTTAGCTGAAACCTGGCTTAATGAAACTGAATTCTGCCTGACATCTACCCCCACAGGAGTTAAAACCTGCTCAGCCACTCTTCCCCTTGCCAAAAGGAGTTGTCACCTCTCTGATTAGATTAGGGGTGGAGCAGCTACAGGGAGTTGAACAAAGGCCTGTCCTGGGCCCAGGCAGATGGTTTATTAGGGTGTTCGTAAATGGCTTCCTTTTGAACAAAGCCCTTCCTTGACTCAGGCAGAAGTTATATTGGGGGAGGTTGTAAAGTGGCTTCCTCTTGGCAGAAACAGGGAGGGGCAGCCCCTCTGAGGACAGGCTGACCTTAGAGAAAGTGGATAGACTGGTTTCTCCACCATGTGACCTGGGAAGACACACCCCTGTTGGCCAGAATATGATTTTAAGAAAGATGTATAACTCATGGTGCGGACTTGTCAAAATGATCTAAATGATACCATAATGCTTGTGATTTTTCTGCCCACATTTTAAGAGGTTTTAAGACCTGGTGGTATGATCTGGGGGGTTGCTAGCGGAAAATAGGGTCTCACTCCAAATGTCTGCATGTTAAAAATCTGACACTTCATCAATTAATGTCCATACTCCTTGCGCACATGTGTGTAATTTTGGGTAAGTGTCCAATATTGCAAAACCAGTTAAAAAGTGCAAAATGTTGCCATTTCTGAATGCAAGCCCCCAGGAAGAGCAGAGTTTGCACAGAGTATACCTCATGTGATATGTGATGGGTGCATGTAATTTTAAACAACTGTGTATCTGTGCAATATGTATTTGAATCAAATATAGATTTGTGGGCAAACAGACCAGGGGAGGATCCTCTGACCCATAAAACCTACAGCATCACTCTGACTCACATTTCCTTCCCCCAATCATGGGAGAGGGGGGAATTGGGCCAATGACTAGTAGAGAGGGGCAGGCTTTGCTAGGCCCAGGCACACACCCATTTTCAAAACACATAAAAAGAGACTGCTGGGACAGGTAGAGACATTCAATTCCATTTGCTGCGGAGCATGCTGACCGACGACTTCACATCCAGAGATCCTACACTTAGACTTCCAAGATAAACAGAGACTACAGAACTTTGAACCAAGAAGGCCCACTACAAGCAAAAGTATTTGTCAGGAGGCCCAAAATCATTTGCAGACTATTCACAGCCGGGCTGAGCTGTTGATTCTGGCCCGAAACCCTGCGCCAGAAAGATCCAGAACCAGTGCTGTACCCAGAGAAAGCAGAGCAGTATCCAGAACCAGAGGCCAGAGATCCAGAGTGACCCAGACCGCTGTGAGCAGAACCAGAGAGCTGACCCAGACCACTGTGAAGTGCCGGGACCAGAACCGGAGTCCAGTCCAAAACCTGACCAGATCCGTGGCGAGGCCTATTTCAAAAATATATTGTAAGTACCTAGCAGAACTGTGCAGAACCAATCTCTTAGTTAAAATAATTTAATCCAAACTATTTTAATCTAACCAGAACTGCCTCCTTATTGTCACCTGTCATTTGTAAAGCTGCACCACTGTCATTTGTCAATTCTGCAGCTGCAAAGCTGTCACCTGTCATTTTGTGTTTACTTTAAATCCGAAAAACTACCTTTATTTAATCGTCCGTATCTCTGGAACCGTTTGGGCTAGGAACTTGGTTTAACTTTCCTCTGAAAGCTTACAATCTTACCTTTCCAACAAGCATAGAACCGTTTCCGCAATCACGATTCACACACTTGCGAATTTTACCGCGATTTGCGATTTGGTTAAAAATCCAGCCATGTGTAACCATCAGCAGTCATTTCTTTCCTTGCTAAAAATGTCGTTTGCCTCCTAAGAACCATCCCTGAATCATTGCTAGAGTAAGCCTGAACTAATATTAACTAGATACCACTCACCCTGAACCTCCTGAAGGGAATTAAAAGCATTTTCAGCATATTTTTCACTTTATTGTCACCATATTCAAAGCATTTTGCCTGTGTTTCAAAACTCCTATCTGTTGTATAAGCTGCTGGGGGGGAATTGAACTGAATTCTATTTAATTGCATTCCTAAGAACTGTGTGCTCTCCTCTTCATCTCCTTACATTGCATAAAGGGGGGGTGAATTGTCCAAGAAAGTGATTACATTGTCTTTTGCTGAAATCCTATCAAGTTATTTTCTGTACTGCATTTTAATTCCACGTTGCATCTATTTGAAACCATAAAAGTATTGTTGCTATCTTATCCATCCTATACCCACTCATCATTGATTATAAAGAAGTGTGCTAGTGCCAGACTATCCATTATTGATTACTGCTCAGATTAAGTGTGATATTCAATTATTAATTTATTATAAAGTGTGGTATATATATATTGCTTACATTCTCAAATAAACCTTTTAAACTTGCAAAACAGAACTACTTCTTGGCTCAGTGGGGTCAGGGGGATTCTAAGAGAGGGGTGTTATATAGGGGTAGTCATCCAGAACTCATGAACTGGACATAAAGATATATCAATAAGGGTTTCCATTCAGTATCCCAGACTAGGCATTGACTGAGCTGTAGTGTTGAATTGAATCCTCTTACAAATTGGGGGCTCGAGCCAGACGTCTGGGTTAGATCTATCACTTGTGCAGCTTAATACAGTGTGCTAACTGACGGGATACATACATCCGGTCGGATCACCACGCTGTTTTACGCTGTAAAGCACTCTTCAAAGGGACACTCTAAGGAAAAGGTCTGTTTTGCAAAAATAAAATACTAATTTCTGTAAGTCAGGACAGAGATCAATCTCTAGAATGACGACCTTGGTAGACATGAAAATAGCGAGGGAGCACCTCTTACATAAGCTATTTGTGAGAGGTGAGTGGACTCACCAGGACCAAACGGTCTGGTTGCAGGCCATCGCGCAACAGGTCAATGAAACAGGGTCAGACACATGGAGAGATCAGGGTCCATTACATGTGGCCCTGAGTGAACTATATATGGCTCCTTATGCCAAAGATGAACACAATAAGATTGCCAGGATAGCGACATACCTGTACCTATATATGGGAGACATGCAGGATAAACGTACTGAAAGCCAAGATCTGGCGAATAAGCGACAGATGGCGTTACAGAAGGTCCAATCTGTCCTGGTCTCTTCTGAGCAGAGGCTGCAGGGGAGCCAGGAGTCAGAAAATGATAGTAGGCAGTATATCATTAAAATAAAAGCGGACATGGATAGACTGCAACAGGAGAAGGCTGATCAGGATACCAGATTTCTCGCCTTGCAGAAGGAGTACCAAGAAGGGTTGGACTCCCTTCTGCAGAGCCAGAAAAAGCTGGAGCAACAACTGGACTTCAACAGGGCATGCACAGAACAGGTAGCCACCCTGCAAATTCGATTAGACAGAGAGAAAGAGGAAAGCAATAAATTGATTCTGAAAGACCTGGATACCCAGGCAGAGTTTGATCAGGAGCACCAGAAAACTGGTGCCTTCCAAAGGCAAAGGGATGACCTGGCGGCACAGATGCAGGCTCTTAGTCAGGAAAGGGACACCTTAGGCCAGGAAGTCTGCCACTTAAAAAGGAAAATGGAAGAAAATCACCTGGCCCTCCAGGGACTGGGTGACTTCCAAAAAGAACACCAGAACTTGTTAGAGCACACCAGGAGGGTGGAGGATGCTCTGGCAAGAAAGGAGCAGGCCAATAGGGACACAGCTGCAGCAGAGACTGGCCCAGTACTCCAGGACCAATCAGGAGGCACAGAGAGAAAATGAGGCTCTCTGTCAGCACAATGATAGGCTCAAACAACAGGTAGCGATGCAGGAGAGACTGATAGAGTCTAGTAAGGCCTTAACTGAGGAACTGAAAGCGCAGGCTCTTGCATTGCAACAGGGAGTAGGGGCGGATAGAGACCAGGTTCGCTGGGAGAGGGAGACTCCTGAGCATAACCTCAGGAGCCCTAGTACCAGAGGCCTTCATATCTCTCAGTCCCTGGACTCTGCCACCCCCATGTCCCCTCGCGCACATGAGCACTGGGCCACAGGGATGGCAGATTACTATCCAACCAGAAGTATGGGGCTCATAGGCCAGAACCTCCCAGGAATGGAGGGGCGGGCATCCGGGTATGGGCACCCAAGCACGGTGCAATTTAGTGGGGAACCCCAGGAGAGTAGGCCCATTAAGGGCATCCTGAAAACTTCTGCCCAGTTAGGTCAGTGGGGGGGGTACCCATCAAATCCTGGCAGCAAGGAGGAATCTGAAGACTCCTCTGAACGGCGCAGGACACAGGAGACCAGGTCCCCACATTCGGCCAGCCATTCCCAGGCTCGCAGAATCCAGGAAAACCTGGAAGAGCAGACAGGAACCTCTGGGAGCAGTGCCTCTGAGTCAGAGGATGAATGGACCAGGGCTACCCGAACCAAAAAGGCCAATAAGGCAAAAAGGGCCTTGCTTAAGGACCCATTGAAGCAAATAAAGGCAATAAGGAGTGTCATCACGCCTTATCACAAGAACGCCAAGTATTCCGTTTGGTACGCCAAGTATTCCGTATGAGCAAATGATGGAGACTTTCCATTTGAAGGACAGCAGTAGCTGCATCCAGTACGTCAAATGGACATTCTCCCCAGAATACTCCAGTTTCTTTGCGGGGCTGGAGGACCAAAATCATTTAAGATGGTCCACCTATAAGGCGGCCAGCTTGAAACATGTTTCTGTTCACAGAAATCCTCAAGAGGCTCGCAAGGCAGCCTACAATTTGCAATGTGGGGAGGATCAGGCCCCACAAGAGTTTGTGCAAGAATTAAAACGTGCTTTTGCGCAGACCACCAGAAGGGTGCGCACGGATAGCAGAGAATTTATCAATACGTTTTTCCATGCCTTACCCAAATACATAATGACCCAGCTCGTGAGAGATTTTCACGAGAAAAGATCTTTAGACTGGGTCATTGAACAGGCTACCCGGATCTATGAGGTGCAGAAGCCTATCGAAAATAAAAATAACGCGCTGAAAAACCCCAAAACCAACAGCACCCCTGCTGCTGCCAAGGTGGCAGAGGTAAAGGTTGCCCCCGTTTTAGATTTGGAGATGGGGGGGCCTAAAAACCTGCCTGCACCAAATAATTCACAGCCCAGAAGGCCCTCGGGCCAGTCACAGACAGGGAGTCGAGGAGGTAGTCCCACAAATGGGGTCCCCCGCTCCCCTGACTATGTAAGTCCCCGCTACAAGGGAAACCGACCAATCCTGGGTTATGTGTGGACTCCTCCAGCCCAAGGGGGGGATCCAGCCAAGCACCTGACCCGGGGAACTTCCCTCCTAACTTCCCCCAGGAGGGCAGAAATTCTCCAAATCCTGGGCAGAACTTTTTCCCCAGGTATCTGCCCAATTTCCAGCCCCAAAATCATCCATCCTTCTTTCCCCAATTCCCTGAGCCCAGACAACCTTATCCGGGAGAGGGGAGGCCAAGGGTGGAGGGGTACCAAAATCTTCCCAACCAGGGGTACTAGCAGAGAAGGGATAGCTACCCTTCCTGGGATCAGCCCAGGGGAGAAAATAGAGCCCAGTATCGACCTGAGTGGGTTTCACAACTTGAGCGCCAGGTCCAAAATATGGCATGAGATCTGGGTCACATACTGAGGGCTCAACAGAACCCTCAGATGAGCATGCCACCACAGAATGCCCCAAACTCGGGACCTGGTGCTCCAGAACAATGACGGGGGCAGCACCCCGATAACCCACCGGTTCCCAGGGAGGAGGCCCAAGGGGAAGTGGGGTGTAAAGCCTTGGAGGAAGCTTCCTTCCCAACTTGTAAACAGCCCCTGGAAAACCAGGAACCGGAAACAAAATCTCCTACCCCTGAAAGTCTGCCAACCAAGGAGCAGAGAGGAGGTAGGAGAAACAAAGGACCCAAACAGACCCACTTTGTGGAGGAGGTACAGGTCTTCCAATTTGAGGGAGAGGGATCCTCAGAAGATCCTGGGAAAAGGATCTTCTCCTTCAGAGATGGGGGAATTCCTCCCAAAGAAAAATGGGTCCCAAGGGATGTCAATTCAGACTGGGGAGATGTGGAGACTGAGCTACCGCCGCCCATCATCTCATCCCAGAACCGACAATACCGAAATCCCCTGGTTCAAACCCATCCTGGTGACTGCCTCCAAAAGGGGGGGGCGGCCCAGAACCGGAACCAGGGGAACCCACAATGGCTCTGATCTCCAGTTGCCAACTTTTTTTTTCAGATTCCCAAGACTCTCCACAGAATTCTGCCCAAATCTCTTCTCTAGCAATGTCCAAAACCAGAAAGTTAGCCCACCAGTTGTCCAAAAATGTGCATTATCTGTGCCCCCTTGAGGAGAAGGAGGGAAGATACTATGCCCCGGTACAAGTAAAGGGGCAGGGTACAATTTTGGCACTGGTGGACACTGGATCCCAAGCTACCCTTCTGTCCAAAAGGGCCTTTGAGGAACTAAATGCAGGAAGGGGGGAGAATTACCGAATTCCTCTCACCTCTCTTCCCGGACAACTGCAGAACTTTGACGGGAAGGAAATTCCTGTTGAGGGGACTGCAGACTTGGACATTAAAATTGGGCGACATAAGTTGAAACACCCGGTCATAGTTGTGACTCCAGAGGGCACCCCTTGTTTACTAGGGAATGACCTCCTGAGAAGGTTGTCACCCTTAATAGATTGCGTAAACAAGGTCCTCTGGACCCAGACTAGCCGACCCATGAAATTAAAACAGAGTGTCAACCATGTTAGTTTAAATGGCACATGCCACATGGTTGAACAAAAATCTGACCAAGTAGAATTCCACTTCCAGAACAGCCAGATTCCAGACGTGACAGTAATAGCAGTAGGACAACAGACTGGTGATGGGGGGTCCTCTCTATTTCTGAAAATCAACCTTTCTTCCAGTTTAAGGTGGTATTCCACACTGGAAGGAAACACCCTAAAATTCTTTACTAATCCACAATCAGAAACTCCCACTCCTATCTTCCAGAAAGATGTGAAATCAGCTCAGAGCCTGGCTGATATACAGCAAATTGGAGAGCAGTTGTTCATCCCTGTCCAGTTAAATGATGGGAAGGACTCTGTTCTCGCTCGAGTGTGTGTGAACAACGGTAAGAGCTTCATCAGCGAAGCCATGTTCCGCCAACTCCCAAAAGCTCCAGCCATTCCCACATTCAAACTAATAGACAAATGGGAAATGGGCCTGGAAGCACCTAATTCCAAACATCTCCTGCCAAGCAGGTGTATGCTCAAAATCTCCATTGGCAACAAGAGCATAGTCCATAATTGTTGGGTCGTGCGAGACGTCACTGCCGCCTTTTACTTAGGCAGTGACATTCTCAATCGCTTTGCCATTAATTTGGACCTAATAAACTTCAAAGCTTGGTCCCGATTAGCGGATAATCCCATGGGCTTTGATGATCCAGAAAAAGCATTTAGCTCAGCTCAATTGCTACCTTATGCAGTTGAAATTCAGATCAAAGAGGAAGTCACCATCCCAGAAAGGACCCGACAATTCTCCCTGGAAGTGAAAGTTAAAAGAGGACAACATTTGAAAAACCCTGATGCTTACATACATCTAAACGCTCCTCTCCAACAGCAAGGGTTGGGGGTAAACCCAACTCCATTAGTCAACATAGAACATGACACCATTCCAATAGAGGTGGATAACAGCGACTTAAAGAGTATTTCTCTAGCCGCAGGCACCATTATTGGAATGGCGGTTGATGACCGACATTTCTCCTTTGATTTAGGAAATTAACTGTTAGGACCGATCCCCAAGGACTGTTTTGACGGTGACAGTGATGACAACACAACACCAGACAGGATTTTCACCCGGCATGGGGGGAACTTCCTGGTGTACACTTCTTGCCCTTATGGTAAGGAAGATGTGACTTGTGACTTCAGGAGGGATGAGGTGATTTTCCAGGTCCATGAGGGCTGCCTTCCCCACCTGAAGCCTCCAGTCCAAATCAGCACTCTGACCAGGGACTTCTCAACCCAGCTGGAGGAGGCCGCTGAGATAGCCAAACCAGAAGTCTTTCCTGGCTTCAGGCAGATGGTGGAAGAGAGAGTCAACCTAGCTGATGCCTGTGTGACTCTGGAACAGAAGCAAAAGTTGAAACAAGTTTTCTTCGATTTCCAATATCTCTTTGCGGTAGACTCACATGACTTTGGTTGCACCGACATCCACACAACAACAATCCCCAGGGACCCTGGAATGACTCCAGTGTTTGTGAAGCAATATCGCTTGCCTCTCGCCTCAATGGAGTCCCTTACTGAAATAATTAAGAACCTGGAGTCCCGGGGAATAATCCGTCCAGTTCACAGCACCTTCAATAACCCGGTGCTGGGAATATTGAAGCCAAACGGCCAGTGGAGACTCTGCGCCGACCTCAGGGAGCTCAACAAACGGGTCCATACTTCCCGATGGCCTCTGCCCTACATTGACCAAGGGCTGGCCCAGATCCAGGGGTCACAGGTATTCACTGCAATAGACCTGACCAATGGATACTGGACTGTGCCTGTCAGTAGGGAGGACCAATACAAGCTGGCTTTTACCTTTGGGGGCCAGCAGTACACATGGACCCGGACTCCCTTCGGATACCTCAACTCCGGCAATGAATTCAACATTTTCCTACACAAGGCCATGCCCGACCTGGGTGCAAGGGGTAACCTGGCTTATGTAGATGATGTCCTCATCAAAAGTTCATCTGTGGAGGAACACATAGCGGAGATCCATTATGTTCTGACCCAGTTTAGGGCCGCCGGAGCAAAACTTTCCTTTCAGAAAGCACAGTGGTGTAGAACCCGTGTTAATTTCTTGGGGCATGAGATTACTCCTCAGGGTCTCTCTCCCCAGGAAAAGAAAGTGGAAGCACTTCAGAAACTGAAAGACCCCACAACTCTGCGGGAACTAAGGAGCCTCCTTGGACTGACTAATTACAGCAGAAAGTTCATTGAGGGCTACGCAGAGATCACCAGACCCCTGATTCATCTCCCGAAGGGGGGGATCAAGTGGGAATGGGGTCCAGAACAAGCCGAGGCAGTAAGACAACTCAAAAGAAGCCTCTCACAAGCGCCCTGCCTAGCTTACCCTGTCAGAAACAAGGTGTTCTTCCTGGAGACAGGGTTCTCTAATACGTGCTTGACGGCAGTATTATGCCAAAAGCATGACGAGGTCAATAAAGTAATCTCCTATGCGAGCAAAACTTTATCCTCTGTGGAGGAAAAATTCAACGATTGTGAGAAGGCACTCCTGGCAACGGTGTGGGCGTTGAAGAATTACCACCCGTTCATCCATGGGGAACACATCATAGTGGAGACTCCACACCAGCCTCTGCAATATCTCCAAAGTGACAGAATCCGGGCCGGAAATGTGAGTAATACCCAAATTACTTCCTGGATTCTGTCAATGCAAGGCTTTCCTGTGGAGGTCAGATATGGCCAAAACAAGAAGAGTCCCCTCGCGCAAGGTCTGGCTGACTTGCATGATTGTGCCAGAGAAAACTGCCTCGAGGACGAAAGTCTAAAAATCAAGGACAACATGGAGGCATACCTTAATTCCCCACACAAAGTCTTTGAAGAGGACAAGTGTGAGGGAATGCCCACTGTCTATGTGGATGGATGCTCTTACCATGTTGACCACAACGGGTAGAAAGAACTGGTGGCCGGCGTAGGAAATGCATGGGTGAATGAGTCCCCAGAACCCTCCGCTGGATACAAAATTGGTCCCCGAAGTAGTCAGGTGGCAGAATTGATGGTTGTGCATCAAGCCATCCTCACTGCTGTCCAGCATCAACTCCACGAACTGGTCATAATCACAGATTCTGATTATGTACGGAACGGGTTCGTGGAGCACCTGGTTAATTGCAAAACCAGAGGCATGTTATGTGCTAACAACAAACCCTTGAAACATGGGAAGTTTATCCAAAACATTGATGATCTGGTCACCTCGAATGAGATGACCATCTATTGGAAAAAGATCAAGGGTCATTCCAAAGTAGAGGGACCAGACAAAACTGGAAATGACTTAGCTGATCAGCTGGCCAAAACCGGGGCCATCCAAGGGGATCTAATTGAGATTGAGTCCCTGTTGGGGGAAATCCAGGTCACTGCTATCACTAGGTCCCAGACAAATGCTCACAATGATCTTTCAATTGCACAATGGAGTAAGGAGACCCCTGATGCTGATTTGATTACCGCTCAGAAGAGAGATCCAATAATTGGTAAATTTTACCAACACATTGAGGACCCTGAGAACTTTCCCCTGACGGATACCGATTACAAGGGGAAAGAGGACCTTAGAGTGTTGATGAAATGTCCAAAAATGTTCCGGATCCAAGACGGTTTGTTGGTAAGGAAACCCCAAGCTGGCCATGATCAGTGGGTGGTTCCTACCTCCTTCCGAAGCCTGATGTTAAGTCACGCCCATGATGCGGCTACCGCCAGTCATAGGGGGTTTCATACAACACTTGAGATCTTAAGAGAGGTTGTCTACTGGCCACACATGGGCCAGGACCTCAACCAATATTTGAAGGGTTGTCTTGTGTGTGCACAATTTCAGCCAACATCCCTCACACACAGGGCGCCTCTCCAAAAGAGGGGAATGACACTCACATGGTCAGATTTACAAATCGACTTTGTAGGCCCCGTGATTCGCTCAGCTAGGGGGAATAAGTACATGTTGACTGTGACATGCTTGTTTACCAAGTGGGTGGAATGTCTCCCAGCCCCAAACTGCAAGGCAGAAACGGCAGCTGCCTTGATGATTAACCACATCTTTTCCCGTTTTGGTCTACCTCAAAGGATTGAGTCAGACAGAGGTAGCCACTTCACCAGTGAAGTGATGACAAAGATGTGGGAGATACTGGGGGTCAAGCGAAAGCTACACATTGCTTACAGGCCAGCTTCTTCTGGAGCAGTGGAACGCTACAACCGGACAATTGTGAGCATCTTAAAAAAGTTTGTGGCAGATTCTGGGCCAAGTTGGGATATCCGATTACCTCTGGTCCTAATGGCCATCAGATCTACCCCTTCATCTGCAACCAAAATGTCACCATTTGAGTTGATGACTGGACGCAAGATGGTGCTTCCTCAGCATTTGCTCTGCAGGACCCAAGAGCAGACCTTAATAAATGCCTCCACTACTCATGAGTATGTGGAGAATTTAAGGAAACACCTTCAACATGCTTTTGCCTATGCTCAGCGGAATCTAGAAAGATCAGCCGAGAGTATGAAGACCCACTATGACCTGAAAACTTCCAGGAAGGAATATCAGGTGGGGGATCAGGTCTATTTATACAACTTCCAAAGAAACCAGGCAAAACAGCGAAAAATTCTTGCCTACATGGAAGGGACCCTTTGAGATTATAGACAAGATTTCCCCTGTGGCCTACAAGATCCGCATCCCCAAAGGCGGTTTGGCAGAGGGGGAAGACAAGTGGGTCCACATAAACCAGTTGAAGTGTTGCCATCCCAGGCACACTTTGCAGCAACTGGAGGAGTCCTCTGTAATCCCAGAGGGTACCGCTCCAGAGTAATTCAATTCCAACCCTAAAATATCCTACATATAACCTATCAAATTCTGTGTTTCTCAGGTTTATGTGTTCCTGTCGCTTAATTTAAAAAAAATGTGCATGTTCATATCTGTTGAGTTCTAAAATATATATGCCACCCCACTATATCAATGGTGGGGGAGAAATGTCCATGAATAGGTATTGCCGCTTTTCCTTTGTCGTCCTAGGCGAAAGAAAACCTGGAGACTGGCCAGGGAGGACGATCCGGAGACCGGGAGCAGAGACCCAAGGGGCCTGGGGTACCACCCAATATTCCCATCAGGACCGGCGAGGAGAACCGATCGATCAGTACCGGATGGAGGAAAAGATGCTGAACTGTTCCATTTGCAGAATTGGAAGAAGATTATGCGGACATACCAGTGCGTGGGTCATAACCTTCTGTGCACCCGACTCCCCATCGACTCAAATTCAAAGTGCAGTTGCGAGGGGGGGCTTTGTTGGGTGTCCTGACCCACGTTTGAGCTATCATGCTGCAACATTTGGTGCTGTGGGCTTAGAAAATCCAAGATGGCCAAAAAGCCCACATGTACGCCAGAATAGGAAAACTGTGCAGTACTGGCATGGAAAACATCATGATGGCCAGAACTTCCCAGAAAATGCACAGGGAAATGCATGAAGAATAGGCTGCCAACCATTTTTGCCTATGTTGTGAGCACAGGAGGGCACTGCCTAAAACCACCATTGGGCTACCCACACAGTAGCCTGAAACCATTGGGAATGGCAATGCTGATTGCCAAAAGCAACCTAGAACTGTGGGGAATTCATTTTCTTAAATCCCAAAAATGGTTGCATTACCAGTACTCACCACTATCAGAAAGCTGGCGTTTTAAAACCACCAGACTTTTGTGTAAAACTGAACAAATGAAACAAAACCAGACCAAGGAAAGACTTGCTAAGAGGTGGATACAATGTAAAACTATACTCTGAAATGACTTGAAGGAAGTAATTATTTAATGTGTATGTAAAAATCGTAATAGACTTAAACTGGGGGACAAAAAGTGACATTTAGCTGAAACCTGGCTTAATGAAACTGAATTCTGCCTGACATCTACCCCCACAGGAGTTAAAACCTGCTCAGCCACTCTTCCCCTTGCCAAAAGGGTGGAGCAGCTACAGGGAGTTGAACAAAGGCCTGTCCTGGGCCCAGGCAGATGGTTTATTAGGGTGGTCGTAAATGGCTTCCTTTTGAACAAAGCCCTTCCTTGACTCAGGCAGAAGTTATATTGGGGGAGGTCGTAAAGTGGCTTCCTCTTGGCAGAAACGGGGAGGGGCAGCCCCTCTGAGGACAGGCTGACCTTAGAGAAAGTGGATAGACTGGTTTCTCCACCATGTGACCTGGGAAGACACATCCCTATTGGCCAGAATATGATTTTAAGAAAGATGTATAACTCATGGTGCGGACTTGTCAAAATTATCTAAATGATACCATAATGCTTGTGATTTTTCTGCCCACATTTTAAGAGGTTTTAGGACCTGGTGGTATGATCTGGGGGGTTGCTAGCCGAAAATAGGGTCTCACTCCAAATGTCTGCATGTTAAAAATCTGACACTTCATCAATTAATGTCCATACTCCTTGCGCACATGTGTGTCATTTTGGGTAAGTGTCCGATATTGCAAAACCAGTTAAAAAGTGCAAAATGTTGCCATTTCTGAATGCAAGCCCCCAGGAAGAGCAGAGTTTGAACAGAGTATACCTCATGTGATATGTGATGGGTGCATGTAATTTTAAACAACTGTGTATCTGTGCAATATGTATTTGAATCAAATATAGATTTGTGGGCAAACAGACCAGGGGAGGATCCTCTGACCCATAAAACCTACAGCATCACTCTGACTCACATTTCCTTCCCCCAATCATGGGAGAGGGGAGAATTGGGCCAATGACAAGTAGAGAGGGACAGGCTTTGCTAGGCCCAGGCACACACCCATTTTCAAAACACATAAAAAGAGACTGCTGGGACAGGTAGAGACATTCAATTCCATTTGCTGCGGAGCATGCTGACCGACGACTTCACATCCAGAGATCCTACACGTAGACTTGCAAGCTAAACAGAGACTACAGAACTTTGAACCAAGAAGGCCCACTGCAAGCAAAAGTATTTGTCAGCAGGCCCAAAATCATTTGCAGACTATTCACAGCCGGGCTGAGCTGTTGATTCTGGCCCGAAACCCTGCGCCAGAAAGATCCAGAAGCAGTGCTGTACCCAGAGAAAGCAGAGCAGTATCCAGAACCAGAGGCCAGAGATCCAGAGTGACCCAGACCGCTGTGAGCAGAACCAGAGAGCTGACCCAGACCACTGTGAAGTGCCGAGACCAGAACCGGAGTCCAGTCCAAAACCTGACCAGATCCGTGGCGAGGCCTATTTCAAAAATATATTGTGAGTACCTAGCAGAACTGTGCAGAACCAATCTCTTAGTTAAAATACTCTAATCCAAACTATTTTAATCTAACCAGAACTGCCTCCTAACTGTCACCTGTCATTTGTAAAGCTGCACCACTGTCATTTGTCAATTCTGCAGCTTCAAAGCTGTCACCTGTCATTTTGAGTTTACTTTAAATCCGAAAAACTACCTTTATTTAATCATCCGTATCTCTGGAACCGTTTGGGCTAGGAACTTGGTTTAACTTTCCTCTGAAAGCTTAGAATCTTACCTTTCCAACAAGCCTAGAACCGACTCCTTCTACTTTTTCCGCAATCACGATTCACGCACTTGCGAATTTTACTGCGATTTGGTTAAAAATCCAGCAACGTGTAACCATCAGAAGTCATTTCTTTCCTTGCTAAAAATTTCGTTTGCCTCCTAAGAACCATCCCTGAATCATTGCTAGAGTAAGCCTGAACTAATATTAACTAGATACCACTCACCTTGAACCTCCTGAAGGGAATTAAAAGCATTTTCAGCATATTTCTCACTTCATTGTCACCATATTCAAAGCATTTTGCCTGTGTTTCAAAACTCCTATCTGTTGTATAAGCTGCCGGGGGGGAATTGAACTGAATTCTATTTGATTGCATTCCTAAGAACTGTGTGCTCTCCTCTTCATCTGCTTACATTGCATAAAGGGGGGGGTGAATTGTCCAAGAAAGTGATTACATTGTCTTTTGCTGAAATCCTATCAAGTTATTTTCTGTACTGCATTTTCATTCCACATTGCATCTATTTGAAACCATTAAAGTATTGTTGCTATCTTATCCACCCTATACCCACTCATCATTGATTATAAAGAAGTGTTCTAGTGCCAGACTATCCATTATTGATTACTGCTCAGATTAAGTGTGATATTCAATTATTAATTTATTATAAAGTGTGATATATATATATATTGTTTACATTCTCAAATAAACCTTTTAAACTTGCAAAACAGAACTACTTCTTGGCTCAGTGGGGTCAGGGGGATACTAAGAGCTCATGAACTGGACATAAAGATATATCAATAAGGGTTTCCATTCAGTATCCCAGACTAGGAATTGACTTAGCTGTAGTGTTGAATTGAATCCTCTTACAGTAGGATTATTTGAACAAAGGTAAAAGTAGCACTCTAAATGTAACAAGTATACTTTATCCCCACTGCTGTACACAAGTGTTAGCAGAATGATATGCAGTACCCTTTGGGAACACTACATGCAATTAGGACTGCAAGTGTAAGCACAATTTCACCTTTGGTACAAGCCTGTACTACACAGTAAAGTGGTAGCGATGGCTGAGCAGCCAGACTTATCTCAAGAGTTTAACTGAGTAGTAGAACAAGTTGCACAAAGGACCAACCAATACAGTGATTCAAATATATACTTACTCAAGGTTTCTTGGTGAAAGAATATACATTTATTTACTCAGTCAGTTAGAAAACATTACACTAGCATAAGGAGCTCAATATCACACACTAATAAACCACAAGAATACAACCGGTAAGTAAATGAACAAGTTTAGCTCCACTGAAATAGGAGCAAAATGGCACTTAAGATACTTATTAAAGGGCTAAAAAGACAAGGTTATAAGAATAGACAGCCCAAATACATTCATAGGCAGGGCAAAGGGTTTCAGTTATCTACAACTAGCAATTCTCCTCATAGGCCTGGGCCAAAGTCAATGGTTCAGAGTCTTTGTATAGGATAGCACAGTTCTGGTAGTAACGGTTATGTCTTTGCCACAGAGTTTAGAAGAATTTGGCTAGTCAAAAAGTTTGACGAATATTTAGGGAAGGAGAAGCCTTTGAAGTTGAGGAAAGTTTCACACACTTCCAGGATGGCTGAAAAGATGCCCGGACCACGTTTGCACAGTACTTTGTTAATGAATAAAGCTGTAGCTGAGGCAGTTGTTCCTGGCAGTGCGAGCAGATCTCGCTGTTCCTGAGCTTCAGTCGTGGGGACAAGAAGGAGGACGTCAGGATGTTCCTGCCCAGCCCTGGGATGAGGCCAAAAGCTGTAGCAAGACGTCAGTTTAAGGTGTGAGTGCCTTAAAGTCCACAAGCTGGTTTCCTTCCCTCTGGCTATCCGGTTTTCAACAGCACTCAGATGAAAATTCGACCAGATGGGGACGGTGTTCAGGTGGCTTTCAAGTTGGTTGCTCCCACCAAACTCAAGGGAAGAAGTTAACTTTGAAGGGCTTCTCTGTCGATGGAGTACCAGGCAATTCGGTCCTGCAGCAGGGCTTCACCGGTCGTCCAAGAGTTGCAGCAGTCATCTTGCTTCAGCTCATCTTCGGTGCTTTCGTTCCAGTGGTCGACTCTTCTTTCCAAGTCCCAGAGACCTGCTTTTAAACAGTTTTCCCCCATTCAATCCAGCCTGGCTGTCACTCACACAGCAAGGTGGCTGTCCTTGCTGGACAAGCAGCTGGCCAATCACGCCAGCGTGCATTTAGGTCTCATAGTGAACTAAGCACAGGGAGTTTCGGGCACCTCCCTCACATCCTGTCCACCCCAGACACTCAGGCGCCAGAGGAGGGCTTCAGCACTTAAGCCCGCCAAAGGCCAACGGACAAAGGTACCAAACCTGGTTTGGTGCGCAGAGACAAACACAAGAAGGACTTTAAACGAATTGGCAAGAAAAGATGACCGGAGTCTGTTTTTACAGACAGGTCTTGGGCGCCATATTGAAAAACAAGGCTGTCCCGATTTTTAGCTACCATTGTTTGCGGTCGGAAAAGATCACGGTAGTTGATCTAAACCACTGCATCCAGCCATTTAAAGTAGGAAACGGTAACATTTTACTGTTACATGGGTGTTTTGATTCAGGGGAAGCTAAGCAACCCCTCCTGCACTCTATAGTAAGATAGTGTGTGCTGGGTCAGTAAATTTAAAGAGACTAGTAAAGTCAATTTAACGTTACATGTTCTGGGAGACAGTAGTCAGTCCCAGAGAAGGTATTTAAACCTTGGGAAGTCTGAAAGACATCCCTGTTCCACTGCACTGAAGGTGCTGTGTGACACGCAGAAAAAGGTGATGCCACTGGAGTTGTTTTAAAACTCCATAACCAAAGAACACATAAGTAAAACACACACAAAATACATGGAAGGGTGGGAAAAAAGGCTCACACTCTTCCCAGGTAAAAAAAAAAAAAAATCCTAGAAATCCAGCAAAGTTGCTGGGGGTCTCAAAAGGTAAGGTAAATTAGCACATTTTGAGAATTCTCCCTAACATTCACAGTTACAGGTATTCATATAAACTCTTATACTCAAGGTTTCTTGCATAAACAAGTATTGATTTATTTATCAGTCAGTTATAAAGCCTTCTTCAGAAGGGAGCAATAGAATAGTAACACACAAATATACTTCAATACTGTATACTTTGAGTTTCTGAATCAGACAAGACCCTTTTGGGATGGCCCACTGGCACAACCTACACCCACAGGTGGCTTCAGTAACAAGGGTGCTTGGGACATTAATACCTTACTGTTAGCATTCAGAACACTCTTTAAAAGTTGGTAAAAGGCAAAGGTTATTAGAACACAAGAGACCACACATTTCTTAAGCAGTGCAGATATGTTTAGAGTTCACTAGAAGAGTCATTTAGTTCAATAGGCTAAGCCAAAGTCAATGGGCAAAAGTCTTGGATAGGATAAAGCACTTCTGGCAAGTCAATGGAAAAGTCTCTGCACAAGTTCTTAGGAGTCTTTGATGAAAAGAAGAATTAAATGTAGGGCCACAAGCTGATTATACTTGTGAGTTGTGGAAGTTACAAGCACTTCTACAGTAAGAGGTAAGTTCTCTTAGACTTGTTTTACAGTATCTTGGTAAAGAAGAAAAGATGCAGCTGATGACTTCTGTTCTTAAGCAGCTCTGCAGATCTCAGTCTTCCTGGGCCTCAGTCCTGGGGATAAGAGGGAGGATGTTGGGGGGCTCCTGCAATGCACTGGGACTGCCAAAACCCGCAACCGGCAAACTTCACTTTCAGTGGTTGTTTTGCGTTTCAGCTACCGCAAATAGCAACAACGTGGTTCCTGGCTGTCAAGGTGGACTGTCCTTGCTTCTGGGGTCCTGCACTCTTCTGAGGGGGCTCAGGCTTGGTCAGTCCTGCTTTGTGAGAGTCCAGAGGATCTTCCAAAAGCTTAAGGCCAGCTTAAAAGTAACACACACAATCTGGTGTCCCTCTCCCTGGCTATACAGTTTCCTGCAGCAACTCTGAGGAAATTCAACCAACTCCGAGATGGGTGTCCAGGTGGCTTACTTTAGAGTTGATTGGTCCCACCAACTCAAAGGGAGAAGTCGTCCTTGCAGGGGCTTCTCTGTCTGGTAAGGTGGCACTGCAGCAGGGTTTCACCGGGCAATCCAATGATCCCGGAGTTGCAGCAGGCGTCCTCTTCGTGCTCTTCTTTGGTTACTTCGTCCAGTGGTTGACTCTGCCTTCCAAGCCAAAAGACTCTCCTTTTATTCAGTTCTCTCCCATTCATTCCAGCCTAGCTGTCACTCACCCAGCAGGATGGCTGTCATTGCCTGACAGTCAGCCAGCCAATCACCACAGAGTGCATTTGGGTCTCCTAGGAGACTAAGCACAGGGAGTTGTGGGCACCTCCCTCACTTCCTGCCTACCCCAGACACTCTGGAGCCAGAGGCGGGTTTCACTCCCGAAGCCCGCCAAAGGTGATATGAACAAAGAGACCAAACCTGGTTTGGCGCGCAGAGAAAATCTCTAGATGGACCTTTCCACAAAGACATGGCAAAAAACAAAGACCGGGGACCAGTTTGTCAAAGATGGCTCAGTGCCATTTTGAAAAAGATGGCTCCCACGGTTAGCGTTACCAGAGCTGTGAACAGCTGCGGTAAATGCAAACCATGGTAGTTCAGAACGAAACCACTGCCACCAGCCATTCTGTGAGGAAAGGGTAACATAAAAATGGTACATGAGCATTTAGGCACCGGGGATGCTAAATAAACCCTCCAGCACTCTATTGTAAGATGGAGTGTGCTGAGCCTAGCAAGTACAATGCTAAGTAAAGTCAATTTCACTTTACTGCTCTGGGAAACAGTAGTTTATCCCAGAGAAGGTATTTAAACCTTGGGAAATCTAAAAGACTTCCCTGTGCCACTGCACTGAAGGTGCTGTGTGACACAATTGTAAACGATGATTCCTATGGAGTTTGTCAGACTCCATAACCAAAAGAAATACAGAGGTAAAATGTACAAAAAAATACATGAGAGAGTGGGAAAAAAGGATCACACTCTCTCCAGGTAAAAAAATCAAGTCCTCAAAATCCAGCAAAGTTGCTGGGGGTCTCTAAGGTAGAGTGAATTAGCAATTTCAGAATTCTCCCTAACTGGAGGTAAAAATGCCATTTTCCGCCCAACTCGTGATGCGGCCAGCCCTTAATGCTGTGCTAACAGCACTGCCACCAAATTTTAATGGCTACAGCTCAACTCGTGATGAGGCCCAGAGACTTTTACTTTTGAGAGCAAAACAAATTTATCTTTTAAAATGTCACACAAGCATGAGATTATAAAATTAAAATGGGAGAAGAATAAACAAGTTAATTTAAGTTGGCATCAGGTTTTCATTTAGTGCATAATCCACAGTCTGTCCTTTCCTCTTTTCCCTTTCTGGCTCACTAGAAAATCAATTTTTATCCAGTCCTCCTTCCCTTCTGCAACATTGGGTATACATTTTTTAGACAAATTGGATGTATGTCTCAGGCAGACAGGAAATCCAGTCAGTTCAAATTTTGTGTAGAGTTAGAGGTTTTGTAAACTAGAGTTCCCACCATTATGCATCATTTGACAGATTTTGGATTGTGAGGTCCATGTGACTGGTTTCCTTATGTTTCCCGTAATCAAAACAAGGCAACCCCCTTACTTTGAGTGGATAATTGAACTTGATGTCTCAAAACAGTATGTCTTGGTTGAATTCTACACCACTTTGCAAGGAGTGGGAATCTTGTTTGTGTTAAAATAATAATTTTTCATATAGCTTTGATGTAAATATATGAGAATGAAATAAATGACATACTTTAATTTGCCAGGATATTCTGAACTCAAAGGTAACATTTATGTCTCTGGCACTTCATTCATTAATGGGTTCTTAAAATATGCAAATTATGAATACATCATTCAGTTTAATATATTACTTGCATATGATTCTCAGTTTTCTACGGAATTCAGATCTGTACTTAGGTTTTCTGGGAGACAAATGGTTAAAATATTCCAACTTATTATGT
Organism: Ambystoma mexicanum; assembly: GCF_040938575.1. Classification (NCBI taxonomy): domain Eukaryota; kingdom Metazoa; phylum Chordata; class Amphibia; order Caudata; family Ambystomatidae; genus Ambystoma; species Ambystoma mexicanum. The sequence continues at coordinate 1,214,483,185 of NC_090929.1, read as the reverse complement.
ATTTCCACTTTTCATCTTGAATTTTGCACAATTTAAAGTTGATTTTACTATACATTTAGCGAAACTGCATGTGTGTGTGGCTGAACTATAATCAGAAGACAGCATCTGTTGTTTTGAGAAAGAAATTCTGTTGAATGAAGGACTATTTTAATAGGTTGGTTTCAATTAGCCAAGACATAGTGGAACAGATGCACATTCAGCGAGGCTATCAATTGTGCCAGAATGACACTATATACAAAACCATTTACATCACATTACATAGTACCCCAAGGTTAAGGGTCGATGAACCTCTAGGCATCTGCTTTTTGAAATTCCACTTAACTGGTAAAACAGCTACCCATGAATACATTCACTGATTTTCTTTCAAATTAGCTAAAAAAACAAGAATGTGGTTTTGGACTGCATTTCCAATATAATGCTTGTATTTAATGTTATTTTTGTAGTTTGAAAAGAGAGTATTTTGTCATAGGTACATGCAGCTGCTCAGCTTTTCTTTCATGCATTGATCTAAGTGATATGTTAATGTGCTCTGGAGATGCTAGTTTCCGAGAGTTTAACAAATAGCTGTTTTGCATGAGCATAGTTTCACTTAAAATATAGTTCACAGAATGTCAATGCAGCGTGTTAGGTATATTTTCTCACACACACCAGAACAATGTGCAATTTAAACCATTTTATCTTGTAATAAAAATCTGGAAATGTGTGGGTTTGTCAACAGATACTATAAACTGTGAATTATAGAATATCAGAGAAGTCTTGGCAAGTGACTGCATTCCTATTGGCTAATGTGCAGGCTATACAAGCTGGTATAGCTCAGAGTTTTTGTGCAGCCTGCACATTTCAACATTGCTTTACTTTTTCTCTGTAAGTGGTGTTAACAATGCTCCACTCCCTCTAGTGGTCCAACTGAAAATTGCATCTTTGTATTAAGACTCCTTTTTTAATTTTGTTTAAATTAGTGAATAGAGTAATTTACTACAAATAAGCAGGAAATCAATGTTTGTCAAGATACTTTTCACTTTTTTAAACTTAAATATTCCGTATTGTGATGCTCCACTTAATTGAAATACATGTGTGCTTTTCACAATCCTGATTTTGCAGATATGAAAATGTTATTTCTATCTTGTGCCCATGTATGCTACTCATCAGTTGTATTAATCTATCCATATGTTTACAGATTTAACATTTTAAATGAACTACCAGCTGCACTTTATCATGTGTATTTAAAGAAAAAACAATATAATAATAATAAGATGTTTGTATATGAGCACTTGTATGTGCGCTTGTGATTAGCCATGGGTTCTAATAGCTGTATATATAGTCCTTGGGCTGTACTGGCGTTATGGGCCTGTTATTGGCCCGTTTACCTCATTAAAGGGTTAAGTCAGTCTTCAGAGCACATAATGCCAGAATGGCCATCGGGCCAGATCTATAAAACTATGTTGTAACTTCATAACTTTGTATTGTTATTGTCTCATGTAATGATACTGACACAGTACAGGCCTTGCCCTCCATGCAGCATCATCCATACCTTTGAACATGTCTGGGTAAATAGTCTTTATTTCCATTAATAACACCCATCTGTGCCCCGTGCTGCAGGAATGTCTGAGATCATAACCATAGTACACTATTCATCACTTAGACTTGGTTCTCCCACGCCATTTGAACATCAATGACACCATCATATCGCCACAGGCTACAATATCACAGCAAATGTATCGAAAAGACACAGGATGACTAAGAAGTCGTCCACTGAACACCATGGATCTGCATGCAAGAACCATCTTCACTTTTCTTCTTGGTCTCTTCACCTATCATTTCCCACTCTCAAACATAGAAGTCAACTTTCACTTAATCTTTGACCTCCCCCAACACATTAGGACTTAATTAAAAAAAAAAACTCGTAATGACTGCATCATCCATCCCAACAGCATATCTATCATCTTTTTTTTAGCAATACAAGCAACTAAAATAACAGACAAACATTTTTGCAGTAATTTCAAAAGAGCAATATTGACAGACAAAAGCTCAGAAATGACCCCCCTTTGAGATTGCAGTGAGAGGAGGGGTGTGGCTTGAGTTCGTTTTCGTAAGTGTGTGTTGCGGTTTAGGTTTTTGGAGAGGTCAGCCAAGGTGCTTCTGCTTTCCAGTGATTCCTTCATCTCATTAGCACTGTTACGCCCTGGTTTCTCTGGGCTTTGGTTTGAAGACCCTTGAGTTTCGAGATCTCACCAAGGCTGTGCTGGATGAGGAGGGGGAAAACCGTCAGTAATGCAAGGAGGAAAAGGTGAGGTATAGAGATGCGGTGGGAGTAGACAGGGCCTCAGTGGTGTTTTATTAAAATTAAACCACAGGCATCCATTGAATCAGGGGGCCATGGGTCTGTTTTCCAGACTTCCTGTGTTCTTTTTGGAGCTTCAGTGCCCTGAAGCTCCCTAGCCACACAGTGTACATGCTTGCTTTGGTCATGAAGCTTGTTAGATAGCCTTCTCTCAATGTTGTGTGTTGTGTGTTTTTGCCACTCAATAGCATTCTCTCACTGCTCTGTGCTCTTGGCACTTGCACTTAGGAGCTGAGCTCTTTGTTAAAAATTGGAGCTCAGTGTGAAGTTTGGTAAAGTGACGTGAAATGACAATGAGTTGAACAATTTTTCAGCCAGGTTGGTCATTGATGGCCTGAAGCTGTCTGACTCATACTGCCGAGGTTGTGGGACATTGCAAAAATACTGTTGAGATCTTGAATCCGAGTTTCTTTGTTTGTGGACCTGCTTTTGTGTAGGCTAAGTGTGATAACCCCTGCAGGTGATCGAGTGAATTAGTAAGAAGGACAAGATCAGCTGACATGAAGAGCACACATCCTGAAGTAACGCTAACTCCGTCCCCAGTGGAATTACCACCAAACATCAATTTACAACAATAAATCTGCCAAATTGCAGCGGAATTACGATTACTGCCAGAAAAAAGAAGGAATTACTGAACAGGAATTCTGCCAGTGGAATTACCAACTGGGGATTGGTTTGGCAGAATTACAGCTGGGTGGAAATAGCTTCATTTTGCAAACAGGAAGCTCAATGCCGGCCATCTTTATAAACACAATCCATCTTCAACGCATCATTTCCCTTTGCCATCCATCTTCCAAACTCAGTGGAAACATGATAGGAGACAGGGACAAGAAAAGGGTGGCAGAATTAGCCCATATGCAGTGAGGCAGAGCTGAAGGTATTGGCATATGAGGTGGTGGACAATGCTGATGATCTTTTTGGGGCAAATCAGCGCAAAACATCTGTTTGCCACAAGAGCACAATATGGGCCAAAATATGGGACAAGGTAGTGGCAGTGGCTACTTTGCAGTGGAATGTGGAAGCCTTTAGCAAGAGGAGGAATGACATCAAGGCACGTGTCCACAGTCTCCTCAACAATCATCACCATGAGACGACTGCCACTGGAGGAGACATAGTGGAGCACATGCACCTTACCCCCTTGGAGGAGAGAGTGCCAAGAATCTTTCACATGGGAAGAATAGAGGGAATTTGAGCAGCAGAGACAGTAGCCTCCTCCCCCCCAGAATGGTGAGTACAAAAACACACCATTGGGTCAGGGAAATGTGAAGGCAGTGCATGTGTCCCATCCAGCATTATGCTAACACACAGGTGACAATGTTGATGTTGAGTCCCTTGCTGGCTCACAGTCAAAACTGCCACAGTAAACGTAAGACACAATCCATGTGTGCACCTTGAAACCGTATTATGTAATGTGATTACTGTAGACATTAACAGAATAGTCACCTAATGCACTCTTGACAGCCAGAAATGCACAATGACATGACCAGCAACCCAGAAATACCCCAGGTCATGCCATATGCACCATGTAAAATTACTGATTATTACCAGGCCCACACACATGAGTCAACATACGTGTCAGACAGCATCAAAATAGGTATCCACCCCATGCATTAGAGTAATATCACAAGCATGGCAGGATATTTAGAACTGGACAGACATCCTCCACAAATGTAGTCCTAGGACTGTATCCACCTGTGCCAACAACCCAGCAGACACACCCCAGCTGTCGCACCAGAACGATGACACACATGCACCCTGTGTCAGTCATATAGTAGCTAAGTAAGGTGCATAGGCAACCCACACCACAGTGCACTGTGCACAGGACAGGCATCAGACCCAGATATGCTGATGGACCCAGGTTCAAGACCATTCCCTGTGTTCCATGCATGTACCTGCAACAGTTTACATAACAACTGAATCTAGGTCTTTACTCTCAGTGATGAATCCGGTGGAGTCATAACTGATTCCCCGGCAGTGACCTCCTCCCCTGTGGCCAGGGGATGGCAGCCTCTATCTGTTGCTGACCCCCCTGGGGGTGGATATATGAGGGAGGATCACATGGGAGAAGACAGCTGCTTAGGGGTGGTGGTTATTCCATCAGATGAGATGTGGTATTCTCCCCCTCTTCTTGAAGAAGAATTTAAAATACCCAAGTTCATGATGGCTTGTTGTCATCCCACACATCCCCCTATTGTAAAAGCTGGACACTCCTTCCTTTTTGTCCCTCTATTCAAAATCCCATTTATACCTCAAACATACACAACACACATATAACATCTCTTGTTTCTGATATTTCTCTGTCTAAAACCTAACCATAATTTCAGAAATCCAGTAACATTTATGGACTCCAGTTCCCATAAAGCCTCAAGTACTGAGATGAAGTAGAGAGGAGGAAGGAGTTGATGCAGATCAACAACAGCTCAAAGAACAATAAACAGACTAGTTGTTTTCCAAACCCTGAACTGTGTGGGACCTTTAAAATCAGAAGCCGCACTGTCAGAGGAGGATGTGCAGGAGAGGACGGCAGGTCCCAGCTGGTGGCTCACTGATAAAAAGCACACATGATCCGAGAAGGCTGCCGGTGCTGGTGGAGAGACGGTGCTGATGAGCACAGAAGGTCCAGGAGGCATTGGGAGCAAAGCAGAATCTCAAGGGCCACTCAAGGATACAGCAATGCTGTACATGGACCGAAGAGGCAAGCCGTTCTGTAACCGCAGAGCCATGTGGATAGCTAAAGGGACGTTCACACACTCGAAGCCAGAGAACAGATGAAAGAATCATCCCACCAAGACGAAAACTGTATCAGAGGCACAAAGAAGACCCAGTGAGTCCACCTAAATTTGCTGGGGACACTGGGGTGCTCAGAAAACGGCATCAGCATGTGAATGCAGAAAATATATAGAAGCTATGTGGAGGCAGACAAGACACAGTACAAAAGCCAAGATTATTTAAATACAGACAAAACCCAATGTTAAAACAATGCCCAAAAGGGGGAATATTTGAATACTGACAAGATAAAGTGGAGCAGCAAAACCTGAACAAATATCTTTGCATGAAATGTCCATGTGGGGGAAAGCTGGAGCAAGTTTTTCCCTAAGTTAATATATTGAAACACAACAAAGGTGATACGACTGTGGCATAGTGAAAAAAGGACAGTGAAACAATTGAGAAGTCCTGGCAAAAAGAATACACCATGCAGTAGACATTTGGGGAAAGATACCTGACAGGGAAGTATACATGGGTATCTGCAGGACCCCAGATAAGGATTCCTGGCAGGTACCGGGTAATCAACCAAAGTTGCATAAAGTCTCTAAACACTGTGGCAAGAAACCTGGCAAGGAAGTATACCAGGGATCTAAGAAATCCATACAAAAGAAGACCTGGCAACCCAATATACCAGGCGTTTTGAAACTGCATAAGAACATTAAAACTGTGGTAGCATATCTGGCAGGGGAGTACACCAGGGGAATATGAAGAACCCACAACAGGATTCCTGGCAGGTATACCACGAGTTTCACCCAAGATTGTAGAGGAGGGTTTAACCATATATAAAATACCTGGCAGGGAAGTATGCCAGGGAAATTAAGAATCACATGAAAGAAGTCCTGGTAGGCAGATACACCAGGCATTTAAAGTTCTAAAAATACTTTTAGCACTGCGACAATATACCTGGCAAGGCTGTACACCAGGAGATCTGATGATTTATGTTAAGGCAGTACATCAGGTAATACGCTAAAGTACAAGAGAAGTTAAAGAAAGCTTATTGTTGAATTTATTTTGTGAATGAGAACTTTTGTGAATCTAGTAACTTTGTCAATCCAGTATAAAGAACCAAGAAACTATTGCTCAAAAGAGAAACTTCTGCTATCCTACCTAAATATCCAAGGGAAGGGCATCACCCTCTGGATCTAAGGATTGCACCTTGTAAAACACTTTCTGTTGGATTCATCTTTGTAAAGAGACATTTCGTGATACCAAGAAACAGTTGTTCAAAAAAGACACTTTTGCCATCTTATCTAAATTTTCAGGGAAAGGGAACCGCCCATTGGATCCAAGGGTTTCTCCTTGGAAAACACTTTCTGTTGGATGTATCTATATATTTTGGTTATAAACACTTTTTGCTAAACATAAGTCCAAAACATTTCCTTGCACCGCTTGTTTGTTTGTTGTAGTGTGAGGGTCAGATAAGACTACTTTAGGATAAGGTGAGAGAGGTGTGTTTAAACACATTTCTGTTTAAATGAAAATGTCTGACATTGAGAATATTACAACTTTGTGTCTGCATCTCATTTACGACCCTCGCATCTTATTACAGACACACAGGTCAGTCAGGGGAAAGCAGCCATTCCCTTGCCAGTTATACCACCCCTCACCTCATATGCCAGCAGTGTGACTAGGACAGAATTACCACTGGTGGCCACTATCATCAGGCAACATTAATAGGTCTCCAGCATCAGCTCTTTGTCACCGGTCAGGGGTGGGGCTGAAGTTGACCTGTCCTCATCCAAGCCACCCCCCCAGGCCTTGGTTCTCCTGTGAGCAGTCCCCTGTTGCCTTAGATCTGCAGTCACTCACACAGCCTGATGACAGTGATGATGCTTCGGATGGTGCAGGGAAATGGCGTGTCAGTGCCGAAACCTATATGAATCAACAATGCCGAATACTGTAGTGGGCCAGGGGGTTCAGAAATGTACCCAGGTGCTGTCATCTGGCCTGGAAAATATGCAGATGACACTTCTCTTCATGATGCAACACATGCATGGCCTGGAGTCTGTCAGCTCTGCATCAGTTACCTCCATAGAAGAATCACAAGCAGGGAGCTCCTGTAAGAGGTCAATGCACACTGCCACTCACAAACCAAAGGTGTCTTCTGGCCAAGAGAAACACCATAAAATAAAATTGCCTGACACCAAGATGACATTGGGGAAGACATTGGGGATTGAGGAAGGTGGGAGGTCATGGGTGTTGGGGAGTGAGGGAGGTGGGAGGGGATGGTTGTAAGCCCAGACCTAGGTGCAGGGATATGGGGCATGATACTACCTCCCCACCCAATTAGCCCAGCATCTCTCATCACCCATGGCCTCTGCCAGGAAGATTGTCTTTGAACTTGGCCTTGCAAAAGTATCCTTGTCTTTAGAATACATGGGAGTGAGAGCTCTCACTATGGTGTTCTGGAACTCCAAGTCCGAACTCTATTTTCATCCTTGGCTCACGTGACAGGAGACCATAACTTGGTCTCCTTTGCAGGTTTTAAATGCTCTAAATGAATTAAACTTGACACTCTTGGTGTTCATTCTTTAAACCTTAACAAGGGATGATTCATTCTTCGCATGTTTGCTCCTTTCCAGAATAGATAGCTGACCTTGGCTGCTTCAGTCTAGACTCCAGGCCAGACAGCCTCATCTTGCAGCTCCACAGTTCTGCTCATTCTTGCTCCGACACAGTTTTGTCTTCCCACTTCAGTGGTCCTGGCTTACTGAATTCATGATACAGATGTCCAGCTTTTACACAATGATGGCTTTGCCTGCATTCTAATCACTACAAAGCCAGTTTCTATGATGATTTGGTCTACCTTGCATTTCAGCATCTGTACAGTTATTGAACGGTTGATTTTCTGCAGCACTTTGTACACGTGTGATATTCTTTTTTGCATTGATACGTTAATTTGATTCTTTTCTTCGTCAGTAGTCTCTTCAGGATCTATACATCTTCTTCAGCTAGTATCGTGGGACTTTGTACATACTCGTTTGTGACATCACTGGCTTCTTTTCTCTGCTCTTCCTCATATTTCTTCAGCAAGATCCTCCCTTAAGTTGTCATCACTTAGGGGATACATTTGGTAGGGTCGTCTCAATGGGTATCCACTCTCAAGCACATGCTGCAGTACTGGCACAACTGCTGGTGTCAAACGCGGTACGATCTCAGCTCTCAAACATATGGGAGGTAGGGGGCAGTGTTTCCTGCAGATGCATGCAGCTGCTCCTCTACAATAGCAAGATATGGACTGAGAACTTTTATTGTTAGGCTTTTGTAAAGCATTGTATGAGTCATAAATAGTGAAGGGGTCATAAATGCTGGATCGATTGAGTGGACTACAAGTTTTTTTATGTTGAGATCTATCCAAATCCAGACACTATGGGCCTCATTCGGACTATGCTGGTATCCTCGTGGTAGAGCCTCCAGGATACTGGCATCTGGTACTTACCTTTACCGGCCCCTGGTCCGGCGGCATTGTCGCCAGATTACGGGTGCTTGCAGAGCGGTGTAAATCCCAATTCATGGAGTCCAATAGGACTCCATGAGGGTATTTGCCATCATTCTACCACCTCCAATCCCGGGGGCAGTAACAATAGCTTTTTTGGCCGGTATGGTGCCAGGCTTACCTCCAGAATTTAGCTGGAGGTAACCCAGGTGCCCCACCAGCACTCCCGTAGTTGGGCAGTTCGGTAAAGTGCTGGTATCCTCGGGTACTTGCAATTTTTTACCGGACCGCCCAACTTAGAATGAGGCCCTATGAGCTGTGATATCGAAGCACAATGGACAACTGATGAGGTCTAGAGCCTCATTATGAGGATGTCGGTTATGGTAAAACATGTTGAATTTCCAAGTGTTGCCTGTTTTGACACTGTGATTATGGGTGTAGGAACCCAGGGTACATTTAAAATGGCTGCTTCTGTGTGGGGGTATTTACTCGACTCACAAGGACGGTAATGGTTCAAGCAGTATTACCAGGTGTGTACTCACCATCAAAGTTCAACAGAACTTCAGAATGGGGAGTATATACTATTGGTAAGAGTAATTTAAATTAGCAGTATTAGAACTGATGATACCAGGCAACATGTAATGAGGGCCTAGGTTTACAGTAGATGTGGTGAAAAACATTTTGTATATTTTTAGGAAGGAGGAAAAAGCTGGAAGTAAAACAGCCCATAGGGCCAGGCCTTAAATGCGGCTGTAATACTGTTATTGCCGCAATTAAGGGCTACCGCCCAACACATGATGAGGCCCATTGTGTGGTATCTCAGTGGTTTTCAGTGGATGTCAATCGAAAAAGGTTATAATCCACATTTGCAACTAGGGCGATAATGTCAGAAGCTCTCTCATGCAATGAAGCAGTTGGAAGGTCTGCATTATGTAATGGTATCATCCATATTTGGAGTGCACCAACAGCTGGGGACTGCCATCTTACCTCCTGTGTCCTGGGGCACCAACCCTGGTCTCCAACTCTGGCATCCATATGTATTTCTGCCTCCTCCCTTACCTCCTGCTGCCCCCACCAAGACCTACCTGACCATCTCCACTGATACCACTCACCTCCCACTCATGGCACTTCTCCATTGGCTGCTATGGAAAAGGAAAAGGGACTAGGAGTAGTTCTCATCTCTGTTTTCCAAGGTGGTCATTTCCTTTTTTAGTTTTTAACATGCACCCTTGAAACCACGCCAGGGTGCTACTAGCTATAACCTTCTCGGTGGGGACAATACTGGCAAATAATGGCATCAGGGCCCTTGTTAAAGCTTGGGCCAGGAGCCATTGCTTGCCGTTAATGCCCCGCTGTGAGGAATTACTCTCTGGTAAGAGTGTAGAAGCCATTGATTTTTTTAAGTTTCATTGAGTAATACAATGATGTGGGTAATTCTATCTCAGAAATGGTTGCCCTCTAATCAGACCACCCCTTTCAGAAAGCTCCATGCCAAAAGCATAGCCATGCATCTTCCCTGTTACATCAGCCTCCTGATCTGCAGCCCCTGCTCTTCAATGGCACAGAGCAAATTAAAATGTCACAGGTGCCTTGTTTGACAGTTGCTGTGACAGCAAAGTCACAGCAGAGGTTGCATTTAAATCTTCACATCTGATCCCAAACCATAATAATTATGAGAAAGTACCACCCGATGGCAGGGTAATCTTGAATAATTTGACATATCAATCTTTTGGTATGTGGATGGTAGTTTACATAATTAATAAAGCCTTATTTGTAGCAAAGACATGTCAACACTTTGAACCCAGGTCAGCTGGGAAGGATTATGTGTATTCTAGTCAGACTGTTTGACAATGGCAGGAAGACCATGCCTCTCTTTGAAACTTTGTGAGATCGGGTAACACCTCGGGCAGCACTCTGATTGTCTTGAAAAATATGCAACATCTTCAGTATCCTACTAACATGAATATATTTTAGAAATGCCTAGGTTCAAAGTGAGACTGTTTAATGGTCAATAATATGTCAGCCAATGTTAATCTAAAAGATCATGATATCCATCAACAAAAAGTATTCAGATTATACTTGTGCCCACATGAGACCTCTTGAAACTAAAGGAGGAAGTGTGTTGTGGTTATTTGTTTTTGTTTTTTTGTGTTATTGTTTGCTTGTTAGTAAGAAATTACTGTTTCAAAGCGCCCACAGGGCAAGGAGGGAGCGAGGGAGGAAACACATTAAAAAACACAATATTCAAGAGCAGTGGGGGGGGGTAGAAGGGACGAACCTACTATGTTTTGTGAGAGTTCAGAACGTGCAAGTGCATCAAGGAAGAGTGCTATACAGACTGGGGCCACATGAGGTGTAAGTGCGACCCTCCAGGGCAGAGGGTGTGCAGATGCAAGTGCTGTGGATTGACAGGTTCTGGGCAGAACTGGTGTGGGAGGTCTGGGCCCGAGGAAATGCATAAGGGCCGAGGACATGGATTGCAACAACTGTGGGATTAGCAGAGGAGAGAAGATGGGAAGGAGGAGGAAAAGAGGAAAGTCTTACAGAGCTTCCAGAATTTGAGAAGATCCTGCTGGAGGCGCAGAGGGAGAGGGAGGCTATTCCATAGGAGGGAGCTTGCTGAGGAAAGTGGGCGACCACCAACTCTCTGTTAGCAAAGCGCTTTACACACAGAGAGTTAGCGCCAGAGGAACGTAATGGTCTAGAAGGAGAGTATTTGGTGATATAGAGTTGAAGTGGTGCCAGGGCCCATATAGCCTTTTGGATGATGCAGAGGGATTTGAATTTAATCCATGCATCAACCAGGAGTCAAGTGAAGACTGTTCAGTGCAGGAGAGATGTGGTCCCTGGGCTTAAGGCCAAGGACAAGTCTTGCTGCCCTATTCTTGATTATCTGGAGAGGTCGCAGAGAGGAAGATGGCGATGTCCAGTCAACTGGTCGACAACAAACTGGTCGACTGCAATTTGGTCGACACCATTTGGTCGAATGCCAAATGGTCGAATTCTTTTTTTTTTATATATATATATATGTGTTTTGTGGGTTTTCGTGTGGGGAAAAAAAATAAAAAAGAAAAAAAGGGGGTTGGGGGGGGGACCCCCCCCAAAAAACCAAAAAATGGGTAAAAAAAAAAAAAAAAAAAATTCGACCATTTGGCATTCGACCAAATGGTGTCGACCAAATGTTTTCGACCATTTGACTGGTAACCGAAGATGGCAGATTCAGGAGAAGGCTATTGCAGTAGTCAAGCCTATAGAGAACCAGGGCCTGGGTCAAATTGAGCCTCTGAGGGAATGTGAGAAAAGGTCGAATTCCTTTGAGGAGGAAGAGTTGAAAGCGGGACTTCTTAGCAATGTCCTGGGTGTGAGGGAGGAAGGAGAGAGAGGAGTCGAAGATGACTCCAAGGTTTTTGGTTTCAGTTGACAGTGCAGGGGAAGAGCCCAATGAGGAGAGCCAGAGTCAGGGGAAGAAAGAGTGAGCAGGGGTCCCGATGGGAAGGATCTCAGTTTTACAGGTGTTGAGGCAGAGATCATTGGAGGCGCATCAGGACTAGAAGGCAGAAGGGCAGTCAGGGATGATGGAGGGTGCAGAAGGGTCAGCAGAGAGCTTGAAAAAGAGTGGTGTGTTGTCTGCGTAACACTGGAGGTTGGAGGAGAAGGACGCCATAAGGAGTGCAAGGAGAGCAAGGTAGATGTTAAATAGCCAGGGGAGAGAATAGAGCCCTGGGGTACACCACAGGTGGAGAGGGAAGGAAGAGAAGGTGCCCAGGATGACTTGGGGAGAGCGGTCAGTGAAGAAAGACGTCAGCCAGAAGAGAGCCTGTTCCGAGATACTGATGGTTTCATGGAGCCTTTGTATGAGGATGGAATGGTTGAAAAGGATAAGGACAGCTGGGCAGTTGGAGTCCAGAGATGCGAGCAGTTCTTCACAGGTGTTCATAAGAGCAGTTTCAATGCCTCTGGATGCTCGAATCCAGATTGATGGTCATGAAGACCACCAACAAGTTCAGTGTGTGAGTTGAGTTGGGGCAAGGCCAGCTTCTCAAGCAGCTTCCCAGGAAAGGGGGATGGAAATAGGGCGGTAGCTTGCAGGGCAAGCAGGGTCTGAGGATGTTTTTTTCATGAGCTGGCGCAAAAGGGAGTGCTTAAGAGGGAAGGAGAATGATCCAGTGGCAAAAGAGTGATTACAGAAATCAGCGAGAGCCAATGGTCCTGGATGAGCAAGGGGGACCTGTTTAGAAGAGACCTTCATGGAGTGGACAACTCTGGTCACTTCTTCAGGTGTGACAGGGGAGGAGGAGGAAAAGGAAGAAGGAAGAAGGAGGAGGGAGGAGGGAAGGAGGTGAGGGAGTGTGGGATGGGTTGTGAGGGAGAGTAGAAAGGGTCATCAGGATGTCCTTAGTTTTGGTGGCAAAGTGTGAGGCCAGTGCGTTGCAGAGAGCCTGGGAGGGAGAAGGGGAGGAGGAGTCTGCGGAAGGGTTTGCAAGTTCTCTGCATATTTTGAAAAGTTTAGCCGTGTTGGTAGATGTGCCGGTGACCTGTGACTGTATGTGGGCTCTTTTCTTTTCATGGATGGCGAGTCTGTATTGCCTATGGAGCAGGCGGCAGGTCAGTTTGTCACAGGATTAGCCTGAGGTAAGCCACCTCCGTTCTGCCACCCTGCACTTTAGTTTCTTGCCCGCAAGTTCAGTGTCGTACCAGGTGTTACACTTAGAGGCAGGTTTCAGGCGGATCCTCATGCCTGGGACAAGAATGTTGAGAGTGTTGGTGATGGACAGGTGGAGGTTGCTGAGGGCAGAACCAGAGGTAGAGTCTGAGGTGGGTGGTGAGGGGGGGTGAAGGTGGAGGTGAAGGCGAAGGCAGCCCCAGTCATTTGTTTCATCGTGCGAATGTTAGCGAACAATGTGGGTGGGACTTTAGAGGGGGAGGGCAGTCAGGGCCAAGTGGACCAAGTTAGGCCAGAAAGGAGTGAATGATCTGTCCAGGAGAGAGGGGTGACTAGTGGGGGGGAGCGAGAGAGAGGTCAGAGTTTATGGTGGCATACAGAGTGTGTCCAGCTGAGTGGTTTGGCCCAGAAAGGAGAATGGAGAGGGAAAGCGAGGTGCAGAGGTTATTGGAAAGAATGGATGCAGAGCCAAGGGAGTCCAGTTGAATGTTGAAGTCTCCCAGGAGGACGTTAGACGTGGATGAAAGTAAGGAAGAACAGAAGTCAGCGCATTCAAAGAGGAACAGGGTGGTGGTGCATGGAGGCCGGTAAATGGTAGCAATGGTCAGGGTGGAGATGGGAGAGATGACCAACTTGCAAACCAGGCTTTCAAAGGAAGAATAGGACTGGGTAGGTAAGATGGAAGCAGGAACCCACTTGTAGAAGATAAGGCAACCCCCCTGCCAGTGCGGTGAGGTCGAAGCTTGGAGATGATCTTGAAGCCATCAGGGAGGAGGGAGTCAAAGGCAGTGACTGAGCTGGCATTGAACCAAGTCTCGGTAAGAGCAAGAATGTTGAGGACAATGTCTTCAAGACGGAGACAGATGTCAGAGGAGTATTTGTTGGCTGAGCAACTGTTAAGGGTTGCCAGGTGGAGGAGGTCTGTGCCTTTTAAGGTTTTCTTAGGTGGAGCACAGGGGAATGGTACACCAGTCAGAGGATGGAGAGATAGAGTAGACGATGGAGATGCAGGAGACGGAAAGAAGTTGATGAGAGAAGGCAGGATGTGGTCAAAGAGAAGGAGGTTGGGTTGTGGACCCTGAACCAGGATGGGGCCAGTGTGATAGACATTAACAAAGCATCGTGAAGATGAGAAACCGGCCAAGGGGACTTCCTTCTTGGTGCCACCGTTAATGGAAGAGCATGTGGAAGGAGAAAGAGTATAGATGAGATGGGGGGTCCATAGATCTGGTGAAGGGACGGAGAAGAGGATATCAGTGCAAACCTCTCTAGAGGAAGCACTAACAAAGTTTTCTGCAATGGAAATTCCAAGGTTTGCACTCAACTTTTTCCTACCAGACCTTGAGAGAGAGGGGGGATCATTGACAGTGTAGCAGTTAGAGAATGTAGGAGAAATGGACAGAGCCATTAGGTCGGCAGAGGTTTAGACAGGAATGAAGGAGGAGTGGCTGCACAGCACACTTCTAGCTAAACTCACCAGGAGGCCTAGTAGATGAAGTCGGAAAAAGATTAAGTGCAAACCATAAGGAATATAATTACATCTGATAAATGGTACAGAAAAGTAAGTACGATATGGCATGTATGAACTATACACACCTAAATTCGATTTAGAATGGATGCAACAATACGGTGAAAACCTGATGGTGCACTTAAGCATTAAGAACGTATCTACATATGTCTAAGAGCATGCTGCTACCAGCCAGTTACTGGCAAAATCCTGGCCTTTTGGGTACAAGTCCTGGATGCTACTACGGTGCCCTCAGCATGGCTGTGTCACATTGCAACCCTTCTTTTTTGGCATCTGGGGCCTGGGTCCTTCCAAAACCAGGACAAAGAAGGGATGGGAATAGGTGCTCTCAGGTGTTACTTCTTTCATGGGAACCCTCCCATGGGAACAGGTCTCTCTCACTTGGAACCTGTTTCCAACAGTCAGACCATCATGCCCCTCACACGTGATCTGTTGGGATCCTATTACCTGCCATTCCCTTCTTCGTGCTTGCTCTCACTGAGGAGCCACACAAGGGTAAAGCAGGGAATGAATGAGTGTGCTCAAAGAGAGGAGGCAGTAGAGGGGAAACAGAACTGCCAATCACCCATTCCTATTAAAACAATTCCTTTAAAGCGGAGAGCACCCCACACATGATCTTTGGATCTTATAAGGGAGTGACAAACTGTTCCCAATCAATACCAAGAGTTATGTTTGGGACAGGGAGGTACCCCTTTGGGATGTTTTTACCCATGGATCCAAGCCCTACCATAAAACTGTGCAATACTGGCATGGAAAACATCATGATGGCCAGAACTCCCCAGAGAGTCCACAGGGAAAACATGAAGAATAGGCTGCCACCCATTTTTGCCTATGTTGTGAGCCCAGGAGGGCACTGCCTAAAACCACCATTGGGCTACACACACAGTAGCCTGAAACCATTGGGAATGGCAATGCTGATTGCCAAAAAGCAACTCAGAACTGTGGGGGATTCATTTTCTTAATCCCAAAAATGGTTGCAATACCGGTACTCACCACTATCAGAAAGCCGCCGTTTTAAAACCACCAGACTTTTGTGTAAAACTGAACAGAGGAACCCAAACCAGACCAAGGAAAGACTTGCTAAGAGGTAGATACAATGTAAAACTATATTCTGAAATGACTTGAAGGAAGTAATTATTTAATGTATATGTAAAAATTGTAAGTTTGATTTAAACTGGGAACTAAAGTGACACTTAGCTGAATTCTGCCTGACAACTACCCCCGACAAGAGAAACCTGCTCAGCCACTCTTCCCAGGCCTAGCTGCATCCTGCTTCCCCACCAAAAGGAGTTGACACCTCTCTGATTAGATTAGGGGAGGGGCACTGCAGGAGGTTGCACAAAGCCTTGTCCTGGACTCAGGCAAATGTTATATTGTGGGGGGGGGCATAAAGTGGCTTCCTCTTGGGAGAAGTGGGAGGAGAAGTGCCTCTGGGAGCCACCTGAGCTGGAGGCGGGGGCAGACAGAAGCTTCCCCCATGTGCTTTGGAACCTAAACCACACCCATCTGGGCCAGAGCATAATTTAAAAAAAAGATGGATAATTCATAGTACGGACTTGTCAGAATTATATAAGTAATATCATTATTCTTGTGATTTTTCTGTGCACGTTTTAAGAGGTGTTAGGACCCTGTGGTGTATGCTGGGGGGTTGCTAGTGGAAAGTAGGGTCTTACTCCAAATGTCTGCATGTTAAAAATCTGACACTTCATCAATTAATGTCCATACTCCTTGCGCACATGTGTGTAATTTTTGGTAAATGTCCGATATTGGTAAACCAGTCAAAAAGCGCAAAATATTGTCATTTTTTAATGCAAGCCCCCAGGAAGATCAGAGGCGGACAAGCATGGACCATAAGGAATATATAATGTGTACATGTAATTTCAACAAATTCTGTATCTGGGAAATATGTATTTGAATCAAATATAGATTTTTGGGCAAATTGACCTGGGGAGGATCCTCTGACCCATAAACAGACCTCATCATGATGACAATCCATTTCCTTCCCCCAATCATGGGAGAGGGGAGAATTGGGCCAATGACAAGTAGAGAGGGGCAGGCTCAATTATGCCACGCACACACCCACTTCCAAAACACATAAAAAGAGACTGCTGGGACAGGTAGGGAGATTCAATTCCATTTTCGGCGGGACGCTCTGCCAGGAGACTCCAGACTTCACATCCATCAATCTTCAGAGACCAGAAATTTACTTCAGAACTTAAAGCAAGGGCCTAAACCCACAAACTGAGAACTCTTCTCAGCAGGCATCAGCATCCTCAAAATCATGTGCAAACTATTCCACAGCCGGGTGAGCTGTCTGAATTCTTTGCCAAGAACCTTTGCCAGTACCCAGAAAGCAGTGTTACATCCAGAATCCACTTAATCCAGACCGGAAAGCAGAGCGGTATCCAGAACCATAGGCCGCTGTATCCAGAGAGGCTAGACCAGCAGAGCAGAGCTGACCCAGACCCCTGTGAGCAGAACCAGAGATCCGGATCGCTGTGAGCAGAACCGGTGCCTGATTGACCCGCCGAGCAGACAGAACCGCCGCTGGACGTGATGACCAGATCCATGACGAGGCCTATTTCAAATTTATATTGTGAGTACCTAGCAGAACTGTGCAGAACCAATCTCTTAGTTAAAATAATCTAATCCAAACTATTTTAACCTAAGT
This sequence comes from Ambystoma mexicanum, assembly GCF_040938575.1. Classification (NCBI taxonomy): domain Eukaryota; kingdom Metazoa; phylum Chordata; class Amphibia; order Caudata; family Ambystomatidae; genus Ambystoma; species Ambystoma mexicanum. The sequence goes on along the minus strand of NC_090929.1, from coordinate 1,214,465,780 downwards.
AGAACTGCCTCCTAGAAATCGTGTCATCTGTCATTTTTAAAGCACAACTGTCACCTGTCAATTCTGCAGCTGCAAGCTGTCACCTGTCATTTTGAGTTTTACTTTAAATCCGAAAATCTACCTTTATTAAATCGTCTGTATCTCTGGAACCGTTTGGGCTAGGAACGAAATATAACTTTCATTTTAAAGCTGTGATTCTTGGCTTTCCAACAAACCTAGAACTCCCTATATTTTTCCCGCAATCGCGATTTACGCACTCGCGAAATTTACCGCGATTTGCGATTTTGGCTCAATTTCTCCACTTGTCAAAATACTAGCTCCATTCCTTCCTTTGTTAAAATCCGTTTGCAACCTGGTAATAACTCATAGAGCATTGCTAAAGTGAGCCTGAACTAATACCAAAAAGCATCTCTCACTCACCCTGAATCTCTAGAGGGAATTTAAATCAGTTAGCACATTTTCCCATCCGCTGCCATCACATTTAAAAGCATTTTGGGCCTGTGTTTCAAACTTCTGCCTGGTCCTCTAAACTTGCTGGGGGGGAAGTGCATTTCGTATTGCATTTTGTTGGGACTCTTGAAGACTGTGTGCTCTCCTTCCATTTCTTACATTGCATAGAGGGGAGTGAATTGTCAAGGAAAAGTGATTACATTGTCTTTTGTTGAAGCCATATCAAGTTATTTTCTGTACTGCATTTCATTCATCATTGCGTTTCCTTGAACCATATAAAGCATTCTTTCCCACCTTATTCTTCTGTTCCTATTCATAAGTTACCTCTTGCTGGTTACTGCTCATATTCACAAGTGTAATATCCATTATCAATTTATTTATAGAAGTGTGATATATATATATATATTGTTCATATTTCTCAAATAAACCTTTTAAATTTGCAAAACAGACCTACTTCTTGGCTCAGTGGGGTCAGGGGGATTCTAAGAGAGGGGTGTTATATAAGGGTTGTCATCCAGAGTACATGAACTGGACCTAAAAATATATCAATAAGGGTTTCCCTCAGCATCCCAGACTAGGCATTGACTTAGCTGTAGTGTTGAAGTGAAGCCGCTTAACAAAGTGGGGGCTCGTCCGGGATTCTGTGTTAGATCTATCACTTGTGCAGATTAATACAGTGTGCTAACTGACAGGAGACATACATCCGGTCGGATCACCACGCTGCGTTACGCTGTAAAGCACTCCTCAAAGGAAAGCTTTAAGGTAACGGTCTGTTTTGCAAAAAATAAAATACAAACTTCTGTAAGTCAGGAAGGAACCCAAATTCCAGAATGACGACACTGGTAGACATCAAAATAGCCAGAGAGCACTTCTTACATAAGCTATTTGTGAGAGGTGAGTGGACTCATCAGGACCAAACGGTCTGGTTGCAGGCAATCGCGCAACAGGTCACTGAAACAGGGTCAGATAAATGGAGAGATCAGGGTCCATTACATGTGGCCCTGAGTGAATTATATATGGCTCCTAAAGCTAAAGATGAACACGACAAGATGGTTAGGATAGCGGCATATTTGTATCTATATATGGGAGCCATGCAGGACAAATGTGCTGAAGGCCAAGATCTGGCAAATAGGCAACAGATGGCGTTAGAGAAGGCCCAATCTGATCTGGACTCTTCTGAGCAGAGGCTGCTCAGGAGCCAGGAGTCAGAAAAGGACAGCAGACAGTACATCACTAAAATAAAGAAGGCTATGGATGTGCTGCAACAGGAAAAGGCGGACCAGGATACCAGATTCCTGGCCTTGCAGAAGGAGTACCAAGAAGGTTTGGACTACCTACTGCAGAGCCAGAAAAAGCTGGAGCAACAGTTAGTTTTCAATAGGGCATGTGCTGAGCAGGTAGTCACCCTGCAAAGCCACCTAGATAGGGAGAAGGCAGAGAGCAATAAACTGATTTTGAAAAACCTGGATACCCAGGCAGTTTGACCAGGAGCGCCAGAAAGCTGGTGCCTTCCAAAGGCAAAGGGACGACCTGGCGTCACAGATGCAGGCCCTTAGTCAGTAAAGGGATACCTTAGGACAGGAAGTCTGCCACTTAAAAAGGAAAATGGAAGAAAATCACCTGGCCCTCCAGGGACTGGGTGACCTCCAAAAAGAACACCAGAACTTGTTAGAGCACACCAGGAGGATGGAGGAGGCTCTGGCAAGAAAGGAGCAGGCCAGTAGGGATGGGGCTCAGGAGGTAACCCTACTGCAGCAAAGACTGGCCTAGTACTCCAGGACCAATCAGGAGGCACAGAGAGAGAATGAGGCTCTCTGCCAGCACAATGATAGGCTCCAGCAACAGGTAGCGATGCAGGAGAGACTGATAGAGTCTGGTAAGGCCTTAGTGGAGGTACTGAAAGCGCAGGCTCCTGCATTGCAAAAGGGAGCAGGGGCTGATAAAGATGACATTCGCTGGGAAAGAGAAACTCCTGAGCATAACCTCAGGAGCCCTAGTGCCAGAGGCTTTCACCTCTACCAGTCCCTGGACTCTGCCACCCCCATGTTCCCTGGCGCACATGAGCACGGGGCCACAGGGATGGCAGATTACTATCCAGCTAAAAGTATGGGGCTCATAGGCCAGTACCACCCAGGAATGGAGGGGCGGGCATCCGGGTATGGGCACCCAAGCACAGTGCAAATTAGTGGGGAACCTCAGGAGAGTAGGCCCATTAAGGGCATCCTGAAAACCTCTGCCCAGTTAGGTCAGTGGGGGGGGCACCCATCAAATCCTGGCAGCAAGGAGGGATCTGAAGTCTCCTCTGAGCATTACAGGACACAGGAGACCAGGCCCCACATTCTGCCAGCCATTCCCAGGCTCACAGAATCCGGGAAAACCTGGAAGATCAGACGGGCACCTCTGGGAGCGGTGCTTCTGAGTCAGAGGATGAATGGACCAGGGTTACCCGAACCAAAAAGGCCAATAAGGGAAAAAGGGCCTTGCTGAAGGACCCATTGCAACAAATAAAGGCAATAAGGAGTGTCATCACGCCTTATCATAAGAACGCCAAGTTTTCTGTTTGGGAACACTTGGAGCTCTATGAGCAAATGATGGAGACTTTCCATTTGAAGGACAGCAGTAGCTGCATCCAGTACGTCAAATGGACCTTCTCACCAGAATACTCCAGTTTCTTTGCAGGGCTGGAGGATCAAAACCATTCAAGGTGGTCCACATACAGGGCGGCCATCTTGAAACATTTTTCTGTGCACAGAAATCCTCAAGAGGCTCGCAAGGCAGCCTACAATTTGCAATGTGGGGAGGATCAGGCCCCACAAGAGTTTGTGCAAGAATTAAAGCGTGCTTTTGCGCAGACCACCAGAAGGGTGCGCACGGATAGCAGAGAATTTATCAATACGTTTTTCCATGCCTTACCCAAATACATAATGACCCAGCTAGTGAGAGATTTTCATGAGAAAAGATCTTTAGACTGGGTCATTGAACAGGCTACCCGGATCTATGAGGTGCAGAAGCCCATAGAAAATAAAAGTAATGCGCAGAAAAACCCCAAAACCAACAGCACTCCTGCTGCTGCCAAGGTGGCGGAGGTAAAGGTTGCCCCCGTTTTAGATTTGGAGATGGGGGGGCCTAAAAACCTGCCTGCATGTTACGCAGCTGTTAGTCGTGCAGAGTATGGGCTATCCCTCTGTTCCCAAGTATCAGACTGACAATCACGGTAATACCGCCAGAGTGATGCTTAGGGCCATAGAAGGTAGTCCGTAGAGGCAGGACTCGGGAACAACCGGAAGAACCCCTGGAGCGCTGCAAAGGAAGGTATAAGGTTATGTAACTGTACAGAATGTAGTAATCTTAGTGAGAATATCCAGGGCACTAAATACCTGTGAGTACTGGAGCGTTGTCTCAGGGAATCGAAAGTAGGCGTTAGCCAGTTGTTCAGAAAGGGGCAGCGGGTCCGGGCAGACGTGGCAGCAGAGACGGGTAGGTAACCACCTAAGACAGGACCGGAGTCCTGTTGTAACACATGAAACGTAGAGAGTACCAGAGCAGTCCGAGGGGCTAAACACAAGGCAGTCCGTAGGGCAGAGCGTAGGTCCGCATCAGTGGATCCAAATTCCAAGGTAGTAAAGGGGCAAGACACAAGCAATCCGTTGGGCAAAATAGTTCGTCAACAATTAGTCCAAAGTTCCAAAGCAGACAAGAGTTAGGCACTGAGCGATCCGTAGAACAAAGCCGAGGTCAGATGAAGTAAGGAGTCTAGAAACGAAGCGTAAGCAACACGTGATCCAGAGAGAACAGCTGTGAAGCAACGCTTTCCGTAACTGGACTCCTTTTATCCATGGAAAGGAAACACGTGACCACTGTCACGTGACACGTGTACCCAAGTGTTGAGAATTGCTAGGCAACGAGTCACGTGCTCCGAGCCGCGCTGGGTCGCGCAGTCCTCCGTGCGTTTCTGTGATGAAGCCTCCAGTTCGCTTGCCACAAACATGAAGGGCGATAAACTCCAGCCCTGCCGAGCATGCCACGCCGTGCCCCATAGCGTGACACCTGATAAGGTAATAAGGTACCCCTGTCGGGACGTGTGTGTTTGGGTGCTGGTTGAGAAGAGGCTGTGGACGTGGGGGGGCGTTTCTTTGTAGGAAGAGTCGTAGCTTGTGCGGGGAGCGGTGTGACAGAATCCCCCCGCAATGGCCCACGACCCCGTGGGCTAGCCGGGTTATCCCTATGGAACTGTGACACCAGAAGAGGGGCCTGGACGTCATGGGAGGGAACACAGGATCGGTCCTCGGGACCATAACCCAGCCAGTCCACTAGGTACTGTAGGCGGCCCCTATGGAAGTGGGACCCGAGGATGGCACTGACCTCAAATACGTCCTGGGATGACACAGAGACTTGGCGGGAGGAACAAGGATGCGAGTGGAAGCAAGGAATGGCTTAAGGAGGGAGACATGGAAAACCGGGTGGATCCGCCAAGCACGCAGAACAGACAGACGCAGGGCCACGGGATTTAGTATTCTGACGATCCGATAGGGGCCCACAAAGCGGGGCAACAGCTTGCGAGAACCAGGGATTCGCAAGTGTCTGGTCGACAACCACACCCGATCGCCCACATGATACACCGGCGCCTCGGCCCGCTTACTGTCTGCTTTGACCTTCATCACCGACTGAGCCTCGCAGAGGTGGACCAGAGTTTGTGCATGGACACCTGCTAGATCACGCACGCAGGCGTTAGCAGCAGGAGTGACAGAGGAGAAATCAGGGAGCGGTAGGGCGCGAGGATGTTGTCCATACAGAGAATAGAAAGGGGAGAACCCAGTGGCCGAATGACGAGAATTATTGTATGCGAACTCAGCCAGATAGAGCAGCTTGAACCAGGAGTCCTGGTACTGAAGGGATAGACAGCGCAGGTACTGTTCTAGGGCTTGGTTAACCCTCTCCGTCTGCCCATCGCTTTCAGGGTGGTACGCCGAGGAGAAGCGAGCATCGATCCTCAGGAGTCCGGTAAGAGCATGCCAGAAGCAGGACGTGAACTGGGATCCCCGGTCTGATATAATGACATGTGGTAAACCGAAAAGACAGAAAACCGTCTTGAAGAACAGGCGAGCCAGTGTTGGGGCCGATGGTATGCCTGTGCAGGGAATAAAATGGGCCATTTTGGTATATGAGTCGACGATAACCCATATGGTATCGTAACCCTGTCTGCGAGGTAGATCAGTGATGAGGTCCTTAGAGATGGTGTGCCACGGCCTGGGAGGTATGGGTAATGGCAGGAGTAACCCCAATGGCCGTCCTCTACGTGTTTTGCATTGTGCGCATATAGAACATGTGTTTACATAGTTTTCTATGTCCTTTCTCATGCATGGCCACCAGCACCAGCGTTGTAACAATTCAAGGGTGCGTTGTTGCCCGGGGCTGGCCATTTATGGCCGCATCATGCGACCATGCCAGCGCCTGGTTGCGTGCATCGCATGTAGGAAGGAATAGTTTGCCTTGAATGAAAGGTAGCCCGTCCTGGAGAGTAATGTCCCATTCCGTGAGTGTATGAGGATGTTGAGAAACCCATTCTCTAATGGCAGTGAGCATGGGTGGCGAGGGCGTACACATGCAAACAACATGGCTTTTCCCTAATAATGTGTCTGGAAATGAAACCAAGGATTCACCACCGGGAGATCTGGACAAAGCATCAGCCTTGCCATTGATGAGGCCTGGTCTGTGTTTTACTACAAAATCGAAGGCAGCAAAAAACAAGTGCCAGCGTACCTGCCGGCTGTTTACGCACTTCAGGGAGGCCAGGTCTTGCAGGTTTTTGTGGTCTGTATAAACCACCGTTTGGTGCTTTGCCCCCATGAGATGATGTCGCCATGTCTGGAGGGCGTCCTTGATGGCCAGCAGCTCTTTCTCGGTTACAGTGTAGTGAGTTTCGGCTGTTGAGAACTTCCGAGAATGATAGGCCACCGGATGTAACCGACCCGTGGCTGGACATGGCTGGGACAACACCGCACCTAGTGCAAACGAAGAGGCGTCTGCTTCCAGGACGTAGGGGAGGTCGGGATCGGGGTGTTGTAGGACCGGGGCAGAAGTAAACCTGGATTTGAGTGCCTTGAATGCCCTTTGCTGCGTAGGGGTCCAAGAGTACGGGACAAGAGGACTGGTCAAAGCGGTCAGGGGAGAAACGATGGAAGAGAAGCCGGCGATGAACCGTCGGTAGAAATTAGCGAAACCCAGAAAGGACTGAAGTTGTTTAATGTTAGTCGGAGTCGGCCATTCCATGACAGCACGAACCTTGGACTGGTTCATGGACAGGCCTCCGGGGGAGATGTGGAAACCTAGGAACTCCACTTCCTTTGAATGGAAAGTGCATTTCTCCGGCTTGGCGAACACGGCGTTCGCCTTAAGGCGAGAGAGGACCTCTCTGACATGGCCAATGTGTTCCTCCAACGAGGGCGAAAAAACCAATATATCGTCCAGGTATACCACCACGTATGTATCCAAGATGTCAGAGAATACGTCATTGATAAACCGCTGGAAAGTTGCGGGAGCGTTACAAAGCCCAAAGGGCATTACGGTGTACTCAAAAAACCCCTGCCGAGAGCAGAAGGCCGTCTTCCACTCATCCCCAAGTCGCATACGGATCAGGTTGTATGCCCCTCTTAGGTCCAACTTGGTGAAAACAGTAGCCCTTGTTAATCTGTCCAGCAGTGTGGAGATGAGGGGGAGAGGGTACCTGTTTTTTATGGTAACGGCATTCAACTTCCTGTAGTCCACACATGGACGCAAATCGCCTTCCTTTTTTGGCACGAAAAATATCGGGCTGGCAGCAGGGGAACACGATGGGCGGATGTGACCTAATTGCAACGCCTGATGGATGTATTCATTGAGGGCCTGCTCCTCTGATTGGGACAATGAGTAGATCCTCCCCCTGGGTATAGGTGCATCCGGAACCAAATCAATCGGGCAGTCGTATGGTCTATGTGGGGGTAGACCCTCCGCCGTGGCTTTATCAAATACCATGTGGAATTCATGATATTCGATGGGGATATTAGCCAGGATGGCCCCCACAGTATGTGAAGGCCCAGTCTCTGAGGTTACGTCAGTAATGCGAGTAGAGGCCATGGCGCCCAGGATAGTGGCAGGAGAGGAGAGCGTATCGCCATCCACAAGACAAAACTGCTGACACACCTCTGACTCAAACGTGACCTGTCCTGTCCCCCAGTTAATCAACGGGTTGTGTTGCCGTAACCATGGTATTCCCAATATGACACCGAATTGTGGTGTAGTGATAAGGTCAAATGACATGATTTCCCTGTGGGTGCTCTGAATCAATACTTCCAAGGGCGCGGTCTGAAACTGAATGGGGCCGGACGACAAGGACTTGCCGTCAACAGCATGTACGGGTTCCGGGTATTCTTTTCTGACCAGGGGTAGGTTGAGACGATGGGCCAAGGCTATATCGATAAAACAACCTGTGGCCCCAGAGTCAATTACAATTTGGACCATATGTGCGACCTCCCTAGTGGGTTTCATAAGGGCCTGGACTATCACTGGTCTGACAGGGCCGAAGGCGGGTTCAGAGGTGTTTGAAGACAGGCTCGACGGTGCCCCCTGTATCATGGGCGAGCCCTCTGAAAACCCTGGGTTTTGTTCTTAGGGTGTCGGGGGCATTCCCTTACATAGTGCCCGTTTAACCCGCAATAAAAGCAGGCGTTATCCGCCCTCCGGCTTTCACGCTCGGACGGTGTTATCGGGCTTCGGATACCACCTATTTGCATGGGTTCGGAAGGGGTGGTAGAAGAGGCCTGACCGGACTGGCTAGTGAACATTGTTTCTGTCCTTCTCTCGGATCTCCTTGCATCTATCTGTAAAGCGAGATCCACCAGATCCGAAAACACCGAGGGAAGGGCAGGAACTACTGAAAGCGCATCCTTCATGGTGTTACATAAGCCACGGTAGAACACAATCGCCTTTTTCTCCTCCGGCCAGGAAGTCTCGGCGGTGAGCTGGTTATACCGAGCAATGTATTCTCTTAACGATAGTTTACCCTGTGTTAGGTCCAGGAGTTCCAGATCCCTCGATTGAGCCTTATGGTGTGTATTAAAGACCTTGGCCATTTCCGTTATGAGAAGGTCAAAATCATACAGAGCGGGATGATCGTTTTCCAACATTGGATTTGCCCAGGTGGCCGCCACCCCAGATAAATGTGACAGAAGAAATGCGGCCTTTGTGACTGAATCGGGGAAAGCCAAGGGTCTGCACAAGAAGTGGAGTTTACATTGATTAATGAAGGTACGGTATTTCCGAGGGTCCCCCTGGTAGCGTTCTGGGGCAGCAAGAGGAACGGGTGTCGGAAGCAACATAGGAGTGGGTGAGAGGCCGGGATAGGTGCTGGCTGATCCGAGGGGCCGGAGTCCCCGAATTCGGTGTCTGGGGGTAATGGGTAACGTGTGCTCTGTAAGGCGTCAAGACGGTCATGTATGGCTGTTGTGGCGGCGGCCATGTCGGTCCTGAGGGCCGCTACTGCTTGCATCAAAGCGGTCACTGGGTCCCCGGTGGAGGGATTCATACTCTGGATGACCAAAAAGGCTTCACGGTCTGTTACGCAGCTGTTGGTCGTGCAGAGTATGGGCTATCCCTCTGTTCCCAAGTATCAGACTGACAATCACGGTAATACCGCCAGAGTGATGCTTGGGGCCAAAGACGGTTGTCCGTAGAGCCAGGACTCGGGAACAACCGGAAGAACCCCTGGAGCGCTGCAAAGGAAGGTATAAGGTTATGTAACTGTACAGAATGTAGTAATCTTAGTGAGAATATCCAGGGCACTAAATACCTGTGAGTACTGGAGCGTTGTCTCAGGGAATCGAAAGTAGGCGTTAGCCAGTTGTTCAGAAAGGGGCAGCGGGTCTGGGCAGACGTGGCAGCAGAGACGGGTAGGTAACCACCTAAGACAGGACCGGAGTCCTGTTGTAACACATGAAACGTAGAGTACCAGAGCAGTCCTAGGGGCTAAACACAAGGCAGTCCGTAGGGCAGAGCGTAGGTCGGGATCAGTGTATCCAAATTCCAAGGTAGTAAAGGGGCAAGACACAAGCAATCCGTTGGGCAAAATAGTTCGTCAACAATTAGTCCAAAGTTCCAAAGCAGACAAGAGTTAGGCACTGAGCGATCCGTAGAACAAAGCCGAGGTCAGATGAAGTAATGAGTCTAGAAACGAAGCGTAAGCAACACGTGATCCAGAGAGAACAGCTGTGAAGCAACGCTTTCCGTAACCGGACTCCTTTTATCCATGGAAAGGAAACACGTGACCACTGTCACGTGACACATGTACCCAAGTGTTGAGAATTGCTAGGCAACGAGTCACATGCTCCGAGCCGCGCTGGGTCACGCAGTCCTCTGTGCGTTTCTGTGATGAAGCTTCCAGTTCGCTTGCCACAAACATGAAGGGCGATAAACTCAAGCCCTGCCGAGCATGCCACGCCGTGCCCCATAGCGTGACACCTGATAAGGTAATAAGGTACCCCTGTCGGGATGTGTGTGTTTGGATGCTGGTTGAGAAGAGGCTGTGGACATGGGGGGGCGTGTCTTTGTAGGAAGAGTCGTAGCTTGTGCGGGGAGCGGTGTGACACTGCACCAAATAATTCACAGCCCAGAAGGCCCTCGGGCCAGTCACAGACAGGGAGTTGAGGAGGTAGTCCCACAAATGGGGTCCCCCGCTCCCCTGATAAGTATGTCCCCGCTACAAGGGAAACCGACCCATCCTGGGTTATGTGTGGACTCCTCCAGCCCAAGGGGGGGATCCAGCCAAGCACCTAACCCAGGGAACTTCCCTCCCAACGTCCCCCAAGAGGGCAGAAATTCACCAAATCCTGGGCAGAGCTTTTATCCCAGGTATCCACCCAATTTCCAACCCCCAAACCATCCATCCTTCTTTCCCCACTTTCCTGAGCCCAGACAACCTAATCCGGGAGAGGGGAGGCCAAGGGTGGAGGGGTACCCAAATCTTCCCAATCCGAGGTATTACCAGAGAAGGGATAGCTACCCTTCCCGGGATCAGCCCAGGGGAGAAAATAGAGCCCCGTATCAGCCTGAGCGGGTTTCACAACTTGAGCGCCAGGTCCAAATAAATGGCACAAGATCTGGGTCACATACTGAGGGCTCAACAGAACCCTCAGATGAGCATGCCACCGCAGAATGCCCCAAACTCTGGACCTGGTGCTCCAGAACAATGATGGGGGCAGCACCCCGATAACCCACCGGTTCCCAGGGAGGAGGCACAAGGGGAAGGGGGGTGTAAAGCCTTGGAGGAAGCTTCCTTCCCAACTTGTAAACAGCCCCTGGAAAACCAGGAACAGGCCCATTTTGTAGAGGAGGTACAGATCTTCCAATTTGAGGGAAAGGGATCCTCAGAGGATCCTGGGGAAAGGATCTTCTCCTTTAGAGATGGGGGAACTCCTCCCAAAGAAAAATGGGTCCCAAGGGATGCAAATTCAGACTGGGGAGATGTGGAGACTGAGCTACCGCCGCCCATCATCTCATCCCAGAACCAACAATACCGAAATCCCCTGGTTCAAACCCATCCTGGTGACTGCCTCCAAAAAGGGGGGGCCACCCAGAACCGGAACCAGTGGAAGCCACAATGGCTCTGATCTCCAGTTGCCAACTTTTTCTTTCAGATTCTCCAGGCTCTCCACAGAATTCTGCCCAAATCTCTTCGCCAGCGATGTTCAAAACCAGAAAGTTAGCCCACCAGTTGTCCAAAAATGTGCATTATCTGTGCCCCCTTGAGGAGAAGGAGGGAAGATATTATGCCCCGGTACAAGTACAGGGGCAGGGTACAATTTCGGCACTGGTGGCCACTGGATCCCAAGCTACCCTTCTGTCCAAAAGGGCATTTGATGAACTAAATGCTCTCACCTCTCTTCCTGGACAACTCCAGAACTTTGACGGGAAGGAAATTCCCGTCGAGGGGACTGCAGACTTGAACATTAAAATTGGGCGACACAAGGTGAAACACCCGGTCATAGTAGTGACTCCAGAGGGCACCCCTTGTTTACTAGGGAACGACTTCCTGAGAAGGTTGTCACCCCTAATAGATTGCGTAAACAAGGTCCTCTGGACCCAGACTAGCCGACCAATAAAATTAAAACAGACTGTCAACCATGTTAGTTGAAATGGCACCTGCCACATGGTTGAACAAAAATCTGACCAAGTAGAATTTCACTTCCAGAACAACCAAATTCCAGATGTGACAGTAATAGCAGTAGGACAACAGGCTGGTGATAGGGGGTCCTCTCTATTTCTGAAAATCAACCTTCCTTCCAGTTTAAGGTGGTATTCCACACTGGAAGGAAACAGTCTGAAATTCTTTACCAATCCACAATCAGACACTCCAACTCCTGTAGTCCAGAAAGATGTGAAATCAGCTCAGAGCCAGGGTGATATTCAGCAAATTGGAGAGCAGTTGTTCATCCCTGTCCAGTTAAATGATGGGAAGGACTCTGTTCTCGCTCGAGTGTGTGTGAACAACGGTAAGAGCTTCATCAGCGAAGCCATGTTCCGCCAACTCCCAAAAGATCCAGCCATTCCCACATTCAAACTGATAGACAAATGGGAAATGAATCTGGAAACACCCAATTCCAAACATCTCCTGCCAAGCAGGTGTATGCTCAAAATCTCCATTGGCAACAAGAGCATAGTCCATAATTTTTGGGTCGTGCGAGACGTCACTGCCGCCTTTTACTTAGGCAGTGACATTCTCAATCGCTTCGCCATTAGTTTGGACCTAATAAACTTCAAAGCTTGGTCCTAATTAGCAGATAATCCCATGGGCTTTGATGATCCAGAAAAAGCATTTAGGTCAGCTCAATTGCTACCTTATGCAGTTGAAATTCAGCTTAAAGAGGAAGTCACCATCCCAGAAAGGACCCGACAATTCTCCCTGGAAGTGAAAGTTAAACAAGGACAAAAATTGAAAAACCCTGATGCTTATATTCATCTAAATGCTTCTCTCCAACAGCAAGGGTTAGGGGTAAACCCAACACCATTAGTCAACATAGAACATGACACCATTCCAATAGAGGTGGATAACAGCGACTTAAAGAGTATTACTCTAGCCGCAGACACCATTATTGGAATGGCGGTTGATGACCGACATTTCTCCATTGATTTAGGAAATGAACTGTTAGGACCAATCCACAAGGACTGTTTTGACAGTGACAGTGATGACAATACAACACCAGATAGGATTTTCACCCGGCATGGGGGGAACTTCCTGGTGTACACTTATTGCCCTTATGGTAAGGAAGATGTGACTTGTGACTTCAGAGCGGACAAGGTGATTTTCCAGGTCCATGAGGGCTGCCTGAAGCCTCCAGTCCAAATCAGCACTCTGACCAGGGACTTCTCCACCCAGCTGGAGGAGGCCGCTGAGATAGCCAAACCAGAAGTCCTTCCAGGCTTCAGGCAGATGGTGGAAGAGAGAGTCAACCTAGCTGATGCCTGCGTGACTCTGGAACAGAAGCAAAAGTTGAAACAGGTTTTCTTGGATTTCCAAGATCTCTTTGCGGTAGACTCATATGACTGTGGTCGCACTGACATCCACACAACAACAATTCCCACGGACCCTGGAATGACTCCAGTGTTTGTGAAGCAATATCATTTGCCTCTCGCATCCATGGAGTCCCTTACTGAAATAATTAAGAACCTTGAGTCCCGGGGAATAATCAGTCCAGTACACAACACCTTCAATAATCCGGTGCTGGGAATATTGAAGCCAATCGGCCAGTGGAGACTCTGCGCCGACCTTAGGGAGCTCAACAAACGGGTCCATACTTCCCGATGGCCTCTGCCCTACATTGACCAAGGGCTGGCCCAGATTCAGGGGTCACAGGTATTCACAGCAATAGACCTGACCAATGGATACTGGACCGTGCCTGTCAGTAGGGAGGACCAATACAAACTGGCTTTTACCTTTGGGGGGCAGCAGTAGACATGGACCCGGACTCCCTTCGGATACCTCAACTCCGGCAATGAATTCAACATTTTCCTACATAAGGCCATGCCCGACCTGGGTGCGAGGGGTAACCTGGCTTATGTAGATGATGTCCTCATCAAAAGTTCATCTGTGGAAGAACACATAGCGGAGATCCCTTATGTTCTGACGCAGTTGAGGGCCGCCGGAGAAAAACTTTCCTTTCAGAAAGCACAGTGGTGTAGAACCCGTGTTAATTTCTTGGGGCATGAGATTACTCCTCGGGGTCTCTGTCCCCAAGAAAAGAAAGTGGAAGCACTTCAGAAACTGAAGGATCCCACAACTCTGCAGGAACTAAGGAGCCTCCTTGTACTGACTAATTACAGCAGAAAGTTCATTGAAGGCTACGCAGAGATCACTAGACCCCCGATTCATCTCTTGAAGGGGGGGTCAAGTGGGAATGGGGTCCAGAACAAATCGAGGCAGTAAGACAACTCAAAAGAAGCCTCTCACAAGCGCCTTGCCTAGCTTACCCTGTCAGAAACAAGGATTTCTTCCTGGAGACAGGGTTCTCTAATACGTGCTTGACGGCAGTATTATACCAAAAGCATGACAAGGTCAATAAAGTAATCTCCTATGCGAGCAAAACTTTATCCTCTGTGGAGGAAAAATTCAACGATTGTGAGAAGGCACTCCTGGCAACGGTGTGGGCATTGAAGAATTACAACCCGTTTATCCAAGGGGAACACATCATAGTGGAGACTCCACACCAGCCTCTGCAATATCTCCAAAGTGACAGAATCCGGGCCGGAAATGTGAGTAATTCCCGAATTACTTCCTGGATTCTGTCAATGCAAGGCTTTCCTGTGGAGGTCAGATATGGCCAAAACAAGAAGAGTCCCCTCGCGCAAGGTCTGGCTGACTTGCATGATTGTGCCAGAGAAAACTGTCTCGAGGACGAAAGTCTAAAAATCAAGGACAACATGGAGGCATACCTTAATTCCCCCCACAAAGTCTTTGAAGAAGGCAAGTGTGAGGTAATGCCCACTGTCTATGTGGATGGATGCTCTTACCATGTTGACAACAACAGGGAGAAAGAACTGGTGGCCGGCGTAGGGAATGCATGGGTGAAGGAGTTTCCTGAACCCTCCGCTGGGTACAAAATTGGTCCCCGAAGTAGTCAGGTGGCAGAGTTGATGGCTGTGCATCAGGCCATCCTCACTGCTGTCCAACATCAACTCCACAAACTGGTCATAATCACAGATTCAGATCATGTACGGAACGGGTTCGTGGAGCACCTGGTTAATTGGAAAACCAGAGGCATGCTATGTGCTAATAACAAACCCCTGAAACATGGGAAGTTAATTCAAAACATTGATGATCTGGTCACCTCGAATGGGATGACCATCTACTGGAAAAATATCAAGGGTCATTCCAAAGTAGAGGGACCAGACAAAACTGCAAATGACTTAGCTGATCAGCTGGCCAAAACTGAGGCCATCCAAGGGGATCTAATAGAAATAGAGTCCCTGTTGGGGGAAATCCAGGTCACTGCTATCACTAGGTCCCAGACAAATGCTCACAATGATCTTTCAACTGCACAATGGAGTAAGGAGACCCCTGATGCTAATTTGATTACAGCTCAGAAGGGGGATCCAATCATTGGTAAGTTTTACCAACACCTTGAGGACCCTGAGAACTTTCCTCTGACGGATACCGATTACATTGGGAAAGAGGACCTAAGAGTGTTGATGAAATGTCCAAAAATGTTCCGAATCCAAAACGGTTTGCTGGTAAGGAAATCCAAAGCTGGCCATGATCAGTGGGTGGTTCATACCTCATTCCGAAGCCTGATGTTAAGTCACGCCCATGATGCGGCCACCGCCGGTCATAGGGGGTTTCACACAACACTGGAAATCTTAAGAGAGGTTGCATACTGGCCACACATGGGGCAGGACCTCGACCGATACTTGAAGGGGTGTCTTGTGTGTGCACAATTTCAGCCAACATCCCTCACACACCGGGTGCCTCTCCAAAAGAGGGGAATGACACTGCCATGGTCAGATTTACAAATCAACTCTGTAGGCCCGTGATTCGCTCAGCTAGGGGGAATAAGTACATGTTGACGGTGACATGCTTGTTTACCAAGTGGGTGGAATGTCTCCCGGCCCCAAACTGCAAGGCAGAAACAGCAGCTGCCCTGATGATTAACCACATCTTTTCCCGTTTTGGTCTACCTCAAAGGATTGAGTCAGACAGAGGTCACCAGCGAGGTAACGACAAAGATGTGGGAGATACTGGGGGTCAAAAGGAAGCTACATATTGCTTACAGGCCAGCATCTTCTGGAGCAGTGGAGAGATACAACGAACCATTGTGAGCATATTAAAAATGTTTGTGGCAGATTCTGGGCCAAGTTGGGATATCCGACTACCTCTGGTCCTAATGGCCATCAGATCTACACCTTCATCAGCAACTAAAATGTCACCATTTGAGTTGATGACCGGACGCAAGATGGTGCTTCCGCAGCATCTGCTCTACAGGACCCAAGAGCAGACACTGATAAATGCCTCCACAACTCATGAGTATGTGGAGAATTTAAGGAAACACCTTCAGCATGCTTTTGCCTATGCTCAGCAGAATCTAGAAAGATCAGCCGAGAGCATGAAGACCCACTATGATTTAAAAACTACCCGAAAGGAATATAAGGTGGGTGATCGGGTCTATCTATACAATTTCCAAAGGAACCAGGACAAACAGCGAAAATTCTTGCCTACATGCAAGGGACCCTTTGAAATTATAGACAAGATCTCCCCTGTTGCCTACAAAATCTGCATCCCCAACGGTAATTTGGCGGAAGGGGAAGATAAGTGGGTCCATATTAATCAGCTGAAGTGTTGCCATCCCAGGCACACTCTGCAACAACTGGAGGAATCCACTGGAATCCCAGAGGGGACCGCTCCAGAGTAATTCAATTCCAACCCTAAAATATCCCATATATAGTCTCTAAAATATTATGACGCTTGTAAGCCACTGTCTCTGAATTATATCTTGTTTTTAAAAATTGGAATGCTATGTCTATTAAAGTATAAAATGTATATGTCGCCCCACTATATCAATAGTGGGGGAGAAATGTCTATGAATAGGTATTGCCGCTTTCCTTTGTCGTCCTAGGAGAAAGAAAACATGGAGACTGACCACGGAAGGCGACCTGGGGACCGGGAGCGAAGATCCGAGGGGCCCGGGGTACCGCCCAATCCTCCCATCAGGACCAGCAAGGAGAACTGATTGATCGACTGGAGGGAGGAAAAGATGCTGAACTGTGCCATCTATGGAATTGGAAGAAGAGGAGGTGAACATCCCAGATCTTGCGAGTTCCATCAGTGAAAGGACAGAATGGCCATCGCAAGAGGGGGGGCTTTTGGGATGTTTTTACCCATGCATCCAAGCTCTACCATAAAACTGTGCAGTACTGGCATGGACAACATCATGATGGCCAGAATTCCCCAGAGAGTGCACAGGGAAAACATGAAGAGTAGGCTGCCACCCATTTTTGCCTATGTTGTGAGCACAGGAGGGCACTACCTAAAACCACCATTGGGCTACACACACAGTAGCCTGAAACCATTGGGAATGGCAATGCTGATTGCCAAAAAGCAACTCAGAACTGTGGGGGATTCATTTTCTTAATCCCATAAATGGTTGCAATACCGGTACTCACCACTACAAGAAAGCCGCAGTTTTAAAACCACCAGACTTTTGTGTAAACCTGAACAGAGGAGCCCAAACCAGACCAAGGAAAGACTTGCTAAGAGGTGGATACAATGTAAAACTATATTCTGAAATGACTTGAAGGAAGTAATTATTTAATGTATATGTAAAAATTGTAAGCTTGATTTAAACTGGGAACTAAAATGACACTTAGCTGAATTCTGCCTGACAACTACCCCCGACAGGAGAAACCTGCTCAGCCACTCTTCCCAGGCCTAGCTGCATCCTGCTTCCCCACCAAAAGGAGTTTACACCTCTCTGATTAGATTAGGGGAGGGGCACTGCAGGAGGTTGCACAAAGCCTTGTCCTGGACTCAGGCAAATGTTATATTGTGGGGGGGGGCATAAAGTGGCTTCCTCTTGGGAGAAGTGGGAGGAGAAGTGCCTCTGGGAGCCACCCGAGCTGGAGGCGGGGGCAGACAGAAGCTTCCCCCATGTACTTTGGAACCTAAACCACACCCATCTGGGCCAGAGCATAATTTTAAAAAAAGATGGATAATTCATAGTACGGACTTGTCAGAATTATATAAGTAATATCATTATACTTGTGATTTTTCTGTGCATGTTTCAAGAGGTGTTAGGACCCTGTGGTGTATGCTGGGGGGGTTGCTAGCGGAAAATAGGGTCTTACTCCAAATGTCTGCATGTTAAAAATCTGACACTTCATCAATTAATGTCCATACTCCTTGCGCACATGTGTGTAATTTTTGGTAATGTCCGATATTGGTAAACCAGTCAAAAAGCGCAAAATGTCATTTTTGAATGCAAGCCCTCAGGAAGATCAGAGGCGGACAAGCATGGACCATAAGGAATATATAATGTGTACATGTAATTTCAACAAATTGAGTATCAGGGAAATATGTATTTGAAACAAATATAGATTTGTGGGCAAATTGACCAGGGGAGGATCCACTGACCCATAAACAGACCTCATCATGATGACAATCCATTTCCTTCCCCCAATCATGGGAGAGGGGAGAATTGGGCCAATGTCAAGTAGAGAGGGGCAGGCTCAGTTATGCCACGCACACACCCACTTCCAAAACACATAAAAAGAGACTGCTGGGACAGGTAGGGAGATTCAATTCCATTTTCTGCGGGACGCTCTGCCGGGAGACTCCAGACTTCACATCCATCAATCTTCAGAGACCAGAAATTTACTTCAGAACTTAAAGCAAGGGCCTAAACCCACAAACTGAGAACTCTTCTCAGCAGACCTCAGCATCCTCAAAATCATTTGCAAACTATTACACGAGCTGTCTGAATTCTTTGCCAAGACCTTTGCCAGTACCCAGAAAGCAGTGTTACATCCAGAATCCACTTGATCCAGACCGGAAAGCAGAGCAGTATCCAGAACCATAGGCCGCTGTATTCAGAGAGGCTAGACCAGCAGAGCAGAGCTGACCCAGACTGCTGTGAGCAGAACCAGAGATCCGGATCGCTGTGAGCAGAACCGGTGCCTGATTGACCCGCCGAGCAGACGTGTTGACCAAATCCGTGACGAGGCCTATTTCAAATTTATATTGTGAGTACCGAGCAGAACTGTGCAGAACCAATCTCTTAGTTAAAATAATCTAATCCAAACTATTTTAACCTAAGTAGAACTGCCTCCTAGAAATCGTGTCATCTGTCATTTTTAAAGCACAACTGTCACCTGTCAATTCTGCAGCTGCAAGATGTCACCTGTCATTTTGAGTTTTACTTTAAATCCGAAAATCTACCTTTATTAAATCGTCTGTATCTCTGGAACCGTTTGGGCTAGGAACGAAATTTAACTTTCATTTTAAAGCTGTGATTCTAGGCTTTCCAAAGAACCTAGAACTCCCTATACTATTTCCGCAATCGCGATTTACGCACTCGCGAAATTTACCGCGATTTGCGATTTTGGCTCAATTTCTCCACTTGTCAAAATACCAGCTCCATTCCTTCCTTTGTTAAAATCCGTTTGCAACCTGGTAATAACTCATAGAGCATTGCTAAAGTGAGCCTGAACTAATACCAACAAGCATCTCTCACTCACCCTGAATCTCTAGAGGGAATTTAAATCAGTTAGCACATTTTCCCATCCGTTGCCATCACATTTAAAAGCATTTTGGGCCTGTGTTTCAAACTTCTGCCTGGTCCGCTAAACTTGCTGGGGGGGAAGTGCATTTCGTATTGCATTTTGTTGGGACTCTTGAAGACTGTGTGCTCTCCTTCCATTTCTTACATTGCATAGGGGGGGAGTGAATTGTCAAGGAAAAGTGATTACATTGTCTTTTGTTGAAGCCATATCAAGTTATTTTCTGTACTGCATTTCATTCATCATTGCGTTTCCTTGAACCATATAAAGCATTCTTTCCCACCTTATTCTTCTGTTCCTATTCATAAGTTACCTCTTGCTGGTTACTGCTCATATTCACAAGTGTAATATCCATTATCAATTTATTTATAGAAGTGTGATATATATATATATATTGTTCATATTTCTCAAATAAACCTTTTAAATTTGCAAAACAGACCTACTTCTTGGCTCAGTGGGGTCAGGGGGATTCTGAGAGAGGGGTGTTATATAAGGGTTGTCATCCAGAGTACATGAACCAGACCTAAAAATATATCAATAAGGGTTTCCCTCAGCATCCCAGACTAGGCATTGACTTAGCTGTAGTGTTGAAGTGAAGCCGCTTAACACCCCTGAGGGCCACCTGATCCAGAAGGACAAGGTATGCATAGGAGAAGTGAACAGCTGCCAACTTTGTGTATCCTGACACCAGGTGAGAACGTCCAGCTCGAGACACCGGAGGAACCATCTTGCAGGAAACATGCATTCTTGGAAACAATTTTTGATGTTAAGAGCCTGGATCCGCTTGTTCAATATATTAGATGATCTGGTCTTTTTTGGTGACTAAACCATCTTGATATGAAATGTTGGGTGGTTGTCTGTTTAGCCCGCTGTATGCCAACATTATGCCTTTAGAAAACTTTAAAATCAAGGAATGGTGGAATGTTAACTTAAGGAGGTAAATTTGATCTCCAACTTGGAGGTTAAAGCTAGTGCCGCCTTGAATGTATTCAATGAGTTTCCTCTACTTACCATAGACAAACTCTGGTGTCTTTGGATCAGAAAGGCAATCAATGTGAAGAAAATAAGTCACTGGAAATCAACCAGAAATCAAAGGATGGTTTAATGGATGGAATCGGTACTCACATTGACCTATAAAATGTCCATCACGCCTCAAGACGCTAGTAGACTTGACATTTTCAAGATCATCCAGAACAGCTTCATTTAAGTCTATGGGCCTCATTATGGGTGCGCCAGTCTGGTCAAAATGCCAGAAAAAATGCTGGTAACACCGGCTCTGGCATTTTGACCAGACTGGCACCCTCCAGGTTTTCCAGTAGGTGCTCTGATCCTCAAGCAGGCCTGACCTGCCAGTAGTGCAGGCCCCTACCGGCAAATAATTACCACAGTTAATGGCACAGGTAATACTGGTGCCAGTGATTGCGGCAAATCCATTCCATTAAGTCTTATGGGAATCCATGGAATGGGAGCTTACCACCATTGCTGCCACCCGTAATATCCCAGTCATACTTGGATTTTAGTTGCCGGTAACACTAAGGCAGGTTTGCAGGTAACCCGCCGGAATTACCAGTGGGTCACTGGTAAAACAGTAATGAGTCTCATGACTGTGTTCATTTTTATTTCTCTATTGTACCAGTGAACCCCTGAGTTGATCACGTTGATTTTGCACCTGCCACCTTCTGGCTGCACTCTTATTTATTGTTCTTATTTATTGTTTTTTAATTATTTCCTGTTTATCCTATGTTCTGCACTTCCCCTCCCCCTTGTCCCTTGCACTTTGCCCCTTCACACCCTCCCCTGCACTTGCAGGATCTCAATATCACCTGGCCTAGTAAGATCGTTGTTTTTGTCCTCCCTCCATGTCCTCTCCCTTGCCTCGTAGCGCCTTGAAACACATGTGTATAGGCGCGTTATAAATGCCATATCATATCATATTAGATTATATTTTTATTTTTTTATTTTTTACATTTATATATCACACATACAGCCCAAGGGCATTGCAGCGCTGTTACTTGTGGCAGGCTTATTTACAGAGTTAAAAAGGAATACACTACATTGACAGAGCATACTAGTACAGAAAACAAGATACATACATTCTGACATCCTATAACCCACTTCACGCATTCCTTCATTTTGCTTACCTTTGGAGATGGCACAACTGTTTAGGGTTTAAGCTTAACATTATATATGCATTTTGTAAACATACAAAAGGACGGGGGGTGTTTATAAAGGAGAACGTGATTCATTCCACATTAAAACGTATTGGATAGAATTTGTTTGAGTGGAAACAGAAGAAACCCACTTCACGCATTCCTTCATTTTGCTTACCTTTGTAGATGGCACAACTGTTTAGTATTTACGCTTAACATTAAATATGCATTTTGTAAAGATACAAAAGGAGAGGGGGTGGTTATAAAGGAGAACGTGATTCATTCCACATTAAAACGTACTGGATAGAATTTGTTTGACACAACAACACGATCACTTCAGTGACATAAGATCGCCTATAATAAGAACAATTTGGAGGTAGAATGCACGCTTTTCACACCGGCACACACCTGAAAACTGTTGTCGGTTTACCTTATGATGTGCTATTTCAATGTTTTGTTATGGCGCGTGCACAGTGACCTCTAGGATGCAGTGCATCGATACAGCAACACAGACGACAATAGACTGCAATAACCTGACCCAAAAATACAAATGAAACACATGCAGTATTTCCAGGTCAGCTGTCTGACTAATCCGCACGTACATGAAGCATCGTATGCCATTCGCTTGTATTTAGGTCATATTGGCAGGTGCAGTGGTGGATTGACTATGGAGGCGAGGCGGGGGCAGCTTGCCCCTCTCCCCCACCCCCGACAAGCTCCACAATATAGGGAGCCGAGTCTTTATGGGGCAGCTTGGGACATGTGTGCTCAGCTCAGCTGCTGCCTTGGTGAGAGATTTCACAAGAGCCTCCCAGAAGGTGGGCAGAACAGGATTACACGGCTGCAAATACGTGTTTGTAACTTTCTCTTTGTTTTGAGCAATTCACAAGCACGTGGTCCTATCACCTATTGACTTGTGGCAATTACCTTCACTGAATCGACATTTTTCTAACTTCGTCTTACCACCTGTACTTACATGTTTTGCTCACTCATTGCTGATATATGATTATGCCGAGTCCATTGTCATTGTTATGCTTGCACATTTAGCTAGTGTTCCCCCTACCCATCAACGTCTTACTCACTGGGTACATCAAGCTGACCCTGTGCCCTGATCTGTCGTATCTAACCTCTGCATAGCACAAGTCTCTGTTCCTTGCCTAGTCAGCAGTGCCTCATACTGGTTTTACTACCAGAGAGTTATTTAATGGGTCTGCTTAAGCATTGCTCGCGCAATAAACCTTTGTGAGCCAGCTATGCATGGCACCCACCTTCCGCCTCTTAGGCTTCTCAGCACCCTTGTCATCAGATAACTGCTGATCTACTGCTATGCTATTAGTTGTCCGGGTGCCTCTATCTGCTGCACTTAAGTTGTGTAGTGCCTCTGGAGTCGTTGCTCCTTGCATAGTCTGAATGGCACCACATTGAGACCACTCCTGAGATCAACCGTCTTGGCCTGCTGGAGCAGCGCTCACAAAACTCATCTCCCAGAGCCCTAGCTGCACTCTTCCCTGATAAGCACCCTTCCACATGCCCATCTACTAACTGCTCTCCCTCTTCCTACCAGGACCTAGCCTTGCGCTATCAGGCCACTGTCACACATGGCAACCCTATGCAAGGTAATCCTAACTATGGCTACTCTCCTCCCTTTTTTCAACACCATTACACCTACTAGGTTCCTGCCCCCTCTCAAGCCCAACCTACCACTGCTCAGCATGAACACTGTTACGGTTAACAGTGCCCACTGCCCCCTCACCCCTGCACAATGCATACATCTCTACGCATCCCTGCATACTCCTAATTAACCATAAGGATTGCTAGACTAGGATTGCGCCTCAACTGCAGAAAGATGATCAATCGGCCGTGCAGTTCCTTCACTAAGCACAAATCTTCACTACCGCTACCAAACCCGACGCCAAGCCTAGCCACACTATCAAAAAACTGTCACCTCATACAACTAGAACCTCTGCTACTGCAACACCCACTCCTGATGCACCTACCATCAAAGGACTACTCACCAATGCAAGGTCTCTTATTGCTCACGCATTGGTCATATCAGACCTCATTTTAGCCAACCAACTTGACTTCCTGGCAATAACAGAAACTTGGTTAAACCCAGGGCCAGGATCAGCTCTGTCGATAGCCCTCCCTGAGAATGACATCATTATCAGAGCAGACAGAGATACCTGCAGAGGTGGTGGAGTGGCTTTCATAGCCAAAACTCAACTTGGCCTTAGAGAATTCACAAAAGAATCCTTCCCGTCAGGTGAACTCCTCTCTAAAGGAATCACCAGAGCTGTTTGGAAAAAACACCCACTGGCCTAAACAAGGTAAAGTTCACAACTGCTGCTACCACTTACAAAGCAGCTCTACCAAATACTAAAAGAGAAACGTATAATGTCAGAATTCAAAACGCTAAATCAGGCTCAAAAGAGCTATTCACTAGAATCAGGGAATTTGAGACCCCAGTTCCACCTCCAGAATCTTGTACTAAAGACACCACGTGGTGTACCAATATCCAGAAAGCCCTACTGGACAAATAGCTCTGCTGCAATCCAAAGTTAAGGCAGAAAAGCAAAGTCTGTCTCTAAGTGCCAACTTCAATAAGCATCTTGACCCACAGGCTATATCGTGCCACCCATTCCAATTTTCACCAGTCACTACTAAAGAGGTAGAAGACATCATAGCCAGCCTAAAACCCTCTAGATGTCAGAGGGATATTTGCTCAGCTACGACTATAAAGGATGGAGCAAAGGAACTGGTGCCATTCATCCTTTGAAACCTGCTCAGCCCCAAACCATCTTAAAGAGGCTTGGGTCATGCCTCTCCTCAAAAAACCAAACCTAGAAACAAACATCCGTCCAACTACAGATCCATAACTGCAGTGCTGTTCCTCCTGAAAATCATTGATAAAGTGGCATACCGCCAAATACAAAAACACCTTGAAGACAACACCTCCTAGGCCTATGTCAATCCGGATTCCAACCAAGACACGGTACTGGAACAGTCCTCCTTGAGCTTAAAATCCAAATGGACAAATCAAAACATAAATGAAATCTTGCCATCCTCCTGCTGCTGGACCTTTCAGCAGCTTTTGATCTTGTTGACCACCAGATCCTAACCAAACATCTGACCACAGCAGCCTCCTTCTCCCATAATGCTGCCACTTGGATTAAATCCTTTTTAGCAAACAGGACCATGAGGGCTTTTGCTCGCTCAGTATCTGTCGATCCAGTACCAATCTCATGCGGAGTCCCTCAGGGATCCTGTGTCTCTCCTACCTTATACAATATCTTTACAAAGCTCCTTTTCGACCACCCCGATGGCTTGGGTGTCACCTACACTAACAATGCAGATGACACCCAGGTCCTCATCAATCTCACGGGCTGCTAAAACAGACTCCAAAATGCTAAACAAAATCTTTCTTCACATCCAGGCATGGATGGATGCCCATGCCTTGTGCCTAAACGACGATAAAACGGAGCTACTTATCATAGGTTCTCAATCTCGACTAAAGAAGTTAGATAAACTCTACAATTCTTTCAACATTGATGGGAACATTATCAAAGTCTCCAGCAGGGTCAAAACTTTAGGTATCTATCTAGACTCCACGCTATCCCTCACAATCCAAGTCAATGCTACTGCCTCATCTACAGCTTACACGACCAAATTGATTAATGCCTGCAAACCCTACCTATCTAACCAGAGTTGCATTACATTAGCCAGAGCTCTGATCCTATCCAATCTTGACTATTGTAACACGTTATACCTAGGTTCAATGAACGAAACCTGAACAAATTACAAGTGCTTCAGAATAACGCACTCAGATCAGCCTTAAATATCCCACGAACCAACCACGTCTCAGCAATAAAATGAGAGACACTGGCTTCCAGTGCAAGATAGAATCTCACTCCGTACTCTTGTAGTCACCCATAAATGCCTGTCCAACACGGCACCAAAATACCTGGTCGACAAATTCCTCAGGAACCAATCTTCCAGACCTACCATATCTAACTACTCAAACTGCCTCTGCCTTCCTAAGTACAAATTACAAAAAAGCTGGTGGGTCCAGCTTCCCGGTGCTAGCAGCCAAGCTTTGTAACTTACCCCTCCCCACCCCCCCACCCCAAAGCACTTATAGTTTATCCTTCCTTCTGGTCCTTCAGAAACAGACTAAAAGATTGACTCTTTGCCCAGCAAAACTAAAATCTCTTAAATTCCCTCCAGGCCTGTCTGTCTGTATTGATTGATCATATGCAACTTTGTATGCCTTGTATACATAGCCATTATCATGTATGATAATTGGATCCATGCTCATCTCTGCTCTTCTGTACCAATTGTTTTCCTCTGCTATTTGTATGTTTGTATACATGGCCGCTGTCCGGCAAGATAACTTGAAGTATCTCATCTTACCTGTATCACTTTTTCACATTGTACACTTTCTATCTTTCTGGTATGTTGATCTGATTTGTAACACAAGTCAACTGCTAGTTGTTTTTTGTCTCTGTAACGACTGCTCAATTGTAAGTGCACAGATACCCCAGGGTTAGGTGTGGTCTATAAATAAATAAACTAAACTAAACTAAACATTTAGTTTTGTTGCAGGTTGGAGATGTTGTTTTTCCAAAGATAGGAGCTTGATTATTGGCCAGAAAGGGGTCTGTCAGCTGGCGTTGTTGTTTGATGTTGTCAGAGCATTAATGCCTCATCTGAGGCGATGTGTTACGCTTTACAAATCTACTACCATACCATACCTATGATGACAGCGCATGCGTGCCTGAGGCTGTACCTTGTATATGTTGACCACACTATGCACCTGATGCATTAACTGGCCTTAGATCATGTTGCTGAAGCATTTGAGGATTCATTTTGCTACATGATGACATCCCTTTTCCTTGTGAGGTGCCACCCTGTTCCACTATCTCATGTAACATTCTTCTTCTGTCTTGGCTTCTCCCTTGAGGTAGCATTAGAAAGGAGAGGTGTTTCCACTGGCAGTCTCTTTCCAGATGGTGCTGGGATCATGGTTCCTTTCACTGCTATTATTCTCATAGGTTTTTTGTTGAAAACCCAGTCTATCTCCCTTTCCTGCTGTTGGTGTATTAGGACCTCATCACTGACGGAAGTCTCTGGGCCATCCCATGTCTTCTTATGTCGGGATATTTTTTGCTATTCATGTTACATCTGGCGACTCTCTTCCTTATTTGTGTGTCATTACTTGTTGGTGTACTCTTCATACAGGGTGTCCTCTAATCAGTTTAGTGTGGCTGTACAGTGTGTTCTCATGTGGCAGTTTCTGTATTGTCTTTATGCCCTACAGAGGACTTGGCGAGTTAAAATTCTGTGACGAATGAACTTCCAAGGCACCAGTGGCCCAAGTATGAATATCCATTTATAAACCATCAATCTGCCCCACAACTCTAGAACACCAGAAGGGACCCGAACAAATTGGAACACATGTAAATTATAAACCTCCTTGTCCAATTTGTGGTAATGTGGAAAGAACGGTAGGCTTATCTCTGCAAGGTCGTGGATTGTTGGTTAGTTGCAACACAGCAAAAATACAATTATTACCCAATGATAAAAGGGACTGATCCAGTCATGGTTGTAGAAAAATATATACTTTATTATTATTACAACAGATACTTCTAGCACACTACAAAATACAACCCACCATGTAAAGGAACAGAGAGGCCAGACAGTTTCACAAAGGAAAGGGATGCACTATGGATACTGACAGGAGAGTGGTCAGTAAAGCAATCAGTCTTAACTGTTTAGGGTTATTTGGTTTCAGAACCAAGGGAGCATGGGGTTGTACTAAGGGCCTTTGGAGAAGGACCAGGGGGAGAGAACCACAATGTACTTGGTGCATGAGGTGATCTTGATACTCGACAGCATTGAGTCAGTTCCAGGACGCTTTGCTGCTCTTGTGACAGAGTTCAAGATGGGAGACAGCTGCGGGTATCAGGAGGCAGGCAGTTCGGCAAGCGAGGCTGGACCGACAGCTGCAGGCAGGCCTACACGGAGGCTCTGGTACAAGAGTAGCTGTTTCCATGCTGTTTGGCAGATCCGGAACATTATTCGAGGCAACTCGGACTGCTGTATTGACTGCAGCCTGGCAACAGTCCGTGGTGCAGCCAGTCGCAGTTCGAGTGTTCGACTGCCTCGAAAATATACTTAAAAGTTGGATGCTGGGTGATGCTTGTAGTGGCACTCCTCCTAGCTTCTTCAGAGGGCTTGTGTCACTCTTTAAGGCAGATGACCCAAAGCTAAGGAGAGTGTTTGCGGACAACTGGCTTGTCCTTTGTTCAGAGACTCTCTGCACTTCCTACCTAGGAAGCCTGCTGGCAGAACCTAGCAGGGCATGCTGTGTGCTGGCTGGGTATCAGTTCTGGAGCTGTGGACGGGTCCTCTGAGTCTGGTATCTCCCTCTTTCCCCTTGGAGACATTTAGGGGAGGAATCTTGCTTCCCTCTTGGAAAGCCTGGCCTTCCTTCACTGGTGGAAGCTGTAAGACAGACTGTACCTTCAGCCAGGGTCCAAATGAGTCCTTCTTCTTACTCCTTTTGAAGTCGTTGAATGATTTGATAAGTGAGGGGATAAGCCCTCTTTTAAAGCCAAATGGGCTTACAATGCCCATGTGTCCTTCATGGACTACATCATCTGCCCTTTTCCTCGGAGATGTGAGAGCAACAATTCTCGTTTCTCCCATCGCCAACCCACATCCAGAGACAGCTAGTTGCATGTGTAGCGTTTCCAGATCATGCAGTTCTGTTCGATCGTGATGGTATATTCCGTCAATCTGGCTTTCAAGTAATCTACACTATTCCTTCAGATCAGCTCTAATGAGGGTGTCAACTTCAAGGGCTCTTCAACCATGCTATCCTTGTCGTCAGGTGTTACTACTTTCAAGGACCTTGCATGCAGACACATGGCCATCTTAAGTACTTTTGGGGCCCTGGGCACAGACATCTTTGGGGCCCCCCTCCACCAAATCAAAGGAATTAAGTGATCAAGAATATCTGCCCTGTCCCCCCAACGCCTGTCGCGATCACAACCCATAGATTTTTATGCTGCCTCACAGCATTAAAAATAAGCATGTGTTAGGGAGAATTCTCATTTCATGGCGAATTTCCCTTACCTAGTGAGTCCCTCAGCAGCTTTGCTGGATCTCTGGAGTTGTTTCTTTCCACTTGGTAAGAGTGTGAGCTTTTCCCCCACTCTGACCTGTGTTTTGCTGTGTGTTTTGGAAGCAAATGTGAGCGGGCACCACGGGGGTATTAAACTGTTTGGTATCCTTAAAGGTCTCTGATGAGATGAGTCTTTTTTTAGAAATTAGATCCTATGTACAGGAGCTGGCTGAAAAAAGTCCTGGAGACACCCAAGCCCAAAAACAGTAGAAGCAAAAGATTAGGTAAAAACCCAATCATACAGCTGCTCTCTGGAATCCCAAACCGGGTTTTATGTTAGTTGTAATTTACTGTATGCAATTCGTGTGAACAATACAGCTGATTCATGGAAAAATTCAAAAATTCAAAGTTGTGATAGTTTTTCAATGTTGATTTTATCCATCAAACCAAGGTTTTTTTAATGAAAAAAGTAACGAGTAATCACTAATAGTATTCTTAGTGAGGAAGAGTTTGCCACAAGTCACTCTATCCATAGACTTATATTGTGCCAATGCATTTCGGAATAAAACCCTTCATCAGGGCAAGTCTGATCCATTTAAACATAACATTTACATGTAATTGTGCCAGCCATTTCATAGTTAATATCCATATATAATCAATCCCATATTAGAAAGGACATATGTGTGTAAACATGAACATGAACAGTCACCATCCAAATGGTTAAGTGAAATAATAAATGAAAGATTACACATACCCAGTAATGTAGTGTGCAGAAACAGTAGGCAGGTCGGAAACAAGAGAAACAAATCAGATCAGTACAAAGGTGAGTTAAGATGTCATATAACGAATTAGGAGGGAATCGGATCCATTACCTGATGTAGGTGAATGAATAGTGGTGAATTCTGTGCTTCAAAAACCACACTGCTGCACCGGGTTCGGCGAGCAGTAACTATGAACAAGAAGGTATGTATAAAGGGTCTATCCAAGCGTGGCTAAACGCATCGAGTTAAAACAACCGTGGATAGTAGCTTACCGTTTGTAGAAAACGGAGCGGAGCAGTTCTCTCCGCGTCTGCCGAAAGCAGACTGTCCTCGTTGCATCGGAGCGTTGTCGAGCAACCTGGTTTTATAAGACACGTGATCGCGGCTCCACGAAGGAGGGCACGAGTCACGATCCATGTCTGCAAACAAGCCAATGGGCTTGAAAATGATGAAAATAAGTAATTATAAGACGTCCTAGACTAGTTACGGTAAAAGTCATCGAATAAAATGGAAAAAGAAATTGAAAATCCGTAACCCATGGACATAGAAAAAATACTAGAAGTGGATAATCAATGGGGATAGAAATATCTCAAGTGGATGGCAGTAATGGCTGTTCCATGAACACCTATCTAGAGGCTATGTTATAACTATATATGTGCCTTAATGTGATTATACAATAAACAGCTCCTTGGAAACAAACCTTATGGCTATATCATGCACTATATGTGTGTGCCTTAATGCCGCTAGTGGTGTCGTCCTGGCAGACGGCACCTGGGGTCCTGGATAAAGCTTCAGGATGTGCAGCATGCAGGTCACTACGTTGAGAACATTTTCAATTCATATAAATGTATACAATTAAATCAATTCCAAGTGACCATCAGCATTCAGGTCATGTGTGTAATGGTGCCATGCGCACCAAGGTGCTAATCCAAACAGAAACATGCAACATACAATTAGAGAAAACAATGAAAATTGATCTCCTCATTTAGTCTATTCGGTACCAAACTGCCAAGTTTGTCAATCCAGTATGTCTCTCTGCGATTCAAACGTTGGCATAAATCCTCATGAGGGCTATTCTTGTTTAAACTTCTAAAATCACAAATCTTATTTGTGACACGTTGTGTCCATTGGCCATCCAATGACGTGCCACGGCTGAATTAGTGTTCGCATTGCGAATACAGGATCGGTGTTCACCCCACCTCAACTTGGCTGTTCGTGTTGACTGTCCAATATAGAATTTCCCACAAGGGCATTTAATGCCATAGATGATGTTACTGCTGTCACAAGTGCCAAAAGTCTTAAGCATAATCTTCTGCCCTGTCCTTGGATGGTTAATGATGTTCCCTTTAATAACAAAGTTACAGTTGACATAATGAAGACAAGGAAATGTCCCAGTTCGCTGTGTCGTAAATTCCTTTGTTATAGGTTTTGTTTGCACCAGTTCGTCTCTTAGGTTCCTGCTGCGTTGGTATGCAAAGACTGGTTTTTCGCTAAATAAATCTTGTACTCGGGTGTCATTCTTAAAAATCTCCCAGTGTTTCATGATGGTTTTCTTGATTTTGTTACTTTGTGTAGAAAACTTGGACACATATACCGGTGTCTTCAATTCTCTCTTATTCTTGGGATTCTGTCCTGACAATAGAGTCTCCCATAACAAGGCATCAACTTTGTTGGATGCTAGATCAAGTTCATTCTGCTTGTATCCCCGGGCCAGAAATTTTCCTTTCATTTCCATCTGTTGTATTCTGTAGTCTTCAGGGTAACTCACTATTTTCTTGACCCTAAGTAATTGACTGTATGGCAGGTTCTTAAGTAGGCTCGGCTGGTGGAAGCTGAGACAGTGTAAGAGATTATTGCGATCCGTCATTTTCCGAAACAGTGAGGTGCTGTAGTTGGTAAGTTGCTTCCTGACTTGGACATCAAGGAATGTTATGGTATCATACAAGAGCTCCCTAGTGAACTGTACCCTTTGGTCAATGCTGTTTAAATATTCAAAAAATGTTTCAAAGGACTCTCTGGTCCCCTTCCAAACTACAAAGATATCATCTACGTATCTCGTCCATAACCGGATATCCTTATTCCATTCTTGTCTATTCAATACATAGTATGTTTCGAATGTATGCATGAAGCTGTTGGCATATGAGGGTGCCATGGTGGCCCCCATTGATGTCCCTGCAGTTTGTAGAAAAAACTGATTGCCATACTGAAAATAGGAGTTCTCCGCAATAGATTGTAACAGTGCCAGTATGAATTCTTTCTGGGCACGTATCTCTGGTGCTTTCAGTAACAGCCATTCTACAGCTTCTATCCCTAGGTCGTGGAGTATAGAGGTGTACACACTTTTCACGTCTATAGTGAACATCTGATCTTCTGGCAGAGGTGTCAAGAAATTGAGTTTTTGCAGGAAGTGGGTGGTATCCCTAGTGTAGGTACTGGTCTCTTGTATCAGTGGCTGCAGGAAGAAGAGCTTTATCCAGGACCCCAGGTGTCGTCTGCCAGGACGACACCACTAGCGGCATTAAGGCACACACATATAGTGCATGATATAGCCATAAGGTTTGTTTCCAAGGAGCTGTTTATTATATAATCACATTAAGGCACAT
The DNA here is from genome assembly GCF_040938575.1 of Ambystoma mexicanum. Taxonomy (NCBI): domain Eukaryota; kingdom Metazoa; phylum Chordata; class Amphibia; order Caudata; family Ambystomatidae; genus Ambystoma; species Ambystoma mexicanum. Next base: position 1,214,433,895 of record NC_090929.1, on the reverse strand, counting down.
ATATAGTTATAACATAGCCTCTAGATAGGTGTTCATGGAACAGCCATTACTGCCATCCACTTGAGATATTTCTATCCCCATTGATTATCCACTTCTAGTATTTTTTCTATGTCCATGGGTTACGGATTTTCAATTTCTTTTTCCATTTTATTCGATGACTTTTCCCGTACCTAGTCTAGGACGTCCTATAATTACTTATTTTCATCATTTTCAAGCCCATTGGCTTGTTTGCAGACACGGATCGTGACTCGCGCCCTCCTTCGTGGAGCCGCAATCCCATGTCTTATAAAACCAGGTTGCTCGGCAACGCGCGGATGCAACAAGGACAGTCTGCTTTCGGCAGACGCGGAGAGAACTGCTCCGCTCCGTTTTCTACAAACGGTAAGCTACTATCCACGGTTGTTTTAACTCGATGCGTTTAGCCACGCTTGGATAGACCCTTTATACATACCTTCTTGTTCATAGTTACTGCTCGCCGAGCCCGGTGCAGCAGTGCGGTTTTTGAAGTACAGAATTCGCCACTATTCATTCACCTACATCAGGTAATGGCCCTGATTCCCTCCTAATTCGTTATATGACATCATAACTCACCTTTGTACTGATCTGATTTGTTTCTCTTGTTTCCGACCTACCTACTGTTTCTGCACACTACATTACTGGGTATGTGTAATCTTTCATTTATTATTTCACTTAACCATTTGGATGATGACTGTTCATGTTCATGTTTGCACACATATTTCCTTTCGAATATGGGATTGATTATATATGGATATTAACCATGATATGGCTGGCACAATTACATGTAAATGTTATGTTTAAATGGATCAGACTTGGCCTGATGAAGGAATTGTTTTATTCCGAAATGCATTGGCACAATATAAGTCTATGGATAGAGTGACTTGTGGCAAACTCTTCCTCACTAAGAATACTATTAGTGATTACTCGTTACTTTTTTCATAAAAAAACCTTGGTTTGATGGATAAAATCAACATTGAAAAACTATCACAACTTTGAATTTTTGAATTTTTCCATGAATCAGCTGTATTGTTCACACGAATTGCATACAGTAAATTACAACTAACATAAAACCCGGTTTGGGATTCCAGAGAGCGGCTGTATGATTGGGTATTTTACCTAATCTTTTGCTTTTGCTGTGTGTTTTGACCTGTTCTTGTGATTGTGGGCTCTGGAGTACACCACTTCAGTAGCCCCCATCTTTGTGTGTGTCCCACAGCACCTTCTGTGCTTCTGCCCAGTGACACAGGGTTGTCGTTCAGACTCCCCCGACTCCATTTCTGAGGCGACTACCGTCCCCCAGAAAAGGGTAAAGTTACCATTAACTGTACTTAGTCAAATTTAACCACAGATCCAGTACACACCACTTACATGGAGTGCTGGAAGGGTTAACTCTTATCTCTTTATATCTGTACCTCACAGAGCATTGTTTTGCTCTTTTTAACATTTAGACTTGGCTGGTGGCAGTGGCATCTACCCTAAATTTCTACTGCGGTTATCTTATATAACCGTGGTAATATTGTAGGCTATTGTGTTAGCCTCGAACTTAAACCCGCTTGACCAAATACTTTTTCTTTTGGCTCCAGTGCGGTTTATTTGCCATTTATTTTTGTTAAAACCCTTCTTGTGTTTTACTTTGTGCGGCAAACCAAGTTTGCCTTCTTCGTTCACTGTCTTTTGGCAGGCTTCTGCTAAGATGCCCTCCTCCAGGCGCCTGGGTGTCTAGGTGGGCTGAATGTGAGGGAGGGGTGTAGTCACCCCCTGCACAGGGTATCCTAGGAAACCCAATTCGCACTTTGGCATGATTGGCCAATCCGGGCTGGACAACCCCTCTGCTGGGTGATTGACAGCCAGTCTGTGTGAATGGGGACTTGCACATAAAAGGCAGGTCTCTTGGGCTAGAAGTCAGAGAGTCGCCACTGGAACTACAAGGAACTGACGAGAAGTGGAGGAGAGGTCGACTGCTGCAATTACCCTGTACCGGTGAAGCCCTGCTGCAGTCCTGAGCTATCTACCCTTCAGCGACTAAGAGGAGATCCAGTCCGGAGTCTTCTTCCCTTGAGCCTGGTTGGGATAACCAGCTCATCTTCTTCAGTCAGAGGTCGCCTTCATGATCGAAATCACTGCACACTGCTGTAGTGGTCCGGATAGCCACCTGAAGAACCTCTCCTGTTTTTAAGGAGCGCACCTTTTATTAATTGTCGCTGCTGCCAGCCTCATCCCTGTATGGTGCGGACCCCCTCATCGTCCTTCATGCTGAAGCTGCAGGAAAGCGTGGGTCTGTGGGAAACCGACAGGAACAACTGCTGTGGCACCAGCTTCGTTCTTTGAGAAAGGTACTGTGTCCTGTTTGAGGAATTTTGGGTGAAATCCCTATTTCTCTATTTTAGGGCTTGTCCTTACTTTTCCCTCCTTCTTATAACTTTTGCTTCCGAACATTGACAATATCAAAGTACTCTTGGCAATGTTGAATCTCGAACTGTCCGACTGTGTGATCCTCGAAAACAGGCACCCGGTGTCATTTGACTTTGGCTCCGGCCCCTTGACTCTTCAATTCCTGTCTATGTGTGTTCTTCGATTCTGTCTGCCTAACCAACATATTGCCTGTGATTTTGCCCCCAACTCTCTCTGGGTATCTCGGGTGCTAAGTGTGTTTTTACCCCGGTAGCATTTCTTGCCACGGATACGCGTTTATCTAGTAGACCGAACTGTCAAAAAGTGATAGGAATTGTATTCACGGTAACGTGTTCTGTTTCATAACACCAGTCCATTCAAACACAGGCCTCATTACACGGACGGCGGTGGACCAAGGTGCTATTAGGCACTGCACAGGATTCTCCCTAACAGCATGTTTACTCCCTTTTAAGTCCCCTTACCCTCTTCGTTCTTGCTCTAATCAGAATGATAAACAAGTACCATTTGAAGGTCAACATTATCAGTCTACGAAGAGGTTACTTCTGTTCTAGCATAGATACAGGAGACTTTGTATCAATCGCATCCAGGAAGGTATGCAGCCTCTAGTATTAATGCAGGACTACCTGTATGTAAAAGGTACATGTAAACCAGAATAGACAGAGAGCTCACATTTGCTGCCTCGCAGAACACAAACCTGCTGAAGCATGGATAGAGGAGACCAATTGGGAGGAAGGAGAAAGCCACACATACCATAGCGGATGCAGATTAGAAGCTACAAGGAAGGTATCTGTATCCAGACAGACTGAGATTATATGTGGGACATGGTTTTCAAATAGGGTTGCCATTAGAGATCAAAAGAATAAGTGCCTGTGGAATGCACTATATCAATGCTCACTATTATAGTGGAAGCAACACTATAGCCAGTGAAACCATGAGTGGGGCTGTTTTGAAGATAATACCCTGAGAAGGAAATCACTCTGAAGGGCTGACAATTTTGAAAGGCTTAGGGACTGGCAATTTCGAGAGGCTAGGCAATACAAGATAAAATTAGATGCTCAGCATTACACACACTGTTTAAGGGGTGAATCTGGGATTTGTGCCAGCTCTGCAATTTCTGCATTTAAACACTTTTATCATTGGGGGGTGCTGTTGTGCTCAGAGAAGATGGCCGCCTGATGCTCTGCTCTGTTCCGTGAGGCACCTTCTTGCTGAAATTCTCCTGTTTGCCTCTGCGACACGAACAATCGACCTATTATTAGGACTGCTGGTGGGGCCGGGCGTCTGCTGCTCGAACGCCGCCCACTGAACCGCTCCTGTTGCGGAGCTACAGCCCATGGCGAGCGGGACGGGAGCGGGTGCTTCTCCGGCCCCGCTCTTGGTTCCGGGTGATCGCGCCTGTGTCCCGTGGCTTGCGGCCTTTTGTGGGGGAGGGGCGCTCTACTCGACTTGCGCGACCGCCCTCTCCCGCCTTACATGAGAGCGGCTGGCCTATGCTGCGGCCTCTCCCTCCGCCTTGTGGGGTGGGACCTTCGTTGGAATCCAAGGCGTCCCGCTCCGCTGCCCCATCCTGGGCAGCGTGCTGTCTACGATTGAGCCTTCATTGATCCGGCTCCGGGCGGTGAGTTGTCCCGGGCCCCAACCTCCTCTGCATTCACCTCACTGGCAGCTGACCCGGACCTGCGCCTCCTCAATCCCGGAAGCCTTGGGTGGTGCTTGAGTCCCCCCGAAACACGGTGGGTTCTGTAGTGTCCCACTACCTACACTGGACCCCTGCCCTCGTGGCTGGTTGCGGGCGCTACGCGCGGGACTGGCTGTTCACGGCGACTCCATTCTCTCTCCCCTGGCACCCTCTGGCGCTGGCGTGCCAGCTCAGGGTCTACCCCCGGCGGGTCCTTCCCCCGGCCACGGCCACGGCACCCACCAACTCCATTGTAACGCCAACGGGAGATCCCCGCTGGTGCCCTGTACCCTGTTCCCCCCTAGACCTTTTGGCTGTGGTTGGTGGCTCACCTGCCGTATAACTCGGTTCGGGGACAACCTGAGGGTCTACCCATGCCGAGCCACCCATCGGCTGAACCTTCTGCTGCGCCTGGGTGCGCTGTGGCTGCTGGCTTCCTGCGCTGCCCGCGCCACTAATCCAGGGCTCCGCGCCCCCCACCTGCCCTTGACGACCTCCACCTACCAGACTGAGTGCCGACCACCTTACTGCCTCATACAGTGATATACCCCTCCACTACTTCACTACACCAGCACCCAAGTCTCCGGCTCCTCCGGCCTCTCCTGCTGGACATTGCTTCTTGGGCCCTGACCACCTACCGGATTTCTTGGGGCCGCTTGCTGTTCACTGGCTTCCACACACATCAGCTGGCCGGGGGGGCCCTTTCGATCCGGGATCTGCAATCCAGCATTGACCGGTCCCCCCATCTGGAACGGAGTCGCCATATTCTGTCCTGGTGTTCGGCTCCGGCCCCACGCTCACGCTGCCCGAGACAATCCGGGCGCCTCCCCTGTCTGGTCTTCTGGACTTAAGCTCATCTCTCACCGGCATCATGACGACGCGAACTGGCAAGAAACAATCCTCCATCAATATGTTTACAAAGCCCTCGGGGGGCCCTGGGGCGGAGGCATCTGCACAGGAACCATCCACTTCACCAGTGCTGGAACCATCTGATTCCCAGAAAATGATGGAATACATCCGGGAGGGGTTCACCACAATCCATAGCAAACTGGATGACATGAACGGCACGATATCCTCTATTAAGGCACATATGGAGAGAACTGATGGTCGTGTGACCGAGATCGAGACGCGGGTGAGCACCGCCGAGGACGGCCTGGGTTCCCTCTGTGTGGAGGTCTCCACGCTATCCGCCCGTGTTACCGAGGTAGAGAAGAAAAACGAGGACCTTGAGTCTCGCTCGAGGTGCAACAACCTCCGCATTATCGGGGTACCGGAGGATGCTATACAAGAACCTATGGAGGACTACGTGGAGGGCATGCTACTCTGACTTCTGGACTCCCCAAAACTCTCCCCACAGTTTGCAATCGAGAGAGCCCACCGTGCACTCACAGCGAAGCCCAAACCTGGCGCCCCACCACGGCCTATTATAGCCAGAGTCCTAAATTTTCGCGACCGCGATGCCCTCCTCAGGGCGGCGAGAATCAAGGGAGACCTTCTCTTGGGCGCAGCCAGGATCCACCTATATCCGGACTTTTCGGTGGCAGGCCAACGTGAGCGCAAGACCTTCCTGGCGGTGAAGAGGAGACTGCGCGAGTTCCAGGTTAAATATGCTATGCTACATCCCGCCAAACTGCGAATCGAGCATGCAAACCGAGTGTATTTTTTCACGCTACCTGAGGAGGCCTCCAGGTTCATAGATGAGCACTTCCCCGGCTGAACCGTACTCGCAACATGCACTTTTAATGTCTTATCCCTTATTGCATCAGATCACACACTGAGACATAGGCTTACCACAACATAGACTAATTGTTGAGTGGATGCCGTTGGGGCCTGTTCCAGAACTTATCTAGACTTGTAACATGCCATCATTACCAGTCTGTGGCATCTACAGAGCGTCATGGACCGAGAGAGTCGCCATCCATCCAACTTGGCCACATCTGTAACATATGATGTTACTGTCTTTGCTTTTTCTCTCTGTTGTTTGTCTACTGGCTCAATGACATACCACAATGTGGTCAAGCTGTTGGGCGGTCGATGGTGCGGACTGCTCCCCATCGATGCGTCCCAGTTACTCGCCACATGCATCCCCTGCTCTCTTGATTGCCCGGGAATCCCGGAGAAGCCCCTTGGTCCCAATGTTGTCTGTCTTTCGAACTACACTCCTTTTAACGTCATTTCTCCACCACTATTATATTGGCTGATATGTTGACGTTGCGGGCGATCACCTCTCAATGGGAGACCCTACTGGACAACTATAGCCCATTAGCCGATTGTGCACCGTTGTGGCCTCTCCGGACACCTGCAACGTACAGTCGACAGTCTCCTGCTGGGCTCTCTGGCCTCGTGCTGGGCTCCCTTGCCCGCTTCTGGACTCTCTCTGGGTCTGCTTCCCCCTCCCTTTGTCATTATGACACCTTCTCAGTATCTGTGGCTGAGCCCATACATCATCTCGATCCAGTTGATCGGGAATTTACTTCTTACAATCTCGTTACATTGGTTCAGTATCTGGTGACCATGCCCGCCCCTCGCCCCCCCCCCGCGGGACCACCCCCTGGTGGGACTTGATATCATTATCGGGCATCATGTTTATCCTAAAATTGCCTCATGGATCGGAGCATCGCCACCAGGCCAGTTCGCAGGCCCCCAGGCGTTGATGCCATTGTTTTGGATTTGGTTGTTTGGCTATGGGGTGTTCATCCCTCTGTTTGGGGGAGGGATGTGGAAGGGGTGGGGGGAATGGGGTTATACGTTAAAAAAGGCTTGGTATTCGCAGAAAAGGTAGAGTTCAGAGCACCATGGACCCGGTGCCGTTACAGATCTGACCGCACTGGGCACCGACCATGGGGGGCACTTTTCCATCCACCTGTATTCCTCTATGACTACCTCGGGAATGTTGAGTGAAGAAACTTTGACATTCATGAGCTGGAACGTACGGGGGCTGGGAAACTACAAGAAAATGAGACTACTACAGCTCCAGGCCGAGCGACATGGGACTAAAGTCCTGTTCCTTCAGGAGACACATGCATGCACTGAGTATTGTGAAAAGTTTGCTAAAACATGGGGCACTCAAAGGTATTTTACCACCTACTCTACCCAGAGCCGTGGGGTTATGACCCTTATTCACAGGAGCCTTAGATTCAACCCCATAGCTACGTCAATTGACCCCCTGGGCAGATACGTGTTACTCCATGGTACCCTGCAGAATAGAGAGGTGGTCCTGCTAAATATCTACGGTCCCAACATCGACGAACCCAAATTTTATACACACCGTATGACTCTCCTAGATGGCTTCCCGTTGGTACCGATTCTCTGGGGAGGCGATTTTAATACGATATTCGATGTGGACCTTGACAGATCTGGTTCCCGACCCCGTCAACTCTCTAGAGCTGCATATACTACACTCTCCTCACTTCCCCGCTTGGCCCTGATTGACGCATGGAGACTCCTCTATCCCGACTCCCGCTCTTATTCCTTTTATTCCTCGGTACACGATTCCTTTTCCCGGATTGACAGTTGGCTAGTGTCTGATATACTCATAAGGAGTGTATCGGACTTGGCGATCCTACCCAGGACTCTCTCTGACCACTCGCCAGTGACTATAACCCTCTGCTCGGGCCCAGACCGTGACCGAACCAGGCACTGGAGAATGAAACCACTCTCCCTCCTCGATCCGGTCTTCAGCTCAGAGATAGAGTCGGCAATCGAGGAGTTCTTCGAGATCAATACCAACTCTGTGTCTTCACAGGCCACCCTCTGGGAATCTTTCAAGGCCTACATCAGAGGCATTGCCCTTTCCAAGGAAAACGGTATCCTCAAAACTATCCGTAGGGAAATCGCCGAGAGCGAGGCCACATTGTCTGCGTTAGAGGCCCAATATACACTAGACCAAACCCCTGAAATCCTTGCGTTAATCGGCACGGAGTTGGATAACTTCCGCGCGCTTGCGGACCGCGAGCTGAGGTTTCTTGATAACCCGGGGCTTGCGAGGAAATATGGTGAGGGTGAACGCCCAAGCCGTCTCCTGGCTAGACTTCTCCGCCGTGAGTTTGGTGCCCACCCATTCCTGGAGTTGAGAGACCTGACGGGACCCTGGCCACGTCACCTGGTGATATCAATGCCGAATTCCTCTCCTTCTATCAATCCCTATGTGCTCACCAGGACAACGCCACTACATCAGAAATCGACGCCTATCTTGATAAGCTTCCCCTCTCGGTCCTTTCCCCCGACACCATCGGATCTCTCGAGAGCCCATTCACCCCTGAGGAGTTCTCGGAGGCCATAGACTCCCTCTAATCAGGCAAATCCCCAGGATCGGACGGTATACCTGTCGAGTTCTATAAGCACTTCAAATCACTCTTACTCCCTCGTCTGGTTGCTCTCTGGGAGGAGTCGGTGGAGGTGGGCCAATTCCCCCCCTCGCTCCGCGAAGCCACCATAACCGTCCTACTAAAACCCGGCAAACCCCCCACTCAGTGCGGCTCTTACCGGCCACTTTCATTAATCAATTGTGACATCAAGATTTATGCAAAATTACTCGCTTTACGACTTGTCCCCTTCATGCCACATATCATTCACCCAGACCAGCCGGGGTTTATTCCGGGACGCTCCACCTCCTTGAATTTGAGGCGCCTTTTCAACATTATAAGTTGAGTGAGCCCAGGTGTCCACGCGGTGGCCGCGACACTTGATATACAGAAAGCTTTTGATTCAGTCTTGTGGAGGTATCTCTGGCAGGTACTCGACAAATGCAAATTCGGCCCCTCCTTTCTCTCCTGGGTCAGGCTACTTTATTCCAACCCTGTTGCCAGAGTCCGCACTGAGGAACGTTGCTCCCCCCTCTTCCATATAGCTAGGGGTACTAGACAGGGATGCCCCTTCTCTCCTTTAATCTTCGCTGTGGCAATGGAGCCATTTGCGGACATGCTTCGCCAATACCATGCACATAGGGGCCTAAGTACCGCCGGTTCCTCGGATATAGTCTCCCTATATGCTGATGATGCTATCCTCTTCATTTGCTTCCCCGAAATTAACCTGGCCCCAATACTAGAAGATATTGTTCTCTTTGGTCGTATCTCTGGTCTCACGGTGAACTGCTTTAAATCAACCCTTTTTCCGCTCACTCCCAGCACACTCCCCCCTCCCGATACCCTGGGATTCACATGGGCCCAGTCTGACTTTACTTATCTAGGCATAGTGGTGTCACGACACACTGAACGGGTCTTGGAAGAGAATTATCAAGCATACCTTACAAACCTTATGATAAAAATACAGGGCTGGAACAAAGTTCTGATTTCACTGGCGGGTAGGGTAGGAGTACTGAAGATGGTAGTACTCCCCCAACTTTTGTACAGATTTGCTAATGTCCCGCAGTGACCGGGAACCTACTTCTTTCAGGCATTGACACGTACCCTTTATACCTTCCGCTGGCACTCGGGTGCGGTCCGCCTTAAGCTCAAGACCCTTGCCGCCTCGATGGAGGTTGGCGGCTTTGGGGCACCTGACTTCCTCAAGTACTGGCTGGCGGCACAACTTCAACACATTGCACATTGGTTTAATATATCAGACCCCCCTCCCCATGTCAGACTGGAAAAGCTATTGGTCAGTGACCGTGACATCCGATCTCTGGTGATCACACCCATGCCAGTGGTATCGGACTCACTGGATCCAGTGATGTGCACATCCTTGGCCTTATCCAAAATGTGGCAAATATTGGGCACCGCCCATCCCTTCCATGGTAACCTTCCAATCTGGAATTTTCTCCTGGAGGTCCCACAAGTCCCTCCCTCGGTTGTTCGCACATGGGCTGAGGCGGGATATGAATTGCTCCGTGACATATTCGAACGTGGTAATTTCATAGAATGGCCTGACCTTCCACTGTCCCTTAGGCGGAGACCCTCCGTTTGGCTTCAATATTCATCCCTCCGTAGAGTCCTCAAACACAAGTACACGTGCTTCCCAGCACTGCCACCTGATGAGCCTGCAATCACTGAACTGTCCTCACCTTCCCCTATGAGGGGCAAAATTTCCAGGCTATACACCTTGGTCCAAACCAGATCGCCCCCTGCATTCTCCAAACTAAAGCGCTCCTGGGAGGCTGATCTCGGCCTGGAAATGACCGACGATCGTTGGACCCATATGTGCGCACGTATCCAAGGGGTCTCCTTCAACTCCCGATTCAAATGAATTCAATTTAAGTTACTCCACAGGTACCACTACACCCCAACTAGGCTATATCGCATCTCAAATGACTCCTCCCCTTGGTGCCCTAGATGTGGCTATGACAACGCTGATTATATCCACATGATCTGGACTTGTCCCTGTCTCACTCAATTCTGGAGCGCAGTGTGTTCCACCGTATCGTCCATCCTTGAGTACCCTATCTCCCATCCCCAATGAAGTGCTTATTCCACGACTTCCCCGAGCTCCACCGTGATTCCAGGAAACTAGCTGGCCTCTGTATGCTGCTAGCTGTGCGTGCAATTCTACTTTGGTGGCTTCGAGTGTTAGGGAGAATTCTCTGTTTAGGCTGAATTTCCTAACCTAGTGAGTCCCCCAGCAGCTTTGCTGTATTTTTGGGGTTTATTTTTTTTCTCCTGCCAATAGTGAGACTCTATTACCCTCACTCTTGGACATGATTTGAGTGTGTTTCTATGAATCTAGAAGTGTTTAATGGGCTATGGGGTCTTTTACTCCATCGGGCTTCATGTGTTTTTGTGATGTGTGTTACACAGCACCCTCAGTGCAGTGACACATGGGTGTCATAGTGACCCCCCAGTATAGACTCCATACCCTGGGACTGACTACTGTCTCCCAGGACATGTAAAGTCACCATTGACTTTACTAGTCTTAAATTCTGAACAGAACCAGTACAAACCATCATATTGTGGACGTACTGGCTGGGGCAATTTGATTGCCCCAGGGTCTGTTAGTCGAGGGGGCACGTCTCCGTCCCCCCTGATCGAGTTTTGGCTGGTGGCAGTGGATACTACTTTTTATATTCAACCGCGAATATTTTCCTATGGGATTTCCCATTGTTTTAGGCTACTACCTTTATTTAATTATTTACGGTAGCCTCGAACATACCGCTGGTTTATTTAATTAATATTAATTCTCCGGTTGGTAGTTTTTGCCAAAACTTGATTCTAAAATGGCGTTTGTGTTCTCTTCTGTGACTCCAACCCAAGTGGAGTCCTTTGTTCCACTTTTTTTTTGGCAGGATTCTCCACAGAAGCCCTCCAAAGTGGTGCCACTCTGTCTGGGGTACTTAGGAGGGGTGGAGGGGGATTTAGGCACCCTGGACTGAGTTGCCTAGGCAACTCAAGTCGCACTCCATCCTGATTGGCCCAAGTGGTGAGCCGGCCGGCTCACCACTTAGCATGTTTGAGTGACAGCTAGGCTGAGTGAATGGGGGTTTGCTGCATAAAAGCAGGGCTTTGGGGACTGGAACTTCAGAAGTCGCCACAGGACCTAAGAATCTGACGAGGGAGAAGCTGAGCCGACCTGCCACGACACCACCACCGGTGGAGCCCTGATGGACTGCCTCACCACTTTTCCCAACGACAGAGGAGATCTCCCGCCGGAGAGTCTTCTTCCTTTGACTGGTGGGGAAAACCAGTTTCACCGTCTTTTCGCTTTCCTGACGTATCTCATGGCCGCCTTGCCCGTGCCAAGCACTCCGGCAACCGGGATACGACGTTTTACCACGACCGCGAAACCAAGGTACTACCTTTTAACCGGAAAACTCTGCGGCTGGTTTCTGCCCTGGTAGTGCAACGACGTTCATCTTTCCTCCAAGTCGAGATCTTCTCTTCCCCTGGACGACAACGCAACTTGCACCCACTACCAGGAATAACCGCCACCGCTGGAGGATCCTTCCCACTTAAGGTACCGTGTCCCGCCTGGCTTCCCTTGCTACCGACTGTACGGGGTAGATTTAGCCCCCGGCTTTCGAACCTGGGTTAGCCTGGGACACCTTGGCTAAACTTTTCTAAGCCTCTCTAAACTCTTTTCTGAACCCTCTGCAAGACTTTCTAAGCCTAGTGTAACTGTGTGACCTTGGGCGCATTTGTGCTCTGCTCTCTCTAAGAGTGGGCCCAGCCTTTGGACTTTGGCTCACCAGTGACTTTTTGCTCTCTGCCTTGCTAACAGTGTTCTGGAATCGTAGAGTGGTGTACCTCTGCCTATTCTGTCTTTTTCCCTCCCTTTTTCACAAACTTATTAGAGTGCAATCTAGTTAAGCGCTCACCTCTGTATGAAAATAAGTGGTGTTTTACTGTGATTTTCTAATAGGGAAAAAGGGGTGTATATATCATAATAGTAACTGTGTTTAGAATATTTTACAATAAGAGTGCTGGAGTGTTTTCAACTGTGTGTTTTTAAATTAATAATTATATACTTTGATACCAAAGCTCTGGTCAGTGTTTGCATGTATTATTGTATCTGAGTGCCTATTGGGTATACTTTTCATACTGCCTAACTCTTCTTGAGGGAAGTCTGACTGCTCAGCCACAGCTACCAGGTAAATCTGGGTGGTACAAACTGCTACCAAGTGGGTTTACTGCCAACACTTGTAGTCTTAAATCTTTTGCAGTTGTCCCTAAGGGAACTGCACAGGTTTCTGCCTAACATTGGTGGCAGCAGTGGGATTTGTATTGAGTATACACTTTAGAGTGCTAGAGGATACCTTAGTACAACTAACCACAAAGCTTAGCACTGAAAAAGTAATCTTTCTAACATTTCAACTATGGAAACTTATAGTCAAGAGTCCCTTGCTACAAAAACTGCTGATTGTTTAAGAGTATTGTGTAAGCATAAGAACCTCCTGACTAAAGGCAACACAAATAGAGTTAATAGAAAGGTTGTTAGCTAACCAAAGTCTGGATGATGGGTCTGAGGAACCTACCATGCCAGTAAATGTAGATAACAGTATAGAAATTGATATTGATCCAAATGTTGATAATCTTGAGGAAGTGTCAGAAGAGGAGGGTGAGGCTGCTGTGACTGCCCCCCCTAGGCCTCTGTCTGCCCTACCTGCTGTACCTACTGGGCCTTTACCAAGTCCCACTCTAAGTCCTCAATATCTCGAATTAGAGAAAATGAAACTTGAACTAGAGTTCAAGAGACTGAATACTCTGGCTGAACAGAGACATCAGGAAATGTATCAAGAACTAAGGCTAAGGTATATGGAGCTCAAGCATGAGCTAGAAATGAAGAAATTATCTGTCGAAAATGCTTCTCTCTCTGGCTCCTCTAGAAGTTCCAGTCCTAAAAGACCCCGGATGCCTAAAGAATTGGTTGGTATGTATGAGCCTAAGTTGGATGTGTTGGATTGGTTGTCTCTGTTTGAATATAATCATGGGCTCCAGAACATCACAGGAAATGACTTACTCACCTGGTTGTTCTCTAGGCTTCCCCCTGTTGCAAATGATGTGGTAATGGAGTTGGGGAGGAGGATAGGAAAGAGTATGAATGTGTGAAACTAGCTTTGATAGCTAGGTTTCAGAAGACCCCTTCCCAGTATCTTAAGAGGTTTAGAACCCTCAAAAAGCATGATGGTACCCCTAGGGCTACCTGAGTGAGTGAAGGGTTGAAAAACCTAGAGGGATGGATTAAGGGTTACAAAGTGAACACTTAAGAAGGTATGAAGAATCTTTTTATGTTGGAGTCAATTTATGATGCCTGCTCTCCTGAGCTCAGACAGCACTTGGCTGATTCGAAGGAATTAGATTCCCGAAAACTAGCTAAGGCTGCTGACTTGTGGGTTGCCAACAGGGCCACTCACAAGGATTCTGGGGTAACGCAGAAAAAGGATGAGGGAAAGCAGCCACCTAAAGTGAATCCAGAGAATTCTAATACCTCCCATACCAAAGAGGTTCACAAACAACAAAATAACCAGGGTAAGCCCCAGGGTAAACCGAATCAGGCTATTGTACCTTCTGGTCAACAACCAGAAGGAGGTCAGAACAAGCCACCCTTTCAGAGAGCATTTGGACAATGCTATATCTGTAAGGCTATTGACCATATCAAAGGGGATCCCAGATGCAAGGGTAAACCTGCAGGGATCAGCACAGTCTCCTTAGCCTTCACTCCAGAGGATGAAGTACAGATGGCTAGTGCCCACTTTGAACTCTTTGCTGAAGAACCCTTGGGTCTTCAAGCAACTGTAAACTTAGAGCCTATGGGTCTGGTTAGTCCCCAGAATAGGGTTGTGTATAACTCCCTACCTGTTAACTCTAAGGTGTATTATGTGGACAGTGTTCTTGTCAATGGCCAGGATACTCCTGCCAGGAGAGACACTGGGCCAGCAGAACAGTAGTGGATGAAAGCTTCTTTCAACCTGAGGATGTGGCAAAAGCACCCAAAGGTCCCACTAAAATGTCTGGAGGCCCTGTCCAGATGGTTCCTATTCTACCAGCCCTCATTCAGTGTAACAACATGACAGTGAGGATCGCTGTCAGTGTTCAGACTGAGGTGCCTGGGAAAGTCCTGTTGGGGAATGACCTGAGAACTCTAGAAGTAGTGTCACATGCCCCCAGGCCTCCCAGTATGGAGAACCAGAACCTAACCAAATTGGCTAGAGAGGCCACCTTAAGGGACCCCTCTAAGCCTGTGGGAACCTCTACTGAGACCCCCACTACAAGCCCTGGTGTTAGTAAATTGACCTCTAACCCAGGCACATTTCAGGCTAGTATAGTAGGGAAATGGGAGCCCCAACCAAGCTCCATCATTGTTCCCCCAGTTTCAGAGTCTGTGACTCCCCCTGCTTCTGAGGAAGAGGTGGATAGACCTACTGGGCCCTTACCTAGGCCTAAGAGAACTGGTAATTCTCAATGCTGGTGGAAAACCAGGAAAGAAAAGTCTAAGGCCAAAAACCTTCAGACTGTTGGACCTTCTACTGAAGACCCCAACTCAAAACCTAGTATTAGGGGGGAAACTCCTAAAGTAGGTAAGGTTAGATCTAAGACGAAGGGGAAGCAGGTACATTGCCTAACCCCAACCCCTCCAACCAAGAGGCCTAAGACCCAACCTGCTCCCACAAGAGAGGTGGTGAGGAACCTTGGAGGCCCCTCTAGATCTAAGGGAATCCTTTATGAGGACCCCTTGAAAAAGCCTAACACAGGTTCAGAAGTTGTACCAACTTCTGAGGGACTGGTCAACCAGATCCCCTATAACTTTAAAAAGACTGATGTTCCTCAAAGGGTTTGTAGGTCATATAGCTTACAAAGGAAAACCTTTGATTGGGCCATAGAACATAGGTCAAGGTGTCACCATCAAAATGCTGATGGACTCTGTAGGATGTATGTCATCGACTAGAGGTATGAGGTTCATCCAGGAGTGGATTAAATCCTCCTGTCCCTTAGTCTGGGGATGGGGGGGCGAGTGCTAGGGAGAATTCTCTGTTTAGGCTGAATTTCCTAACCTAGTGAGTCCCCAGCAGCTTTGCTGGATTTTTGGGGTTTATTTTTTTCTCCTGCCAAGAGTGAGACTCTTTTACCCTCACTCTTGGACATGATTTGAGTGTGTTTCTTTGAATCTAGAAGTGTTTAATGGGCTATGGGGTCTTTTACTCCATAGGGCTTCATGTGTTTTTGTGATGTGTGTTACACAGCACCCTCAGTGCAGTGACACAGGGGTGTCATAGTGACCCCCCAGTATAGACTCCATACCCTGGGACTGACTACTGTCTCCCAGGACATGTAAAGTCACCATTGACTTTACTAGTCTTAAATTCTGAACAGAACCAGTACAAACCATCATATTGTGGACGTACTGGCTGGGGCAATTCGATTGCCCCAGGGTCTGTTAGTCGAGGGGGCACGTCTCTGTCCCCCCTGATCAAGTTTTGTCTGGTGGCAGTGGATACTACTTTTTATATTCAACCGCAAATATTTTCCTATGGGATTTCCCATTGTTTTAGGCTACTACCTTTATTTAATTATTTACGGTAGCCTCGAACAGACCGCCGGTTTATTTCATTAATATTAATTCTCCGATTGGTATTTTTTGCCAAAACTTGATTCTAAAATGGCGTTTGTGTTCTCTTCTGTGACTCCAACCCAAGTCGAGTCCTTTGTTCCACTTTTTTTTTGGCAGGATTCTCCACAGAAGCCCTCCAAAGTGGTGCCACTCTGTCTGGGGTACTTAGGAGGGGTGGAGGAGGATTTAGGCACCCTGGACTGAGTTGCCTAGGCAACTCAAGCCGCACTCCATCCTGATTGGCCCAAGTGGTGAGCCGGCCGGCTCACCACTTAGCATGTTTGAGTGACAGCTAGGCTGAGTGAATGGGGGTTTGCTGCATAAAAGCAGGGCTTTGGGGACTGGAACTTCAGAAGTCGCCACAGGACCTAAGAATCCGACGAGGGAGAAGCTGAGCCGACCTGCCACGACACCACCACCGGTGGAGCCCTGCTGGACTGCCTCACCACTTTTCCTAACGACAGAGGAGATCTCCCGCCGGAGAGTCTTCTTTCTTTGACTGGTGGGGATAACCAGTTTCACCGTCTTTTTGCTTTCCCGACGTATCTCGTGGCCGCCTTGCCCGTGCCAAGCACCCCGGCAACCGGGATACCAGGTTTTACCACGACTGCGAAACCAAGGTACCACCTTTTAACCGGAAAACTCAGCGGCTGGTTTCTGCCCTGGTAGTGCAACGACGTTCATCTTTCCTCCAAGTCGAGATCTTCTCTTCCCCTGGCCGACGACGCAACTTGCACCCACTACCAGGAACAACTGCCACCGCTGGAGGATCCTTCCCACTTAAGTTACCGTGTCCCGCCTGGCTTCCCTTGCTACCGACTGTACGGGGTAGATTTAGCCCCCGGCTTTCGAACCTGGGTTAGCCTGGGACACCTTGGCTAAACTTTTCTAAGCCTCTCTAAACTCTTTTCTGAACCCTCTGCAAGACTTTCTAAGCCTAGTGTAACTGTGTGACCTTGGGCGCATTTGTGCTCTGCTCTCTCTAAGAGTGGGTCCAGCCTTTGGACTTTGGCTCACCAGTGACTTTTTGCTCTCTGCCTTGCTAACAGTGTTCTGGAATCGTAGAGTGGTGTACCTCTGCTTATTCTGTTTTTTTCCCTCCCTTTTTCACAAACTTATTAGCGTGCAATCTAGTTAAGCGCTCACCTCTGTATGAAAATAAGTGGTGTTTTACTGTGATTTTCTAATAGGGAAAAAGGGGTGTATATATCATAATAGTAACTGTGTTTAGAATATTTTACAATAAGAGTGCTGGAGTGTTTTCAACTGTGTGTTTTTAAATAAATAATTATATACTTTGATACCAAAGCTCTGGTCAGTGTTTGCTTGTATTATTGTATCTGAGTGCCTATTGAGTATACTTTGCATACTGCCTAACTCTTCTTGAGGGAAGTCTGACTGCTAAGCCACAGCTACCAGGTAAATCTGGGTGGTACAGACTGCTACCAAGTGGGTTTACTGCCAACACCTGTAGTCTTAAATCTTTTGCAGTTGTCCCTAAGGGAACTGCACAGGTTTCTGCCTAACATCGGCCTACCACCCCTACTCACGCACAGTGGCTCAGGGCAGTTACGTGGGCTTCCAACACCGAAGAGTCCTGGGCGATACAACAGCCCGCCCGCTCCAGACCTAGAGATATTTGGTTGAAGTTTCGCTCATTTATGTCCCCCCCTGACACCGATTCAGATCCTACATCCCCAGCTCTTTCTTCTAGCTCATCCCCAGTTGGTTCTTGATTTGTCTTCCACCTGGCATTGTACTGACCTTCTATGTATCCCCCATGTGCATATGATGATTTTTTGTACTCACTATATGAATCTGTAACGTTTGCGTTGTTTTGATTCTATATGCTCTGTTGTTACTCACCTGTACCTGTGCTACCAAGCTGAATAAATAAAAGTTTTTTTTTTAAAAAAACACTTTCATTACCAGTTCTTAGCATGAACTAAAATAATCTCATTTTATAAAACTGACTTGGAAAGTACTCCAATCACATTACCAAACATGACAATTTTTAAAAACAAAATATTATAGGAGGGTGTAACACAGAATGATTGTACCTTCATTCTCTCCATCATCAAGAGAAGTATATAAGTACCAGCATACCAATCAGTATGATTTAACAGATTTCATCTGGGTTTCTCTTTTGTATTTTAAAGATGTACATACTTCCAAAACACTGGCTTGTGAAATTGTCATTTATAAACATGCAGAAAAACCTTTGACTTTTATAAATATGCAAAGTGTTTTTTTGTGTCAAACGAGCAGACTTTAAAATATGCTTGCCCGAGTCCTGCACCGTCTGGTCCGCTCCCTTCTGTCTACCCCCCCTTCCACTCAAATGGCCTACATAAGAAGAAAGATCGGGTAATGGGCTAAACGTTGCCACCAGCACGCGGGAGGGCAAACTTCACAGAAGACAGTCCACTAATGTACAAAATATTTGATGATTTGCCCAGGATCACTGTATTGCCTGCTGGCATAGCCAGGGTACAAGCAAGAATGTTTTGGTTCCAAATTTGGATACTTATTAATCTCTTGGACTAACAGTTTATGCTCATCATTGTAGGTGATTGCCTAGGTTTTACAACACCCCATTTGAACAAACCAATTTCGAGACATTCACCAAAAGGATGACATGTTTGTTTTTATAGCAACCCCTATCTGGTGCAGGTACATTGCTGATAATAGCACCTGTTGTGCTGCAAGACCAAGTACATATGCAGACAGGTTTATTAACTTCAGACATAGGAAAGGCTCAGCCAGCCTTACAGGAATGTGCTATTCCAATATTGCATAGGAACACATATTTGTGCAATGACTGCTTAACACACTGAGCTAACTTCTGAACCATTGTGGTACCCAATTTACCAATATGCTTTTGAAATTTGGCTATTGCACATGATCAACATAATTCCCACAGGAAGGAAAGAATGCTACAGGAGTTGTGCAGCAAGGAACACACACACACTATATATACCACAGTGAACACATAAAGCATTACATGATGAATTGATTGATGCAGAATGTACTTGCCAAAACTGACAGGCAATAGGTTTAAAGCCTCAGCACCATGCCAGAAAATATCATGATGCGTGCTATTTAAGTCTGGTGAACAAAGGAATCTTACTTCTTTAGATCAGGCCGCCTTGTGGGGCCTCCTCCAAGGTGCGGGCCCTGGGCAAGTGCCCCTTTTGCCCTCCCATAAAAACGTCTCTGTGCACACATACAGGACGCCAGATAAGTGCCTAAATAAGGATGTTTAGGGGCACTTGTTCATACATCAGGGACTGTCAATCTACTGCTTCAGTCCATCTTCCTGTCCCATCACGTGTCCTCTCCCTGGGCATCCTACTCCTCTATACCCACCACCACCAACCCCCCACACACGCCCTAAACAGTTTGTGTGCTTTCTCCTGTGGCTGCCAGGGGGCACACTACGTTGTTTGCCATCGTCCTGTCTACTGGTGCCTCGAAAATTCAGAGCAGGTATCAATCATGCACTTGGCTGCTTCCTCTATTAATGGCCACATCCCCGGGGTCTCCACGTGACTGCGTCCTGCTTCTCCTATTAGTGAAAATAACCTAAAAGTTGCAGATATTTCACTGATCACATATTGGTTCCGAATTAGCCTATACTAGGGTCCATTCTCTCGGGTCTCATCCAGTCAGGATGAGCTAAAGTGTCATTTCAGCAATATGTTTACTAAATTACTGGTAAGAGGGGTAATCCGACTCGCCCTCCCCACACACAGAGACCCCATGTCGGGGTGTCTCGCGTGACACCTATTTGGATGAAGGGCTGGCCACACCATCTCCTGTGCCATTGCCGGTGCGAGGAGCAGACTGTGGCACCAGGCTCTGAGATCTCCATCGGGGCTCCCCAAACACGTTCACAAAGGTACCGACGACGACACCCAACTCCTCCTGCTCGCCTACGCCGGGTCTGTGTGGCAGCAACACCGCGCAGCAAACTTTACCGGAGGCAAACTCCGTGCCAGGAAGAGTGCCTCCTCGCGGCGACCCCGACGCGCGCCCCCACAGACGAGTGACCAGAACCAGGGTAACGGGCGGCGCGGAGCCTGTCATTGCGCCGGAAGCATCGCTCCTCGACCTGCACTGGGAGACGCCTGTGGTGAACTCCAATGTTGCAGCTCCGCTCCCTTGGCACCTCTCCCCCTCAGTCAGGCTTGGCGGGAGCTAGGTGGTGCTCGAGCCTACTCCCCCCCTGTTTCCCGCCAGGCAGCCACTCTCCCGAGCCCGTCTGTGAGAGGCGGACTCTAAATTCCCTGGAAAAGCTGCTGGGATGGCAGCAGTGGGAAGCGCGAGCCCCGGGACTGACTATTCCGATGCGATTTGGGAGCTGGTGGGAAAGCAGGACGGGTCGACCTTTCAAGATGGGACCTTGGGATGAATGGCAAGACTTTCGTCGGTGCGCCTGTCCTTCCAACTCCTCTCTGCCAAAGACCTGTGAGTTTAGTGTCTGAGCCACACGTGGCTCTGTTGTGTGAATAACCTAGTGGCAGCTGTTGGAACTCTGCCCTCACAGTTCACAGCTGACACTGACCGCGCAGGATCTACTGGCGAGGGCATTGCCAGCCGGCACCGTGGTAGCGCAGCGGCTCTCCTGCACGCACGCCGGTGCCGCGAGTCAGTCATTGCGGTAAAGAAAGTGCTCTGAAGTGCCGCGTCTGGGAACCAAACAGCTGTGATTTTCTTAGAAAGCCAAGCCTCCGCTCTTGGACCACTTAACTCTTCAAATGTGGACATCTTTGCACAGCCCCTGCTGTCATATGTCCGTGGAAGTAGACCAACTCCCCGAGCGAGCGGGGGCTACGGTGCGGCAGTGACAGGCCGGGACCGGCGCCCGCCCCGGGGGCTTCTTCATGGGCAGCGCTCACCACAATGGTCCTTGAGCTGAACAGCAGCCACCTGTACAGCCACCTGCGCCCGGTCCTGCTCGAGGAGCCCGCGGAGCTGGGCAGCGCCGGGAGGATGATCGCGGGCTCCCTGCACCCGCGCCTGCTGCACACCCTGCAGGATGCCACCCCCAGCCCCATGCCCACCGCCAGCTTCGCGGCCGACAACGAAACTGGCTGCGGGGAGCAGATCCTGAGCTACGGCCACTTCGAGAAGCTGGTCATCGGGGCCATCCTGACCCTCATCACCCTGCTGACCATCGCTGGCAACTGCCTGGTCGTCATCTCGGTCTGCTTCGTGAAGAAGCTGAGGCAGCCCTCCAACTACCTGATCGTGTCGCTGGCCCTGGCCGACCTCTCGGTGGCCCTGGCCGTCATGCCCTTTGTCAGCGTCACCGACCTGATCGGGGGCGCCTGGATCTTCGGGCAGCTCTTCTGCAACGTCTTCATCGCCATGGACGTCATGTGCTGCACGGCTTCCATCATGACCCTCTGCGTCATCAGCATCGACAGGTGAGTGATGCGCCCCGCGTTAGAAGACAACGCCGAAGAAAGGCGTCCGTGTATAGCTCTAGTTCTCAAGGCGCTACATTACCATACCATGTTCTCATTATCTGAAAACAAGTTTCTAGTGAAAGGAACATCACTCCAGGAGCCAATCAGTATGGGGAGTATGGGAAGACGTTACTCTGCCCCGCACTGCAGGGCCGTGCCTCTTCCAGGGCTGCTTAGCGTGTTTTTATTTATGTTAATATGCCCTCTGAGTTGAACAGGTAAAAAGTAGTTAAACATATCCAAACACGAGGCACATAACATTTTGCTAAGAGTGAGGAACGACACACAAGACGCTTTATTTATTTCACCTATAAAGCGCGCATACAAATCTAGGGCATCAAGGCGCTGTTACAGATACTGGGCATTTGCATCCACGTGGTATATTCTGAATAGAGTGCAGTTACAAGTTGTTTCTCAGTTATTACCCCTTTCGGTACTATATTGTGCATAAGGTTCAGGGGTAGACGCCTAATAAAGCATAAGAAAGAGTAGGAGACAAGAATACATAGAAGTCTAGTCAAACGGGCGGCTTTCAGGGCTCTTCAGAAAACCCAGTGTGACTGTTCTGCACTTAATGTGGGGGAGAGAGGGTTCCACTGTTTCGCTGTGATGTAAAGCTCGAGCCACTGGCTTTAGCTCGTCTGACTTTGGGCAGGAGGAGGCGGTGGGCATAGGGTGTCCTGGTGGGCCTGGTGGATTGTGGTTTGGAGATCATAGACAGTGTTTTGGATATGATGCGTTCTTGGATCGGTAGCCAGTGTGCTGCGTTTCTGGCCGAAGTGATGTGCTGTTCTTTTTTTGGGATGTTGAGAGCGGCTGCAAGGGCATTGTTGTGTATGACTTGGAGTTTCTTTAGGTTTCTGAATGAGGTGCCTGCAAAGAGGATGTTCCAGTACTACAGCGGTATTCAAAATGTGGGGTGCAGCCCCCCAGTGGTCCGCGGGGGCATCCCTGGGGGGTCCTGAGAGCTCAGCATGAAATGTAAAAAAAAAATATTATTATTTTATTTTTTTGGATTGGAAGAAATGGGCAGGGGTGGCTCACATGGTCGGGCTGAAGCATGAAACTGT
The DNA here is from genome assembly GCF_040938575.1 of Ambystoma mexicanum. Lineage (NCBI taxonomy): Eukaryota > Metazoa > Chordata > Amphibia > Caudata > Ambystomatidae > Ambystoma > Ambystoma mexicanum. The sequence continues at coordinate 1,214,411,267 of NC_090929.1, read as the reverse complement.
CTCAGGCAACAATGAAAAAGTGGCCTGCAGTTGGAAATGGCTATTTATTCCTTTAGTCACAGACTGGGCCTCATTACAACTATGGCGGTACGGTAACAACAGTGCCGGTAAGCTACAGGCACCATTGCTACCGTACTACGAGTTGTGCTTGCGGGTGCCTGACAGCCCGCCAGGTCTGACCTGGCAGGCTGTGCGGCACCCGTGAGCACAGCTCGTCGGATGCACCGGCACCGTTTTTAACGGTGCCGGTGCATCCCAGCTTCCGATTCCCATTGAGCCCTATGGGGCTCAAATGGGAATGGGGATCTACCGGTACCGGCACCTGTGAAAGGGCAATTACCAGGTCTGCCTAACTCGGCATGACCCGGTAATTGCCCATTCGCGGGTGCCGGACCCAGATGCAACTCCGGCGGCAGCCGTGCCGGTTTTACCGGCACAGCTACTGCCAGGGTTGTAATGAGGCCCACTGTTTCAACAGTACCCAAGGGGGTGCTTTGTGTTAAAATGTAAGTAAATTGTTTGTGATATATTCAGCAACAATGGTCAAACTTACTAACTGCATAGTGAAATTACTCATCAAACTGGCCCTCATTGGCCAAAATGGTGGGCCTTTTTGACTGGCCCACACTAGCATTTTACATTTTTGGGACAGTCATTATGGAGGCGCTAAGGAGCCAGCCCAGTGAAACATTGAGCACTCTCTCAGCTAATTTTTTTCAGCTGAAGGAGTGCTCCTGGGCTGGCTGAACTGTCAAAGGGACTTTGACTGTTCAGTTCAGTTCCCCAGCCCACATGCTCACTGAGCTATGCAAGGCTGGGGCATTTTGCTTTGCCAGCATTACATAGCTCATTGGAAATGTTGGCTGGGACTGCATGTCTATATTTCTAAGGGGAAGCTCCTGCTCCTCCTCGCACATACGGACAGAGCAGCCTGGGGCAGGGCGTTTCAGCACCCACACACAGGCAAATGCAGAAGGTACATGTATGTTCATTTTTTTTAAATTTAAACATGTGTGTGGATGCGTGTATGCTTATGTTATGAGTGAGTGTATGGTGATGGATGCTTGTGTGAACGATAGTGGTTGCTGTATGAATGTGCAGTGCCTTACATACACACATAATCATGTTGATTGTGTTAGGCCCAGTGGAGCCCAGGGGACAGGGATGGTAACATTTTACTGGACATCTATCATAGATGTCCAGTAAAAAATGTTAAGGCTTTCCCTTGGGCCCCCCAGCACCAATTGCAAACTGTTTGGCTATTTACCCATTATTTTGTTTAAAGTATGCTCTACAATGCAACATTTTAACCCATTATTTTAAAAGAATTCATGCAGGGAAACCCCCCTGAAATCCTCCTTATTGGTTCCGGCTCCCTCACAATGCTCAGTCGCTATGGCATTTTTGGGGGAAATAGTTATGCCCCTCCACTTAAAAAGACCGTGTTGGTAACGGGATGGGGGGAAACCAGGAACTATGGTGGGAGCACAATGGCCGGGCACCATGGTATAGTGGTAGGAGCAGAGTGGGGAGAATCCAGGGTGTGTGATGGGGTGGGGAGAGACCAGGGTCTGGGTAGGAGTGGGATGAGGGAGCCCAGAGACTGTGATGGGAGCAGGTGACGGCGCGCAATATATACTGTCCATTTGGCATTTCTGGGGGGTCCCGGCCTGCCCAAATGTTGCACAGGGGGGCCCCGGCCAAAAAAGTTTGAAGACCACCGCAGTAGTATAACCTTGAGCCAATGACTGCTCGGGAGATGGTTAAGCAGCTGTCTGAGGAAAGGAAAGGTCTGGAGGCGTTTAGAAGTTTGGTGGCGTACGCTGCTGAGGAGGCGAGAGTTCTCATTTGGCGATTCATGGATAAGGTTGCGTCGAGGTAGACCCCAAAAGGTCTTTACTAATGATGAGAGGGGATCAGGATGCTTTACAACAAATGCTTTACTTCAAAGGGATGTGGGGGTTAAGGCGAGCCACCGGGAAGATGGTGAAGTGCATGAGAGAGACGGTAAGAGGAGCAGAAATGTACAGTACCCTCAAAAAGAGGCTGCAGTGCAGAGGCCCACCAGGAATTCTCCAGGGCTCCCGGTAGGCCCGTCCACCACTGAAACCAAGCCATACTAACACACTATATAACAAAGACTTGTCATTACAGCATCACCAAACCCACCCTATGTGAGAAAGACGTTAGATTTGCAGTGATTCAGTGGAAACATTATTCCACTACAGGGACACTAGTTTGGACTCACGGTCGCATCATGTTCGGATTTGCGTATGTTCACACAACTCTTGGTGTTGCCAGCGTCGATGCAATGGTTAGCACCGTGTTGGGTACGACTACACAGCTGCTAGCGCTGTTTCATGCGCCAAGCTAATCAACTGCAGGTGAACAAGGCCTCCTTTCCCCACAGGCGTCACCCTCCCTATCCAAGTTGCAGATTGTGCAGGTTTCCTGCTGTCACCTTTCACGACCAGTATATTGAATCGTGCTTTAAGGGTCACAGATGCAACTCTCACCTCCCCAACGTCTCAGGTGGGTGAAAAATGAAGAAACAGCGCAAGCAGTGGCCCATAGAGACACACTCACAGCACCTGCACACCACGCCAGAACGTGCTCCTTGATGACGCTGGTGCTGCTGTCACAGACCATCCCTATGTCTGCCTTAAGGGCCATGTCGCTCACCGTCTGACCAGGCAGGATCTCTGAAATGAAAGAGGGCTGGGACTTTTAGGAGCAGCAATAGGACAAGAGGTCGGGTAGCTGGCATAGATCAAGAGACTGGGCAGCTGGGATACGTTCACACAGGAAATATACATTAGCATACCATTGCACACAAATCACGCATAACATGACGTGCCCTAGCCAGATTGGTGCTGCACGCGATGAGTTATTGTGGCGGGACAGCAACGCCTTGTCCAAAAGAAGCAGTTGGCTGCATAGACGCCTCAGAGCAAATGACTTCAACTCGCCAACATCACGATACCATATTCCGTCTGTGCCCAATTCATGTACACTATGATACCTTATGCCTGGTGTGTTCACCATATTGTAGGTTGTACCTGTATGTGCGGGCCACTACCATGCCATCTTATGCCTGCGTGCTTTCACCACATTCTAGTGCATGCCCGTATGTGCAGGCCACTACAATGCCATGTTATGCCTGGCATATTCAACCTATTCTAGGGTAGACCTCACATGTGCGGGCCACTACTATGGCGTGTTATGCCTGGTGTATTCACCATATGCTAGGATATACTCTGCATGCACAGGGCGCAATTATGCACTCATATGCCTGCAATACTCACCATATTCTAGGGTATGCCCGTATGTGCAGGCCACTACCATGTCATCTTACGCCTGAGTGCTTTCACCACATTCTAGGGTATTCCCCTAAGTGCAGGCCACTACAATGCCATGTTATGCCTGGCATATTCAACCTATTCTAGGGTAGACCTCACATGTGCGGGCCACTACTATGGCGTGTTATGCCTGGTGTATTCACCATATGCTAGGATATACTCTGCATGCACAGGGCACAACTATGCACTCATATGCCTGCATTACTCACCATATTCTAGCGTAGACCTCACATGTGTGGGCCACTACTATGGCGTGTTATGCCTGGTGTATTCACCATATGCTAGGGTATACCTCACATGTGCAGGCCACTACTATGCCGTGTTATGCCTGGTGTATTCACCATATGCTAGGATATAATCTGCATGCACAGGGCGCAACCATGCACTCATATGCCTGCAATACTCTCCATATTCTAGGGTAGACCTCACATGTGCGGGCCACTACTATGCCGTCTTATGCCTGGCATATTCAACCTATTCTAGGGTAGACCTCACATGTGCGAGCCACTACTATGCCGTGTTATGCCTGGTGTATTCACCATATACTAGGGTGTACCTGCATGTGCGGGACACTAATATCCCGTTTTGTGCCTGGCATATTCAACCTATTCTAGGGTAGACGTCACATGTGCGGGCTACTACTATGCCGTGTTATGCCTGGTGTATTCACCATATACTAGGATATACTCTGCATACACAGGGCACAACTATGCACTCATATGCCTGCAATACTCACCATATTCTAGGGTATGCCCGTATGTGCAGGCCACTACCATGCCATCTTATGCCTGAGTGCTTTCACCACATTCTAGGGTATGCCGTATGTGCAGGCCACTACTATGCCATCTTATGCCTGGTATATTCAAGCTATTCTAGGGTAGGCCTCACATGTGCGGGCCACTACTATGGGGTGTTATGCCTGGTGTATTCACCATATGCTAGCATATACTCTGTATGCATAGGGTGCAACTATGCATTCATATGCCTGCAATACTCACCATATTCTAGGGTATACCTCCATGTGCAGGCCACTACAATGCCATCTTATGCCTGGTGTATTCAACCTATTCTAGGGTATACCTCACATGTGTGGGCCACTACTATGGCGTGTTATACCTGGTGTATTCACCATATGCTCGGGTATACCTCACATCTGCAGGCCACTACTATGCTGTGTTATGCCTGGTGTATTCACCATATGCTAGGATATGCTCTGCATGCACAGGGCGCAACTATGCACTCATATGCCTGCCATACTCACCATATTCTAGGGTAGACCTAACATGTGTGGCTATTACTATGTCGTCTTATGCCTGGCGTATTCAACCTATTCTAGGGTAGACCTCACATGTGCAGGCCACTACTATGTCGTGTTATGCCTGGTGTATTCACCATATGCTAGGATATAATCTGCATGCACAGGGCGCAACCATGCACTCATATGCCTGCAATACTCTCCATATTCTAGGGTAGACCTCACATGTGCGGGCCACTACTATGCCGTCTTATGCCTGGCATATTCAACCTATTCTAGAGTAGACCTCACATATGCGGGCCACTACTATGCCGTGTTATGCCTGGTGTATTCACCATATGCTAGGATATACTCTGCATGCACAAGGCACAACTATGCACTCATATGCCTGCAATACTCACCATATTCTAGGGTATACCCGCTTGTGAGGGAAAGGACTATATTCCAAATGCAGCCTCAAACATCCCAATAATGTCTTCACGTGCCTGGTGTAATCACTGTATGCAAGGAATGCATGGAGCGGCCAACTTACACCCAGTGCACATGCAATACCGCCACAAGCCTGGTATAGTCACCATTTGTAAGATACATTTTATAATTAAGATTTTTATCATTTTAATGCTCTCGGTTAACTTATACCTTTTACACCATTTCAAGTGATAACAACCACGAAAGTACATAAATCAAAACAGACCTAAACTTAACAAAACGAAGTAGAGAACATTCAAAACTGTTTTGTCAAGCCTCATCTGCAACTCCTTCCATTAAATTGACAGAAGAAGCAAACATCTGCAACGAAGGCCCACGCACAGTGTTAATCCTTCAGCCAATCACAGTGCCAGAATATGCTTCAGGGGGGGGGGGGATAATGACACGTCACTTTTGATCTCCAGCACTAGACATATCAATCGTTTTTGCTTCACTAAGTGTTGCTAAAGCGGCCCCTAACAGCCAAAACCTAAAAATGTGACCTGTCCTGCCAGAGTGAGGCCCACTTGGCCTCTTTTGTGTTCACGGTGTATACACTGTGTTCTCGGGTAAACTTTTGTTAACGCCGACGCTTTAGAAAAATGTATTGCACACGTTAATTATATAGTGTATTGCTTACCCATCATTTCTTTCTATACAGAACTGCTATGGTCTAAGTACCTCAGGTACCACTGCTTGGAGTTCTGTAAGGGCACTGCAGTAAATTGGGTGAAATTACCGCGCAGCAGTTTTTTCCATGACTCTTTTTGACAAATTTCTTTTTCCAACCTGAAATGGAATTTCTGATATTTGCCGAAATATATTGTCCATGGAGCCCCCACACCCTGACATTGGCCGAAATTTCAGGAAAAACCACAAGAAAGGAATTACTTTTTTCGCGTGGCAAATTGATAAAGTGGGCAGATTTTGCCCAGAATCCACCAATTTCTCCGTGGATTGGTTTTCTTCCATTTCCCCCACCCCAATTCTACAGTCTCTCTGTAACCCAGCAAGCAAGTGGGGTTTGGCGCAATCCATGGACCCTAGTGCAAGGAATAAATATGTCTGTCCCCCCTCCAGTAATGTCCCCCAACACTTCAGCTCCCACCTCGCTTGTCATAATCCTGTCATATATGTTTTGCCAATTTAATGCAAAGCAAATGATAAAGAACAATACAGATTAGTTCATTATTTATTTTCTGGTGTTTGAAACTGCACAAGGGTTTGCATTTTTTTTTTATCAATACAAACCGAGCTAGAGAGCAAAGGGGCACTGCACTGTGCACGATGAGAACCGATTCCCTGTGGGGAAGCCGAGGCAGGGAACAACTCATCGTTTTCTGCATAATTCAGCAGAGTGGGCGTACGTGGGATGGAGGTCTGATGTTATAATATCAGGTTTTAAGACAGAGTTTCATGCTAGATTCCTGCCTCAAAGCAGTGTTATTATAGGTCATATTATTACTCTACTTAATAGTGCTCATTTTATTGCCCTCAAAAGAATGAAGGACTGAGTTAGCCCTGCTCGGATGTGAAGACGAGAAGTGTATGTTTCCCACATGTCAGCAGAGACCACTTATCTCGCAAGCTATTCAACTAAACTAGCGGTCTGAGCTGTTTTGGTTCTCCTGATGTTGTGTACTACAACTCCCATCAGGCCTAGTTTGCAAAGTCAATGCTGAACGATCATGGGAGGTGTAGTGCCAAACATCTGTGGAGCCGCAGGTTGCAGACCCATGAACTATAAAGCACAACGTGATGTTTTTTTGAAGAGGTAGGTCTTGGTTTGCTGCAGTGTTGTGCCAAGACTGACGTGAATTGGGATGTTGTCCCAAATCTTTGATATGTAAATTGCAGTTTAAGTCGCGCCCTGTTTGGACCCCACGTGTTGGGTTGGCTTTTTGAGTCTCCCAGCCAGCTATTATGGGCAATGCCACCGGGCCGCCCCATGTGAGGTAGGGTAACTGCTGCCCCATGGCAGCAGGCCCAGGAGAGGGGCTGGGGCCCTCCCCCCACATGCCCAGCTCTCCTCTCCCATCATCCCAGGAGACACGCAGTCCCCGCGCTGCAGAGGAAGGGCGAGGTGTAAAAGAACACCTCGCCCTTCCACTAAAGCGAAGGGGTGCTAAGCATCCAAGGGAAAGCAGGGCAGACTTCCCTTGGATGCTTAGCTCAGGAAAGATGGTTCATGTGATGTATTTGTTTAGGTGGAAGAAGACTGTGTTGTGTCCGCGTTGTCTGCGGATACCGCAGCAGTTCCCATGTAGGTCCTCAGGCGAGCAGCTTATCTGGTGACAGCAAGCAGGCTTCAATAGGGTAGGGGATTGGAATGTAGATGATATGAGGATGTTTGTATCGGCTGTATTATGCTGTGGTGGTTGTGGCAAGAGTCTGCCCACTGGATGAAGTATTGCAATAGTTTGTGTAGAGAAGTGCACAGGGCCTTAGGCGGCTGGTTTATTGCACCCAAGAGTCTACTGACTGGTTGCTAGAACTGCAATAGTATGTGTACAGAAGTGGACAGGGCTTCAGGAGGCTGGCTTATGTGTGTGGGTTGTGGCCAGTGTGCAGATTGTTGGGTGTATGGCTGTATTATGCACTGGTGATTGTGGCCAGCTACTAGACTCTTGGGTGCATGGCCAAAGAGTCTGCCCACTGGCTGCAAATAGTGTAATAGAATGTGTACAGAAGTGGATAGGATGTGTGTCAGCTGGCATATTGGACTGCCCCGAGGGTTGTGGCCACTGGGCAAATTCTTGGGTCCATGGCTGCATTATGCTGTGGTAATTGTGGCCAGCTACTAGAGTCGTGGGTGCATGGCCGAAGGGCATGCACCCAAGAGTCTGCCCACTGGCTGCAAGTAGTGTAATAGTATGTGTACAAAAGTGGACAGGGTGTGTGGCAGGTGGCTTATTGGACTACCCGGAGATTCTTGGGTGTATGATATTCTGTGCAGTGTGTGCGATAAATGTAATAATATGTGAACTGAAGTGGACAGGGCCTCAGGTGGATGCCTTATATGTTTGGGTTGTGGCCAATGGGCAGATTCCTGGGTGCTATTCTGTATTATGCTGTATTTGTTTTGGGCAGTCAGTAGAGTCTTGGATGAAGAGGCCATGCACCCAAGAGTCTGTCCACTGGCTGGAAGTACTGTAATATTATGCGTACAGAAGTGGACAAGGCATGTGGCAGCTGGCTTATTGGACTGCCCCAAGATTCATGGGTGTATTAGAGTCTATGCAGTGGGTGCAAGTAGTGTAATAGTATGTGAACTGAAGTGGACAGCACCTCAAGCGGCTGCCTTATGTGTGTGGGTTGTGGCCACTGGGCAGATGTTTGGGTGCATGGTCGTATTATGCTGCAGTGGTTGTGGCCAGGCCCTAGACTCTTGGGTGCATGGCCGGAGGCCGTAGTCTGTAGGCCATACACCCAAGAGTCCAGGGCCTGGCCACAACCACTGCAGCATAATACGGCCATGCACCTAAGAATGTGAAACTGGCATATGGATTGCACAAACATGTGTATAGAAATGCAATTTGCTGATTACAAAGAATCATGACACCAATAACTGGTTACTCACTGTATATATTGTTGAGGCACTGTATACCTTTTTGGAACTCAGTGATAGAATACCATTGAAGTGGCAATAGCAGATTTGAATATTGTGGCAATGTGGGCACATATCCTTTTTGTTGCATGTGGAAATGCTGGAGAAATCTTTTGTTTCATTGTCTGTGATAAAAAAAAAACATAACATGTTAGGGAAGGTACTTTATAATGTTGCGTTGTACTCAATTTCAGACATGTATGTACTTTGTGGACCCTTATAATTAGTACATTACACATGCTATGCTTCAAACAAGTGTACTGTGCAATGTGCTCAGTTGCTGTGTTTGTTTGCATAATCATTGGGTCTGTGGGAACAAAAATCCATGCAGGATAAAAAAAAAACCTTCTACATTAATTTGATGTTATGTGGGCACACTCTGTTTCATGGACGTTTGCAGTACTTAATGTTTAAGGTGCACATCCATGTGGTCTTGCTGTTATAAGCACTGTTGCAGTAGGATGAATTGAAATGGTGTATTGTGTTTTGCTTTATGGAAGTGGTGGTACTATGGTTGCAGTTAGATAAAAGGTGGCGTATTCTAACTGTTTATCTGTTTCCTCCTTTTAACAGTATTCATTTTTGCTGTTCGATTGCTGTTGGTGTTTTCTAAGTACTGTACTATTGCAAACTAATATTGCACGATTGTGGGGGCAGTAAGATACCTGTTGGCATATTCTAACTGTTGGTAGTTTGAAAGTTGTGAGGGTATGTTTTGTAGCACTTTAGTTGCTAAAGGTAGATTTTAGTAGTTTGACCGCTGGAAGTAACATTGTAGTACTGCAGGTGCAGTAAGATACCAGTTGCTGTATTCTGGTTGTTGATACTTAATAAGTTTTGAAGAGTTTCCTCGGAAGAACTTTAATTTTTGCTGGTGGATTTTAAATTGTGTAGTAATGGGAAGTGATATTGCAGTATTATGGTTGCAGTTAGATACCAGTTGGTGTATTCTGTTTACAGTTTCACAGTTTTGCAGGGCATGTCTTCAAGCACCTTCATTCTTGTTTGCGGATTTCCTTTGTTCAGTATTGCCAAGTGCCATTGCAGTATTATGCATGTAGTTACATGCAGTTGTGTATTTATTGCAGTGGTATGGGCATTGTTAGACAGCTGTTGCCTTATTCTAACAGTTGGGCATTTTACAGGTCATTGAGGACAGTTTGTAGACCCTCATACCCTGTACTTTTCTTTTAAAATGCTGTGGGTGAAACAATATTAGTGTGTCTTTTGCACAGTTGTTTCTGCAGCACAACTGATGTACTCATGGGCCAGTTGGTGTATGCTAAGTTTTTCCAGTTTCACAGGGCAGAAGGTTATTATTTGTTTGCAGTTACATACCTGTTGGTGGGTATTCAGCAGTAGGGTATGCTACTTTTGTAGATCAGTGAGTATGTTTTGGTTTCAATAATATTAAGTAGGCATTTGCAAGATTAGCTGGTAATGTCTGCTTTAGAGTAATGGAAGTATCAATGTAATCAAACCACCCACATTTCTTTTAAATGTATGCTGTATAGTGACCTGCAGTGGTTGTGGCACCCGTGCGGTAGATTATGCCTACTGTTGTGAAGTTTTTCTTGCCAAGTGGTACTTGCCCATTGTGTGAAGCTAGTAAGTTTGCAGTTGTTTTTGGTACCATCTGCATTGTATCATAAAAGCATTACTATTCAGTATTGGCTATGTGACTGTAGTTGTAAGGTGGAACGGTTGTCTGAATTGCAAGTAGTACATAATATACCATGATTTTTTGTACCAGCTACATAAATGGAATGGATTCACAATTAGGTATAGATACATACACAACACGCTCATTAGGGACTTGCTCCTGCACCACATGGCTGCAGAGAGTGCATGTATGTTTCCACATGTATGAAATCTGGAAGATTTCATTTATAGGTATATTTTTGCTTTCCAGTACTTGCAGTAAGTACATTAGACACTCTTGTGGATCTTCTTGTGTGTTTATAGTGAATCTCACCAATCCCGTACAGTAGTCCAATGCGTGCCTTATTCCTGAGACACTGTAAGTGTTGTCAGGATAGTCTGTTGCATTTCTATGAAGGATTAGCATTTACAAACACAACTGGTCTGCTCCGTGTAAGTACATGTTTTCAACAATTGGTGGCAATTGGAATAGAATATTGATTGCTACATCTGCATAGCAATTTAGAAAATCTGTGATGAAAAATTTGAATGGACAATAGAGTTCTGTGTCTGAGTCATTTGATGGAAGTCCACTTGTTTTTTTAAGAGGTAATTCACTTTGTTTGTGCAGTTGGGTAAGCATTTGCCTTTTCAGTACATCCTTCTGTGGTTGTGTTAATTGATGGAGTAGCAGCTACTTTCAATTTCTCTGGCGGTACTGTTGAGAGATCACGTGTAAGTTGTGTTTGCACTAGTTTTCTTTTACCAACTTTGCCTTTTTGAGGAACTGGGTACATTTTGAGATGGGGTGTGTAGAGTGCACGTAGTCTGTTGTACTCTATGATGCAAGGAATGTCAGCCTTGACTTGCATCAAAATTGGCTAGAAATAGTGCTTCAAGTATACATAGGCATGACAGTGCTACGTAACTGATGCCTTCTTTAAAGACTGTGCTGCTAAAGTCAATCAATGCTTGATCTAGGTTTAGACCTTGCAATTTATGAATAGTGACTGCATAGGCAAGAGACAGAGAAAACTGTTCTCTGCATACATATATGTCTTTGAAAAGAAGGAATCGGGCTGTTGAACGTCCTATACTTGAAACTTCTGAAAGTTTGTCAACGAGGATGTTGGCAAAATGAATGCTGTTGTCACGTGGGTATGCCTGTAAGTCAAAAACGGTACCAAGTGCTCCATTAATTAAACCTTGCTCCACATCAAGGTTATGCTTTAGCATTACTTCACAGTTTAAACACAGTGTCAACATTTTCTGCAAGCCAGCTGTGTTGGAGATAGAGTTTTCTAAGCTATTTAGTTGTGCTGTGGATTGTTGACACATAGGCACTGTCATACTGTGCATGTCCAGTTTGTCTGTGGAGTAGTGGAGTAAATTTGCATTATTGGTTGCATTTCTTTTTTCAACATTGTTTCATTGAATTGCGCAACGCTTGCTAAGGTTGGCATTAAGGACATACATTTTACATTTTTGGGTGCTAATTGTTTCATGACATCAGTAGCAGATGTGTAATGCCCGCATAGCTCATGGATGAATTTGCAATTTAAGCTAGACTGTGCTTCCTTAGAAACCACACCAATCCGAAAGCTTTTCAAAATGTTAGCATAGGTGAGGTCTGCAGACTGACGCATGTTTTCAGTTAGTCCTCTGTATTGGAAATGTTGCCAGAGATTTACATTTCCTATGTTGCCAAGTGTGTTACGGCACAGTTTCTGTCCTAAGGTTCTAAAAATAGGTTCACCTTTCACTGGTGTTAATTGAAGATCTCTGAAAACAATAATGTGTTTTCCTCCAAAGAGTTCTTCGTAGTCTGTTTAAGGACCTATGCATATGCAATCTGAGGTGAATCAAAGCATTAGGTTGGAGACCATACTCACCTCATTTATTAGGAGCATTTTAATTTGTTTCAAAATCCTGCGTAGCTCCATAGCAGCTTCTGCTGAAAGTCTGTAGTAGTCTAATTTGTTTTGGTGTTCTACTGGAAGGAGTATCAATCAGTGTAATGTAACACCACCTATGTTGTAGGCAGCTAAACCTGTGGGGGCAGTTACAACAGCTGAAAGCTTGTAGTTTGTCAATTGTTGTAGGAACTTGCTGATGCTTTTTTACTAAGAATGTTTTGCCTGTTCCAGCTTCACCACTTACCAACAGGAGTATAGATTTATAGTTTTGACAGGTACAAGTTTTAGTTTCGTGCTGCACACCATGTTCAATTTATTTAGTTAATTCCAGGAAAATGATACGCTGTTCATCATTCAGTTGGGATTTCAGTAGAACAAAGTTTTCTTCAGATTTCTCATACTGACACATGCTGATTTCTACTTCAGTCATGGCTAATTCTGCCCCATTTACTATGAGTGGCTCCCCAAGTGGTTCTTGGCTTCCTGTAAGAGAAGGTTGACTGCTCTCAGGAGTGTCTACATTTAGTTGTGCTTGAAGTTCTTCCTCTTGTTGGCGTTCTTTGTCCAACATGTTTTTGTACTGTTTGAATATTATATCAGTTATAGTGCTTTCACTCGCATTAAAAGAATCTTCATAGGAGGCATGGGTGTACAGCAAATCTTCTATTCTCCATGGTTTAAAAAGTTGCAATAGGGAAATGTAGTACATTTCTCTATGTTGAGGATTTTTAAATGATAGCTTCATATGATTAGGCTGTGTTTGGTAAGTTTAACCAGGCTGCCTTCATAACTTTTGACTATGTATTTACCTTTTTTCACATCTGGTTTACTATTATTTTTGTATGAGAAGTTTTAGGCAATGTGGTATAGACACATGGTTTCCAAAGCAGTACTCCTGTTTGTTATGTGTCCAATACATTGTTTTTCAAAATTTCCTGGCTGTTGGGATAGTTTTTGGCTATTGTTTCTATGTCTTGGTATGATTTGGGAACTCTTTTTCTGGATGCAGCAGGACCAAGGCTTAGCCAGACTATGTTTTCAGATTTCCCTTACAAGGGTGTGTCAGTTAAACGGGTCTGCGGCCTCATAGCAATCACATTCTCTATGTGAGAGCATTTGTATGCCAATGCTGTATAATTTCTGTGACAGTGTTTTGTCAGATGATATGTCATCCCAGAGGTCTTTCAACTCAGTTTTCTCAGCTTTGGTTAAGTAGGCTGTGACAGATCGTGCAACTGCAGTGGAATTGTCTGCAATCTACTGCACATATACGTTTGCATTCCACAGGAGGGCAATGATTGCAGTGTAATCATTGATGTACTTTGAATCTTTGGTTCTTTTAATGCAGGTGATTTGCCTTTCACACTGTGTCTAAAAGAAGACATGAAGCTGTTTACTTGTTGTTGTGCTGAAACTTGTCTAGGGAAACCAAAGCGGCATGTGGTGTAGTATGTGTCTTTGTTTTTAAATCTGCACTGGCAATACTTGCCATATTTATGTCTTTGAAACTGCAAAATGTGTGCATGTAGGTCTCTGTGTGCACTTTCTGAAGGGATTTTACAAGTGACATATTTGTGAATGAACTGTAAAACAGTGGCATCACTGTCCTGACAAAATGTAGGAACATCTTTAATCCACAAAAGCATGTGGATGTGTGGTGCGCCTCTGGATTGCTATTCTTTTCTCTGAAAGAAATGTTGCACTTCTCCGAGGGGAAGAATTGTTTTATTACAGATGAAGTGCAGCATGACAATAAAGCAGTGATGGAAGTACCTTGACACATTTACAGGGTCAAGAGAGCAGAGTTCTCCTGGGGTTTTCATGTCTATCCCTGCTTTGGTTTCATTTGCTATGTGTAGGAAATCGTGCAAGTCTTTGCATTCATACTCTGCACAACTTAAAGGGACAAACCATGTGGGTGGGCCAAGGTTGCGTAGCATACACTGTGCATCTGTGTGACATCGGAACCAGTATTCTTTTGTACCATGCATGTTTGCCAAGGGATTTGTAATACTTGACTGTAAAACTTCATCTTTCTCTTGCACCTTTTGAAGTAACTGCGTAGCAGACATGTTTAAAAAAATTAGAACCTGTTTTCAATGTGTATGCAACTCCATAACACAGAGTTGCTAGTTCACTTTCAAACAGGAGGTGGACTATGTATTCAACATTTTGTCTGAATCTGGGGTCTTCAGAATACATTTGTAAAGAGTGATATTCTGATGCTGTTATTTGTGTGCATCTGTCATCATACCTTCCACCTTTTCCAGTAGGGAAGACTAGAGGAAAGGCTTGTGCTTCTACACTTTTTTCTCATATGCTGATTGGAGATCCTTTGGCTTACTGCATTTGATATGTTTCTAGTGCATCGTCTATGGTGTCTTTGTAGTGCAGTGGGTGAATTGTGTGCTGGTCTAAATTTTTTTAGGCTGTAGTAGGATCGAAAAGTTCAATTGGCCAGTTGATGAGGATTCCTGAATTATTTTGGTGGTTTCTCTCAGGTGTTCCTCAATGTTTATTTCTTTGTAGTATTCAATGTTCTCCTTGAGATATTGCAGGGCTTCTCTAACTTTGTTTAAGTCAACTAGTTGCTGCCTAATTGTTTTGTCTTTTGTAGGTATACCATTCACTACGATAATCGGAGATTGAACTTTTGGCTGTTGCACTGCCAGAGTGCCTACATATTCTTTACGATCTAATGACAAATAAACTACTTTGCCACAAATGCCTTTCAGTAATTCAGAATGAGGCAACTTGGCTGTTTTCGGTTGAAGGCGTATTATCACTTGAAATGGGTGTACTGTTTGGATTACAATGCTCTCATACAAATTAAGCTGTTGGAGTGGTTTTGGAAGTGGGAATATTTCCAAGTTATTACTGATAGCCCGTGAAGGCATTTGGTTATTATCAAGTTTTCAAGTGCAGTATGTGCATATTGATGGGTTATTAATTTCATATGTGTTTTCTGCTATAAGATAGAGTGCTAGTTGGAACAATTGGGATTCCTCATTGTCTTCTATTTTGTATGTTAAATCGACAGTTTTGGTGCTGTTTGTATAAAAAGTTCTGTGACAACACACACATACTTGGTTTGGTACTTTAGCAGATGTGCTTTTAAACTTTGCTATTTCTTTTTTGTACATGTGTAATAGAAGGTTGGCATCTGCAAGGTTGTCGCTACTCTGTTCTAAAGTTACTGGATTTTTTAAGTGCTCTTCAATTCACGGATAGTAGAATGGTGTGTTCCTAACATTTTGATGTGGTGGGAGGTGCTTTTTCAAGCAGGCCCGGAAATGCAGGCTTATGAATGTCTTTGTAGTCCTGTGTATTTGTGCACTGGACAGGAGTGCATGGTTTGTAATATTTACATTTTTCATTTGTCTTTGGCTTTCACATACTGATTGAGGAACTGCCACAAATATTTGAAGGATTGTTTTTGTACGTTACACATTGAGGTGCACGGCCATTTGTAGATGGGACGGATTGGTTCGGTGGAATGGAGAGTTGATTGCAAGTTTGTTGGGTATATTCTTTCAATCAGCGTTTCTTCTGCCATAATGGTACTGTCTACCTTTTCATACCCTCGGCCACTGCTATGGATGGCAATTGGGTTTGCTTGCTCTTGTTTTTATGCCTCTTCATTGAAATATTGTTCTGTACTGGTTGTGTGAATCCACTCACCTGTACAGAGGTTTGCAAAGGTATCTATGTTGATATTGCATATGTTGCGAAGTACTTTTTGTAGTTAACTAATTAATTGTGTTAGTGGTTTCATTCTGTTTAAAATTAATTTAAACAATTTCCTTTTGAGGAGCATTGCAGTGTCTATGAGTGTCTATTCCAGAATCAGTTTTCTGCGGTAGGTTTTAAGGGTTGTGCATGATTTCTGCCCTGTTTTTATAAGGTTCTGAAGGATTGTATGGTGGGACATTTTTTGTAAAATTAATTTTTTGGAATGCTTACCTGTGACTATTTTAGCATTGGTAGATGCATTGTTAGTACTACTGGTAGTTGCATTATTCTTAATACATTTACTTTTAGTTTTACATTTTGGAAGAGAAGTCACCCTTTTTTTTCCTGCAAGCTGGTTCTGTTTTGCTCAGTGACTGTGTTAGCCGGTTTGTTTGAACTGTTTTTTTACCTCTGCTAGAGCTGAATGGCTATTTTGCATGGTTGTTTCTGCTCTATTTCTGTGTTGTTTTCTATGGAGTTTTTTTGGTAGGCATGCTCTTGTGTCTGTTGGAGAAAAAAAGAAAGTGTGGATTTGGAAGTTGTGCAATTTATTTTTGTGCACTGTGCATGAGTGTCTGAATTTGAGGGTGGCATAGATAGAGGGGTGTGTGATTGTGGAAAGGGCTGTTAATTTTGGTTGGGAGGTTGTACTGGTGTGTGTGTGTGTTCCTGTGTGAAAGGTTTGCTTCAGTGTGTATTACATTGTGCTGTGCTTGAAGAAGTAAGGACATTACAATGTTTCCAAGACTGATGACACTACAAAGAGTGGACCTGCCAAGGTGCAATGAGTAAGAGTGAAGCAAGTGAAGTGGGGTTGGATAGAATAGTCTAGGCTACAATACAACACTGCACTGTCTGAGTAACAGGCAGAATACTACTACAGTACTGCACTTTGTTGGATGTGAAGAGTAGGTTTCTTCTGGGTTTTAATGTCCAGCAGAGACATCACTGGCTTTTAGGAGGCGATTCTTCACTGCAATTGCAGAAGAAGGAAGTTAGTGTGTATGTGTTAATGGTACAGTATTAGCACTAAGAGAACACATTATTTTAGATTGGAGGAGGATTTGTTGCAGGAAGAGTTAGTGTGTGTGTACAATTGTACAGCACTGCGTAGGAGTGGGACTTGAGAGAATCAGCATTGTTGGTATGGGGGCCAGTGCTGCAGTGATAACTGTGCCCTATGTGGCTGCACTTCTGGACGCATGTGAGATGGTGTTGCACTACTTGCTTTGGAAATGAATTAGTGCAAGTTCCACTACAGTTAGAAAAAGGGCAGAAAGATGTACTGATTGGAAAGGTGAATGTTACGGTGAGTGGAATACTATTAACATTCTCATACATAGATGCTTGCTACACGAGTGCAGAAATTCTTTCCTGTTGTTTTATTTCATGTATCCAAATGTACAGATTGCACTGTCTCCAATGTACACATGCATTTCTTTGCTTTGCGTCCAGTGGTGCATTTTGTCAATTGTGCAATGTATGTACTTGCCATGCTTTCACTTTTCTGTGTGTATTCTGGGCATTTCAAATAGGATCTAGCGCTTGAACTTGTTGTGCAAATGTTCCCAATGTGGTTTCTTACAAGAAAATCTGTGCTGCTAAAATGGAAATATGTGGTTTGCAGCTGTTAAAGAACACTTTGAAAGCACACAACATTGTAAGTAACTATAAAATGGGATAAATAAGAGTATATTTATTGATTAGGTTATGCAGGGTAAGTGGCAGGCACCCTGTTCAAATGCATAAAATCTATTTACATGCTATGCTTTGGTAATATGCACACAGTTTTCATTTTCTGTGAGCTGCTATGCAAATGGGCATTAAAAGAAAACTTTAAAAGCAAACAGCATTGTAAGTAACTGTCAGTTGATGTCAGGACATGGGACAAATGAGAGTATGATTATTGAGTAGGTTATGCAGGGCAAGTGGCAGGCACCCTGTTCAAATGCATGCAATCTATTTACTTGATATGCTTTGGTAACATACATGCAATTATCTTTTTCTGTGTGCATTAAAAAACATATGCATACCTGCAGTTTGTGTTGATGGATGTAGATGTGGATGAATCTGGAAGTAGAAATCCTGGAGAGTTTTACAGTACATTTGAATGCAGGTGCTTGGAATCACAGGAGACCTGTGCTCCGATTGTTGAATAGTACATCTGCAGTGTTGTACTGAGTTGACAGAGTTAGATATAGAGATCTTAGCTGTGGTTGGTGGATGGGTGTGTGACTGCTTACCAGTAGCCAATGAGAGAATGTTGCAAAGAGTGAAGTGGAAAGGGAAGAAGGGCTGCCCCTGTGATACGGGATCCGTAAACATGGCAGTATTTTGTGGATCACATGTGCCACATTGGGGCTTCTCAGCATGCCTGACATGGAAATGGGACTATGGGGATTAGCCAATCAGGTGTTCAGGGTGTGCTTTACAGGAAGGGAGGGTAATACATTTTGCATTGTTGTGTTGGTTGTGTAGTGAAGATGGCTGGAGTTACTGTATGGATAGAGGGAGATTCCTTTGTATGTGATCTGGAGAGGTATGCAAAGGCAAGAGGTGTTTCTGCTGATCTTGGTATTCCAGGCCTGCAGGCTTTGTGGTAAAGTGTGCCTGGCCACAATTTGCAGGCACTGCTTGCTCTTTGCAGAAACATGGGTACTTTTGGTAGTCCAGATGTTTTGGTGGTGCACTGTGGAGGAGAGCATTTGGGCTCCCTCGGTGCTCCAAGTTTGGTTTCTGTACTGAAGTTGGTGGAAGAACCAATGCTGCTTCTTCCTACTGCAAGGGTGTTTTTTTCTAAAATACCACCTAGAGCACAATGGAACAACCTCAAAGTCTTTAATGGCCAGCAAAATGTTGAAAGGCGTCTTTTTAAAAGAGGCATGGGTATAGTTTTGCAACATGCTGAGATGTCTGTTTTCTCCAATGACAGCATAGACTCCCTTAGTGTGCAATATTTTACCACAGATGGCGTTTCGTTGTCCATTCATGGAAATGCTCATTTTATTCCTGCACTTTACATGTGAACCTTTTCTACCCTGCACTCTCTGAATTCCCCTGGCACTGTCCACCTGGCTACTGTCGCCCCCTAGCGCCCCCTAACCCTTGGCTCCTTTCCCCTCCCCCCGCAGCATTTGTGCACTCATCACTCTGACCTGCACTTCCTTTCCCTCCTTAGAATTAGTGCATTTTTCGCTGACCGTCACTCCCCCCTCTCCTACTCACCTGCACTTCTGTTACGGCACTTGCTCGATCCGAATGCCACAAAGCCTAGTAGGACCGTTGTTATTTTTCTTCATCCCTGTCCCCCCTAAACCCTCCTGTCTTGTTGCGCTTTGAAACACCATTTACTGTATAGGTGCATCATAAATACCCAATAAATAAAATAAAAATAAATAAATACTTAATATACTATTATACGGTTTGGCTGTTCCTCTCTGTGCGTCAGTCATTCAGATTAATTGCCCAATGCTTTAGAAATCCAATCTAACCAAACGGATATCCTTGTCACTTATGTGAGCCACTGCAAGAAGGGCATATGCCCTCAGTCTTGTATATTGTTATTAGTACCCTGGTCAAGTGAACCGGGTCCTAAAAGCTATTTCTTAAGGGAAGTCTACATTGTGCATCTTGTGCACACCAAATTTCCTTAAAAAAAAACTACAAGCTAAGATGGCCGCCATACACATTGAAAAGTTGTCAATTTTTCATGCCCATTGCATTGGGGGATTATAATTATAATTGTTATTTTATAACACGCTTAATACCAGAGATTGGTTTCCAAGCCCGGGATCACAATTTTAACCTGTGTTGCGCTGTTGTTTTGCTACCAAGACAAACATGTTGCCCCTGAGCTACCGCCCTCTCAAGTCCATGGCTATGGATCAATGGGTGTCGACGGGTGGAGGCGTGAGGTGGATGGGAGCAGAGGTGGGTGAACAGGAGCATTTTTGGGAGAGGGCAGTAGGGGTCAGCATGTGGGGTCATTATGGAATGAAAACAATTGGGTACTGTGGGAGGGGAGTCTGTGGCCTGCATGGAAAGCAGACTTTATCATGTGGTAAAGCCTGCGTTCCCAGCCTACTCATTGGCTAACACCACTCCCACAGGTGCTAATAAATCATATACTAAACAAGTGATGCAACTTGTCTACTGTGGAGCCTCTAAAGTAATTTTTACAAACATGGGTGGTCATCTCTGCTGGCCATTAGCATGAAAGACACCCTATAGTCAATATGTAGAAGGAAAGTACATTGCAGTTCCAGTATATGCCGTTTGTGAATTGTGTAACATGCTATTTCTAGGTATATCGCATCCACATGTGCGTCTTGCATCTGGTGCTCTCATGTAGTTCGTTTAAAACTCTCCAACAGTATGCTGAAGAAAATATGTACTAGCGAACAAATAACTGCATGCAGAATAAACCACTTTAAGGCAGCCTTGCAGTCCGCCACCATTTCAGTAAACTATTTTAAAACTCTCTTCTGTTTTCAGAAATGCTTCATGGAAATGTAGCGTCTGGGCTGGCGCAATTGTTTTCAAAGCCTCTGACCTACGTCACTTTGCACATGTTGGTACCATTTTGTTATCTGGTAGCCCCTCAGAGAAAGTGCCTTTAAAGCTGCAGTGTAATCTATCTCGCAATATCTAAAACAAATATTGCCATTGCGCTGGACTGGACATCTTCAATTACACGGCTTTTGAGAAGTGGGTATTTGGGTTTTGAAAACTGCCTCTGATTTTAAAATCTGACTTGATCAAAACGATGGTGCTGCTGTGGCGTTTTGTTTCAAATGCAAATTCCATTTTGGGGACCATGAAGGTTAGTACCTACCTGCTGTTGGGTCCCCTGCAAGCGATTTTGAACATTCGCAAGGAGATGGGCAGTAGGAAAGAGTAAAGCCAGGAGTACTCGCATTTACTCTTTCATTTTCCTCAATGACTTGTGAAAACGTAAATGCTGCCGGCAAATATGCCTTATAGACTGCATTTTCTCAGCCTCTTTTAATATTGAGTGTACATTGCATGATGGAACCTACCTACGTTACCACATATGTACCATGGGGTCCAATGCAGACAATTTAACACATTCAGAAGGTGGAGGGGAAATTAAAGAGTGAAGGGAAGACAAACTCTCTTTTAAACTTGAAGTTTCCCCTCCCTTTTGTTAAAAAGTAAATGTTGCCTGCAAATACACTTTGCAGACCCATAAATCAATGAATTCCTATGGAATCTACCCGGTCTTGAACAGGTACATTCATTGTACACCTGCATGACAAGCTCTTGCACGTGTACAAGGAAAAGCACTGATGAGAACGAGGAGCAATGAGTGGTGGAGATTTTATCTCGGATCCGCTGTCACTGGGCTGGAGAAATGAAAGCAATACCCGTTGCTTTTACACCTCCACTTAATGTCCCACCCATTTCAACATGAGGGTGACTAATGGATTGCTTTGGAATCCACCTGGTCTTCAGGAGATACAGAAACGGAGGCAGATTCCATAGGAATCGTTTCATTTGGCACCTTCATGAAATTATCATGCAGGACTGAAATGAAACGCACTGACAAGATGGAGGAGGAATGCCCGGCAAAGAGCTTGCCTCTGCTTGGGCCCCTTCTACGTCTTGTCACTGCAGCGAAATTTGGCATTACAATCAATGGAGGCGTAAAAGCATTCATCCTGTCTTCTACATGTCAATTTACTTCTCCGACCTTCAGAAAACGAAAGTGAAAAGGATTTGTTGTTGGCGAAATATAAAAGTAGGGGATTTGTATTTGTGATGCAGTCAGCAAAACCATCTGATGCAATCCATCACTTCAACATTCACCATACTCAGTGCATATTTTGGTGCATTATTTTTGCACAAGTTGAAGGGCGGTTTTTGTTTTGAGGTTTGAGTTTTTTTATTGAACACAATTCAGCAGTTGCAATTTCTGGAATCAGACATAAATATGTGAACACAGGCAGATTATACTAGTAAAAATATGATATGTTAGGGGCAAAAAGAAGGGCATACATATTAAAAGCAGCAGTAGATACACAGGGTCTATATAGAAAAATGTAAAAGGCATCCAGTGTGCCACCAATGTTAGCGTTAGATGCCGTTGGGTGCCCTGCATGCAATTTAAGCCTTCTCGCAGATCGGAGAAAGAAGGAGTAAAAGCGAGGCAGACATCTATTTATTCTTTCTGTTTGCCCTCTGTCTTGTGAAAAAGTCAATACTGTGTGTGCATTTTCTTTTCAGGCAGCATTTACTAATGGTTTCCTACAGAATCCACCTGGTTTTGACCAGGTGCAAAATCAAGGTGCATTCCACTTCTTGTACTCCTACATGAACATTTCATGCAGACGTACAATGCGACGCACTTTGAAGAGGAGGAGGATTTCACAGCGGTCAACTTATGCGTGCCCAGACCCCTCCACCACCTTGACACTGATCCAAAATGGATAGCGGGTTAAATGGAGGTGGGAAAACCTTGCTTTTCTGCTTCTTTTTAATTTGCTGCCTCATTTTAAGCAAAGATCACAGTCACCTTGTGTGCAATGGCGAGAGAGATGGAAAAGGTGATAAGAAAGCGTCACCGTTTTTACATGGTCACACTCAACTCAGGGAGTTCCTTCGCCCTAATCAAGTTGCCGCACAGCAAAGCGCTACTATTTTGATTCAGTTTGGTAAGGCCTCCAACCCGTTTTGCTCCCAACCCCAACAAATACCCAGTGCCACAATGGACTAGGAACCAGGCCTGTGTGTAGTAAGGAAATATATTTATGAATTTATTCAAACCAAATTTGACCAACAGACTAACATCAGCCACCAATGCTGTCGCAACACAAGAACAAACATGACTTCCATAATGGCACCAACACAGAGATAATACTGAGATATGCAGTCACAATTTACTGCAGCTTTCTTTTCAAATCACCCAACAATACAGAAAAACAACAACTCAAGACACACAGTGATTGCTGATTTGGTTATAATACTTTTTTCTCAAAGAGAGAGAAAAGAGGATCCAAACTGGAACCAGCCCGTCCCCTGCACACCGTAATAATGCGTCAATACGACTCCTTAATATTCATTCAAGAAGGTACTAGTATAAAGACACATTTAATACATTTCAATGGAGAAAACAGTTTCAACTAAAGTTGATGATGCAATCCAATCTTTAAATGTAAAAAACAAATCTTGTTTATTCCAAACGCAGAAGCCAGAGAAAATTTAGTTCATTGAGGACAGCTGACGCGTTTCGAGAAGTATATTCTCTTCTTCATGAGCCAGAGATCATGTACAAGAACTAAATGAAAACAATGTACAGAAAAGAGAAGTACAATCAGGATATTGTTGCTATTAAGTCAATTCCACAATCTATCTGGTGTTCATCATCAAATAGTATAAAACTACCAGTGATGTGACACAAACAATGTCTCAACAATTGTATTGAAAAATAACCAATATTGGGGGTCAAAGTACACAGAATAAAAATTTAGTTATATCCAAAGCCACAAACAACTAGAACAAAGGATGGCCAATCAGTCAATGGTAAGGGAGGTGATGAATGGTGAAAAGAACACTGACAAAAAGGTGTTCTGAACGGAATAACAGTAGGTATGCTCACCAAGACTAGGGAAGTCCTGAATGTTGATGCGTTTAAGGAGGTCACTCTGCATAGGTAAGGGATTTCAAATAAATGATGAATCATACAAATCATTCAGCATGCGGTGGATGCCCAGTGGACTGTAAAGAATGGAATACAAAGCCTAAAATGAGCAAGAATTCTCAAAATGGCAACGAGCAAAATATAGAGTAAAGTGAAAAACACTCACCATTGTGAGATGAATATACGACTTGGAGTCTCAAGATTCTACTCGGCAGGTGCCGTGGGTGACGTACGCCCATTGATCAAGTATCAGTAGTGATATAGTGCCTGGGTCTGTAAACAGTCCAAGAACGCTGTGTTTTAGTATCCGAGCATCTCTGCCAAAGCATGATTAAAGTATCACAGAGATAAACGTGTGTTAAATGTAGGTGCTCAAACTTACTGTGCTAGCAGCGTGGTGTACGATCCAAATAATCTGCATCCGGCATGCAGTAATGGTTCAATGCAGGTTGCGCAGCCCAACCATGGGTGCGTAGTCGTAGGTGGAGATTGTTGCTACGAGAGGGACGCTTCCCATGAAGTGAGAGACCCTCTAGCGTGCAGTACCCAGTCTGTCAAGGCCGTCGCGCATCAAAACAGTAGACGGACTAACGGGCGGGATCGTGTTAGAAAAATGGTAAACAAGTGTCAGTGCAAAGCGGCAGCCATCTTGAAAGTGATGATGCCCATACAAATACTAGATAAGTAATGCTATGGTTGGTCTGGAATTGAATGGGGTGAATATAATCAATGGGATACGAATCAAAAAGTAGAAGAAAATCGGCAAAATTCGACCATCTGTGTTCCAGTGGTGTGGGTTTGAATTTACAAAGTATAAACAGTGATGAAGAATATATAACTGTTATATGGTGAGTTCCACAGAATAGAGCAGTTTCCATTATACAATGTCAGGTCACATGGTAGTACATAGCGGTTCATCAACAGTATTTGAGTGTAGATACTATTTACACAATGGATAGAGATTGATTAGACACATATAGAGCCTGATTGGACAGAGAGGCAAAATTAAAATATGTAAACCATGTCAGATGAAACATTTCAAGGAAAATTCA
Organism: Ambystoma mexicanum; assembly: GCF_040938575.1. Lineage (NCBI taxonomy): Eukaryota > Metazoa > Chordata > Amphibia > Caudata > Ambystomatidae > Ambystoma > Ambystoma mexicanum. The sequence goes on along the minus strand of NC_090929.1, from coordinate 1,214,386,577 downwards.
TCGTTAAGACCCTTAGGGAATAATGTGTTCAATGTGTGAATCCAGTATTTCTCTCTACGCGAGAGAATGGATAGATAGTCACCACCCCTATAGGGTTTTTTAACTACTTCAAGGACTTGAAATTTGAGCTGAGCAGCTGTCTGGTTGTTTTACATGAAGTGTCTCAAGAGAGGTGATTTTATGTTTCTGCACCTGATGTTCGATTTATGCTCTTTGAGACGTTCTTTAACAGATCTTGTTGTTTGACCCACATAGAGTTTGCCACAGGGGCATTTGACTGCATAGATCACTCAAGTGGACATGCAGGTAGCTTAGTGCCGTAGTTTAATCTTTTTACCAGTGCATGGGTGAATGATATTATCACCTTTGGTGACGTTGTTGCAGTGTGAGCAGCAGAGACAAGGGCAGGATCCCATTTGTTTGGTTTGTAGAACCATTTGTTTGTCCTTAGGTGGTATTTCTGCTCTTACTAGTGTATCCCTGAGATTCCTACCACATCTGAAGGCAATCATGGGTGCTTTAGGGAATAGTTCCTTGAGTGTCTGATCATTGTGGCGGATGCTCCAATGCTTCCTGATGGTTTTACCTACTTGAAAGCTTTGTCTTGAGTATTTGGTGATATGGAGCAGTGGTGTTTCCTTCGTTTTAATGTTAGGGACAAGGATTTGTTCTTTGCTAATGAGTTCAGACCTTTCTTTGGCTTCCTCAATAATTGTATCTAGATATCCTCTGGCTTCAAATTTCTCAAGTAGTTTGCTGTTTACTGTATCAAGGCCGGCCGAATCTGAAATTATGTGTTTCAATCTCAAGATTTGACTGTATGGTAGGCTTTTCAACATTGATTTCGGGTAATGGCTTGTAAAGTGCAACACATTATTTGCATCATTTGGTTTATGGTAAATAGTGGTCCAGATACGGTTTTCTTTGATTTCCATGTCCACATCCAGAAAGTGTAAATGAGGTGACCCTATCTCCATGGTGAACCTGATATTGTTGTGGATGGTGTTCATGTAGTTAAAGAAGGAGTCCAGTTCGTCACGTGTCCCGCACCAGATACCAAAAATGTCATCAATGTATCGCTTCCACATTAGGATCTTGTATGACCATTCAGGGTGGTCCAATACATGTTGATGTTCCAGTCTGTACATAAATGTGTTGGTGTAAACTGGGACCATATAGGAGCCCATAGAGGTGCCAGTTGTCTATAGAAAGAATTTACCTTGAAATCTGACATAGCTGTTGAAAAGTATAATCTCCAGAAATTTCAAGATCAAACTGTTGTTTCCCGTACTGTTAGAGCTATTGGAAATTAACCATTGAACTGCACGTATACCTTCCTCATGAGGAATGGATGTGTATAAGCTACACACATCCATACTGAAGATTATACAGTCGGCACTCAAAGCTGTGATATCATTAATGCAGTTGAGGAAATCGGTTGTATCTCTCAGATATGTAGGGGTGTCTTGAACAAGTTTTTGGAGTGATCTATCCACATAGATAGCAAGTGGGTCGAAGATGCTATCCGATCCAGCTACTATGGGTCTCAACGGAGGGTTGGTAGGGTTCTTGTGGATCTTCGGGAGACCGTAAAAAACGGACGTGATAGGATGTTGGTTCAATAAGAATTCTCCTGTCTTAACGTTGATCCAATTTAGGTCCAATGCTTCTTCGATGGTGCTTTTGATCAGTATCTTGATTTTATTGATGGGGTCTCCATCTAATTTAGAGTAGGTGTTGCCATCATTGAGGAGGGTGAGGCATTTAGATGTATAATCCTTTGTGTCCATTTTTACAATAGCACCCCCTTTATCGGCCGGTTTGATGGTTAATTCTTCGTCTTTGGCTAAGGCTTCAATGTGTTCAAGTTGGCATCTTTTCACATTGCTTGGTGTCGTTTTCTGATCATTGATCCTCTCTAGATCTTTCATCACCATATTCTCAAATAAATTGAGCATAGAATTTTGTGTGTAGGGATCGAAATTGCTCTTCGGGCGAAATTCAAGGGTGTTAGTTTCTGGGGAGGATCGATCCTCATCTATATCTGTGTTAAAAAAGAGCTTAAGTCTTAACTTCCTCAATAGTCTGTGGAAATACACTTTTTCCTCAAAGAGTGTAGTGTTACTGGTCGGTACAAATGATAATCCACGGTTAAGCATATCCGATTGATCGCTTGTAAGATTTTTGTTGGATATATTCACCACCAGGTTTTCAGTCATATGTTTTTTCTTTTGTTTGGACCCTTTCACTCTCCTCGTTTTTCTCTTGACCTGTCTCTTATTCCTAAAAAAACACCACCCGATGCTCCAGGGCTGGCTGGTGTCACAGGGATTATTGTATTTGCAGCGGATTGATCTGTGGAGTCAGTGTCGATGTTCACAGTTTCCTTGTTGGTGGGATGTCATCTGTCCTCTGGTTGAATTGGATCCCCAATGCTGCTACTGCTACTGTCGCTCCCGGAGTTAGGTTTGTTCTGAAAACGGGATTTGCGCTGTTGATCACGGTGATGGTAAAACTCTTGCCACGTGTAGACAATGTCATTGAGGTAATCGAAAGTATTCTTTTGAATTTCCTCAGTTTACGTTGTTCTATATCTTGTTTATATCCCGTGAGTTTTGAATTAATAACAACTAGAAGTGTAGTGAGTTCTTCAGATGTTTTAAACTCACTTAGTTGGGTTTTAAGTGTAGTAAATTTTGTGTCAATTGAAGTTAGGGATTTTGACAGTTCTTCAATGGTCAAGAGTATGAGGTCAAGCGAACATTTGTTTAGAATTTGGTCCCATTTCTCAATGAACGATTTGCATTCACTGCACAAGGTTGGACGTAAATAAACCCTTAGTCCACGGGGTAATACTTTTTTCTCCCAGCAACCCCCACCCTCCAAACATCAATTAGTCTTGACCCCTCTGAATTGAAGGCCAGTGGCAGAGAGTGGCAACACAATGGGAAAAATGTTTTGGGTTCTCATAGAAATGCACTCTGGGAAAATCGTTTTTCACTTATTACCACAGATGTGTTTTGCCACACCTAAAAAGAACAGGCAGGGCTTTGTGGTTTGGGTCAGAGCACAATGGGAACAGAAGATCAATTGCATTGCTCCCACCACACATGCAAAGGGAATACAAGGCTTCACACTTCTAATTTAAAATCATAAATGGGGAATTTCGTTTGCACCCTGCTCACTCACTTGGAAACAGGGTTTTGGGGATCAATTATTTTGGATTCGGGACCCCCCTTTATGTACCAAAGTCAGGAGTTGTCTTACAAATAGTCAATCAAATCTTTATGTCTATAGCGGCTCGAAACACACTGGGAGGAGCTTGTTAGGTTTGAATACTAACAAAACACATCCCGTGATTTCTATAGGGGAATTAATTGATTTACTTTAATTAAATATGCTAAAGGTCTACACAGACAAAAAGGGTATTTTGCTATGGGGAGATATCTACAACGATACTTGAGAAATGCAGGACCTACACAATATATGACTTTGGGATAGTTTTACTTACAGGGGAGGTCTTGCAGTGAGTATCAGGGAACAGCAGGGCACCTCTGGGACAGCAACGGTGTCAGTCAAGGACAGTCCCCTCTGGCCCCTCCAAGTGGTCCCAATCAGCTTCTATGTCTCATTCTCCCTGTCTCCAATGCAAGATTAGGGGCATCTATGCTTGGGTGTTTCTTGCAAGAGTTCAGCAACAGGTTACCTCTCGGGTAAAGTGAAAAAGTCCACGTTTGATTGAAACTGGTCTATTTATAGGGCAAATGACTTCACAAACTTATCATGATTTCCGTGGAAGTGATTGGTTGGTTCTTCACACCTGTGTGCTAATAGGACAAGTAGTTGATGGGTGTGATTTAGAAATGTTGAGGGAGGAGAAAGCTTTGTCATCCCAAATGGACACGTGGGGTTGGCATGTTTAAACTCTGAAAATCTATCAACATGGCAAGCACCCTAATTTTTCGAATCTTCACATGTATGGATATATTTTTAAGAACTACATTTTAAGGCAAATCAGATGATGCTAATCTGAAGTCGGCATGCTCTTCCTGTGAAGAGATACCGTTTTTCTTCATTTACTCAGGAGCCACATCAGTGAAAAATATGATGCTTCATAGTTCCCATGTTAATTGTGTCCTTCACCCTCACACCAACTTTCAAATCTCTTGGAATCATGGGAAGGCCCAAATCAAATTTTCCTTAATAACATCTGGTATTTTTATCACACAAAAAACATTTTGGCCTGGTTCAAAGGGGATTACTGTCACCTTTAATAAAATGCTGGAATGGGTGTTGCAGCATATATGCTGCCCTTTTTTATGCAATACAATGTATTCTTCTATTAATCAAAACCCAGCTTCACAGACCTCGCTCACTCTAGCCCTCACCTTTGTCCCGCTAAGTTTCATGTATCCATAAACATTTGACCTGCCAGATGCTGGCTCATGTTTATCTTAAATTATCTCTCCTTGGCCTCCCAATGGTCCTGGCTGTGCACATTCTGTGGGAGTTGTGACTTCACGGTCACTTCTGCTGAAAAACAGGCAGGTCTTTATCTATTTCCGCTGTGGTTTCGATCAATGGAAGTGTATTTCTTTGTATTTTTAAGCAATGGACCTGATTGATTGTTGACAACAAAACTTCCATCACCGGGACAAGAAGAGGAAAGGTCTTTGCAGTTAAAGTGTCATTTCAGTAGAAATGTCCAGCTGCATGTACAATTCTGCAAGAAATTACTTATAAACTACCACACAATGCATTTTACATGAAGCATTTTATAAGGCACCCGGGCTTTATATCCATGGGTAATGTATTTCTTTACTCTCACAGTTGCAAAAGACATAAGTATCACTTCTGGATTGTCCATACGCAGGGCCGTTATATGAGATAACCATGTTCACCTTTAAACCAAGTGGGCACTTCTCTTTGCATACTGTCAGTGGATGAAGAAAAAGGAAGTTCTTTTATTTCTTATAATTGCAATAAGCTTGGTTTCACTTGAGATTTCTGGAACACAATCTGGTATTACATTGAAGTTAATGTACACTCTGCTATCTGTCTCTTTAAGTAAAATGTGCAGCTCTCCATGGATTTAGTAAAACAGCATTTTCAGTTACGTGTATTTCCCTTTCCTTGCTGAAATGCACTACACATAACTTTGCACTTTTGAACTTCCTAGCATATGTCTCCATCATTTGAGATTAAGGCCTGTCTTTAGTTCAATAGGCCTCATGTAAATCACCATGTCTGTGCTGGCTTTAAACTTCAATGGGACACTACAAATCAGTCTGGCCTATTGATTTCTGCAACACAGTAGCTATATTTTACCCCACAGAATTAAAGGGTCCAATATCATGAAGAAAAAAATCCTTGGGTAATGAATCAGTCATTATTAAAATGCTAAGAAAAGAATTTAAAATTTGAATTGACAAGGGTATTGATGATCTTAATGGGTTAATGATAACTTTAGAAGCCACAGTCACTCCCTGGCTGTGGCAGGAAGGTGAGAGTCCAGGGTGATATAGAGTAGAGACTTTCTTTCTCAGTTCATCATTACTCTGAATGTGCTCTGGCAGGTTGATCTCCCACAGCCCATGATGATATAGCCCAGTGATGGATTCCATTCCAGTATGCAAATTCCTGTGTGTCTTTTCAAGTCAGTGAGGCTAGAGTTTGTTTTCAAGAAGCTTGCCATCACTTATGGCTTCCTATTTTAGGAACGTTGGAAATAATGATGTGTCTTCTGTCCTTTACTTGGGCCATTGATTTTTGGTTTCCAATTTCTGGTATTTCCTCTTTTAGTCTAACTGTTTTGCCTGCATTCAGGCATGGATCTGGGAGAAAAGTTGTGGCACTTGTATCCAGAGTTCCCATGTTCACTGTGGTACTTCCAGATACCGAGTTCGACTGGAGTTTGGCTTTTGGGCAGCTTGAGCAGGGATGAGATTTCACCAAAATGCATGGGGTAGCATAAGTTGCTTTACATGACCCTTGACCTCTGATGACATCACAGGAAGTGATGTTGCTTGACCCTGCCCCCAAGTGACATCACGGGAAGTAATGGGACATAACCTTTCACCCCCTGCGAAAACAGGAATCATATAGTATTGTTCATCAGTACACTAAGAAAAATATGGTTACTATACAACTATAATAGGATATACATTTCATACAAGAATGGATCACCATATGTATGGTTAATAGCAGTGTGTTTCGCCCATATTACCAAATTACTGTGAATGTAAGCAGACATCCAACAAAAAAACCTGGACTATTGTACATCACTCGGGCTAAACTGTAAACAAACAGAGAATCTTGAAGAGTCCTAAACGACAAAGTGCAGACATCCAGTGCCTGACAAATGTCTGGCCACAGACTGCAAACAGCAACTGACCAACACAAGTCCAACCAGAAGACAATTAAAGGCTGTACCACTTCATGCTTTTCGACTTGGACAATACACGCAGTTGTTCTTTTGTCAATAGTGCACTTTAACCATTGCACAGCAACCCGCTCCCGCCAGCCACCCAGAGTCTGAATATCCCCCAACCATTTTCACCACAGGCATTGCATCATGCACCGTGATTCGCTAATGGCCCTCTATTAATACATTTAAATGTCTGGCACCCTCCAACACCTTACACCTCCAATTCTTTGCTCCAACACCTTCATGTTTACACCGTTCCACCCTCCAGCAACTTATGTCTCCAGCATTCTCCAACACCATCAACCTCAAGAAAACTAGCCACTTCCATCTCCAGAAACCTTCTTCAACACCCAAACAGTGTGAGTCTCAATTACCCTCCTTAAACACCTTAAATCTGCATTCAATGAATTTCAACTCTCTTACAACACTTAACGTCTCAAACACTCTCTCCCGACATCAGTAAGTCAATAGTACAACATCTTAAGCCCCAGTAAAAGCCTCCATGACATTTAGCCTACAGGCACACTCCTCAAACCCAGAGCTGTGCCTGTGGTTATGAAGGATTCAAAACCTTCCAGCCATCACCTTTTTGTTTTGCTTATTTGGTATGTAACCCAGACTTTTCTTTGTTAGAAGGGAGGTAGAGGGGAAGGATGTGTTGTAGGTGACGTAATTGCAGGTTTTTTAAATTTGAAAATACATAAATACATAAATTACATTGGCCATAGAAATGGCCCATTTCATTATTTTCTTTGGTCCTTTATATGTTGCCTAATGCCAGCCTCCTACAGCTTCTAAGCACCAGAACAGGAACTGAATCCATGTTTCATTGCATTCTCTTGTTCCCAAAGCAAGTGTGTGGCACCTGAGCTATCCTGCCAAATATATATATTGTTTTTCTTGAGGAAGCAGCAGATGGTTCACTTCAAAGGCGGAGAGCAACCTCATGTAAATTAATGATCTCACCTTGAGTCTTCCTACAGTGTGCCTGTCATGCAGGTCTGGTCGATCACTCCATCCTGATCAGCCGTCACTCTGCTGCGGTGATCTCTGGCTCTGTTCTCCCATTGTTTCACTCTTTTCTTTCTGAATATATCCTTGATATGTTGGAGCATTCACGAAATGTATAATATTCCATCTTGGCACCCCTAACCCTGACTTGTTTCATTAAAGGTGGCATGAGTAGCTACATTAAAAAAATGCACATTGATTGATTGGCTGCCGCTGTAGTTATTCTGGGCACTTGTGGTCTATGTAAGGCCTCCATGAGGCTATCATATGACTAGGCTGAAGAAAGCTGTGTGGACTATTAAGGCAATTAGACTGCAAGTTGGGAGTGGAACCTATTCCCTTGACACTGTTTATTTCTCTTCTTTTCTCCTGATGTTCTCCATTAGTGAATTTAACTTTCCTTCACTATTCTGAAACATGTCAGAGAATGGGTCTAAAAACCTATCTTCAACTGCCCCTTCATCAATTGAGATTGAGACCTTTATTTTCCCACTTCCACTTACAAGTCATGTACTCAAATGTACCTCAAAGGTGCCTTTTGCCTTGTCACTCTTTTTCCTTCATCCTTTTGTGATTCTTGGCTTTATTATAATGTCACAGTCCTTGGTTAGTGTTAATGGTTCCACTGTGTTTTCATGATAGAGTGGACAGTCCTAACATTGGCGGATAGGTCATTGCACAGTAAACCTCCAGGCTCTGCAGTCCTGACTTTCTAATAAACATTTCATTTTTCTTTGGCCCCAGATTCGAGGACCTGTGCCCATTTTCTCCGGTAGTTGATTCATGGGATCCTTTGTGGATGATATAGGCCACTTTGTACTTATAAATGCTGGTATCTTTCCTTCCATAAAAATATATTCTCTGCATACTCGTTTGGAGATTGTCTTGTGTTTCTGTAGGGTTAATGTAGGGACGTGGGTTCAGCTTGCGGGGAGGGGGAAATGACTAATGCTTCCTAGAGCACACACGCTCAGCGCCGAGGCCATATCTTACAAATGTGCAACTACTCCGATCCGCTAGTAATATCATTTTTCACCTTAACCAAGGCCTAAAATGCTGCATGCAACGATGTCTTCTTCAAAACAGGAACAGAAATACAGTGGGAACACGTCGCTGAGCAACAGCAGTGCAGGCTTTTAGAAATGAATTATCTATCTGTAGGAGACTGGCTACCCCTCCCTTATATTTTATGCACACTCGTGGGCCCACACCTTTTTACTTTTTTAACTGTTTATCCCCTTTTTTGGTAAACAGCTCAGAAAAGAGACTGCATAACATGCATTGATATGAGCGTTTATTCAATACCGACATTGTTTTACAGCGATATAAACACAATTTAAAACCACTATAATCAGCAACGTATCAAAATACCTGTTCAAACAAATTTTTTGACAAGGCAAATGAATTCAATTGATGGGATGTTACCTGGGGGTTAGTATACAGTGATTCTGCACACTTGTACGAAAAACCACAATGCAGCAAAAGTAATTTGTATGCATACATACTCGTAGATCAACTAAATTGAGGTAAAATGTGCAACTGTAATTACTTGTGACAGTTCTATTACAGTTATTTGACAACTCAATCAATTCACTGCTTCATTGTGCATTTATCATTTCTGGGAACAATGAATAAACCAAGATGTGTTTTTTCTTGTAGGTCGACAAGTGTTTCGGCTTTTAGACTGTCATGCACTTGAACCCACATGCTCACTTATTATATTATTAGAGCCATCTTCAAGACATACAAGTTATTCTGTTACATGATTAATCAGCCGGGAAGCCCCACATCTCCTACTAAAATATAGAAAGAGTGTGTAAATTACGACCAACATATATGCGTCTCGCACCTTTACAAACGTGGTAAAGTGATATTCTAAGTTAAAAAAAAAGAGTAAAAAAGGTGTGATACCTTTGAAATAAGGCAGATGACACAGGGATTAGGAGACGGTTTCTTTAGCCCACAGAAGATTATTCTCTTTAAGACGGATACATCAAAAGGGACTGATTGTTTGTCCTCTGTAAGACAACATTCAATATTGTCACTTATTATGCTTATTTGCTGTTTGTACTTTGATATAAAAATAAAGTTTAATTAGTTATCAAATCAATGTAATGAATAAGAGAATGGTGTAGGAGACTTTCTCAATCCTCTATTGTAATACTTCTTGATCTCCCTGCTGCATTTCATACTGTTGATCCCACGGTTCATTTTTGCCCTCTCTCTCTTTTGGATTCTATGGGTCTGTCCTGCAATTGTGTCAATCTTATTTAGGAAATCAAACATTTCCGGTCTCTTGGGCTATCAAATGCTTGTCCACATTTCCCTTTCAATATAGTATTCCTGAAGATGCTGTCCTTGGAGCTCTTTTGTATTCATTTTTCACTATTCCCCCTCTTCTATTGTTGCTTCTTTGTGGCTTTATTGTCACTTCTTTGCCAAACATTCCTAGGCCTTTATGTCTTTTCCTTCTTTTTGTGACTCTCTGCACTCTACTCTCACAGCTTGTCTTTACCTTGCAAAGCATCCAAAAGTTGGGTGCTGTTGCCTTCCCTTACTATTTCCTCTCCTCTTTCCCCGCAAATGCTTTCCTTTCTCCCTTCTTTTCTCAAGTATTCCCCCTCTGCTCCTAATCTGGGTGAGATCTTTGACTCTTCTTTGACTTTCTCTCTGTATACATCTAAGATGCAATGCTCTTGTCACTTTCAGCTGTATAACATTGCAAAAGCCTGCTCTTGCTTTTCCTTCCATGCTACCAATCAGCTGATTACTTCTTCTAATTTCTCTTGTCTTTTCTACTGTCCTACTCTTTTTAATTAGGCTTCCTTCTTATCAGCTTGCACCACTTCATCCCCTTTACAGCTCCACATTATGTATACTATTTGCTCTTCCTTCTCGACCTTCTGTTACTAGTACTACTTCTCTTCTCTCCGTCAGCTGGCTCTTCTTTCATTCCCGCCTTCTTTTTCATTGTCTTTGTACCATCTTCAAGTGTATATTCAGCCCTTGTCTCTATTTATCGAGCTTCTCAATCTTTGCTTTCTGAATCTCATTTTCGTTTTACTGTTCCAAACCCCCCACTCCCCTCTACCCCCCTGTGCACACGGGGTGTGCAGGCTCTGGCTTGCATACTGCTTATGATTTAGTGTTATGGACCTATAATAGTGAAACCTAAGGGAGCCAACTATGAGAGTATCTGATGATAACAATGCTCCTTATTTATTGCCAGGTATTCACAACATGTTCTAGCTGGTACCATTATTTGGCCAGGTAGTCCCATTATTGCTGTAACTGGAAAATTCCTATTTCATGCCTACATAAAAGCAAACACGTTTGCGAATGCTTGTTTGGTTTCCTCTAGGTGGTCACTGATCAAGTGGCTGACACAATGCTAAGGTCATGTCCCAGTCACCCCAGTCTCTTTCTTTCTTTCATAACCAGGCTGGAGCAGACACTATAGGGAAATTGATACTGGGACTAGCCTGCTTCTCTGTGAAGTCTCAGCTCACTGCTAAGGACCATTAAAATGCCAAAGCCCCTCATTACATGCCTAATCTGAAATAAACAGCTGCATAACTTAAACCTTTTTTTAACCTAATGTTGACTTGTCTGTGACGTGTCTGATTTGTTGATATGGAATCTATGTGTTCAAAAAATGCTTGCACATCTTATTCTGGTTACGTATGGCAGGGAAATGCGTGCGTGCGTACGTGATGCAAGGACTTCTTTTGTATGCAGACTATAGGGCAGGATACAGCTTGTCGCATGTGAGTTGTTAAATAATAAGCTAGTCCTGGGTTTCAAGCTGATGTCATTTTCGATTTAAGTGCTTGTGCTCCTGAAGCTAGGATGTCGTTTTACAATTGTTTATTTTATTGCTTATTTTTTATTTTATTTTTTTTATTTATTTGCATTTATGAAGTGCACAGAGCTGCCCTGAGGCATGTGGCGCTGTTACAGAAGGCTTGAGCTTAACATAGGTAGGATGTAACAGTCGGTAACAGTAGTACAATGACAAAGAGGCATGGGTTATACTTTACTTTGGTTACAGTGCAAGTATAACCGTGCATGTTTGGTAAGAAAAAACAGCGGAATAGAAAGGTTTTTAGGTTTTTGCCAAAGGTAGTGTATTATTCTACATTCCTTAGTGAGGTTGGCAGGGCATTCCAATTTTTGGGTGCAAGGTGTTGGAAGCTGGACCCTCCAGCTCTAGTTCTTTTGAACATGGGAACATAGATTTGGTTAGCGCGGTGTTGTCTAGTGGGTCTGTTGGAGGTGTTGAGGGTGATTCTTTCTGAGAGATACGGTGGGGCGACTGAAGTAAGGCACCTATGTGTGATGGCCATTGCTTTGAAGAGTGTGCGTTCCTTTACTGGTAACCAATGGGCATCTTTCCTAGCTCCAGAGATGTGTTCTCTTTTTGGGATGGTCAGCGCTGCCCTGAGCGCGTTGTTTTGCGTGATTTGGAGTTTTTTTAAATTGCTGGCGGAGGTACCTAGAAAAGGGCATTATAGTAGTCCAGTTTGGTACCTATTGTGGCTCTGGCGATGGATAGGCAATTTTTGGTGTAGAGGAAAGGTTTGACTGCGTTGATCACCTTGGTGGTGAGTGCTGAGGAGGAGGCTGTGGCGTTGACCTGGCGAGACATGAATAGTGAGGCATCTAGGTGAACACCTAGTGTTTTGACAGTCTTAGAGACTGTGATGATGGAGTTATCGATGTTAAAGGATTTATATTGTGGAGGGAGTTTGTTGAGAGTTTCGCTGGTCCCTACTATGAGGATCTCGGTTTTATCCCCATTTAAGCAGAGGCCGTTGGCAGCCATCCAGGTTTGGATGGCTGTGTAGATTTTAGTTAAGGCTGACATATCTTCATCATAGGTCCCGGTTAGTAGGAGTTTTATCTGTGTGTCGTCCACGTAATTGATGTACGCTATGTTACGAAAGTCGAGGTCATTAAAGAGTGGAAGGGTGAATATATTGTAGAGTGTAGGGGCAGTGCAGGAGCCCTGCGGGACGTCGCAGTGGATGATGGTGGGAGTTGCCGAGGCAGTGTCTGAGAAGACCTTAATGAGTCTACCATTTAGGAACGAGGCCACCCTAGCGATAGCTTCTGGAGAGAAGTGTGCTTCATTTTTTAGGTGCATGCCTAGAATAGCATGGTTGACAAGGTCAAAGGTGGTGGACAGATCCAGTAGGAGAAGGAGTGCCGATTTGCCTTCGTCCATGATGTCCCCAAGTTGTATTGTTAAGTCGATTAGGGCTGACTCTGTCCCGTGGCCCGGTCGGAATCCTGACTGTCTTTTACCTAGGATATGGTTGGTTTCAAGATATTCCTGGATTTGCGTGTAAGCAACTTTATCCAGGATCTTGAGCAGGAAGGGCACGGTGGTGATGGGTCTGTAGTTATTAGCGATTTCTGGCTCAAGAGTAGGTTTTTTAGAAGGGGGCGAACCCAAGCTTCTTTTAGACTGTCTGGAACTGTGTTGGTGTTGAAGGAGGCGTTAATGAAGGATTTGAGAAAGGGGGCGAGTGTTTCACTGCAGTCTTTAATGAGACTAGCTGGACAGGGGTCTCCTTTACAGTTGGATGGTTTAATTTTGTTCATTATCTTAATGACTTCCTGTTCTGTTACTTCCCTGAATTTGAAGAGGGAGGTGGGGGCTTTAGTGGAGGGAGGCACTGCACTGGGGGTGGGCACTGGACCAGCAGTGGTGGTTGTTTGGAGGTGCTGTGATAGGTATTTGTGGTGCTCCTTAATTTTGGTTTGTAGGAGTTCGATTTTATCCAATAGGGCGGCTCGTATTGAGTTACACCAGGTCTGATCTTCAACTATGTCTTGTGATTTGATGGCTGGTGTGGTAAGTTCTTTGAAAATGGAGAAGAGTTCTTTGGATTCGGAGCTAGCATTAGCAATTCTTTCATTGTAGGAGGCTAACTTGGCTATGACTATGGCTTTTTATATTGAGAGGTGATGGTTTTGTATGCGGAGAGGGTGGCTGGGGAGGGTGATTTCTGCCAAGTGTTCCGTGCTTTTCTTTTCTGAGAGTGGAGTTGTTTAAGTTCAGGGGAGAACCAAGTGTTTGAGTGTCTCACTGTTTTGGCTTTTTTGTTCTGTAGTGGGGCAATGGTGTCTACGGCAGTGCTTATGGTGCTCTTAAAGATGTCTGCTAATACTGACGGGTCGGAGGACTTAAGGTCGGTTGTGAGGGTGCTGAGATGTGGTGTGATCTTGTCTTTGGTAAGATTTTTAGCGTATCTTGCCAGCACTGGGGGGATGGGGATGGGCTTTTTGGTTTTAGATGCGGCTGGGATGAGGAAGTGAATGAGGTGGTGGTCTGACCAAGGAATTGCGGTGATGGAGCTTATTTCGATGTGGCAGTTGTGGTCGGCTAGCCAATCCAGGATGCAGCCTTTGGTATGGGTGGGTGAGGTTATCTTTTGGTCAAAGCCTAGTTCTTTTAGGGCTAGTGAGAGAGATTTGGCTGCTTATCCTTTTTGTCGTTGTAGCCTAAGTTAAGGTCATCAAAACGTATGCTTTTAGAGGTGAGTTTTAGGTTTTCTGTTAGGCGATGTAGAAGGTTTTCATGCAACTCCAATAGTGGGCCGGGTGGGCGGTAAACAAGGTTGATGGTGATGGTGGAGTTAGGGGTGAGGGCGATTTTTATAGCAAGGGAATCTGTGGTATCACCCAGGTTGGAGGTGGTTTGTCCGGCCTCTAGGTGGTCTGTCAGTATGAGTTCTACCCCCCCTGCCACTGAGGAGAGGCGGTCTTGCCTGATGATGGAGTAGCACTGTGGGATGGCAAGGTTGAGGGCTGGCCCAGCGGCGCTGTGAAGCCAGGTCTCTGTGATGGCTAGGATGTCAAGGTCCAGGTTGATGAGGAGTTCGTGGATTTCAGTGGCATTATCGGGGATGGACCTAGCGTTAATAAGGGCACACTGTAGGTTGTGTGGGGTCTTGGATGATGAGAGGGTGGAGTTGTGTGGTGCCGGTGAGGCGGGGTTGGTATGTACCAGGACTGTAGTAGGTATGGATGGTTTGGCCGTGCAGGTATCGATTTTTGTGGTATTGGGAGAGTTGGGTGGTGCTTGGTGAGTGGTGCATTGGTGTCTAGAGCGGAGTCCCAGGAGTTGGTTCCTGATGCTGGTGGGTGTGGTGTATGATGTTATGGTGGGAGGTGGATCGGTGGCTGTGATGTTGCTTTTAGCGAAGAAGGAGGGTAGAAAATAGGTGGGGGGGGATGTTGGAGGGGAAGGAGGGGAGTGTGGCTGGTGGGCTGGTTGCCTGAAGGTGACGCATGGTGAGCATAGGGGTTGTGATTAGATGGCAATGCAGGTGGATGCTGGTACAGTAAGGTGCAGACTCTGCAGTCAAGGCAGTACAGGCTGGTGCTAAGTGCAGCATGGGATGACAATGGGTGCAACTAGGTGTAAAAGCACAGCAATCAGGGCAGTACAGGTATCAGTGGCAGTGAAAGGTAGTCAGAGAGGGGTGCCACTAGTAAAAGGCGCAAAACATAGTAATCCAGGGCAGTAGAGGCGAGTTCAAAGTGCAGCACACAATGGCAGTGGGTACAGCTAGGAGCAAAACATACCAATCAAAAAAGCAATACAGGTGAGTGCAAAGTGCAGCACAGGATGGCAAAGGGTGCAACTAGGTGTGAAGCACAGCAATCAGGGCAGTACAGGCATCAATGGCAGTGTAGGTAGTCAGAGAAGGTGTGCACAAGGAGCGAGTCGCACAATAGCCGGGTGCTAAATGCGAATCTTAGACGGCAAGGCAAATGCTAGATGAATCGGAGAGGTTGAATACAGTAATATATAGCACACATTATATAGTCAATATATGAGCACCATACGCATAAGGGGTGAGCAGTACTTAGGTACCTGAGGGTGCGTAGCGCTGTATAAGTGTTCAGGCGGGCAGCATCAGCAGATCTTTAGAGCGTAAGTGGACAGAAGTGATAAGCAATAATATATAAAATGTGATGGCCGGAGCTCAGAGGGACGGTCTGGGAGAGCACATGCACAGGTCCTGTGAAGGCGAATGCATTAGCACGGGGGGTGAGGGGTCGAGTAGGTCAATATAGTAGAACGACGTGGGTCTTAATGTAGCTGGGCGTTCCATCCGGATATAGAGGCACAGTGCATGTGTTCAGAGGGGCGATGGATGAGAAAAGAAAATAGAACAACCGGACCGAAACACGTGCCTGGGGATGCTGTTGGTACTCTTGTTCAGAGGAGAATTGCCTAGCATTTCGGTGCTGGACTGCCCCATGGCAGGACAAAGACTGATATGTTTGGGATATTTCTTCTCTGTGAAAGATAGTGAGCTGAAGACTCTGGGTAAGTCTCTCGTAACCAGGACTAATGTCTGGCAGAGAGACTCCCAGGATCCCCCTTGTCAATTTGCCCTTAGTGTAGGCCAGGGGGGGTGCACAACTGATTTTGACAGAGGGCCGAAAGTACCTTACATGAGGGCTATAGTGGGCTGAAAAGTAAATGTGGGCGGGGCAGTAGGCGGGGCGTGGCAGGAGGCTTTTTCAACCCCCAATTTGTATTAAACACATGGAAAAAGAATGTTTTTGAGGGGTAACTATTTTTATTTGCATTTCAAACTTACATTTTGTACTGCACATTTTCCATTGTTATAATTTATTTCTATTTAGTTATTGTATATTGTCTGTTTAATTAAATTATATATATTTTATTGACCCTTGTTTGGACATTCCGTTATTTTGGACTGCTATAGTTTGCTGTTTGGGTTGCCCAAGAGGAGTATGGCCTTCGTTGAGTCAGGTTTCCTCAAAAAGCAAAGGATGTACATCTCCTAACTGTGCCTGTTTTAGCTTTATTATTGGGTTCACTCTTGGAGTGCAACACTATGCCCCATGGCTCCCACCCCCAACCAAACACTATGCCCCATGGCCTCCTCAACACCCCCAACCAAACCCTATGCCCAATGGCCCCCTCAACCCCAACCAAACATTATGCCCCATGGCCCCTACCCCTCAAGCAAACACTATGCCCCATGGCCGCCTCACCCCCAACCAAACACTATGCCCCATGGCCCCTACCCCTCAAGCAAGCACTATGCCCCATGTCCCTCACCCCAACCAAACACTATGCCCCATGGCTCCAACCCCCAACCAAACACTATGCCCCATGGCCCCCTCACCCCCAACCAAACACTATGCCCCATGGCTCCCTCAACCCCCAACCAAACACTATGCCCCATGGCCCCCCTACCCCCAACTAAACACTGTGCCCCATGGCTCCCACCCCCAACCAAACACTATGCCCCATGGCCCCCTCACCCTCAACCAAACACTATGCCCCATGGCCCCTACCCCTCAAGCAAACACTATGCCCCATGTCCCTCACCCCAACCAAACACTACGCCCCATGGTCCCCTCACCCCCAACCAAACACTATGCCCCATGGCCCCTACCCCTCAAGCAAACACTATGCCCCATGTCCCTCAACCCAACCAAACACTATGCCCCATGGCTTCCACCCCCAACCAAACACTATGCCCCATGGCCCCCTCACCCCCAACCAAACACTATGCCCCATGGCCCCCTCGCCCCCAACCAAACACTATGCCCCATGTCTCCCTCAACCCCCAACCAAACACTATGCCCCATGGCCCCCTCACCCCCAACTAAACACTATGCCCCATGGCTCCCACCCCAACCAAACACCATGCCCCATGGCTTCTCACCCCTAACCAAACACTATGCCCTATGGCCCCTACCCCTCAAGCAAACACTATGCCCCATGTCCCTCACCCCAACCAAACACTATGCCCCATGGCCCCCTCACCCCCAACCAAACACTATGCCCCATGGCCCCCTCACTCCCAACCAAACACTATGCCCCATGGCACCCCACTACTCAAGCAAACACTATGCCCCATGTCCCTCACCCCAACCAAACACTATGCCCCATGGCCCCCTTACCCTCAACCAAACACTATGCACCATGGCTCCCTCAACCCCCAACCAAACAATATGCCCCATGGCTCCCACCCCCAACCAAACACTATGCCTCATGGCCCCCTCACCCCTAACCAAACACAATGCCCCATGGCTCCCTCAACCCCCAACCAAACACTATGCCCCATGGCCCCCTCACCCCCAACCAAACACTATGCCTCATGGTACCTACCCCTCAAGCAAACACTATGCCCCATGTCCCTCACCCAACCAAACACTATGCCCCATAGCCCCCTCCCCCCCAACCAAACACTATGCCCCATGTCCCTCACCCCAACCAAACACTATGCCCCATGGCCCGTCACCCCCAACCAAACACTATGCCCTATGGCTCCCTCAACCCCCAACCAAACACTATGCCCCATGGCCCCCTCACCCCTAACCAAACACTATGCCCCATGGCTCCCACCCCCAACCAAACACTATGCCCCATGGCCCCCTCAACACCCCCAACCAAACACTATGCCCCATGGCCCCCTCACCCCCAACCAAACACTATGTCCCATGGTCCCTACCCCTCACGCAAACACTATGCCCCATGTCCGTCACCCCAACCAAACACTATTCCCCATGGCCCCCTCACCCCCAACCAAACACTATGCCCCATGTCCCCTACCCCTCAAGCAAACACGATGCCCCATGTCCCTCACCCCACCAAACACTATGCCCCATGGCTCCCACCGCCAACCAAAAACTATGCCCCATGGCCCCCTCACCCTCAACCAAACACTATGCCCCATGGCTCCCTCAACCCCCAACCAAACACTATGCCCCATGGCCCCCTCACCCCCAACTAAACACTATGCCCCATGGCTCCCACCCCCAACCAAACACTATGCCCCATGCCCCCCTCACTCCCACCCAAACACTATGCCCCATGGCCCCTACCCCTCAAGCAAACACTATGCCCCATGTCCCTCACCCCAACCAAACACTATGCCCCATGGCCCCTCACCCCCAACCAAACACTATGCCCCATGGCCCCTAACCCTCAAGCAAACACTATGCCCCATGTCCCTCACCCCAACCAAACACTATGCCCCAGGGCCCCCTCACTCCCAACCAAACACTATGCCCCATGGCCCCCTCACTCCCAACCAAACACTATGCCCCATGGCCCCCACCCCTCAAGCAAACACTATGCCCCATGTCCCTCACCCCAATCAAACACTATGCCCCATGGCCCCCTCACCCCCAACCAAACACTATGCCCCATGGCTCCCTCAACCCCCAATCAAAAACTATGCCCCATGGCCCCCTCACCGCGATCCAAACAATATGCCCCATGTCTCCCATCCCCAACCAAACACTATGCCCCATGGCCCCTTCACCCCCAACCAAACACTATGCCCCATGCCTCCCTCAACCCCCAACCAAACACTATGCCCCATGGCCCCCTCACTCCCAACCAAACACTATGCCCCATGGCCCCCACTACTCAAGCAAACACTATGCCCCATGTCCCTCACCCCAACCAAACACTATGCCCCATGGCCCCGTTACCCTCAACCAAACACTATGCACCATGGCTCCCTCAACCCCCAACCAAACAATATGCCCCATGGCTCCCACCCCCAACCAAACACTATGCCTCATGGCCCCCTCACCCTAACCAAACACTATGCCCCATGGCTCCCTCAACCCCCAACCAAACACTATGCCCCATGGCCCCCTCACCCCCAACCAAACACTATGCCTCATGGTACCTACCCCTCAAGCAAACACTATGCCCCATGTCCCTCACCCCAACCAAACACTATGCCCCATAGCCCCCTCCCCCCCAACCAAACACTATGCCCCATGGCCCCTACCCCTCAAGCAAACACTATGCCCCATGGCTCCCAGCCCCAACCAAACACTATGCCCCATGCCCCCTTCACCCCCAACCAAACTCTATGCCCCATGGCCCTCTCACTCCCAACCAAACACTATGCCCCATGGCCCCCACCCCTCAAGAAAACACTATGCCCCATGTCCCTCACCCCAACCAAACACTATGCCCCATGGCCCGTCACCCCCAACCAAACACTATGCCCTATGGCTCCCTCAACCCCCAACCAAACACTATGCCCCATGGCCCCCTCACCCCAAACCAAACACTATGCCCCATGGCTCCCACCCCCAACCAAACACTATGCCCCATGGCCCCCTCATACCCCCAACCAAACACTATGCCCCATGGCCCCCTCACCCCCAACCAAACACTATGTCCCATGGTCCCTACCCCTCAAGCAAACACTATGCCCCATGTCCGTCACCCCAACCAAACACTATTCCCCATGGCCCCCTCACCCCCAACCAAACACTATGCCCCATGTCCCCTACCCCTCAAGCAAACACGATGCCCCATGTCCCTCACCCCAACCAAACACTATGCCCCATGGCTCCCACCGCCAACCAAAAACTATGCCCCATGGCCCCCTCACCCTCAACCAAACACTATGCCCCATGGCTCCCTCAACCCCCAACCAAACACTATGCCCCATGGCCCCCTCACCCCCAACTAAACACTATGCCCCATGGCTCCCACCCCCAACCAAACACTATGCCCCATGCCCCCCTCACTCCCAACCAAACACTATGCCCCATGGCCCCTACCCCTCAAGCAAACACTATGCCCCATGTCCCTCACCCCAACCAAACACTATGCCCCATGGCCCCTCACCCCCAACCAAACACTATGCCCCATGGCCCCTAATCCTCAAGCAAACACTATGCCCCATGTCCCTCACCCCAACCAAACACTATGCCCCAGGGCCCCCTCACTCCCAACCAAACACTATGCCCCATGGCCCCCTCACTCCCAACCAAACACTATGCCCCATGGCCCCCACCCCTCAAGCAAACACTATGCCCCATGTCCCTCACCCCAATCAAACACTATGCCCCATGGCCCCCTCACCCCCAACCAAACAATATGCCCCATGTCTCCCATCCCCAACCAAATACTATGCCCCATGGCCCCTTCACCCCCAACCAAACACTATGCCCCATGCCTCCCTCAACCCCCAACCAAACACTATGCCCCATGGCCCCCTCATCCCCAACCAAACACTATGCCCCATGGCCCCTACCCCTCAAGCAAACACTATGCCCCATGTCCCTCACCCCAACCAAACACTATTCCCCATGGCCCCCTCACCCTCAACCAAACACTATGCCCCATGGCCCCTACCCCTCAAGCAAACACTATGCCCCATGTCCCTCACCCCAACCAAACACTATGCCCCATGACTCCCACCCCCTACCAAACACTATGCCCCATGGCCCCCTCACCCCCGACCAAACACTATGCCCCATGGCCCCCTCACCCCCAACCAAACACTATGCCCCATGGCCCCCTCACTCCCAACCAAACACTGTGCCCCATGGCCCCCACCACTCAAGAAAACACTATGCCCCATGTCCCTCACCCCAACCAAACACTATGCCCCATGGCCCGTCACCCCCAACCAAACACTATGCCTCATGGCTCCCTCAACCCCCAACCAAACACTATGCCCCATGGCCCTCTCACCCCCAACCAAACACTATGCCCCATGGCCCCCACCCCTCAAGCAAACACTATGCCCCATGCCCCCCAACCAAACACTATGCCCCATGGCTCCCACACCCACCAAACATTATGCCCCATGGCCCCCTCACCCCCAAACAAACACTATGCCCCATGGCTCCCTCAATCCCCAACCAAACACTATGCCCCATGGCCCCCTCACCCCCAACCAAACACTATGCCCCATGGCCCCTACCCCTCAAGCAAACACTATGCCCCATGGCTCCCACCCCCAACCAAACCGCTATGCCAATTTGGCAAACTCTTAAACATGCACCCATACAGACCCAAACCCCCCACTCCCCAACTCAGCAGACAAACTCTCAAGCATGCACCCATACAGACCCAAACCCCCCACCCCCAAATCAGCACACTCTCAAACAAGCACCCATACAGACCCGAACCCCCACCCCCCCAAATCAGCACACAAACTCTCAAGCATGCACCCATACAGACCCATACCCCCCACCCCACAACTCAGCACACACATTCAAGCATGCACCCATACAGACCATCAGCATACAAACTAGCAAGCATGCACACATACAGACCCTGCATCTCAACATACACCGCACTTTCACTCCAAAATAAACATTATGCACACCCGACACCCCCACATCTCAACATACACAACACAAACATTCAAAACCAAACATTCATACACATCCGACACCCCCCACCCCCGCATCCCAACATACACAACACAAACATTCAAAAACAAACATTCATGCACATCTGACACCTCCCCACCCCCGCATCTCAACATACACAACACAAACATTCAAAACCACACATTCATGAACATCCGACACCAACCACCCCCGCATCTCAACATACACAACACAAACATTCAAAAACAAACATTCATGCACACCCGACACCCCCCAACCCCGCATCTCAACATACACAACACAAACATTTAAAAACAAACATCCAGGCACACCCGACATCCCCCCCACCCTCATCTCAACATACACAACACAAACATACAGCAAAACAGACCCGACACACAAACACAAACAGACCACTTACCAGAGACGTGCTGGAAGGCAGGTAAACTGTAACGCTGGCGAGGTAACTGGAATCGTATTAGGGCTGGCGTGGTCCAAGGCTGAAATGCCTTCCGGCATCAAGCCTTACAGACCACACCAGCCGTAGTGCTGGCACTCCATTGGTGCAGCACACATGCACTACGTGTCTCGTAGGAGCGATGTGGTGTGTGTGCACTGAACCAATGAGGGCCAGTGTTTTGTCCGGCCCGGAAGTCAACAAAGACTTTCCTAATGGAGGGCGGCCGATGCTGCTTGAGGGCCGCCCTCCATTAGGAAAGTCTTTGTGCCTCGCGGGCTGGACAAAAAGGCATGGCGGGCTGCAACTGGCCCGCGGGCCGTATGTTGTGCACCCATGGTGTAGGCCCTTCATGGGGGAGGCCCGGCTTTTGCCTTCCGGTCTTGCGTGCGCACGGAAATGGCGTTCTACAGCCAATCCGCTAGTGCGAGCGTTGCTAGGCAACGTTAAACAAAAACAATGGTGGACAGCACCATTTTGACTAGTGTGCTCCTCGTGGGTAATGGCTACCTGATCAGCAAGTGTTGCTGGATCAAGGTGTGGTGTCAATCCTGGTCAGCTCGGGGAGATGGTCGAGAGGCGCTACCGTAGGTTGATGCTTACCCGCATGGGTCAGGCACTCGATGATGTTGGGCTGCTTCCTGCATCGTATGTAGTAGTTGGGCTCAAGATCCTCTGGAGGTTTGGATGGCTGATGGAGGCTCCTGCCTCTTGAAGAGGACGCTGCTCGATCCTATCTCGAGCGCAGTGCAGCGCTTTACAATGAGAGGATTCCAGCATTGGATTTGATATTTCATACAGTAGCGCGCGCAGTACTGTTGGTGCAGAGAGGGCAGGATTTCTTTTGTTCATCCCCTATGTATTGTCAGTGAATATCACAGAAAGAAATTATGCATGCCTATTCCTAAAACCAAACATTTCATAGGAAAGAATAACTCTTCATAATGATACTGTGGTAATCTGCATTTTCAGCCATAAGGGTGGTATAATGAGGCTACCAACACCTTAGCTTTGGGTGGTTGAAATGAATGTCAGAAACAAGGAAAGGGGAGCTTCAAAAAATGTGAACAAGCATTTGTCTCACTCTAGACTGAGGGTGCCAGGAATAAGGCACTCTGTTCCACCTCTTATCTGCATTACCACACGCTGCTCTACCTGCATCATGTCACTTGACTGATAACGTATATCTTCACCTCCATGCAAAGAAACTGAGGCCTCGATTCTCATCCTGGTGTTAAGTACCGAAAAGGTTGTTAAAAGGGTTAATTACCTTTTTGGTACTTGAGACCTATTCTGAAGGTGGCGCATTCTTCCGAAGTTGGAAGGAATGTGCCACTTTCAGAATACATGTGGCGGTTGCTAGGATGGGTTGGAAACCAACCTAGCAACCGCCACATTCGTAACCTGGCCTTTTTGAAGGGTATTCTTCTGGCACTCCTCCAGTTTAATATGGGTGCTAAAATAGCGCACATATACAGTACCATTTTGATGCTGTTAGACTGGAGGAGTGCCACAAGAAACCGGGGCCAGTGCAGGGTGTATATTAACACTTTCACATACACCAAAGCAAGAAGCTTCAACCTTGTATTCTGCAAAGTTGTAGCTGCTTACTTTTCTCTGCAGCATTTTTGGATTTCAGGATTGCACCCCTTATGACAAAAACAGGCGCAATCCTGAACGTGCACTGTTGTGCACTGCGAGGACGCCCAGGCCCACTTGAGAATACTGGTGGAGACTGGGTGTCCCGATTTGGCACAGTGAATCGTGCTCTTTAGCATGTTCACTGCGCCAAGTTAAGAATCAGGTCCAGAGAGTGTTAAGATCACCCAGGCTTTGATTTCGGAACTCTTTCCATGGTCATGCAGCAAACTGCTCCTTGTGTGTACCTCCAGGAACGCAGTGTGCATGGCTGCTGCTTCTTCTAGCAAGAGATTACTGTGTTCTCTGTGGAAGTGTGTTAAAGAATGGCATTTGCACGGGTGTGAAATCCCAAGCTTCTTAAAATTCTGCTTTGGAGAATGAGACTGGTTTTCTCCCCCAGAAAGTGAGCCCTAGCAACCAGGCCTCACTTTATTATGCTCTGTGCTAAAAAAAAAGTATACTACACATCTATACACATCCTGGGCCCTGTCTTCTGACATACCAGCAGCTGCAATGTGATTTGGCAACATTGAAGCCAAGAGTAAGATGTACATTCCTGCAACTTCCGGCTGGAAACCAAATTATTCCAACAGACATGGGGCCTCATTACAACTGATGTGGTAAGGGGTTAACGACGCCGGTAAAGGTGCCAGTGCCATTAACCCTGTACCACCTCATTACGAGGTTCCCTTGCGGGACCGCTCTGGACGTCTTGTCAGACCAGACATCCTTTGCGGGTCCTGGGAAGGGACCAGCATGCTAACAACGGGCCCGTCATTAACTGGCCTGTTGTTAGCATGCTCCCCATTTTCATTGAGCCCTATGGGGGCTCAAATGGGAATGGGGATAGTCCGGGTTCCCTGAATGGGGAAATACCAGGCCCTCCAAAGTTGGAATGGCCCGGTATTTCCCCATTCAGGGACCACGGACCCAGACCTGAGTTTGGAGGCATCCATGCCCTCTTTAAGGGCATGGATGCCTCCAAACTCGTAATGAGGCTCATTGTCTGTCTGGTTAAATGTAAATATAAAACTATATTGAATTTGATATAGTGTCCTATGTGGAAATACAGTTGTCTTTAAGGAGCTGGTATTATCATACTTCCCACTCCCCACGCCTTGGTTTTGGGCACCCGTTGGCCCTTGGCCATCCGTTGGCCCTTTGTTTCTATTAGGCAGAAAGAGGCGATACTTAGGGGGGCCTGAGTGGGGTCAGCGAGTAGCTGCAGAGGAGCAGATGCTCCAGTTTGGAGCAGTGACTGTGAGTCGGCACTTTTGGCTCGGTGTAAGGGGTGAGGTGTCCTCCTTGGCCACTGACAACCTAGTAGGTGGTGAGGTTTGAGAGACTGGTAGTTAAACTGTCATGCTGGTCAGTGCGGGTCTCACATCACACACACAATCTCCCGTAAACCATAGGGCTGTGCCTTAAATGTTGACTGCACAGTTACTGCAGGTTGTTTCATGTAACAACAAAAACTCTTTGAGCAGTACATCTTTAAGTGGTCATTTGTGCATGGTTAGAGGTGTGATGCTAAGTGCAGTTAGTAGTCTGCAGGGGACAAGGGGAACAAGTACATTTTAGTTGGTACACCCTGAAGAGCGGTTAGGTGGTTTTGGGGGTTGTATTTTGCCTGGGGTGAGCAGCTATTGGGCTCAGAGGTAAAACCTTTTGCCTTGATTGAAGATTCAGGAATGTATGACCTGCTCAGTAGGCAACAGGACCCTAATGCAGAGGGGAGTCAAGAAGATCATTCACATGACACCAAGGGTACTACTGCAATGTCTTTACTTGAGAATCAGTCTGATAGCATGGCTTTAGTGAAATTAAGTGCGCGGTAAGCCAGGAGGCAGTGCAAAGGAAGGCTAGTCGTGGAGGAGCACGGTACCCAGTGAGACTCTGAGGGAACCAAGCAACCAGCCGGTGCAGCAGACATGTAAGTTAGTCAGGAAGCGAGAGAGAGAAGTCAGAGGAGAAAAGGAGGGTCTTGAGCTGCTTCCGGAACTTCAGGTGACCAAGTTCAAGTCTGAGAGGGACAGTGAGGCCATTCCAGAGGGAGGCACCTGCAGAGGAGTTAGATCTACCCCCCACTATCTGCCTGGAAAAGCGTCTGACCCTCAGATAGTTTGAGGTAGCTGAGCGAAGGGCTCTAAAAGGAAGGTATTTCAGAAGAGAGTGTTGGATCTATTGTGGGACCTGGCCTTAGAAAGCCTTGTGGGTGATTCAGAAGGTCTTTAACTTGATCCGTGCAGCCAATGGTAGCCACTGGAGAGATTTCAGGGCTGCAGAGATACAGTCTCTGGGCTTGAGGCCAAGTATAAGTCTTGAAGTCCTATTCTGGATTAGCTGCAGTTGGTGAACAGTAGTTGTAGGCAGATTGACAAAGAGGCTGTTGCAATAGTCCAGCCTGGAGGGAACTAGGGCTCTGGAGACAGTGAGTGGGGGAAAGGGAGAAAATGTAGACTACGTCTGAGGGGGTGCAGCTGGAAATGGGCCTTTTTGGCATGGTCTGTGATGTGAGGAGAGAAGGAGAGAGTGAAGTCGAAGATGACACCAAGGTTTTTTGCCTCACAGGAAGGGGAGGGAAGAGGCTCCAAGGAGTGTGGCCAGAAAGAGAGAGGGAAAGCGGAAGCATGGGTCCCAATGAGAAGGATCTCTGTACTTACTGGCATTCTGGCAAAGATCTTTGTAGGCGCACCAATCCTGAATTTCGGATAGACAGTCACGAATGAGCGAGGGAGGTGGGGAGGATGTGGGAAGCCTGAAAGAGATCTAAGTGTCACCCGCATAACACTGGAAGGTAGAAGAGAAGGTGGAGATCAGGTGGGCCAAAAGGGCCAGATACACATTGAAGAGCCAGGGTGAGAAGATAGAGCCTCGGGGGACACCACATGTGGAGAGATAGGTGGTGGAAAGAAAGGACCCATGTTGGACCTGGGAGGGACAGTACAGGAGGAAGGAGCTCAGTCATGACAGGGCATGGTTTGTGATACCCAGGTTCACATGGAGTCGGTTGATCAGGGTGGCGTG
Organism: Ambystoma mexicanum; assembly: GCF_040938575.1. Lineage (NCBI taxonomy): Eukaryota > Metazoa > Chordata > Amphibia > Caudata > Ambystomatidae > Ambystoma > Ambystoma mexicanum. The sequence goes on along the minus strand of NC_090929.1, from coordinate 1,214,359,851 downwards.
ATTGGCCATGTCGAAAGCAGAAGAAAGGTAAAGGAGGATGAGGAAAGAAGGAGAGCTGGAGTCTAAATTAGAGAGCAGATCTTCACAGATGTTCAGGAGAGCAGCTTCCATGCATCTGGCTGCTCTGAAGCCAGACTGATGGTCATGGAGACAACCAACAAATTCAGTGTGGCGAGTAAACTGGGAGATGGCCAGCTATTCCAGGAGTTTGCCCAGGAAAGAAGTGATAAAATTCACACAGTAGTTTGCTGGACATGTAGGATCAGCAGAAGGCTTTTTTAGGAAGAGATGCACAAGGGAGTGCTTAAGGAGAGAAGGGAAAGATCCAATGGTGAAAGAGTGATTGCAGTATATAATGCCTACTTGCCAAGTTTTGCAGGGGAGTTCCCTGGATGTCAACCCTGCAGGGGAAATGACAAGCTTAGGCCCCACATCTCTTTCTGCCTTAAATTGAGTCCTTACCTCTATGGCGAATTTACATGCCAACATTTGAGTGGAAGTAAAATAAAACATTTGGCTAGCCTCATGGCAATAGAAGCTAGCTTGGCATCATTAATATTTGGCAAAGACTTATGGGATGTTTGCAAAAGGGAAAGTAACAAGGAATTGCCTAAGAGCCGGACTCCTCAGTACTAATAGTAGCCGTAACTCTGGAAAACCAAGAGGGTATTGTTAATAATGAGATCAATGTCTGTGCAAATAGGGATGATAAAAGTATAGAGGACCTGTGTGAACTTCTGGAGGTTCCTTCCCTTAGTGTGCCATTAAGGAAACAAAGGACAAAAGGCTTGCAGAATAGGAAATCTAAAAATCAGAATAGTAAGAATCTTCCTGGTAAATTTGTAGAGTTCTTTTCTCTCGCCCAGATCGGATAATAAAGGGGAAAAAGCGGGAGAGAGAGAGAACTAAGAGAATGAATTTGAATCTGCTCTTGGCATGCAAAATAATCGCTGTCCCTCTATCTAACACACATCTTACGCAATCTTTGCCTGATGTCCCCCTAAAGAGTGACTCACGAGTAGTGAATAATCCTGGGGTAGGTACCCTGTAAACGAGCAGTCCTGGCAATTCTAAAGCTCAGAATAGTTGTGATTTGGGAAATTAAATTTGCCGTAGGGTGCCTTTAAAGGGAGAAGGGCAAAGGCAAAACACTGAGTTGTGTGGCATATTGCCACATTCGGAAAAGCTACAGTTTGTTGAGAAACTGTTAAATGGAGGTAGTCTACCCCTAAATGGACAATCGAGTATTAAATCAGCTAGATGTTCACCATTAGAGAGGTAATCCAGGGGGACAGTGCACAACAATCCCAAATTGTTGAAGAGTCATAAAAGTAACATACCACGCATTACGGTGGAATTTGTATTACAGGATGTAAATAGGCCCTTAGTAAATCATTCTAATTTATTGGGCCTAATGTATGACATACCTAGCTTAAGGATGATTACGTCTCGGGGATATTTCTCTTGTGCAGTTCCTGGATGATAAACATCCCAATTTGGTTGGCGCAGAAATACCATCGAGAGTAATAAAGAAATTGTCACATCTGAAGTAGAAATGTTCAGGATAATGGGATACAACATTCTTTGTGTCACAGAGGGGTGGCAGAATAAAATTAAGGCCCCCAATCTTTAAAGATTCTGGATGAATGGGTGTATTAGATAGTGCCGCGGGTCCTGATATTTTCGAAAACGTTATAGAAAAACCAGCAACAACTTCTGCCAATCAGTGTGGAAATAGTAACAACTGGCTTTGGCTTTCAGAAACCATCATGAGTTTAAATATGGGCAACTCACAGTGGGTTAAAGGTATTTAGCCCATCACTAAAGTGCAAGGGGCTCACTTGCAATTCACGAAGGCATAGGTATCTGATGAACAGCATTTCTTGTTACAGAAAACATGGCTAATGAAAAATGTCCATATAGAAGACTTTCACACCATCTCTAAATCAGCTGCACGAGATATGCTCAGTAATCTGGCAGGTGGACTCTTAATAGCAAACAGCATCTGCCTTAAGTTCAGAGTAGGTGTTATATGGGAATGCGTTCATCGACATGCTTGCAGTAGAATATAGAACAGTGAAGGACGCGCAAATTGACACAATACTAATTATAAATGTATCCTGCGAAAAGCATGTTTCCTAACCTTGAGAATCTAAATATGATCTTGAAGAATGGTTTTTGCAATACAACTCGAGTGAGTTGATTTTAGCAGGGGATTTCAATTCAATTTGCCTCAACTTGGAATATGACCAGGTGCATAGCTTTGTGAAAGCTAATGATAATGCACAGGTTCTCTTCCTAAGCAATTGGAGCCTCAGGAAGTGAAAGGGAAATGTCAGAGTAGACTTGGGAGGCGCTTAGTTGGCACAGAGGACAACACTCTACTTGCATTGATTACATTTGTGTGAGCCCTGAGTTATTTGATGGATGTCATCTTTTCCGGATAATCCCAACAAAGCTCAGTGACCATGACTTACTTATGGAAACATTTTCTCTAAATATTGCGGCTTCTTTCAATAGGATTATTAATGAAAGTACCGTTAGTCCGGGTGCAAATCGTTTAAAATTGAATTAGAACAAAGCTGAAAAGTGTCTAAATGCTGATATGATGAGGCTATGTCAGGACGAATACGAGGAGGTTTGCATGCTTCAGGTGATAAATACCTTTCAGAAAGAAAGTATGGAGAATACTAATTGCAATAAGAAGTTGAATGTTAGACCCCATTCCCAAACCTATGATATTCAGGTGGTAGGGAAAAGAAGGGAAAGGAGGCGAGTGGTAAGCAGCGTTCAATCACCTGTTAACCCACAAAGTGAAAAGATACAAGTAGTTAATCAATGTAAACAATGCTACAAGAATTGGTTAATTCAGCACCGGTAAAAGATGTTGCAGAGGGACACAGAAACCATGTTATCAGTATTTTCCCATAAACAGGAAAGACGTTTCTGGTCCAGAATTAATTCTATGGAATTGGGACAACTGGAGAAACAGATCAAATCGGGTTGCACAGGAGAAGTGGTTTTTCCCACTTCGGTAAATTGTATACAGGAAAGTGAAGTGTAGCATTTGGGGAATGCAAACAGTTGAATAGAAAATAGGAATGAACATGTTGGTTCTATAGCATTCCATTGCCTGTTTATTTTCACAGATTGTTTGCCGCCGATTGTTTGCTGCAGAAATCCATTGATTTATTTTGGGTTTTGGGGAGGGGGTTACACCCCAATCCCTCATTCACAGATATTTACAACCTATTCCACCCAATCCCCAAGCCTTATATCCATTTAACCACCCCCATTTCTTTATAAGTTTTCGTGGCAGAAAATCGACTGCAAAAAACTTCATATTCACAAAGGGTTGGTCCAAATGGTTTGTATAATTGGACATTAAAAGACAGCCGTGAGCTTTGGGGTGATATTTTATAGGTGCTATCCTGCAACATCGTGTTAATGGTACAACCCCCGATACCTGGAAGCTGTTGTGTGTGGTACCTATTTACAAACATGGAGATCATATAGACCCTCTTAAATACCACACCAATACACTGTTAGAGGTGGAGAGAAAAATCTTGTCCCTTTAATCTTAAAGGAAGTCGAAATGTGGGAAGTTAAGGCTGGATGTCTGGTGAAAAACCAAACTGGTTTCAGTAGAATGATTGGAACCTCACTAAATTCATATATTATAAGTATATTCCAGAGTATTTATACAGCACCTAGCTACTCCGACCTCTACCTGAGTTTTATCGACTTCTCTAATACCTTTGATCTCGTAAACCGGGATAGGCTACGGGCTAAGTTAGCTAAATGCGTCCTTGTAGGCCTGCTTAGCATATTGATCCACCTACATTCAAACACCTTTTAATAAGTGACACTAGATTTAGCTGGGAATGAAAAGGATTGGAATCCTGCGGACAATGGGTTGAGGCAGGATTGTGTATTGGCTCTGTGCCTCCTAAATATGTATACCTCGGACATTGGTGATGTTATAGATGATCTAGCCCTCACACTTCAACTTTGGATGGAAAGAAAATTAGATGGCTGACCTTTGCTGGCGATATCTCGTTTACACCTCGAGGGGCTGGGCAAAGGTTCTACAGGGTTTACTTCCTATGCAACAGCGAATGTGCTGGTAATGAAAGGCCAAGAGAAAAATGATGAGCTTCTCTCAGAGTAGAAGATGGGATGGTTTTGGATGGATGATGGGCCAAACACCTATTGACTATGTTGACAACGTCATATATCTTTGGACCCTGATTGATTGTAGATGGAGTGCAGGTAATGTCTTAAAGCTGTTAAGAATACATAATGATAACTTCTTGCGAAAAATGAAGAAAATCAATAGGAAATATGAGAGGTTCTTGCTTCTACCTGAAGTCAAACAGTATAAATTGAAGGTTGTCCAAAAATGGCCCATATTACCAAATTACTGTGAATACAAGCAGACATCCAAAACCAAACATGCATACAATATCACCCAGTCTGTGTTGGTGCTCATTTATCAACCTCAGTAGGATGAAAGGCTGAGTTGGCCATTCAGGGATTTGAACCTGCAACCTGCAGATGTCACACACATCGCAGCAGTGAGTGCTCAACCCAATGAGCTATCTTACCGGCTATAGCTATCTTGCCGGCTACAGTAAAATGAGCAATTACATGTCTGAATGTTCTCAAAGTCAGAAAGAAAATTACACTCTGTACTGCAAACCATTAAATTGGTGACTGAGATTTACCAGCAGGCCAATTAATCGGCAGACCTGGTGAAAAATTGGCCACATGTGAAGCCTGCGTGGATCTTCTTTTCAGGCATCAGAGGTTGACAAAATACATACCATTGGGTGGGTTCATAACTGTGCATTAAAGACTTAAGAGTAGCACAGGGAAAGTAGCGCACTCACACTTCATCCCATACTCTGGGCACTCGTTACCTCATACATGCAAACAAACATCCTGAACAGCATGCCATGGAGATAGGAAAGATAGACACATTACAACAAAGCATTCATTGTGGCACAATTAAATCAACAACCATTTTATGTGCTATGGTCAAACATTTCTACACTGTACACAAGCTTTTATGCACAAGGATTTTGTCAAGTGACTGAGGACACCCAGATGGAATGTCTTGTGATGATCGTAGCAGCGACAAAGGCAGAAAAAAACATGCTATAACTGCAACTTGCGAAAAGCAAAATACATAGTACGAAAATGATGCTTATTCTACTCTAAATGCTTTTTGAAGTTTTTGTCTGTATTTTGAATTTGAGGTGTTTAGCAACAAACCTAATCAGTGACTCACCCCCTGAAGTGTGCCTGAAATAACCTGTAATGAGTCTAGCAATTATTGTATAGAATTCAGGAAAGACACATTTTTTATTCCTATTATTTCTCATTTAGGGCCACTGCTCCAAGGGTTACACTGTGGATCCCCCTGGTTTTTTTTAAGAGGCATGAACAAGAAAGCCAGCCACTCCAAGAACAAAGAATCATATATCGCTGGCAACAGCCCAGGAGCTCCAACATAAACAAAACAAAAAAGAAAGATTTGTTTTTTTTAGACATAGCAAGGGAGACCACAGTGGTAGCCAGGGAGACCTCAGGGGTCGCACGTGCAACCCCTGGTGATCCCCAAATGGCGTCCCTGCTTTTCTTGGATGAGGTGGGATGCACTCATCAACACTCGATTGAAACCCCTGAGGTGGTAAAAATAAGAACGACTCTGACACTGTGGACTTTTAAGAGCTTCGTTCTTGAGATTACGCTTAAATCTCATGCTGACAGGCGAAATATGTAATATTAGAGATGCTAGTACCTACCCCAATCCGGTCTGTCATTTTTGCAAAATAGATTGAGTCAGGAGCGGAGGCTGGTTTTAGTGGAGTGTCTAGGTGACGTGCCAATAGAAGAAGCCTTGCATTGGCAACGCTGTTATGAAGGAAGACAAGTTAAAGGGATTTTAAGAATTCTAAGATTTTTGAAATGTCTGGGTTTTGTGGAATGGTCATTTGAAAAATATGGAGAAAAAATATGGAGAACATGTGTTTGCTGTTTGTTTTAATATTTAATACATTTGTAGTTAAGATATGTAAATGTAAACGTCTTCAGAAAAGTTTTGTAACAGTATGTTTTGGGATTTTATTGTTTTTATGTATATTTGTGAAAGGTTTAGTGCCAATCTTTTAAACCATGAAACAATACATTTAAAAAAGAAAGTCAATTCTAGTCATTACCTTTCTTTGAAATCTTCAGATCTGAAGGAAACGGACTGAAGCTGAATATAAAGAACAGGGCAGACAGTCAAGTTTTACTTTGTTTATAATAAAAGGAGAGCCCAGCCAATAGAATGTCCTGTGAATAATGGAGAGTGACTTAGACAGGATCCTCTGACACACTGGTAACAGATGTAGCTGCCTAAAGACCAGATTAATATGTTTTCTACGCCCTGTACCTGTCAGTAGTCTAGCTGCTGCATTCTGGAAAATGTTCAGCTATAACAACAGGTAGGGGCATTGTTGTAATAAAGCCTGAAAGCTATATTAAGAGTCAATACCAAAGATTATCATTTTGGAGATCACAAACGTAACATTTTCCATAATATTCAGAGTTGGTAAAAACAAATGTCTGTTGCAGCATTAATATGGAAGATCATAGATAAGGAGGTTTCAATTTTAAAACCTACATTTTGTACAGCGGGAGATGGAAGCGGACAACTGCTCATCAATGGCCGCCAAAAGGGTTGCTTCCATTCATCCTCTGTTCCATCACGACAATGACTTTTTTTTCCCTAAGTGAAGTTTCAACCACTGTTTCAACTGGTTCCATGCCCCTAGCGGAGAAAAGCCCACCTGACATTCATCGAGAACATCTGGCCCTGAATACATTGTTGCAGCTGACATGCAACATTGCTTGCTTGTTTCATCTCCTAGGGGAGCACGACTATCGGGCATAAGGAAGCAGGATATGACAGATTTAAGGATGTTTTTTTTAAACTAAGATTTAAGCCTTGTCTGCTTTAAACCCGACGGCATCTAATGGGTCTTTGAGGAAACATTCCCATATGGATTTATACTTCAGCTTTTGCCTGCAAAGAAAGTAATAATTTGATTACAAAGACCAGTAGAAGCAGGGATTTAATTTGAGAGGTTGGAAGTGGGTGATAATGTTCTAGTAATAGAACAAATATCTTGTTGCATGGGGGGGAGGCGTTAAGCAGCTATACAGAATACAATGATTCTTTTGTGTCTATTGCTGCTTTTTATGAAATCCAATCTGATAACAATACGCCAATTTGACTTTGTTGTTTTATGTTAACCGCCAATTCCATTCCAAAGCAGTGTTATGCCAATTTCAATTGTATAAAGACTGGAAGGGGGTATCTGTACCTCTGCCCCCTATATGGTAAGGAAAAGGCACAGAACACCCCAGCCACAGCTCTCAATTTGGTAGAATTGGCGAGCAGCAAGGCCTAAGCTTTCAGGAGGTGATGCAGGCTGCTGTTTAAGTACAGTGTTGCCCCAAAATCACCCGACAAAGGAATGTCCACACGCTATGCTAAGTGATAACACAGCTTCTTTATATGAAATAAGGTTGTTACCCAACCATATACATAATAACATTTTGTACTCTGGACTATCTAAAATAATGGCAAATATATTTCTTCTATGTGGTACCACACAATACTTAAATTCAGTAATAAATGCACCAACTACAGTTTTAAATAGGCATGTGAATTCTAAAGTGAGGTGTAACAGCGTAGATTAGGGAAGAAAGGCAGGTTAGTGATGAACAGTGGCAGAATGCTTTCTTTATACTAGATACACAATTCTGTGTGAGGATTACCCCACCTGGGCAACCTGTAATGGAAAAGTTTGGGAGTAACTTATCTTGTCTTTTACAGTGTTAGGCAGAATCCCCTGCAGTACCCTTTGGGAACACTACAGGCAATTAGGACTACAAGTGTAAGCACAATTTCACCTTTGGTACAAGCCTGTTCTACAAAGTAAAGTGGTAGCGATGGCTGAGCAGCCAGACATATCTCAAGAGTTTAAGTGAGCAGTAGAACAAGTTCCACAAAGGACAAACCAATACAGTGATTCAAGTAAACACTTACTCAAGGTTTCTTAGTAAAAGAATATACATTTATTTACTCAATCATTTGTAAAACATTACACTAGCACAAGCAGCTCAATATCACACACTAATACACCACAAAAATCCAACTGGTAAATCACTGAAGAAGTTTAGCTCAAAAATGAAGTAGGACCAAAATGGCACTTCAGATACTTAGAAAAGAGAGGAAAAGACAAGGTTACAAGAATAGACAGCCCAAATACATTCATAGGCAGGGCAAAGGGTTTCAGTTAAATACAACCAGCAATTCTTCTGGTTCAGAGTCTTTTGTATAGGATAGCACAATTCTGGTATGTAACGGTTAAGTCTTTGCCATGGATTTTTAAAGGATTTGGCTAGGCGAAAATTTTGACAAATGTTTAGGGAAGGACAAGCCTTCATAGTTGAGGAAAGTTTCATGCACTTTCTCGATGGCCGAAAAGATTTCCGGACTGCGTTTGCACAGTACCTTTTAAATGAAGAAAGCTGTAGCTGAGATAGTTGTTCCTGGCAGTTCAAGCAGATCTCTCTGTTCCTGAGCTTCAGTCGTGGGGACAAGAAGGAGGACTTTGGGAGGTTCCTGCATTGCCTAGGGAAGAGGCCAAAAGCTGTAGCAAGACCTCGGTTTAAGGTGTGAGTGCCTTAAAGTCCCCCTGGTTTCCTTCCCACTGCCTATCCGGTTTTCAACAGCACTCTGAAGAAAATTCAACCAGAATAGGACAGTGTCCATGTGGCTTGCGAGTTGGTGGTTCCCACCAAACTCAAGGGAAGAAGTTAACCTTGAAGGGCTTCTCTGTCGTCAGAGTTTCGGGCAATTCGGACCTGCAGCAGGGCTTCACTGGTCATCCAGGATTTGCAGCAGTCCTCTTCCTTCCTCTCCTCTTCAGTTCTTTCGTTCCAGTGGTCGACTCTGCTTTCCACGTCCTAGAGAGCTGCTTTTAAACCGTTTTCCCCCATTCATTCAGCCTGGCTGTCACTCACACAGCACGGTGGCTGTCCTTGCCGTACTGCCAGCCAGCCAATGACACTAGAGTGCATTCCGGTCTCCTAGGAGACTAAGCACAGGGAGTTTCGGACACCTCCCTCACATACTGTCCACCCCAGACACTCTGGCACCACAGGAGGGCTTCAGCACACAAGCCCGCCAAAGGGCACAAACAAAGGGACGAAACCTGGTTTGGCACGGAGAGATAAACACAAGAAGGACTTTTCCTAAAAGAAATGATGGAAAAAGGTGACCGGAGTCTGTTTTTACAGATAGGTCTGGGGCGCCATAATGAAAAACACGGATACCCCTGATTTTGAGCTAACGTTGTTAGCGGTCACGAAAAATCAAGGTAGTTGATCTTAACCACTGCCACCAGCTATTTAAAATATCAAAAGGTAACATTTTACTGTTACATGAGTGTTTCGACTCAGGGGAAGCTAAGCAACCCCTCCAGCACTATATAATAAGATAGTGTGTGCTGGGTCAGTAAATTTAAAGGGACTAGTGAAGTCAATTTAACTTTACATACCCTGGGAGACAGTAGTAAGTCTCAGGGAAGGTATTTAAACCTTGGTGGTCTGAAAGACACCCCTGTGCCACTGCACTGAAGGTGCTGTGTGACACATTGGTCCTCATTATGAGGTGGGCTGTAAGGGGTTAACAGCGCCAGTAAAGGTGCTGGAGCCGTTAACCCCTGACCGCCCTATTACGATGTCCGCTCGTGGGACCCGCTCTGGATGCCTGGTTTTACCAGACGTCCTTAGCGGGTCCCTCGAGCGGCCCAGTATGCTCACAACAGGCCTGTCATTAACGGGCCCGTTGTTAGCATGCTCCTCATTCCCATTGAACCCTATGGGGGCTCAAATGGGGATGGTCCGGTTTCCCTCAATGGGGAAATACCGGGCCCTCCAAGGTCGGAATGGCCCGGTATTTCCTCATGCAGGGAACCCGGACCCGAGTTTGGAGGCAGCTATGCCCTTATTAAGGGCATGGCTACCTCCAAACTCATAATGAAGCCCATAGAAAAAGATTATGCCATTGGAGTTGCTTTAAAACTCCATAACCAAAGAACACAAAAGTAAAACACATTGAAAATGAAAAGTTCAAAGCCCCAAAATATAGCAAAAGAGCTGGAGGGCTGTAAGGGAAAGGGAATTTAGCACTTGGGAGAGAAATCTCCCTAACATACAGTTCTTTCCAAAAATGTTCAATAACCCTCTACTTTCTTCTTAAAGTTTCTACCACCCCAAGGTACCCGAGAGGCCACTGGAGAACATGATCCAAGACAAAACTGGGACCCCTGGACAACTCATGTATTTATTTATTTGTTTATTGTGCTTTTGTAAGGCACTTATGCATCAAGGAATTGTTTTCAGAGTGTCCACAGGGCAAAAGGGACGGGAACATGGGAAACAAAGGCAAACAAAATAAACTGATGAACAGGAAAGGGGTGGTCCTATGAGGCCTTGTGAGCATTCAGAATGTGCAAGTGCTGGGATAGAGAGAAGGGACAGAGAGAGGGGTGTGTGTGAGAGGAGTTCCACATAGGGAAATGCCAAGGAGTCAGTTGTGTGCAACAGTAAATCCCTGGCAGAGATTGCTTGGTACAGAGTGATCACAGGCCAGTAGTAAGTGCAGGCCTGTGAGAACACAAGCCAGTGGGTGCCCAAAGGCAAGTGTTGGGATGGGGAAGAAGGCTGAGGGTGCTTGGGTGGAAGGCCAGGACTCAGAATAACACATAAGGGCTCAGGCCACCAATCTCAGTGACTGTGGGGTGCTAACACAGGAGTGAAAGGGAGAAGCAGGAGATGAAGAGGAAAGTATTGAGGAGTTTCTGGAATTTGAGGAGATCCATCTTAAGATGGAGAGGAAGGGGGAGGCTGTTCCAGAGGAGGGAGCCAGCCGAGGACAGAGACCTGCCACCAGCTCGCTGATTAGAAAAACACCTGACATGCAGAGAGTTGGAGCCAGATGAGTGTACAAATCTGGAAGGAGAGAATTTGGTGAGAGCAAGTTGTAGATAGATATGTCCACGGACCCAGACAGCCTTATGGATGATGCAGAGGGATTTGAATTTGATCCTTGCAGTAACCGGGAACCAGTGGAGGGATTTTAGGGCTGGAGAGATACAGTCCCTGGGCTTGAGGCCAAGCATAAGTCTCACAGCCCTATTCTGGATAAGCTGGAGGGGGCGGAGAGAGGAAGAGGGTAGATTAAGGAAGAGGCTGTTGCAGTAGTCCAGCCCAGAGCACTAAAGGCATTGAGTTTCTGGGGAAAAGTGAGGAAAGGAAGGATACCTCTGAGGAGGAAGAGTTTAAATGGTCTTTCTTGGCAAGGTCCAAGATGTGAGGGTGGAAAGAGAGAGAGGAGCTGAAGATGACTTCAAGGTTTCTGGCTTCAGGTACTGGAGAAGGGGGAGAGCCCAAAGAGGGTGGCCAGAGTGAAGGGACGAAAGAGGGAGTGGGAATCCCAATAGGAAGGATCTCATCCTTGCTGGCATTGAGACAGAGATTAATCGAAGCACACCAGGACTGGATAGCAGATATGCAGTCAGGAATGGTAGATGAAGTCAGGAGAGCATCAGAGGGAGGTTTGAAGAAGAGTTGGGTGTCATCTGCATAACATTGGAATTGAGGGGAGAAAGTGTAGATAAGGTGAGCAAGTGGAGCGAGATAGACGTTAAAGAGCCAGGGTGCGAGGTTAGAGCCCTGTGCAATGCCATAGGTGGAAATAGAGGTAGGAGAGGAGAAAGAGACCAGGATGACCTAGGAGGGATGGTGATTGAGGAAGGAGGTCAGCTAGTCCAGTGCCCACTCCTAGATGCCAAGGGTATCATGGAGCCATTTTATGAGGATGGAGTGGTTGACCATATCAATTGCAGAGGAAAGATCGAGTAGAATGAGAACAGTGGGAGAGTTAGTGTCAAGAGATGCAAGCAGTCCTGTTTGGAGGAGACCTTCATAGAGCGGACAACCCAAGTGACCTTGCCCGAATTGATAGGGGAGAAGGAGGAGAGAAAAGCTAAGGGAGGGTGGTATGCCAGATGTGACAGGGGGTGGCAGGAGGGGGGAAGAAAGGGAGGACAAAAGAGTTCTCAGGATGTCCTGAATGTTTGCAGTGAACTGGGTGGCCAGTGCAGTGCAGAGGGCCTGAGATGGCAGAGGCGAGGTGGAGACTGCAGAAGGATTGGCTAGGTACTTGCAGATTTGAAAGAGTTCAGTCTTGTTATTGGATGCTCCAGACATGGGCCTGGATGTGGGCCCTCTTCTTAGAATGAATGGTGAGATGATCTTGCCATTGGAGAAGGCGACAGGCCAGTCTGTCAGAAGATGAGCCTGTGGACTCCCACTTCCATTTTGCAGCTCTGGCTTTGCACTTTAGGTCTGCTAGATGAGAGTCGTACCACGTGTTATGCTTGGTGGCATGTTTCAAGCTGATCCTCATGACTGGGGCAAGAATGTAGAGAGTGATAGTGATGGCAAGATGGAGGTTTCTGAGAGCAGAGTTGGAGGTAGCGTCTCCAGTGGGTGGAGAGGGAAGGATGAAGGTGGATGTGAAGGCAGTAACTGACTCGTTTAATAAGGCGAATGTCCGTGAATGTGGTTGGAAGAGCTGGGTGAGGTGTGGTTAGAGGGTTGGAGGGCCCAGGTGGGAGGAGAGGAGGGAGTGGTCTGACCAGGAGAGTGGGGTGGCAAGTGGAGAGGAGAGCAAAAGATCTGTGTGGATAAAGGCATCAAGGGTGTGTCCAACCGCGTGGGTAGGAGCAGAGGGGAGAATGGAGAGGGAGTGTGAGGTGCAGAGGTCACAGAAGAGAGTAGATGCTGTGCTTGAGGAGTCAAAGTGGATGTTAAAGTCACCCAGTAGAAGGAGTTTAGAGGAAGATGTCAGGAGAGAGAAGGAGAAATCAGCCCATTCAGAGAGGAACAGGGTGACAGAGCCTGGTGGCCTATAGATAGTGGCAATGATCAGGGAGGAGGTAGGCGATATGACTAGCTTGCAGACCATGCTCTCGAGGGAGGAGTATGGCTAGGTGGCTACGAGTGAGGCAGGGACCCACTCAGGGAAGATCAGAGCAACCCCACTGCCACAGTGGCTAGGGCGAGGCTTAGAGATGATCTTGTAGCCATCAGGGAGAGGGAGTCAAATGCAGTGACTGAGCTGGCATTGAACCACGTCTGAGTAAGAGCAAGGATATTGGGGTTAATGTCTTCAAGGAGTATACAGATGTCAGCAGAGTGCTTGATAGCAGAGCGAGCATTAAGCATGGCTAGATGAAGCAGATATCTGCCTTGAAAGGTTTTCCCAGGAGGGGTACATGGGTGTGGGGCAGCAGTCAGAGGAGGTGGAAGAGTGACATGGAGAGAGGGGGAAGGAGTAGCAGGCACAGGAAGGAAGTTAATGAGGGATGGCAGGCACCGGTCAAAGAGGAGGAGGTTGGGTTGAGGACCCTGAGCCATGATAGTGCCATTTCAAACGACATTCATGATACACCTGGATGATGAAAAGCCCGCCAAGAGTACTTCCCATCTAGTGCCACCATTAATGGGTGAGGATAGGAAAGGAGAGGGAGTAGAGATAGATGATGGGTCCAGAGATCTGGAGAGGGGACACAGAAAAGGATATCAGTGACAATCTGTCTGGAAGTTGAGGTTACATAGGTGTCTGCAATGGGTAGACCAAGGTTGGTGTTCAGGAACTCTTTTTTTAAACGTTTTCCGTCCAGTCTTCGTGAGAGAAAGAGGATAGGTGATATTAAAGCAGTTAGAATAAATAGGCGAGATAGTGAGTGCCATAGGGGTAGCAGAGAGTTAAGGATGGAGGATAGAAGGAGGGACCGCACGGCGCAAGCCCAGCTCACCAGGCAGCCAAGTAGCCAGAAAGGAGAGCGAACAGGTGCAGTAGAAACACTTGGGTATGGAAATGGGGTCGTACAGTTGTTAAACACACTTTAATTCGTAATTGCCCAAACAGCAATCAAATGCAATGCAAAATGGAGGGCGTGTTCATTTGTTAAATACACCTTAATTAGAAATGGCCCAAACAGCACACAAATGCAATGCAAAATGGGGGGGGAGTACAGTTGTTAAACACACCTTAATTTGAAATTGCCCAAATAGCGCACCTACGCAATGCAACATGGGGGGGTGTACAGTTGTTAAACAAACTTTAATTCGAAATTGCCGAAACAGCGCACAATGCAGTGAAATAAAGGAGGTATAGAAGACATAGGTGAAACACCAGAAAATTGGCTCATGGCACAGCGCAATTCAACATTCGTGAGTTAGTGAAAAGACATGAGGTGGTTAGGGCATAACTCTACAAAGGGAGAGCAGGCTCCAGGAGCGTCACAAGTCTTAGAGTAGCCAGCTGCATGTTGATGGACTGTTCCATGATGTGGGATGTGTTGAAAAGTGAGGGGCTGGGGAGGGAGAAGATGGGCCCTCTTAGCCCTCCCAAGGCCTGGACAGGCAAAGGCAGGGGCCTTGAGAATGGGCCTTTGGTGTGGGCCGGCATTCGCCTGCCGGCTCTCTTATTGGCTTAGTTGTGAGTAGCTTCAGCCAATCACAGCATAATTAGGCTGCACACACAAACACTCCAGTAGCATTGTATGGGGTGGCCATTTTGGTTTAGCAAATATCCGCATTACGAGGTATGACCCAGGTGGGATTACAAAGTTCTTCGGAGCGCTCCGGTCATGTACATGCCCACATTCAGATAACTGGAGAAAAAAGGCAAAAACACTCTATTTGTGTAAAATAAAGCGCTCAGGGAGAGACTCTGCAGCAAGCAGCTGATGCCGTGCAAACTGCCTCCAATGCCGGCGATGTGAAGAGACTCATGAGGCTAGAAAATGCTCTTCCTCTTCACAGTACCTTTAGTGACATTGCAGGCGAAGTGGCAGAGTTTTTCAGTTTCACTCGACGATTCCCTTCGAGGATGCCCCCTTAGATTAAGGAGCCACTGGGATTCTGAGACCAAGAAGAAAAATGGAACCAAAGTCTTTTTGAAATGCAGCAGTTTTGCCCTTTTTTTGGTGCTCTCCATTAGTCAACGATTTCACCCTGGAAGGTGAAACTTGCTGTGGCTCCTTAAAGGCTTGATAGATCAGAATAAGGCCCCTAGGGACCTTTGATGACTTCTGGCAGTGATGGGTGCATGGGTCACTTTTGGTGTCGGGTTTCAGAATATCACGGTTTTCCGACTTTCGGTTCTTTAGTGCTACAGCCGCAGCACAGACCTCTGAATAGCTTCTAGTGACCTTGGCTCGACCACTGGAGAGGACCACGGAACCTCACCAAGTGTGGACCCCTGGGACATCTTTGTTGGATTCTTAAGGCAGGTAACCCACCGGCAGACCTTCCCCTGCACTCAGTAACCATGGACTTTCTCTGACAGGCAAAAGATGTCAGTGATGATAGCAAGGATGCCCTTTGAAGTATTCTTTGGCAGTTTGGAAATTTGATACCACTGGGTGTCAAGCAGCACTATGCCAGCATAGCCCTTTTTCTGGGCGGTAGACAGCAATGGGCTTGCAGCGGTCACAAACGCTCCTCAGGACCCCAGTGACACCAAAAGGATTCTTTAAATCGAGATGTCTGGGCACTTCTCTTCAGGGGTCACGAAGACCCCTTCTCTGGACGGCAGGCACACAGGACTGGCTTCCAGGGCACTTTGGATGAAGAGGAGCAGGATGCACGCTGGTCCCTCGTAGCTCGAGAAGAGGTCTCCTAAGCAGGTCCTCTCTGGATCAGTCTTTGGAAGAACACAGCAGCTTCTGGATAACATGAAGAAAATGCAGCAGCAGACTTCTCCAGCTGGGCTTCAAGGAACAGCTTCTTCTTGCTTGATATTCGACTTCAGCTTCTGAAGATATTGGTGAGTGAGAGGTCCCCTGTTATATACATTTGGTCCCCATTCACTCAGGCTGGGCTAGGCTCAGATAACCAATCACACAGAAGGGCATTCATGCAGCAGCCAATAAGGCTCACAGGCATTCAGGCCATTCACTCCAGCCAGACACCCATAACAAAGAATGTCCATTGGGGTAAGCACCCAGCATTTCAGCACACTACACTGCGTTCATGTCAGTTTCAATCAGGGCTGTCTCAGTCACTGTGATACACACAGAAACCAGATACCAATAAAACAGATTGTGAGTTCACTTCAGACTCCAATCATACAGGTCCCACCCCTAGGGTGTACCCACAACACACAGTGCCTGGGAAGGCTTCAGTCAGTCTGACAGAAGGCAGCCCCATAGCTATATATGGTATTTCCACCCAACAGCCAGTCAGGAAAAATGGACAGAGTCAGGGCTTCCGAGGACTTTGGTAAACAAGGTAAAAGGCAATAGAAAAGAAGAGGCCACAGTGGCCATTTTGCCTTCCTTCAGGAATCCATTGATTCCTATGGCAGGGCCTGGGTGTCCTACAAATGGAGGACACTCAGAGCCACTGCCAAGTCAGCATTTAGCTGCCACTAGCCCATACCCTGCTCTGTGGGCAACACATACCTTCCCCAAAACACACAGAAGGGGTAAAAGGGTGTACCCCACACCCATGGGTGCCATGAGGGTATCCTATGGTGTTGTTCCCCAAAATGAAAACATGAAGAGCTGCACTGCCAGAGATCCAGGCTGGACCTCAGTGGCAGAAAACAAAGACAAAACACACACACAGAAGTGGTAGGACAAGGACTAGGAGGCACTGTCACTCCATAAGGCATTTCCTGCATCACAAAGTGAAAGCCACTTATTGGATGGGTTAATTTTAGGGAATACAGGATCAAAACCTCTGAGATCCCAAAATTATACCATAATAGGCAGTAGTGGTGTCATCAGTAGGACAGGCTCTGACCCTCTAAGAGACTTAGCAAACCCCTGGGCTGCACAGTGCCACCAGCCACAAGCTCTAACAACAGTAGAGGGAGTTTTAACTATCCCTCTCCCTTGTAGGTTGTTGTCAAGTGTTCCTAGACTTGTTTATGGAGCCAAATGAAACGTTCTTAAAAAAAAAAAAACTTTCTTTATTGTTTTATTAGAAACCAACACACAATAACAAGACAACCAAACACATACACCCCACCACCCCCCAGCACAAGACTCCCAATACATCATCCCAGTTGATTCCCATTATTAAGTGCAAACACAGGGCTCCACCATGTCCACAACCATGTCTAAAAGAGAGTAACCATTACTCATGCCAAACCTCAGGGTAACAGTGCATTCTCCTCTTCCCCTTATCCATCAGAGGAAGATCCGGGGGAGTGCGTAGAGTTCATCCGGTCTATTTGGTATTGCCTGTATGGGGCCCAATAGTCGAATGGCTGGCTGGTGCTTGGAAGCGGTAAAGCAAACATAGACTCCTGCTGATCACAGCAGTCCATGCAGTCTGACCATCTAGAAAATATAGGGTGATCGCCTTCCACCATGTCCTAGCCACCAGATATCTGGCAACCACTGAAGCCATGCCCAATAATTGTTTTCAGTGCGTGTACCCCCTTCAATCAATGCCAATAGCCAAAGTTCAGGTGTGTATGCACGCGATTACGGCAACATTTTGGACGTGACCTCTTCAATCCTCCCCCAGAAGGATCTAATATTGGGGCAGCCCCAGCAGACATGAAAGAAATCAGCTCGGTCCGCACCACACCTTTTACATACAGCTGACCGGTCAGGAAAGAATTTACTGAGCGCTAACGGGGAATAGTATGCCTGGTGGACGTATTTGTAATGAACTAGCCTATATCGTGAATTCAAGGAGATATATCGTGTCTGCAAGCAGATGGATTTCCATTGGACACCACTTAATGTTTTCCCCAATACAGCCTCCCATGCATTCTTACATACCAATTCCTGCATCACCTTCCCGCTCCTCACCAGTTTATAGATGGTAGATAACAACTTGCCCCCAGACACAGCTCGAGCTATATAGCACAAGGCC
The DNA here is from genome assembly GCF_040938575.1 of Ambystoma mexicanum. Classification (NCBI taxonomy): domain Eukaryota; kingdom Metazoa; phylum Chordata; class Amphibia; order Caudata; family Ambystomatidae; genus Ambystoma; species Ambystoma mexicanum. Next base: position 1,214,341,818 of record NC_090929.1, on the reverse strand, counting down.
GGTGGAGTAGAAGGGGGCGAGGACATTTCCGGCCATCTAGCCCTGATAATTCCCCGTAGCTTGTAATAGTGCAAAAGTGTCACAGCATCTGTACCCCCTCCAGCGCTCAGCTCGTCCCACTGTATTAAGCGCCAATCCTGTATCAGATCTCCCAGAGTTTGTATTCCGAATGCTTGGAACCGGTCCTTAAAGGACCTCTCATGTGTAAGCGGAATCCCAGGCGGGTTATATACAGGTAGCTCTGGAAGAAAGTGAGGCGTGGACTGCAACAACTGGGCCAGATTCCCCCAAGCCCTGCACGTTATTTACAAAGGTTGAATCTCACCCCTCAGGACCGGTTCTCTCTCACCCCACAGCAAACCCATTGGAGCATCCGGGTATGCAAGAGCTTTGGCCAACACAGTATGCGGGGACTCTGAGCTGGGAGGGTTCCACCCATATATGTATTGTGCCTGTGCAGCAAGATAATACAAATATACATCAGGGTATTCCAGGCCGCCCATTTCATATGGCCGGGTAAGAGTATCGTAGGCTAACCTGGGTTACTTACCCGCTGATACCAACCACGAAAGTAGCTTCCTAACGCGCCCAGAAACTAGCAGGGGGCCATACCGGGACATTATTATATATATATAGAAGTTTAGGGAGTAGCACCATTTTTGCCAATGCCACGCGGGCAGCCTGTGACAGTGGCAATCGTATCCATGCCTCCACCTTCAGCTCCAGGTGCTCCAGCGGAGTGACATAATTATCTTCATATAGCTTATCCCTTAAAGTGGACATCACTATCTACAGATACCATATGCCCGCCGAGCGCCATTGGAAACCGTTGCCCACATCGGCTCTCTGGACTCCTGGTTTCAAGGGGAGGACTTCAGATTTTCCCAGTTGATCCCAAGCCCGGATAGCTCCCCAAACCTAGTTACCTCCTGCATCAATGGGGGAAGGTTTTGGCACGGGTCTTTAACGTAAAGAAGAACATCGTCAGCATATAGTGATATGATGGAAAGATGTGTGCTTGCATAGATCCCGCACTGCACATACAGCTCCCGTATATGACAGGTCAGCTGCTCCATTGCTAAAGCAAACAAAGTTGGAGAAAAGGAGCATCCCTGCCTTGTGCCGCGCATGCGATATATATCTGCGTTGAGATAATCCTGTTAGTATATATCTCCGCTCTCGGGGCCGAGTAAAGTAGCCTAATCCAATTGATATACGTCAACCCCAGGACAGATCGGTGAAGTACCTCGAAGAGGAAGGACCATTCAACCGAATCAAATGCCTTTTCAGCATCTAAGGCTGCTACTACCATCAGTATCTCAGGGTTAACATTATGCATAAGGGTAAACAGACGTTTTAAATAGTTTTGAGTGGGGCGCCCAGGGATAAACCCAGCTTGATCTGCAAGCACCAAAGCCGACATGTGAGGGAGTATACAATTTACAAGGATCTTAGCCGATATCTTATTATCCGTGTTTATAAGCAAAAGGGGCCGGTAAAATGAGAGACACAGAGGGTCCTTACCCGGCTTCAACAACACAGTAATTAAAGTGGATCTTGTAGACTCCAGAAGGATACCATTGGCCACGACACTGTCGAACATTGCGAGAAGATGGGGAGTGACACGGTCTACGTATGCCTTGCAGAATTTGGCCGTGATTGCATCAAGGCCAGGGGCCTTCCCATTGGGGAGTGATTCTATAGCCTTACGAATCTCCTCTTCTCTAATAGGATCATTAAGTTCTCCCCCCTGTTCGGGGTCCAACCAACCCAAAGCCACTTCAGCTAGATACCGCAATAGAGCGTCATTCGCAGGCGTGGTCCGGGATGTATATAACTGCTCATAAAATAGGTGGAATTCATCATTGATCCCCTTAATATTCTGTATACAGTTCTAATTCCGGTCCATGATTTCAGCAATACCAGTGGATGCGTGTTCCCTGCGAATGGCCCAGGCCAGTGTCTTAACAGGCCTATCTCCTTCACCCTATTGTGCCGCCTGTATCGGATCCCCCAAATATCTGTCCTCGTCACACGCCAGCTCGTGTAATCTCTCCCTGTTCAACCTTAACTCTACGCAATTCAGACGAATTGTGAATGCACTGCTACTTTTCGCCCTCTTTAATAACATCCTCCAGTTTCCTCATGGACCCCCTAATGACCCTCAGCACTCCCCCCTCTCTGGAAATACAAAGCCCACGTATATAAACCTTAAAGGCTTCCCAGATTATACCCGGGTCCGAAACTGAGCCTACATTAGCCTGAAAATGCGTATTGATATCCTCCCCTATTTCAGTCCTAAACGCTCCATACCTAAGGGCTGCAGCCCTAAAGCGCCAACGCAGCAATTTAGGCGATTGTGTCGCAGGCTCAAATCTAACCAGTACCGGAGAATGGTCAGATAGAGTTCGGGGCAGGATAGTGGCCTCCCTGACCGCTCTAAGAATGGGAGTAGAGGACATCATATAATCTATTCTAGACAAGCTCCGATGCACCCCAGAGTAGAATGTGTATTCCCTAACCGTGGGATGCAAAGTGCACCACACATCATGCAGATCATGCGTCTGCGAAACGCTACCCCATGCTTTGGCCGCTTGCGAGAGAGAGAGCTGGGTCGTCATAGATCTGTCCATAGCTAGTGTGAGGGCTAAATTAAAATCTACAACCCAAAGGATTTCGTACCCAGTAAACTTATGAAGATGACTGGCACAAACATGAAAGAATTCTGGTGAGTTCGTATTAGGGGCATAAACATTTATAACTAGGAGCTTTAATCCTGTTATCTCACCTGCCAACAAGAGGAACCTCCCCTCCTCATCCCGCACCTGCTCATGCAGTCTAAATTGCAGTGACCTGTGTATGTAAGTGGCAACCCCCCTAGAATGGGAAGAAGAGGATGAGCCATATCTGTTAGAGCCCCACCCAGCAAGGCTAGGAGGGGAGTCACCCCAGGCGAGGTGAGTCTCTTGTAAACATAATATATTTACCCCAGGGTTTCTACTATAGTTCGCTATTAGCCGCCTCTTCTTGTGGTTGGTAAGTCCCTGAATGTTCCAGGACATCAATGATATAATCGTTTTATGATTATCCCTCACAGAAGCCTGAGTCATCCCACCAAAACGTAATTAACAGCACAATAACTACCACTTACATGGGTGAACACTATAGACCCCGTGCCCCATCATACAGCACATTCCAATAGCTCTCCATGTGCACCTGAGATGAAATTGTCCTGACCCCCAAACCAGCACAACAATTAAACCAGAACATTAACCCCCCCACGTCCCTTCCCATCCACGCCAGAAACAAGAACATACCGGCACCCCCAACCCTCTCCCCCTTCCCCAACCTTTACCAAATTACACAGCAGTGTCTACGGCAACTGGGGCTCTGTAGGCAACCCAAGAGCTCCTTGTGGCAACAACCAATATGAGACATTACTCCCTTCCACCCATCACACCCCAAACATAGGATTGCCTAGACTCTCATCCGGTTATCACACTTTTTGTCACACAGGATATCTACCTCAATCAGGACGGATGCCGTGGCAACCCCCTGGCTCCGGCAAACTTCTGGCAAACTGTTCCACTGCTTCCAGAGTGTTAAAGAATACAGCCGAACCATTGTGCTGCACACGTAGTCTGGCTGGGTACATCATGGAGTACTTCATTCCCTTACGTCTTAGGTTGTTTTTTTGTCATCTGGAAGGTCTTCCTTTGATCCTGGAATGCAGGGCTAAAGTCTGGGAACAGCCGTATCATGGAGCCCTCCCAACGTAGCGCCCCTTTCTCCCGGGCTGACCGCAATATGGCATCTCTGTCGCAGTAGCAGAAAATCCTCGCTAAAATTGGGCGCTCCGGTGCACCCAGCAGCGGTTTAACCGCCAGCGAGCGGTGAGGGCGCTCAACCATATACATACTGGATAGTGAGGGGTTGTCAAATATATCCAGCAGCAGTCATTCTACAAATTTCTCCATATTATCCATATGTGTGGATTCCGACACACCAGTAATTCTAATATTGTTCCTCCTCGAGTGCTCCTCCAAATCCTCGTTGTTGGCTGCAATATTTTTAACCATTTGCTGCAGAGTAGAAACCTTGCGCTGGATGGTTGCAACGCTATCCTCAGTAGTCCCAATTCTCTGCTCCGCCTCCTCCATATGCCCGCAGAGCTTCTCTTTCTGCACAGCTGAGATATCCACTTTTCACTTTGGGCGTCTATCTTGGCCCCAAGTGAATCGCTACTCTGCTTCAGTGCGAGCAAAGTCTGATTCAGGGCAGCCATAGCAACCTGTTCAGAGACTGGTGCCTGCGGGATGCCAGCGGGGGGCTGGGCCCGTTCCGCGCAGGCAAACTGGTCCATCCTTGCCTGCTTCTTCTGGTTGCCCACATTACCAATACAAGTATTATCCAGGCCGCCCCCGTAGTACCAAGTCCAGCAGCGCAGTCCCCAGCACCAGGACCAGGTCAGTCACCCCACTGGGCCAGCAGTTTAGTCCAGTCCCCAATACTTGCCCACCGTACATGGGGTGGTCTTAATAGAGAGTGGCCTTATTCCACGAGAGTGCACCACACCCCACACGCACTGACAGATCTGCCCGAGGATGCCCACCAGCATCTAGTTCCACCTTTGCAAATCCACCAGGTTGTCTTGCTCTGTTCCTCCTGCAGAATAGGGGCTCTCTAAACTTGGGATGAAGTCACTATGTGACTCGGGCACCAACCCTGGAACCAGGTTCTCCGGCTCCAAGAGGGAACCACCGACCAGGCACAGGCCACGACGCAAGCCACTAGCCGAATGTCAGTCGGCCACATTACGGGCTGTCCCAGAAAACTGCTGCCCTGCTGCAGACTCCCAGTGCCACCCCATGTTTAGGGCAAATCCAGCCTCTACCTCACTCCAGGCGTAGTAGCGATCCCTCCGGGCCACCTGTGGAAACAATAAAATTGACATGAGGCCGGGAAGCCCAAAAGGAAACACACCAACACAGGTTACAAAGGACATACAAAGCGCTTTATTTCAAAGTTACAAAGTTACCAAAGTCAATTGACATGCGAATAGCTATTCGGCCCTCTGACTAACACACGAACCTTCAACGTTAGGTTCGCACTGAAAGTGGGAGAGAGCGATCATCGGGATGCTCGGGTATTTATACATTTTGTACTGCATTGGCCAGCCCTCTTGTAAGTTAACCATTCTTGGAACAACGGCTAGGGTTCGTAGCCAGGTCGAACATGCAATTTCCATATATTAGATTGGTTCCGCTGATACAGTTACATATTTACACCTAGGTTAAACAGAGGACAGGGTCTTAGTTCATGACCCTAACAGGTAGCCTGCGGACATATTATTCATTCAAGTGTGCGGAGGTCACCATAGCCGAAGTCTTACTCGAAATGTCATTCGGCCTCCATTTTGTGATTCGAGGTGACTTTCACACGGCAAGAGTACCTAAAATGGCGGCTAAATCCAAGATGGCAGCTTTCACGATACATTAAGGTCAAGACCTTGCCGCGGAACCTATGTTCATAATATTCTTTAGACAGCTTGGCGTAGGCCAACATACATTTAAACGATGCGATTGGGGTCACAATATTATCTCGATTTCCACAGACCCTCCTTTTGGCCTATGCCAAGTGCTAAAACATTATTTCCTAATACTCTTAAAAATACTTGAAGGCATTATCATTCATAGGTTCCGCATCATTGTCTGAAATGTCAATAGCCATAAAGTTGTTCATAAGAACTTCTTGCAACATGAATTCTTTAGATGCTGTCTTCGGGGTATATATTCTACGCCCTATTGCGCTCATAACTTGGGCACAACATCCCCCTATCATTCCGCATATACTCGGGAGGCATTGAAAACAGCAGCAAAGAAATAACAAAGTCCCTAAAATACCTAGAATAACAGAAAGCACCTTCCACCCCCAAGATCGTAGAGAATCCCAAAACCAAGTACTAAGGCTCCAGTCTCCTACAGGGATATGGACTTCAGAACTAAGAGTATGTAAATTCTGAATTGCTTTAAATATTGTTGATGAAGAATCTGGTACGAAAACACAGCAAGCGGACCCCACTAATTTACATACTCCACCTCGTTCAGCTAAAATGACATCTAATGCCATTCGATTTTGAAGTGCTACCAATCTTATCGCCTTTTGCTCTAAGGTCATATTGTAAAGTATGTCCGTGGTCCGGTTGATTGTTTTCTCCAACACCCTCGCTAATCCCCTGATGTTTTCTGAATTTGCTATTTGTCCCCAGAAGGGAACTACTGATTTGGCTATATCCCCGAACACTTGTCCAGGGGTATCTCCATCATTATCCCGTCGCGGGCGAGCCTTAGATACCTCTAAGGTACTGGCTATAAATATACCTGGTAACAATATCCCTAAATAACAAGTCCCCTGCCAATCCTTGGGCAGCCAGGGAAAAGCTAAACTACCACACACAAAATAAACCGGTCCCCCTACATACAAAGGCCTATTTTCCCCAGTCAAATTTACAATATTTATACAAGGCTCGAAATCTCCCATTGGCCTAGTGCCGTTTCTTTGTACACAGAAAGGGACAGAATCAGGACTATGATTTACAGAATAAGAAGGAGGTATGGCATCCTTATTGCCTATCGGAGCCATCTTGAAAGAAACTAGATTTTGAAAAGGAAAAGAAAGTTTATCAGACGGCCTAATAGAAGCGATATTAGGTCTACTCCTATTTGCGAAAAGCGAGCATCCCAGGGGAGTCAATTCACGTTTTTCAAATTCATTCAAATTAGTCCCATCGAAGTTCCCTGAGATGCTATCATTCCATCGGCCAAAAAAGAGTGCTCTAAGAGAGGCATAGCAAGAGGTTGTTAGAGGTAAGGGATGTATATACCATCCCAGTCCCTTGTTCCCATGTTGTGGTAAGTGAGTGCAGACCCAACAATTACTTCTATTAAAAATAGCATGCGTAGCATTCATCACTATCATCAAAGTGTTATTATAATATTTCTGTCTATGCCGAGAGTCCCTAGGGGACAGAGTGTGAAGGTGTACAAAGGGAGTCAAAACAGTCGGTACAATTTTGGTCGGTAACAGAGGCTTCAAAGGATAAATTTCTTCAAAGTACCAAAGTCCCACAGCAGCAGTTGCAAAACTAACAATAATCAAAACGAGAACACAACAGTACGTTTTCGGGGCCCAGGCACATTGTCCATTGTTCGAATTGGTCACCTCCTTATCTAATAGTTCAATACGAGGAGCAACGGTGAAGGCGGCAGGCATCATGGTTATCCCGATCGACGACCCCAATGTTCGTTGCTGGCGGCACTTCGGCCGCGCGACTTCTTAGTCCTTCCCAACCCTGGCCAACAGAACCCCCCCTTTTCTTTGTTCCAAAAAAAAGGGAAGACAATAGTATTTCAATCACTCCTTTTTCTTCCAGATGCACGATACTCGTGCGGCGATTTTATTTGCGTGGTCGAAGGTTGTACCGGATGGTACCCATGTTTGTTAAATCCGAAAGCAAAGTATCGTCGCTCCCTGAGGGGAGCGTCGTATCAGTAGCGACGGAAGTCGCAGAGCTCGAAACAAGGTTTTCCGGAAGTGATTGATCAAGGGAGTGCGGAGACAAAATGGACGGCTCCCCAAGCTCCTCAGGCTCAGAGAACTTCTCCGACGCACTCACAACGCTGCCTGCTACTCCGAGATCAGAGAGTGTAGCATCAGCGAGGGGTTCTGTTTCTTCTGTAACGTGTGGCGCCGGGTGAGGGATCTTCTTGATATGTGTTGCGTGTATCCAGTTCTTCTTTCTTGCCACCCGCACTGCCGTCCTGGTGACCAATAAAACCTGGTAGGGTCCCCGCCAGCGAGGCGCGAGACAGGAAGACCTTTCGTAGGCCTTTACCAGGACCTAGCTGCCGGGCAATATATCGTGTCCTGGGCCCGTAAACCGTACAGGTAAGGCAGCGTTCACCTGGTGGTAAATGAAATACAGATTTTTAGTCAATTGATTACAATAGTCTATGAGCAATACATTCTCCACATCCCTTAGGGCTTTAGGTTTAGGGAGACCCCAAATATTAGCAGGCCTTCCCATTACTACCTCGAATGGAGAGAGCCCAGTTCTAGTCTGGGGTGTGGTGCGCATAGCTAACAACACAATAGGTAAAGCATCTGGCCATTTTAATTTAGTATCGGCACATGTTTTTGCAAGTTTGTTTTTCAAAATACCATTGTGTCTTTCTACCAACCCCGCACTTTGAGGGTGCCTAGCTGAATGAAAACGTTTCTCTATCCCTAAGGCAACACATATTTGCAACATTACGGCTGCGATGAAGTGGGGGCCGTTGTCCGACCAAATTATCCTCGGGAGCCCAAATCGAGGAAAGTAGTCTTTTACCAAGATCTTTGCGGTGGTCATGGCGGTAGCATCTTTGACGGGGAAAGCCTCGACCCATTTGCTAAAGGCACAAAAGATAACAAGAACATATTTCAAGTTATTACATCGCTCCATTTCAATAAAATCAAGGTGAATGGTTTCGAAGGGGACAGAGGGGGGCCCGAAACTTCCCCTTGGAGTCACTGTCCCTTTACCCACATTATGCTGCAGGCAAATCATGCAATTTTTAACGTGCCGTTTTGCAGTTTCCAAAATTTTTTCATTCACCCAAACCTGCTGTAATATCTTCGCAATTTGCTGGGCACACACATGTGTTGGACCGTGTGCCATCGTAACCATTGCTAATACATAAGAATCAGGAAGCAACCATTTCCCGTCAGATGCGTCCACCCAACACCCTTCGTCATCCAATTTCCCCATGCCTTCAGCCCATTTCCTAGATTCTTCAACAGAGGCATCAGTCTGAATATCTCGCACAGACCCAATGCCTTCATCTATTATACAACCATCTCTCACTTCCCTCGATGTGTACATGTCTGTGCTAAGGTCTGTAGCTGTTTGTCTAGCTATCGAATCTGCAAAAGCATTTCCTCTTCCCACATTGTCTATGACCTTGCGATGTGCTGCACATTTCATGATTGCCAATTGTTCAGGGAGTGAGAGCGCTAAAAGTAGTTGTACTATTAAGGGACCATGCTGAATCTTGGTCCCGTGTGAGGTCAGAAACCCTCTTTCCGACCACAGTTTTCCGAAATTGTGAGCCACCCCAAAGGCGTACTGACTATCCGTATAAATGTTAACTCTATGCCCTTGGGAGAGCTCACAAGCGTGGGCCAACGCTATAATCTCTGCGGCCTGCGCGGAGTTATGCGGAATCCTTTTAGTTTCTACGATCTTGTTCAAAGTAGTAACTGCATAAGCAGCTGTAGATGTGCCATTCGGAAGTTTAAAACAGGAGCCATCACAAAACAGCTCCCCTTCCGCATTCTCCAAAGGAGTATCTGAGAGGTCTATTCTGCCCATTGTTTCTTGTTCGGTGGCATACAGGCAGTCATGTGATCCGTCATCGCCGCAAGTAGTAGTTTGCGGGAGAGGCAAAAGTTCAGCCGGATTGAGAACACAACACCTTTTAATTTGGATATGAGGAGAAAATAAAACTAATTCGTACCTGGTCAACCGGGCAGAAGTAAGGTGTTGTGTTTGAGTTTTATTCAATAGAATATCGACAGAGTGAGGTACCATCAAAATTAAATCGTGGCCTAGGACCATCCCCTCACTCTGTTTTACAGACGCAGCGGCAGCAGCAACAGCGCGCAGACACCGCGGCAAAGCGCATGCAACAGGATCGAGGGCGGAGGAATAATAGCCGCACGGCCTATTCTTCCCTCCATGTTCCTGTGTTAACACAGACAAAGCACATCCATTACATTCATGCACAAACAACGCAAAGGCCTTATCGTAATTTGGTGTTACCCAGAACCGGTGCTGAACACAGCGCGGCTTTGAGAAGCTCAAATGATCGTTGATGTTCCGATTCCCATGGCAATGGCAGAGAAATGCCCTTCTTCGTCAAAGCCAACATCGGTTTTACCACTAGGGCAAAGTTCGGGATCCACAGTCTACAGTAGGACGCCATCCCTATCAGGGCTCTGACTTCCTTCTGTGTTTTTGGGACAGACATGCCAGAAATGTGTTTTATTCGTTCAGGTGTCAATCTTCTCCCCTCCTTTGACAGGAGGTAGCCTAAATAGGCAACCTCCTGACAACAATATTGAAATTTCTTAAGTGAAGCTTTGTGACCATTTTCAGCTAGATGAACAAGCAACAATATAGTGCCTTCTTTACAAGCTTTCTCAGAGTCTGCAGCCAGGAGCAAATCGTCTACATATTGAAGCAGCGTGCAAGTAGGTGGTAATTCAAGGGTGTCGAGCTGCTCTTTTAAGGCTCTACTATAGATACTAGGACTTTCAGTATACCCTTGAGGTGCCCTTGTGAATGTAAACGAGCGTCCACCCAAGGTGAACGCAAACAAATACCTGCTCTCCTCATGTATCGGAATACTAAAGAAGGCGTTTTTTAAATCTACGACACTAAAGTGTGTAGCTGTAGCAGGGATCATTGTTAAGATCGTTGTTACATCAGGCACGATTGGAAATTGTGGGGCTACCACTCGGTTAATAGCACGAAGATCTATTATAAACCGGTACGGAATTGCATTGTCGCCTTTCTTATATACTGGCAAGATCGGGCTATTACATAAGCTACCTGTAATCTCTTCGATCACTCCACGATGTACAAAATCGGAGACAATGCATTTCAGAGCGCGCTCTCCTTCAATTGAAATTTTATATTGCGGAATGCGCGGTAGCTTAACCCCATGTTTCAATATTATCTTAACAGGTTCGATGTGCAATATCCCGACATCATTATCGTCTATTGCCCACAAACATTCTGGGACAATGTCGAATTCGGGAGGTAGAGGTCGGGTCAAGTATTGGGAGTTAAAGGGTTGCTGTGGTGAAACTGTTAATCTTATTCCGTCAGGGGAACAATGAATCACTGCATTCAGTTTCTTCAACAAATTCAACCCCAGCAAATTTTCTCCACAGTTTGAAGTAAGAAGAAAAGGGCACTGGTCTGTAAAAGGACCCAAAGAAACGAATACCGGCGCAGAAACCGGACAAATAGTTGGTATGCCAGAGAACCCTATAGAAACGTTTGTTTGCCCTGACAGTGGGATGTTTGGAACCCTCGAATGGTCGATGGAGCACTTTTGTGCTCCAGTGTCGATCAAGAACTGATGTTTTCTATTCCCCACCAATAATTCAACATAGGGGCCCTTCTGAATAACGGGAATAGGTAAAGGTTCCAAACGCTGCTTCGGGCAATCCTAGTAAGGCAAAACTTCATCAAAGGGAAGTTCTTCAGAAAGATAGGCGGCGGAAGGGTGATCAAATATATTTCTCGAGTCCATACTCGGAGTCTGATTTTCCCGTGAAAAAGGTTGCTGTGGATCTTGTAGAAGCTGACCCCTATCAGGGCCCCCTGCTCCGGGGCGGCCCCTTGGTCGCCTACCCATACCTCCAAATGTGCCTCCTGACCTCTGACGAAGGGCAGGGCACTGCGCTCGCCAGTGACCTTCCTGGCGGCAATAAGCACACTGATTAATATTTATAGAATTTGGAGGGGTATTCCCTCTTGGAATGTACTGACCTCTAGTCTGTGTCGTACCTCCTCTGGGGTTCCTGACAATTTGCTGCAACAACACCTTAGTTTTTAGGTCACCCCTTCTTTTTTCGATTTTCTCTTTTTCATTATTAACCCGATTCTCGTAATACTGAGCCATATGCAAGACTTCTGACTGAGATTTTGCCTGCCAAGCGCTCTCTGAGGACATAATTTGTGACTGGATGTCGGGCAACAATTCACGCACAAATTTGTCCACAAACAACCTCTTCCCCGACTCTGTACCTAAATCCTGTCCACTGAAGTCGGAGAACACCTGTTCGAATCTATTAAAGAATTCAGTAGTACCTTCAGTTTTCCCTTGGACGCAGGCCGTAAGCTTGTCCCAAATAATCCTTTTTTCTGGGATTATAGTTTTTAATTTAGCAACTATTCTATCGGGTAAAGTGAGTATTACCTGGGGTGGTTTCTCACCAGCTGGTCGTTCCCCATCTATTCTAATTAAGTTTACCCATGTATCCCCTAACCCCGGCACATCATCTATTGTTCGTACCTGTTTCCATACATCAACAGGTAAAAGCACTGGAAACAATAAATCCATATCACTTAAGGTGAACACAGAAGACTGCAAGACGGATTCTATTTCTTTATAAAACCCTGTCGGGTTTTTCCTAATATCAGGGACTGATTGTCTAATCGTGTTCACTTCTTGTCGGGAGAACGGGACGTGAACAAACTGCAATACGTAATGTGCAGGGATATCCACCGCGGCAGCACCAGTCGCCGCGTTGGCGGGGATTTCTAATTTTGGGACAAGGGTCGGAGGGACCTCTCTCATAGGCAACTGAGATATAGGGACCTCCGACCGCTTACTAAGCAATAAGGCCAGATCGAGCGCTAAAGCAGCTGTAGAAGTGTCGGGCGAAAAAGTTATTTTACAAATACCCAATAACTCTATGGGGCAACCAACCTTCTTCCTTATACATTCCTCCTGTAAGTGCTGTACCATCACTTGGATTACCTTCCTTTGCATCTCTACCGTGTATTGACTATATGTGTTATACACCTCATCTGGCGGTATCGATGAATCCGAGATCCATCGAATCGCATCTCTAGTACAAATCCGTACTTCCTCAGGTGCTGATCTTCGGCACGAAAGGAACCGTTTCTGTGCATACATCCTGTCGTCCTCATCATCCTCGTTTTGTAACCTTTCAAAATCCCTCCTAAACTCAAACAATCTGTCAACATGTCCATATACTTTCTGCTCTGTATCCCTTGAAAGTGCCAAGGCATTCAGATCTCTCACCCCTTGTGGGAGATCCGAAGTCTGCAATCTACCCCACATTACACCTAAATGCATCCCCAGTCCTTCAATAAAAACGTTTTTCTCGGGAAAATCGTGCAAATTAGATAGTGTTGAAAGTACATCAGTTTGATCACCTTTTTCCATGCAATGTTTAGCCCAAGCAAACAGTTCCTGTTTCCTGCCCGCAGGAACAGTACTACGAGTCACAATTTTCGACCCTGCACCGGGATCTGATTTAGTGAACACGGGACTCCCCAGAATCAGAGGTGTAGGTGAACCTAACAAGGGTGCAGGGGAAAGAGGTAATGTAATAGACGAAACAGACAGAGGAGCGACAACCAAAGAACTAGGGGCAGTAGGCTGCGCAGGAGGAGTAGGAATAACGATAGGAGCAATAGCAGGAACGGGCAAGGTGCCCACAACGGGAGCATACGGAGGTGGCGCTGAAGAATCGGGCCTCCGTTCGTTTGATATTTTCTCAATAAACTCCTCGGAAACATGGAAATCTTTAGAGGGGTAAATTTTCTGGACCCCGAGCGAGAAAGCTCTATCCATCTTCTGGGTTTCATCTAATCGTTTTTCCTTGTCATACAACAATGCCTTTTCGGCATTCGTTTTATGACGTCGTGCATGTTTATCCCTACTTTTAAGCTGCTGTAATGCTTCCTTTTTCCAATTTTGTAACACATCAAAGGCTGCTGGCCTAGCCTTCTTTTTAAGCAAGATCGACTCTAAGTATTCAATACGGGGGATCTCAAAGCTACCATTGACTGGCCACTGAAATTCAGAGGCATTTCTGGTCTGTCTGTGCCAAATGTCATTAAATACAATACTACCAATGCCATACTTACAGTACATAGTACACGCCGGCGACCCCTCCTGTGGTGCCGGACGGCTAAATTCCAAAGATTGTCGATCGCTGCGGAACAGAACCCTAAAGCAGCTAGACAATTTCCCAAGCATTTCTCAAAAAATTGGTGTTACCTGGTCCAATAATTGTGTCTGCAGATACAATACGCCAAATTCAAATTGTCAGGGTTAAATTAAGAGCCGGGTCACGACTGCACCTGACCAAACCTAAGGAGGACCGTACGGTTTACAAAGGACTTCAACTAACAAATTTTACCTGCGTTCGGTGGTTTCGGCAAATCTGCCCGCCTCGGAATTGGACCCTCGTCAAGATGCCGTGTCAGACCGCACGACTATCGCCCAAGGATGGGATCGTGCAGCGCTGCCGAGGTATCGCGTCTCGATCGGTCGGGCCCGCAGAATCACACCGTCCGATCCCGATTCGATAGTCTGCGTCAACCTTCAATGATCCGGCATCAATCTTGAGGGTCCCTATTCGGGCGCCAACTGTGGAAACAATAAAATTGACATGAGGCCGGGAAGCCCAAAAGGAAACACACCAACACAGGTTACAAAGGACATACAAAGCGCTTTATTTCAAAGTTACAAAGTTACCAAAGTCAATTGACATGCGAATAGCTATTCGGCCCTCTGACTAACACACGAACCTTCAACGTTAGGTTCGCACTGAAAGTGGGAGAGAGCGATCATCGGGATGCTCGGGTTTTTATACATTTTGTACTGCATTGGCCAGCCCTCTTGTAAGTTAACCATTCTTGGAACAACGGCTAGGGTTCGTAGCCAGGTCGAACATGCAATTTCCATATATTAGATCGGTTCCGCTGATACAGTTACATATTTACACCTAGGTTAAACAGAGGACAGGGTCTTAGTTCATGACCCTAACAGGTAGCCTGCGGACATATTATTCATTCAAGTGTGCGGAGGTCACCATAGCCGAAGTCTTACTCGAAATGTCATTCGGCCTCCATTTTGTGATTCGAGGTGACTTTCACACGGCAAGAGTACCTAAAATGGCGGCTAAATCCAAGATGGCAGCTTTCACGATACATTAAGGTCAAGACCTTGCCGCGGAACCTATGTTCATAATATTCTTTAGACAGCTTGGCGTAGGCCAACATACATTTAAACGATGCGATTGGGGTCACAATATTATCTCGATTTCCACACACCAAGGGCCCACACTAGCAATAATCAGTGAGCTGTCAGGGGCAAAGACACCCCAGCTTGTCCCCCAGTCAGTCACACACAGGGTACCTCCAATTCCGGGGTCTTCCAATCCGCCTCAAGGAGATCCAGGCAGTCAGAGGAAAGGAGGACCAGTCACACCCCAGGACCTGCTCCAGTACACCACAGCGCCTCTGCAACACGTCTCAGCTCCTGCGATCGGGAGTCAGGCCTCTCCGCTGCTCATCCACTCCAATGGCGACCCGGGCTCACCAGGAGAGGGTGCTCCATTTAGAAGGAGTTCTCCCCAGGCTGCCCAGCTAGGACAGCCACTTAACGGCCACGCTGGGACAGCTGCCACACACCGCCGTCCTCCACAACCCAGGCCACCTCTCCGCCGCACAAGCCCAAGTAGAGGGGCCTCCCAGTGAGCGGCCCGCAAAGCCTGCCTCGCTCCCGGCGGCTCTCACAACTGGGGAGACTGCCCCTCCCCCACACACCTCAGGCCCACATCGCAGCTCCGCACCTCTCTGCTACGGTCTCCCAGGGTGTCAGCCCGCCGGCAGCACTTGTCCACCGGAGCCTTGCAGGTTAGTCGCCACACCGCCGCTGTCACTAGGGAGCGGGGACAGGGGGAAACAGGATATTTAAGAGGATTTCTGCTTGCCTTTGCCAGAGCCTTTCAGGCAGTGGCCATCTTCGTCAGCTGCGCAACAGCACCCCCCCCAAAAAAAAAATCAAACGTTTTTGAAACATGCTCCTCAGTTGCAGGAAGCAATCATGGAATGGTAATAGCCTCCCCATTTGAGGTTGTGCCATTCTTTCTCTACTTTTAATAAGGATCTGAAAACCAGGCTGTTAGGATGAACCCTAGTCTAACTACAGCGCCCCAGCCAGTCTTGGCCTGTGGGCTGTCTGCCCTTTCCTAGGCATAGTCCTTATTTTGATGTTATGATTATACGTTGTATGTCCTGTTAGCGCTATTATGCCTCCAGGCCAGTGACATGCACTTTATAAACATAAATACAATAAATAAGAATCTGGTAACATATGAGAATGCTGCCCATGCAAGACAAAACGTAGAGATAAGTTGGCAGACATAGGTATGCAATTATTATAAGCATACTCAGCTTTTCCTAGGAGACCCAGCCAAATAGCTCGAGTTTATCAGGTAACATTGATAGGCACTGCTAAATAATACCATTTAGATGTTCAGATTTACTGTCAGTTTCTGGATGATATGCCATTGACAGCCAAACTTGACAGTCAAACCTACATACACAATTGTGCCGACACATGTGGTCTTTTGTCAGAAATGATTGCAAAAGGTAATACATCTATATTAAATACAGAATCTATACATGAGAAAGCTACTACTTTAGCAGTAGCTATGCCTTTACATGGTAAAATAATTCCACATTTTGATGACAAAGTCAACGATACCCAAAATTACACAATATCCTTATATGTTTGTAGTTCTACCACTAAGTCCATAAAAAGCATTTGCCATGGACCTTGAGGTACAGGTTGTGTGCATAACAAACGTGATGGCTTCTGACAAGACACCTTAGCTTGAGCTCAGATGGAACACAAGTTAATGTAAGACATTGGGTCTCATTACGAGGTTGGCAGTAACCTGTTGGTGCTGACGGTGGGTTGCCGCCAACCTTGTAACACTGTTTCTGCCGCCTAATATCCCGGTGCCACTGAGATATCAAAAGTGACGGTGGAATGGTAAATCCTTATTCTCATGGAGTTCTGTAGGACTCCATGGGAATGAGGACACTGAAGCACTGGCACTGTTGCTAATGATGCGGGTGCTTAAGTGAAAGACATGCCGGGAGGGGCCTGAAAACAGGGCAGGTCAGGCCTGCCGGGGGATCCATGTGCTTAACGGCATTCTCGCAGTATGGGGGTCCGAAAAATGTCCAGACCTCCATACTTGGAATGAGGCCCATTGTTTGAGTTTCTATACTCTTCCAGATGCACCAATGTTGCAATACTTGATCGTTTTTTTTCTGATCCGGATGACCTGCAAGCTTAAGGACATGGCATAAATGTAGTGTTGAGTTTTGAAGGTCTGCTGCAGGAAAGTGTGATTTTGTTCTTTACTTTTCACTGGGTTATCTTACGAATAAATGAAGACCTCATTAAAACCTATTGTCATGAATAAAACTCATGCGAAATATAATGTATAATATTCTATAACACTGCATGAGCATTGCCCTGCCCTAATGGGTTCAAAAGATATTCGAATGACTTACATTTAGTTCCAAACATGAATTTCCAAACACCCCCTTTCCCATGCATACCAGATTGTAGATGCCGCATCAATCTAAATGAATGTATACAGTGACATTTTCTCCTTGAGCTAACGATAGAGTTATCGGTGGCTCAAGTAGAATGGTTATGCTGTTAATCACCCCATGTCTATGCAGGTATGAAGTCTCCCCTCCCCCGGGGACTCCCCGAAAAAATAAAGAGGAGTGAGGCAGCAGGCGTTTCAGAGTGCTGTATCAAACCCAAAATCAGTGCCTGTTTCAGATTTTCCCTGAGATGGCCACACGCTAAATCTTAGCTCCAGGGAGAAAACTGATTTGACAGTCATTAAAAGGGGAAGTGTTCCTGCTTCAGTTGTATCAAATACATCAACAATACTCCTGCGATTCTGAAGGTTATTTGCAGGCATCAAGTCCTAATACAAAAAGTGGGGGGGGGGGACTCATTAATAACAATAAATAATAATAATTAACATACCAATTGAATGTGGCATCACCAGAAATGAGCATATCAAAGTGCCCTCTGAAAAAAGTGGGGGACTCCGTCCACCCCTGTGTACCCACGACTTGAGCCCTGGTTATCTGTCTCCAACGGGCCGGACAACCTGTATGTGCGTCAACAAGCCTCGGCAGGCTATCCTTATGGGGTTGGCTCATTATTATCCGGAAAACAACACTGGAGATAACACTCAGATGCTAAAGACATGATATAATTGACCCAATTCACAGAAGTATTGTCATTTGCAATAGGAAAAGTCCTTGTTAGTTGATGGTATTCCTAGGCCTTGGTGCACGTTCGTATTTTTGTTTTTCATTCCAAGATTTGGCAGTAGGTTATATAACTAGGAAGTTGATAGCAACGGGGATTTGATGGCCATCCTTGGCTATGTGCAAAGTACCTGGGTATTTAATGGAAAAATAGGGCAATCAGTTAGGCACATGGGAATTTGATGGCAACCCCTGGAAATGGAACGTGTGCCTACGTATTTTAATACTATTTCTATCAGTGGGAGAGTTACAGAGCATTTCATGGCAATTCTTATAATGGGCTGTCGACCTATGAATTCTATGGAATTGTATGTAAATCGTTTGCCATGGGCATTAATAACTCCTGACATATACTGACACATGATTTTAGTATGTACCATTTGAGTGAAATGCTTAGTTTTGGAGTTGTTGGATAGCAATTAATGGCCACACCTAGCACACGATGGGCATTTTTTTAAATGACATGGCATATGATGAACATTACTGGCATGGTGTGATTACATGGGCATATACTGCCAACGAAGGTTTTAATTATCTGGACTGCAATTATCACCATGTCGGTTATTATCTCAACACTTATACTGGCCCTATAGCTACGTATCATGCTATGGCATTCACATCTCAAAAATATATCTCTAAAGTTATGAACAGTTAAACCACATTATCTGTGACATACCTTGATGTCAGCCTCATTATAAATGAGGCAGTGCATTGATTGGGTGTGAAAAGTTAGGCATAAGGCTTTTACGCTACCATTTAACGGTCCACCTCATTTTGGTGAACTGATGAGATGGAGGAGGGACACGGAGCGGGGATAAGATCTCTCCTGTGCAGTCTACCTCGTCTCTTGAGTGTGCATCGTTGTAGGCCTACATGGGATTTTATTGCAGGTGCGCACTGAATGCATTCTTATGGAACCCGCCACGGTTCTGTGCCTGGTAAAGGGCAGGTAGAGTTTATAGGAATCCATTCATAAAACTGCCTGCAAAGAGTATTTTTAGGTTACATTTAATTTCACGAAATGTAGTGGAAAAGGGAAATTAGTACCCGGCGAGAGACAATCAGATTGGTACACGTAATTTGATTGGCCCTCGCTGGGGCTTTACCCGATGCACAATCCCATGAAGCTTAAACTTCCTTCATATCCCCGGCGGGGGGGTGGCAACCCCTCATCCAATGAGGAGGCTCAGAGCGGGGTACTCCCCGTTCTGAGACACCACAAGGCTGGAGGCTACCATCCTCCCCCACTGGGGATTCAGGTAAGTGTTTTCTCCCTCCCCCCTCCAAACAATCCCCTCCCTGCCCTCCCAACCCCACTTACCTTGTTTTTGGTCCTTTTTCGAGAACAAACGTGCTGGGAACACTTCTGTCCCCAGCACGTCGGCTCCCAATGGCGGCCATGGAAACGGACTCCCTTTTCCCTTGCCCGGCGGCCATTATTATTTTTTTTCTGTTCAGGAACGCGCAGCATTTCGGAACAGAAAAACAATGCTATTAGTACCCCGGTTACACACCCATCCTGACGACACACATGATGCCCCTGTGGGCAAGAAGTTGTCAGAGAACAAATAGTATTTCCAGCACATGGGGTGCTCCTTGTAAATATAGGCTCTTTTCTTTTGACTGCTTGGGAATTCGTTTTGGTCAGAGGGGCAATTGTGGACCCCAGGTGGACAATAGCCAGAGAATAATGATCCCTTCTGGGATGTTGTAAATACGTTCAAGTTCCACCTACCCTGGACGCCAATCAAACAAAGCGTGTGCTGCAGCCATTTTGGGGTTGAAATGTAGGGTTTCTTAAATTTCAAGATCCCACCTTTGCTACAGAAATTGGTGCCTTAAAAGGCCCTCCTCGCATTATGAAGGCAGATTTTTGGTCGAATGACATTCAGAACATTGTGGTCATTAAACTTAGAGCATTCTAGATGCGCCTTTCTATGGACCCAGAAGCTACTATATAACCGGGCCGGGATACTAATAACAATAATCCCCTCACAGTGGGGCCATTACTGAATCAGTTATGGCCATGCTTCGCTCGGGCCTGTATCTATGGGCCCCAGGGCATTACCTGACTCAGTAATGCCCCAGCGGCTCGGGGCTTATTGCTTAAGTGTAGAAGTGAATTTACTCTTTCCTTTTCCACTCTGCCTTGTGGACGTTTAAGTTGACTGCAGCGGACCCCACAGTACATAAGTGCTTACATTGGTGGTCTGCTGCATGTAATTTATGATTATTTATAAAATAACCCTCTGTTCATCCATGCTTTAAAGTAGAGTCCTTGTTAAACGCCCCGGGAAAGGAATGCTAAGTATTGCACCATGAGGGAACTAGCCCAACTGCAGCAGTGCTTCACATCTCTCACCAAAAGGTTTCAGTGTTGTGTAAATCTGCCAGCAACGACACTGACCTGTTTAAACCACGAGCAGGGGGCGTGCTGCGGCCCATGATTGCACACATGTGTTCTGGAATGCTTTGCCTGGTCTTGCCAGCGATGACTTCATTCAGATCACGGTGCGTAAGTCAATGCTTCAGCAGTGCAAAGTGACTTGTGGCAGTGCAGGGTTCCCAGAAGAAAGCTGGAGGGCCGTGTGCAGTGTATCGGCGAATTCGGCATTCATGAGGCATTGCTTCGCCTCACAACCTTCATAAACTCAAGTGCCAAATCATTCCCTCATAATATGCAACAGTATAATTCATTCATTTTCCAGGTGCGCGTATTTTGAAGTTCAAAGAATACATTTTAACATATTCAATACTTGTCAGAACAAAGTTTCAGCCGTACCCTATAGCTATACAGATGCCAAAACACTTTTTTTTTTTTTAACAATGATCATGTTTCATCTTAGTCGTTGTTAAGATGGCTTTATTCATTTGTTAAAAAACATGCATGGCAGATTCTCAAACAGGCGAATGGGACTGTGCAACCTATTACACTTGCCTATAAAGTATTCCAATTTCTCAGCTTTATTCTCTCTTCTTTACTGGTGGTACTGGTGTAATGTTTATTAAAATGTGTGTTCTTAGCGCATTGCAAACATGATCAGTTATAGAGGTTGACACAGCTACAAGAAGTTTGAGCTCAGATTACAATAAGCATTGGCGAAGCCAATAGGTCTGGCTTTTTTGTAGGTGTCTAGGTGAAAATGATTGGATTGATGGGTTAGTGGGTAAATATGGTTGCATTGGTGGTTTGATGAGTGTACACATATGGTGGTTTGGATGAATGACTGAATGTATGAACATGGGCGGATAATGAGGCACGAGTTGTTAAGAGCAGAAGTTGCCAAGTTCTTGGAGGAATTAACAGTCTTTGGGTCTCAGCATAACAGGCTTCCAGAGCTGGAAACACAGCCTTTTCTGGAGCAGAAGATTCATGGATATGTCTTCATCAGGTCAATTATCCCACGTAGCTATCTTTTCAGAATGCAATCCTCGCCCTCAATGTTACAGAAATCTTTGTAAAAGGTACATATACCTACTGAGAACACTTAGCTGAGTGGAGGAGACTGTCACACTCTGTGAGGATAAGTGGGTAAGTAGGAGAGTTTGCATAGCACACACCAAACTAAATTGTCTACATGAAAGTGAATAATTATCATTTGCTGAAGACCACTACAAAATGGCATCCCAAAAAACACGACATCTCGGGAGGATAGCTCAGCGGCAACGTGATCGCCTTGGAAGCAAGTTGACATGGAGCAACACAGGTTCGATCCCCGGGTCCGCGCTTAGAAACCTCAGGGTATTAAGCGCGTTATAAATAACCTATCATATCATTACATCTATTTCAATGAGAAGGGGAATTCCATATTTTTAGACGTGTGCCATCGGGTTGAGTAGGGGGGTGAAATGGTCTAAACAAGGGGGGTTGCAAGAAAGAGTGTGTTCTTGTTCAAGGGAAATGATCTGACAGAGTGATGTTAGGGGAGATGTATACAAATGATCTGTCTACAAGGGATCTTAGAAGGGAATCATAGACACATAATTAGAGTGGTAGAAAGTTTAAGATGCCAATAAGCACGATGAACCAAAGAAATACATGAGAACTGTTCTGCCTTTTAAAGTCTTTACTAGCTCCCACAGCTTTTCTGGGTTAGTCTGGCACCATTAGCCAAGGAGTACTTGTCATGACATCCCCACTGTACCTTCCACTGAATGGCACCCTACCGGAACCATCCTGGATAAACATCCCATATCTCCTGCACAGCAAAAGTACATTTCATTCATCATACTATACCTGAACTATCAAAGGACACCAGTAAGCCAGAGAGAACCGCTCATCACACCTTCGCTGAAGCATCCTAGGTGGAAGGATAGCATTGGGTACCTATCAGTTATCACATGTGGCTTAAACCACATTAGTATACCAGCATATATTGGAGTACTTTTGATATTTCCCTACCTGAACCACGATCTTAACAAAGCCCCTTGTGCCGTAAGCTACATTTGTCACTGCAGGAAAGAAACAGACTCCACTCAACTTAACCATTCCAGATCAATATTGTTCAGTACTTGCCAGCACCTTGTGGCTGGCCAATCCCAGGCCAAAAGAACAGTACCGAGCACCTTTAATGCAATACAACCTATCATGGCACCAGCACAGTGTAATTCCCATTACATCCTACCTACAGATTTGATGAGCAGGAGCTTAACGCTGTTCTTGGATTTCAGGCATCAGTACGCCAGCATGAGCTACCTGTGTGACAGCGATTGTACCTGGCCTACTAGACATCCAACTAGAAAAAACAGGGGGTAAGAGTTTCCCAGTCCCAGCATCTAAACTCTGGAATTCTCTGCCACCCAAAATCAGAAATGAGACTGCCTACTGGGCCTTGCAAAAAAAATTAAAATCCTGGCTGGTCTCGGGAGGATAGCTCAGGAGCTCAGGGGCAATGTGATCACCTTCAAAACAAGACGACACGGAGCTCCACGTGTTCGATCCCTGGGTCTGTGCTCTGGGTAATAAGTGCGCTATAAATAACCTATCATATCAAATCAATAATAAAGATCCAAGTACTAGATTCTGTACCCCTTCCACTACAGTCTACTCCTTTTGCACTTAACCTTATTCTCCTTCTGTTAACCACTGTATCTACTCTGTCAGCCAAATGTACCTCACCTGTATCTTGATATGTAAATACTACTACAGTAAATATTATTACTGTATGTAAACTTGTAAATGTAAATATTACTAATATTACTGTATTCACCATGTTAATACAAAATGAAACTGCCTGTACATCAATTCTAACCTGTTAAATGTGCGCCCAGATACCTTTGAGTTAGGAGCGCTATATGAATAAATAAAATAAATACAATAAAAACTCCACAGATGCAAACTATAACTGTTGAATTGTGCTTTAAATGTATTCTATGTCCTGTTGTTAATTCATATGAATTCCCAAACACTCCACTTAGGTGTGGGAGTAGGCAGAGCCTACAATGATTCCTTGTGGGATTTCAGGACAAACATTAGCGCTTAATAGGATTGCAATTGTTACATGGGTATTTGTATGGTGCCAGTTTTCCTGGGGAATCGAAAGTAGCTTCTAGTAGCTGTTGGTGTCAAGCTGAACAGGCTCTTCTACGATGTAAGCTGAATCTACATTTCTCCCAGCCAGGGACATTATTTGGGATCCCCAGGGGTCGCAGCTGCGACTCCTGTTGTCTCCCTTGCTACCGCTGTGGTCTCCCTTGCTTTCCCTAAATGTAAGTTCCTGGGTTGTGGCCAGCGCCATTTCATATGGCTCTTTGCTTCTGGCTTTCTTGTTCAGGGCTCTTTAAAAAAGGGGGTTCCACAAGTGTTACACTTTGAGCAGTGACCCTAAATAGGAAAGAATAAGAATAACAAATAATTTGTCTTTCTGGAATTCTATACAATAATTGCTAGACTCATTAAAGGTTTATTTCAGGCACACTTCTGAGGTCGATATATGAGTACCAACACAGGTTGGGTGTTATTGTATGTATATTTGTTCTATATAAAGCACTTAAGCATAAGTGCTATATAATAACACACCATTACCGTTTGGCCTTGGACGTCTGCTTGCATTCACAGTAATTTGGTGATATGGGCCTATACACACTGATCTTAACTATACATATTGCGATCCATTCTTGTATGAAATGTACATCACATTATAGTGCTATCATAACCATAGTTTCCTTAGTGTACTTAGGAACAATGCTAAGTGATGCCACTTCCTGTTTTGTCAAGGGGTGAAAGGTCATCTTCCATTGCTTCCCGTGATGTCACTTCGGGGTGGAGTCAAAGGACATCATCAGAGTTCAAGGATTGGGTGATGTCACTTCAGCTACCGCTGGCATTTTGGTGAAAGTATGTCCCTGTTCCCAGCAATTTCGATTTTGGCAAATTATAACATTTTCATTCACTACTTGTCCGAAATATCTCTGGAAAACGTATACAACAACCCTTAATACAGGTTTCGTAAAGCAGTAACAGAACAGTAAAATAGTCCTTTGCGTTGCAACACGGCTGCGTCAGCAAAGGACATTAGGGCCATAAAAGACAGCCTTTTATTCCGCTCTCTCTCTCATGGTTTCACAATCAGAAACTTTCAGTCACAGCTTGGCTAAGACATCGCACAGAGTTCACTAAGTTTCCTTCCAAGTGCATGTCTGTACCACTGTACACCACGTCCATGATGCTGGCAGCTGTGTTCACAGAATATGCCAACAACACTGCCACCGTATATGAATTTCATGATAAGGCACCCACCACAATATATGCCAGCAGCATTGCCCAGTATATCATGTTCATGATATGGGTAGCCATGTCCACAATATATGTTAACATCGCCTGCCTTTGTATATCAGTTTTCACGATACCACACCCACCATGGGATATCTCAGCATTAGCTTTAGTACACCCTTGTATTATTGTACCACACCCACCATGAGATATCTCAGCATTAGCTTTAGTACACCCGTGTATTATTGTAAGGGAAAACGTTCTATGCACACAGTTGGGCAACTGATACATCAATACGATTAGAAAGGAATGGTGTTTGTGCCATCAGACGTTCTTACAACGGCCTATCCTGTCATGTCTAAAATAAATGGAATAGCAAGTAATGTCTTTTATTTACCAAGGAACAGTATCTGGATTTGGATTTTAGGACCCTGGCTTGGGTCACCATATTCTGAACATGTTGCTGTGGGTGGATTTGTTCTTCACCTGCATCTACCGAGTCTCTACTCTTTGGCTCTCACTGTCCAGGCTGTGGTCCTGAATTGGGATAACTGTGGACATTTTGTGATGGGCCCACTTGATTAAGTTTTTAATGGCATCTTGAAAAGCTTAGTTAAACCATGCAGAATATCTGATTTTTGAAGGGGTATCACTTTGATGATGTTGGGCGCACAATATGTGCTGGCATTGCCACTGTAAGTACAGTTCATGATTTCCGTGCACAGAAACACAAACGCACATGCACACACACACCTTTGCATGGACACAAACATACACATACCTTACATCCACTTGCACCGACACAGACTCACTCCATAATGGGCATGCATACACGCACCGACACAGACTCACTCCATAATGGGCATGCATACACGCACAGACTCACTCCATAATGGGCATGCATACACGCACCGACAAAGACTCACTCCATAATGGGCATGCATACACGCACCGACACAAACTCCCTCCATAATGGACATGCATACACGCACCGACACAGACTCACTCCATAATGGGCATGCATACACGCACTGACACAGACTCACTCCCTAATGGGCATGCATACACGCACCGACACAGACTCACTCCATAATGGGCATGCATACATGCACCGACACAGACTCACTCCATAATGGGCATGCATACACGCACCGACACAGACTCACTCCATAATGGGAATGCATACACGCACTGACACAGACTCACTCCATAATGGGCATGCATACCCGCACCGACACAAACTCACTCCATAATGGGCATGCATACACGCACCGACACACACCCACTCCATAAAGGGCATGCATACATGCACCGACACAGACTCACTCCATAATGGGCATGCATACATGCACTGACACAAACTCACTCCAAAAGTGGCATGCATACACGCACCGACACAAACTCACTCCATAATGGGCATGCATACATGCACCGACACAGACTCACTCCATAATGGGCATGCATATACGCACCGACACAGACTCACTCCACAATGGGCATGCATACACGCACCAACACAAACTCACTCCATAATGGGCATGCATACATGCACCGACACAGACTCACTCCATAATGGGCATGCATATACGCACCGACACAGACTCACTCCACAATGGGCATGGATACACACACCAGATTACATTCAAATAAGAGGTACATATATACAAATGTTTTATATTAACCGATCTGCTTTACATGGGTGTGATAGTGTCATGTGACCACAGGGGAGCATCATGACGGGAAGTGCAATGAAATGTTACCAAAAAGGGAATAAATAAGGGGAAAAGCATGGGAAGCTCACTTCGTGACAGTAAGCCATCACTGTATGTGGCTCTGTATTCTTCCCACGGGGCTCAGCGAGGCCCGCTGAGCACACATCACACTGGCGACGAAGGGTGGTAGCAAGACACATGCCTGCCACTACACGATCACAGTCGGCACTGTTTTGGCCGCACGCCACAGCGTGATCAAGCCCCTTGTGATAAGCAAGGGACACAATGTGGCCTGCCTTGTTGTAGCCACACGCTGCAGCGTGGTCGAGCCCCCAGTGAGCAGCGGAGGAGGCAAACCCAGCCTCTGCTCCATCCTCAGCACACACGCCATCAAAGCTCCGTGAGATGGCACAGGATGGCACAGGAGCGATGGGCGCCTGACAGGGGCCTAAAAAATCTGAGCCCAAGCAAGCTGCTGATGATTGCGGTGCGGACCGGCAAACAAGCAGCACATTCCAGAGGGAAGAACTCCAGCAACAGTGAACAGGCACCGCCGCCAAGCAGAAAGGCCTACCACTACACGTGAAAAACAGGGCGCATGATGGATTCTGTACCCCAATGTGAACAGGTACCAGTGTACAATGAACAGTGCACACAGTCCAGAGGCCATAGATGAGGGATGCACCCCCATCATCTACAGCAGCCAGCCAAGAGAGGCGCAACAAAATTGAGTACCCTGAGCCACCCCCACTTGGCACAAATAGCGCCACCAACAGAAAGACAGTGTACCCCACCCCGAACAACCACGCCAACATGGCAAATGATCCCCTGGCATCACCAGTGAGGGCAGGCACCCAAGGACCAGCCCCTGAGGGTGCCATGTTCCTGGACTCCTCCAAGGGGACCTTAATGAAACCGTTTCACTCCTATCCACCAGGGGCAATGCTCAGGTGGGAACTATGGCTGCAACAATTCAAACAGTGCATCAAGTTATGAAAAATCACAGTCCCAGAGGACAAAAGAACTCTCCTCATGCTTAATTTAGGCACACTCACATTCAGATTGTTTAACATACTACCCAACACGGAGATGGAAGATGACTACGACACTGACAAAACTGTCCTGACCAACACATTCAAACCACTACTAAATCCTGATTTCGAACGATTCCAGATGAATGAAGCACACCAGCATCCCAATGAGAAAGTTGATGATTTTCACACCCAACTAAGACAGATGGCCATAGGATGTGACACCCCCGATGAGGAATTTGCATTGCACCAACAAGTGATCCATGGACGCTCATCAGAGAAATTACACAGAGCCATATTATCATAGCGGAACCTGGCGCTGGAGCGCATACTGACCATGGGGCACCAGAGGGAGCAGAGGAATGCACAAGTTGTTGCCTCCGGAGACAGTCATGAGCAAGCTACTGCTAAACACAGAGAATCCCGAAGCACGATTGCACTGGTGAACACCTGGAAAAAAGGTCTGAGAAGGCTTTCCCGGCACCGAGATGGCAGGAGTCATGCCAGTGGTGTGGAGGTGACTGGCATAAGGAGGAGCCATGCCCAGCGTTAGGAGTAGCCTGCAGGAAGTGTGGAAAACTGAACTGCTATGTGTTAGTCTGTCGCAGCTCGGCACCATGAAAAAACCCAGAGACCAGATACCCGGGGCAGCAGGAAAGTATGAACACTATCGATAAAACAAAAACAGTAACGCATATCCCAGCAAGAATCCCACAAAATAATACCAATGACAGAACCGATGTAGAGCACAAGTGCTAGCGACAAGGCACAGACCCAACAAGAGCGACAGTGATGATGATGATGCACTGACTGAAGATGAATCCTCCCAAGAACAGTCGTTAGGTAATCATAAAACAAGAAGCGAGAGAGTACACCTCATATCAGTCAGAATTGTGATCTCAACAACCCTAGAAGAAAGAGAGCTGCAACTAGCACATGAGGGTCATCAAGGAGTTGTAAAGACACAAGCATTCTAGTCGGGGGACTATGTCGCGTGCCAGGCCTCCTAGCACCTGGGTCTGCCCAAAACCATTGCCTGCCCACCCCGCAGTTGCCAACGGTGGGACAGCGTCAGCATCGATTTTTGTACAATAGCCAATGAAGCATATCTCCTGGTGGCTGTAGATGAGATCACCGGGTACCCAGAGGTGGAATTAGTGCAGTCTACTGATACGGGGTCAGTAAGCACCACACTAGAGAAAATGTTTACAGTTCCTGGGATTCCAAACAAAATCAAGAGTGACAATGGGCCACATTTAAAAGGACGAGAACTACAAGATTTCCTTGATAACTTAAACATCAGCTATCAGTGAACACCCTTGTAGTAGCCGCAAGCCAATGGAGATGGAGAGTGATTCATGGCATCAATCAATAAAGTCGTTAGGATAGCCAAAGACCAACGAAGACCACGGCTACCCGAAGTGTACTGGTTCCTTCGTTCATAACGGCTGACTCCCCGCTCGTCAACGCAAGTGAGCATGGCATCCCTAATGTTTAGCGTCCCCATACAGGTTGGACTCCTCCTTCATCAGACCTGGACAGCCCGAACCATGACCAATTAGTGGGTACAACAAGCATGACAGGCAAACAATGAACAAAAAGGTCAGACACGCCACGCCACCTCGAGCAGCCTTCAAGTGGGGGACATGACCCTGGTCAACCCTTTGAGTCTCAATCCTGGACAATTGTGGGAAGGAGCAAGGTTTGGTGACTGAATTGCTGGAGAGTGAGACAGTGACCCAGAACTCCTATCACTGTATGAAAGTGAGGCATCTAATGTGGATAGAGACACAGGATGTAGCCCCCGAGAACAGCGGAGACCCCCACGCAGAGAGCAAGCCCCTGCTGGAGAGGGAAGCAACACTCTCCGAAGACCCAGAAACATGTCCAAGAAACCCTGTGGAAAGCTAGCAAAGACCACCCAAGATGACACCGCCTCTGTTCCGAGATAGTCAGCCTCAGTACTCGCTGTGGAGTAATCCACTACCTTCCACCAGGCTCCGAGGCTCTGTTGTACATGGGATTTACCAACTCTTCAGGAACATTGAGTGACTGTCAAACTCTGGCACCGGGAGTGTGTTGCCCTTCTGTTTTTTGTTGTTGTTTTCTTTCATCCAATTTGGGGAGGGACATGATATCGTCATGTGACCACCGGGTAGCGTCATGATGGGAAGAGCCATGACGTCTGGACCGAAAAAGATAACAAATCAGGGCAAAGGCCTGGGAGGCTCACTTTGTGAATTCCAGAAAGCCAACACCGTGTGTGCCTCTGGCGCTCAGCGAGGCCCAATGAGCGGACATCACACATGGGGATGGTCATCAGATGCTGTTTGAGTCATCTGGGCATTTCAGCAGCACTGTGCCCCAAAAAGATTGGAACACGTGGGACTCTCGCAAGTAAATCAGCTTGGTTGTCTAGCATTCTGGAGTTGACGAGCATGTGGTGTGCTCACTCCTGTGCGTATTTCTTTTTTTTTTATTTTAACCAAAATGAAACTGTTAATAGGAGTCAGGAATTTTTGCAATCCTGCTTTCTTCGAGCAGAGATGTTGTGTGACAAAATATGAAAAATGAGGACTGTCACAAAAGATTCTGGGCCGCGGGCAACAGAGAGCTGCCATCTCTGCGCTTCTGCCTTCTGAAGCATGTACACAGCAAGGAGACCTCCTCTTTAATAAATGACGAACACCTACACCAGTGGAGCATGCAATGAAATGCAGCAAGCCGCAGGGAAACAAAATATGATTAACATGATTCAAAAACATGACTCTTAAAGCTCCTCCCTGCTTACACTGCCCCACTGGTTCTTACAAGTTGGCCACTTTTGGAAGTGAGCATGATAGAAACGTCATGCTTGACAGAGCAGCTTGCCTGCCATTGCATGTGTACCTACAGTACGCTGGCAGAGAGCAAGATCTCGCTAAAGCTAAAAAGTATACAGGACTGATTCACAGAGCGTTTTCAATGGGATTTAACACTAATGCAACAGTAGAGAAGCGTCGTAGGGCCGGACTGTCCTATAGAGATGTCTGGAGATCTCCCTACAGGCCCCTGTACCCTGGGCCTCTTGTGTGTGGCAATCTGTTTTATTTCCAAATGTTCTAATAGGAAAAGGGTTAGTCTGGCTAAAAATGTGTAATATAGGGCCCCTTCGAAAATTATTTCAAGGAGCTCTTTTGGTTCCCAAACCACCCCTGGAAGCATGAGGCGATAGGGGGAGCTACACATCTTTGGATATGTTTTACAGCACCAACACCTATAGTGTATTGCCTGAACTTGCAAAGCGGTTCCTGTCCTGGGCATGGGGGAACAGTGGTCATTGTCTCATGTAAAATATACGCATTCAAGTTTTTTTTTTCTTCTTTTTGATGTTTGTTGAAATCATAGCAAAGTATGAATAAATCCACTTCGGCCAAGTGATTGCATGGTGATTCCATCTGCCATCATATCTATCTATCTATCTATCTATCTATCTATCTATCTATCTATCTATCTATCTATCTATCTATCTATCTATCTATCTATCTATCTATCTATCTATCCATCCATCTATCTATC
Organism: Ambystoma mexicanum; assembly: GCF_040938575.1. Classification (NCBI taxonomy): domain Eukaryota; kingdom Metazoa; phylum Chordata; class Amphibia; order Caudata; family Ambystomatidae; genus Ambystoma; species Ambystoma mexicanum. The sequence goes on along the minus strand of NC_090929.1, from coordinate 1,214,310,837 downwards.
TATCTATCTATCTATCTATCTATCTATCTATCTATCTATCTATGAGTTTTTTAGTTTTGCATAGTGCTGCATACAAAGATTAAACCGTTACTGTGCTCCAAAGGGAGAGGGGAAGCAAGAGGGACAGGAGGTGGGAGGAAGGGAAATCAATCGGCGGGTGGATATTAAAAGATCAGGGCTAAGGGTCACAACATAATCAGTGAGCCTGGCAGTAAGCAGACTTGAAGGCGAGGACACATGATGTAGCGTTATATTCTAGGGTCAAAGCCAGGAGAGCCAAGAGAAAAGGGTCGCCGTTGTGTGTTGGTAAAATGCAAGCCCTGAAGTCATGGGTTTTGTGTCTTGTGTCTTAAGAGTTTCTTCAGGAGGAAGGTATTGGAAATCTGCTCGTGATAAGCACAGGGTGGACGCGTCAGGATTGCGTTTTCAGGGAAGAGGTTCTCCCAAGGTCAATGGCAGACATGGACTCATTGTTGCACCTTCACTTCAGCAAGCTTGGATAACAGTCTTCTAGAGCTAGGGAAGTGTACAGCGAAGTGTTTGCGGCTACTATTTGAAACGTGGGTAGTTTTCCTGATCTCACAAAGGTGTGGGCAGATTGTTCCACCACCTTGAACCAATCACCCACAGTCTGTTGCCTCATTTCCTCAGACACTGAGGTCTGGGAACTCTCAGAAGGCTGGAGCTGGAAGATCTTAATGTCCTCGACTGCTTATACTAACAGATGTTGTTGGTGACAACCCAAGAGGCCATGCAAATATACCTGCAATACGGACAAACAGTTTGAACCTTTAGGAATTAGCTAATTCTGTGAGCCCATGACATTCACTGAGATGCGAGAAACTATATTGGTTACCTGACAAGCAACCGAAGAGAGGAGGCCTGCGCACTACACTTCGTCATTTGGAAAGTTACTTTCAGTAGTTGGTGCAATTGCGCGCCATACCAAATATCGGACGTATGAATCAAAGTCGCATTGAAATGACTTTGGCATAAGGAGACTGTGGCGTGGGGATCTCCACCTTCTCTGTAATGCTACCCCAGTTAGATATGGGGAACGCCTTCTGAATTAGCCCATTCACTCACATCTGAAGCCTCAAATCTTTAAAAGCCAAGACTCTCATACGCTTTTGGATCAAGAAAGTTCCTTGAGTCAGGACACCACGTGGAATAAAAATTCTGCAGGGATTAAGACTGTGCTTGTCATTTTACTGCATAAGGTGCTCAGATTGACGAGCAGGGTGAACTACCTACAAACAAAAGGGTTTATGTCAATTCCACAGTTGGGGACGGAAACCCACCAGCAAACACAACCGACATGTGGCAAAGTCATGGCACTGCCATGACAGGGTCATTTCATTCCAAATCAGCAGCCCTTGCCTCTTTATCGCTTCAGCCTGTGCAGCTGTGGGGATGCAGCAGACAATTAGTATACCATGCAACTGACCTGAGTGACAGGAGTCATCCACCCTAAGAAACCAATGACACACTACTTCTGCCACAGAGTTACAGGTTTCCCTATTGAAGCTCTTCATGCTCAAATGAATCCCCTGAACTGGGTATAAAAAAAGGTAGACATAAGGAGGTCATCAGAGCAAGATGGTGCAAAAGGAGGAATCCTAATAAGGGAATCTATACGATTACTGCGACCCCCATCACTGCGACCCTGAAATTGCAGCCCTTTTTTTTATTTCAACCCTCTTTGCGCCACGTATATATGCGGGGGAGACCCCCGCAGCCTCCCCTACTTGCATTATATATCATTACCCCCCACATATATATGTGGTGTAAAGGAGGTCGAAATAAAAAAAAGTAAATATTTTTGGAGGACGCAGAGATGGGGGCACAGTAATGGTCCAATTCCCAATGATTACAAATCTATAATAAGGAAGCACACTGCATTACCATCTTATTTTAGTATTTTCCCTGAGAGGAAGTTCTGTATGGCGTTTAAATATCTTATGTACGCTTGATGCTATCGGCCCCGCAGAGGGATTCCCCGATTTGATGGAATTTATCAACATTTGCAATATATGAAAAATTGACACATCTTATTTTAGAAGGTGAAGCCCCCTACTTGCTTAGACCTCGCTGGCTAGAACTGTTTGCCTTCAATGCTGCCACATTTAACAAGGACGTGTTATGGGAGCATCTGCTGGTGGGCAATCAAAAATTGCTTTTTAGCCCTTCTGGGAGTTATTTCATTTACATATGGCATGATAGGTGAAACCTTTATTATGATACTAATTTAAATAGAATTTATAGCTGACTGTTTTAAATGAACTGGTTGTTATGTGGACTTTTGCAATGCCATAATTCGCTTTTTGTTTGTTTTTTAAAACAATATATGTTTATTGATTTTTAATCAAGGGAAACATATAATTACAATACAGCATTATTCAACAAGAACCTTAAAATGAGAAAGAGAAAGAGAGAGTGTGAAGATAAAGAAAAATAAAGAAAAAAGGGTGAGGGGATGAACGCATCACACATACGAAACGGCCCCAAATATCATCATATCTACTCAGTAGCTGTTTGAATTAGAAAGACCCTCCCTCTCTCTCTACTGGACAGAAGCGTCAAACTATGCAGCCAATCAACCACAGTAGGACCCTCATCACTCTTCCAGACCCTCAGAATGTGCTTTTTAGGCATCAAAAGAGCCCTGTACACCCCAAAGAACTTACTAGCAGACCAATTAATAGTGGGAGGGAATATACTCAGCACACAGATCAGCGGTGTATGGGGGAGGGAGAGACCCAACACCAGGTCCATGCGCTGAGGGATTTCCTCCCAAAATGGTCAAACCTTCAGGCATTGCCAAAACATGTGTAAGGTTGTACCCACAGCCCCCTTTCAGTTCCAACAAGTGTTGGCTTGGGATAGTTTGCAGGACCACATCCTCCACGGGGACCAATATATGTAATGGGTAATCCTCTGTTGTGTAAGTGGAGATCTAAATCAATTGTATTGTTTGATTCATTAATTGTGTAAGGTTTTGGAAACCATATCACAAGGTTGGAGGTGCGGAAGGGAGAGAAAAACATCAAGTAAAACAAGAAAAGTCATAGGGCCTCATTACAAATCGCCGGTATGGAAACAACGGTGGCGGCAAAGCCGCCGTCACCGTTGTTTCCATGCCAGGCGATCACAACTCCTGCAGGCGGGAGGTGATGTTCCCACCAGGTCTGACCTGGCGGGTTTAACGCCGCCTGCCTGCAGGCGGACGAGGAAACACCGGCAGCATTATGAGATGTTGCCGGTGTTTCCATGATCCCCATTCCCATTGAGTCCACAGGACTCAATGGGAATCGGGATTAACACCATTCCGCCTCCGTGATTCCCGGGAAACCGGGGTTGTAATGCCCTGGTAATTCCGGGAATCACGGAGGCGGAATGGTAATACGAGTCCGGCGGTAACCAGGCGGTTTTACCGCCTCGGTTACCGCCGGACTAGTAATGAGGCCCATAGTGTACAAAAAAGGCTGGAGACGTAGGAGGGGAGAACAAGATCAAGCGGGAGCAGGAAATGTGGTATGTAAGAGAAAGCCTGGAGTTGGATGAGGGAAAGATCACTATCAAGTTAGAGGAAGCCAAAGTGCAAAGGAATGGCTATAGTGGGAAGAGGGAGCAACCAGGATGAAGGAGGTGGAGACAAGGGTCAAAAAGGGAAAAGGAAAGAGTGTCAGGTAGAGGTTGGAGACAGTGGAGGGAAAGACCAAAGACAAGGATCGGAGAAACAGAGATACACATAGGAGAAAGAAGCAGGCAGGAATGATATGATATGATATGGCATTTATACTGCGCCTATACACACGTGTTTTAAGGCGCAATGAAGCAAGGAAGGGGGAACAGATGGACGACAGAGACAATGATCTTACTAGGCCAGGTGAAATTGAGATTTTGCAAGTGCAGGGATGGGGGAAGGGAAAAAGTGCAGGGGGAAAGGGAAGATGGCAGTGCAATACAAAGGATAACAGTAAAATAAATAAAGACAATAAATAAAGTGCGGCCAGCTGGTGGCAAGTGAGAGGGTAAGTGCAGACATTAAGTGTCAAGTGATGGTAGGGGGCTGTAGGGATACAGAAACAGTCTCTAGGTGCAACGGTTGCCAGGGGAGCAGTGCAGGTGGGTAACTGGCAGGGAGGGGACCTGGGCCCGCGATCAGAGGATAGCCAGGTAACCGGTGCTGTTTCAGTTTCAGCCAGGGGATCAGCAAGGCAGAGGAGGAGAAAAAGCAGAAGCAAAAATGAAAGTATTGAGGTGCTTCCGTAACCGGAGATGGTTCTCCTCAAGTTTCAGAGAGACAGGGAGGCTGTTCCAGAGGCAGGTCCCAGCAGAAGAAAGAGATCTACACCAACTTGTTGCTTGGAGAAGCGACTGACCTTGAGGAAGTTGGAGGCGGATGAGCAAAGAGCTCGAGGAGGAAGATATTTAGGATGAGAGAGTTGAAAGTATTGAGGACCCAGACCCCAGAAGGCTTTGTGGACAATGCAGAGGGTTTTGAACATAATCCTCTGTGCCACACGGAGCCAGTGCAGAGATTCCAGTCCTGGAGAGATACGATCCCTGGGTTTGAGGCCAAGGACAAGTCTCACAGTCCGGTTTTGGATGAGTTGCAGAGGGCGGAGAGTCGAGGCAGGCAGATTTAGAAAGAGGCTGTTGCAGTTGTCCAGCCTACTGAGAACCAGAGATCTGGAGACAGTGAGATTCTGGGGGAAGGAGAGGAAAGGAAGAGTACCTCTGAGGAGGTGCCGCTGGTAGTGTGAGTTCTTAGAGACGTCAGAGATGTGAGGAGAGAAGGAATGTGTGGAGTCAAAGATGACCCCAAGGTTTTTAGCCTCACAGGTGGGAACAGGAAGAGGGCCATGAGATGCCAGCCATAGAGTGACAGGAACGGAGGGAGCAGGTGTGCCAATTAGGAGAATCTCAGTCTTACTGGTATTAAGGCACAGATCATTGGTGGTTCACCACTCCTGGATAGCAGACAGGCAGTCAGAGATGGGAGAAGGAGAAGAGGTGGCAGAAGGAAGCCTGAAAATGAGTCGAGTATCATCTGCATAGCACTGAATGTTGGGGCAGAGAGCAGCAATGCGGAGGCAAGAAGTGCCAGGTATTGGTTGAACAGCCAGGTAGAGAGGTTAGACCCCTGGGGAACACCACAGGTAGAGATAGAGAAGAGGAAGGCACAGGTAGAGATAGAGGAGAGGTAGGACCCCATTTGGACCTGGGAGGTTTGATCAGAGAGGAAATAAGTCAGCCAAGCCAGGGCCTGATCAGTGATAATCGGAATGTCCCAATTGAAAGGATATTGCCAGAAAATATTGAAAACAAATGCAGAATGCGTGTTTACTGCACATTTGGCTGGGACAAAAATCCCAAATCCCGCAATACCGATCAAGGGGAGCAGGAGATGCAGGGATGTTCCCTGCTACCCTTGTATGGTAAAATGGGATTGGCGGATGCAGGGGTGTCCCCTGTTTCCAAGGGAATGGTTGCAGAGCCGGCAGTCAATAAAGTGGAGAAATAAAAGGCACAAAAAAGGGACCCTGCAAAGGAAGTCCCTACCCACTCTAAGAATAGGAGACACACATCGCAGGGAGACTGGTGAGACGAGGATCGTACCGGACTGAAGGGAACAAAGCACAAGAAAAGTTAAGCAGGGAGCAGCGGGTTGCGGTACAGTGTGATCTATGTGATCAGTGCTGCTGCCATTTTCGTTTTTGAAATGTTCCTATTAGAATAAATGGAGTGTGCAGTGATCACATCAATCCATTAAAAGGAGATTTGACAGAGGAATCATACAAGGACTGAGGGAAATGTTCTAGTAATGGCACTGACCATTAGGAATCCATGGGCCCTATTTACTGGGAGTAGCGGCACAAATTCTGGCAGCTTACATACAAGACTAGAAAGTAGCGATAAAGGGGGAAGAGGAAGAAAAGTAAGCATTGCTGGCACCAGTTACCCAGATCCATTTGACAGAGATCATAAGACCTGTGAGGATTTATAAGAGGGGGTGAGGCAGGGTGAAAGATAGCAATTGCTATCTTTAGTTTGGTTTGGTGTACCCTGCATCCTCTTTTAATCCACAGAGGCAGGACTCTGTTACAGCACGCAGAAAGCCTTACCGGGCGGGATCCCCTGGAAACTAGTGTCTGTAGAGGGCTCCTGAGAAACAAGAGCTGTTCTGGGCTCTTGAGAAGTCAGAGCCTGTGGCGGGCATTTGACCCTTGCACACCACGCTTGCAGGACAAAGGCGACTTCATACTGAAAATCCACCCCATGGGTCAGAAATCAGCTGCCAAATGGATGTCAAGCTAGCAATGCTAGGCGGGCCAATCTTTTGCCACCACCCAGGCCATATGGTTAATGGACCCTTGGCAGACTCGGAAATGTGATTGACTTTGTGTGACACACTCAGGGTGTCACAGCCCTGCCCACTAGCTGGTGTGGCCTAAGGAACTTGTACTTAGGACTGCAGTCCTACCTAGACTAAGGGCTGAAAACCCACCCACTGGATTATGATTTCCCTTAACCATTGCACTATATTATTAAGAAGAATAGCTGTTTGGTTAGACAATAATAGACCCTATAGGTCTTCAATAAATGAGAACTGTGTACAACAGATCTTTGTCCAAAGGCCGCACACAAAAGGTTGTACCTAGGCTTGCAGCACAAAAGGCCTCATTCCGAGGTGCCACCTTTTGTGCGCTGTCCTCTCCAACTCCCATTTGGGGGGGGGTTCCCCTCTGAGCCCCAAATAATCTGGGGCACCACCCACTCCCTCCACCTGCTCTTGCCCCCTCCCCCATTCCCGTCTGCCATCTACAGTGTGCGGACAGAAGCCCAGAGTAACAGCACAGGCATGCGTTTGTGCGCAACCTTTAGTGGCCACGGGCTTCTGGCCGTACTCTCTAGATGGTGAACACATACAACTTGGTTGTCTAGATGCTTGCCTTGATCCCTTAAACTGTGACATGTTGCAAGAGTACTAATTGTATTCAGGTTTGTTTTTGATAATATAGGTTGAATTGTAACCTATAATCAATGAACGACAGGTGTTCTTGAGGTGAAGTGGATGACACACGTTTTGCGCTCCCCTGCACACTTTCTCAAGAGCAATACATTCGTTCTAATGAACTTTCATGTCAAGCAGATCAATGCACTTCATGAATATGATAGTGCAAACTGATATCACATTAGCCAGACATCTGATATCTGATAAGGGTGCAGTTTCTGCAAGACTTCTCAGAAAACATGTTATATGCATCTAACTGACAGGGTCTGAAACAGTGACTCTTCATGCTTCTGGTTTTGTGAGGTTCCATCATGAGGGGAAAACGTATAGGGGTGGAGGAGTAACAAATTCATGCAATATCCCATGGGGAAAAAAATCTTCTCTCTCATATTCAACCAGGATCATTGGGCACACGTATGACATACAACATCTGGCGCTGAAAGTGTGATTTTGCTTGTTTGGCCCTAGTGATATCTGCCTTCATCTGAACTGGCTGTGGTTCCATCAGGCCCTTTTGAGATTCCTTACTGGTAAATTTGTTTCTCAGACCTATAACAGCTCTGCACATCTTACTGAATGGAAACTAGTTTGGCTTGTTTTGGTTATTTTAGGATGTTGGGGGTTGACTTATCGCTGCTTGCTTTAACAATCATAACTGGGGAATCTATAGCTTCATCACTTAGATAAAAGTTTATTGATTATCACATCATCATTCCCTCTGGAGGGCTCCATAATCATCAAGTATGTATTGTAAATGTACACACTATATTTTATTTATGAAACCCCAATATGTATTCATTATGAAAAAAGTGCAAAGTTGTGTTTGTGATATGGATGTGTGACATATTTGAGCAGTAAAATGATCAAATCAACACCCTAACACCAATGAATGTTTCCTCTCAATCCCTAAATCCCTCAAACAAGCATCTGAGCTCTTGTAAGGAAGGACACACATGACCACACAGTACTATCTTACTGCAAATCCATTATCAGGTTGCCTCACCAAGCATGGTGGGGACACTTGATACAACTCCAGAATGTGTTGACTTGCATGAAGCTCAAAGGATTGCAGCCTCAACTCTCACCCAGTGCAAAATGTCTCTGTTTTACTATTAACTGCGACCTCTCATTCAAAGCACACATTGCCATGAAGACCTCAGCAGTACCCACGTGTCCTCCTCCACAAAGTTAAGACTGTCACTCCTGCCACATAATTTCAGAACAGGTGTGCAAGCCCTGGTCACCTCTCACCATCTCTGGAGGCCAGAGCACCACCAGGCACCACAACATCAGCAGGTTGGAAGAAGTACTAGAAGAGGGAAAACACAGGAAGCAGACTGTTTCCTGCGATTCCGTGCCTTAGTAACAAGTTATGAATGCAGAAAAGACTGGCACCATCCATCGTGCACTTCAGGAAGGACCTGAAGAACCTCATCTTCAAATAACATCTTGTTAATTATGGACTGTGCCACTCAACTCTATTTCTTTCGCTCTTAAGTTTTCTCCCTCCCTTGCTGACACAACTCTTCCCAGCTCCCCGGCCCCAGTGCCATACTTGTAATTCCCTTTATACGGCACTATGTTGCTTCCCAGCTATGTTTTCACTTTATAAATCTAAGACATGCAAGCAACCATTCATGGCAGGAATACTAGAAAGAGAAGCATGTGCCCATTTACAATAACAGAGTTAAAAGATGAACCTTTTCCATGACAATCAGGATTCCAATTTGACCTCGCCCTTGGCATTGCATTCAAAATGAAAGAAGCCATCTTTAAAAACTTGGATAAGAAATAGAGCACAGTACGCATCCTCCTAGACCTCTTTGCCACCTATGAAATGGTTAATCATGAAATATTACTAGATGGACTACAAAAATGTCAGGATATTATAGAAAAAGTAATTGATTGTTTACAATCATGTCTTAGAAATTGGGCAAGGAAAGTGCAAATGGGAAAGTTCACATCATCCTCAAAAATCTTGCAATATGGTGGCCTCAGTCTTTTCCTGGCTCTACAATGCGTGCTTTGGAAGACCTAATCACCACCTTCATGAACTCATTCCAACTTTACGCAGATGGAATTCAGATAAAGTAAATGTCTTTCTTGAGTTAACAGGGGTATGGCATCCATCAAGCTCTGCTTTTATGCAGGCAAAACTATCATCTTAAACGGAGGTGGGAAGCAATTCCAGGATGACAATCCATTTGCAAAACACGTGTAACTTGTTGATTTTTCATGCTAAACTCAAAGAAAAAAATACAGTCATTCCACAAAAACATTCACTTTGAGCTCCACATTATGAACACATCCTCTCTTTACTAGCCACTGAGCACACATCTGATACAGTGAAGGCATTAGTCCAGAGAATGCTGGACTACTGTAACGCCCTCTACATACACAACAAATGCAACTGATACAGAAAAGAGCAGGAATGCTCATTTACCACCTTAAATATAACCATATATTACCAGCCCTAAAATCATAGAAGTGGTTACATTTAGAGTAGTGAACCATACTTAATACACTATGCACAACGTACTCAAAGTCAGTCTCCCATGAAGACCCTCATTGCCTGTCTAAACAAACATTTTAAACACAACATCCCAACCAGAAATGTATGATCCTCCTCACCTAGAATACTTCAAACAGGCATTAAACAAAGTGTTACTTTTATGAAGCAAACATCCCATCCGATCTACAACTACAGCAAAACCTCGAGATTTCAAAAAGATCATTAAAAAAGGAAATGTTCAATAAGCCTAGATTGAGGACCAGTAACTCAATCCAATGTTTCCCTCCTAAACGGAATGCTATGGTTCATCTTCTCTTCTTGCTTCCTAACTCTGGTCATGTTTCTAGCTCTCTTAAGGTTCTCCTTTGGCTTTCATTCCTTGTCTGGCTTCAGTTCTGCTACTTATGTATTATGCCAGATCTACGTGAAATAACCAATCCAAAATTCTTAGTCCCAAAAGTCTGTTTTTTAATTTTTTATTTCCCATTTGTTCGCATATATATATATATATATGTGGGGGGATCTCCCCCCACAGCCCCACCACCTTACCTTACCCCTATACATTTTTATTAACTTTAGCCCCATATATATATATATATATATATATATATATATATATATATATATATATATGGGGGGCTAAAGTTAATAAAATATATATATATATATATATATATATATATATATATATATATATATATATATATATATATATATATATATATATATATATATATATATATATATGAGAAAAAATGGAAAAAATGGGGGTCGGACCTTTGGGCTTCAGACTTTTTGTCCTTTGTAATTTCGTACAATACCATTATGCCTTGCACCTCCAGGTCTTTTCTCTTTATGTCTGTGAATTCTCCTAGTCATAGTCACTGGTATGCCTCCCCTTTCTTTTTGGCTGTTTCAAGACCCATTTTTGCACAATCGAGATTTTGCTCATCTTGCCCCAAAGCTTTAGAATTCTGTTTCCCCCTCTTTACTCTCCGGTCTTTTCTGTTCATTTTTGAAAGCTCATCTGATTTTCTAAAACACTATAATGTAAAATCATGTTTATTGCTTTCATTTTTATTACAAGTTACTGTGTTCTCCTTTATTTAATTCATATGTACAGCGCTTTAGTGAAAGCATTCTAAAAATTCAAATAATAAATACAATCTATGGCCAGATTGCAGAAACTTTGCACCCGTGTTTGCACGGTATTAGCACTAGTGCAAAATGTGCCCTATTTTTTAAAACAATGAGACACATTAGAAAACAATTGCACCATGACAAGTGCAGTTTGGCAGGGTATAAGCACCAGGGCAAAAATTGCCCCAGTGCCAAAAAGATACATTTTCAATGTGTTTTTTTTATACTACGGCAAAATTTGCCCTAATGCTAATACCATTCCGTATTAGCACTAGGGCAAACTTTGCCCTTTTGCATAATGCAGTGAAAATGTATCTTTTTTCCCCTGGTGCTTATACCCTGCCAAACTGCACTTGTCATGGTGCAGTCGTTTTCTATTGTGTCCCATTGTTTTTAAAAATAGGGCAAACTTTGCCCTAGTGCTAATACCATGGAAACTTTGCATTTGCACCGGTGCAAAGTTTCTGTAATCTGGCCCCTGGAATCCTCATTGTTTGTGATTTTTGGTGATGGACGATTGGGTAAAAAGAACGTTTTTCTTTCTTTTTTAAGACGCAAAATGAGGTTTTTAGGTTTGCTAACATGAAAATTCATGAGATAAACGTGCATCTGAACGGGAAATCCTTCACACATTCAGTAATTATGGTGCCAATCCAGTAGCCATGTAGCCTCATGGGCCATATATCAAGATATATTATGCTCTATAAAAAACATTGTGGCCTACCGATGTCTTCAAGGTGGGGGTCCGTTTTACAAGGAGGGTCTTCAAATTGTACCAACATTGTGAATAGCTGTATTCAATTCAAATTATTTATTAGTAGCACATGCTCTTTTGCTCACGGGAGATGGATACTGAGGGGTTCAGAACAGCAGAACTAGGGGACCCAGGTGCATTCACCTTTTTGAAAGACTATTGCTCGTTTGCTGTGAGCGCAATTTTGTATAACTTTGCGGGGTGTGTTAGCACAGCGAAGACAATGACATTTTCTTTCATGCTAAATAACAGAGCAGCAGCTAAATCATTAAGCGATATGTAATTACAATGCTCCACTGGCTGTGATTGCTATACAAATGAGTGTGCAACAATGTGAAGGCATTTAAATAAATTGTACCAGATGGTGCTAATGAAGAGATTATTCTAGACGAAAACATCCTGGTCTCGTGTGCAACCTGCAATTTTCTCCATAAATATAGCCCAAAACAGCATTGTCGCATAATGTCAACAAGAACCTTAAGAAAGGTAAAGCTCTGAATGCTGCCAAAAGCAGCTTTACAAAGTCGTGCTTTATATTAATGAGTGCCTCTTTAGGGTTTGTGTTCACCTCATGAAGCTTTATTCAGCATATGGCAATTTGTCTATCAGATTATATTTAGCTGTTATAAGAATGTTAGATATCAACGCTTTTCTGTATCTGAGATTGGAAAAATATAACAAGTTGTAAAGCAGGCCCAGATGTTCCCGGTGGTACTGGAATTACTCCAAGCCAAACTCCATGATGACGTAGACAAGGTGCAAGACAAAGTTCAGCACTGTTATCATCCAAATGAAGCAGGGGCAGCATACGCGAATAACATCTTGAGTCTCTCCTCGAGTACATACAAAACAGCACTTTAAGTGCCTTTGACGCATCGTATATGGCGTCATACATCATCACAATTTTACAAAACCTATGGGATGTGGCCAGGGTTGGACTGGGGCATAAAATTGTCTCGGGCACCAACCAAAAAGTGTCCTACAGTTGCAAATTGGAATTCATTCCTTTTGTGACACTGTTTGAATAGTTGCCAAGGGGGAGTTTTGTGATAAAATGTAATGCAAATTGTGCACTTTAAAGCCACATAGTGAAGTAACTCATCAAACTGTCCCACAATGGGCGAAAAAAAGTGGCCCACTTTGACCCAAAAAAACGGCGCTACACAACCATTTTTCTTTTTTGGTTTGGCCATGGGCCTATTGCCCTATAGGCCAGTCCGAGCCTACATATGGATCACATAAAGGTTACACAGTTAAATGGGTAAATCATATCTGATAAAAATACATTACCTCTAAGGAAGCCAATTGTCTGGCAAACAACATGGTGGGTGGCATGACACTAAGGTATTTGTTTTTTTTTGGCTTCTTGCTAACCAACCTAGGACAATTTGATAGGTCATCAGATATGCGCCAAACCGGTAGTAGGGGGAGAGAGGCCCATAAACTTCCTTCTATTCATTAAAGACATTACCATCCCCCCTTCCCTAGACCATGAGCTCAGGCAATCTCTGTGTGCTTGACCTTGGGCCTGTGTGCTTTTAGGGAGTACCGCAAGTGTCCTATCTTCTGCTGAAACCTAATGAATAGCCAGTGATTTCCAATTTCAAGTCACATGCTAGAGGACTGTGTATGAAGTGGAATCACCTCCTATTAATTGAGATTTTAGTTATTATTAATAGATATGCCAAGTTTTCTGTTGCCTCTAGGGACACTCTTGAGTTATTCTTCATGGTGTCTTTTTGGCTTGCTGTGCAGTTACATTCAGCTAACAAAGGTCAGCTGTGCTCTTATAAGCTTGAATGAATTGGGGAGTATCCTGCCTGTGTCCTGGGGATCACTATCTTGTGCCTTTGATCCTCTGTTCCCATTCAACCTATCTCCTTCTGACCTTGGCACTAACTGGCAGCTACTTCCTGAGCTCTGCACAGCTTTGTATTTCTGCAGATTTGGCCTTTTGAGTTCTCTGAAAGCCTAGAGGCTTTTGTGTATTTAAAAACGTGACACTGCATCAATTTAAATGGCTGCCCTATTAGACTTTTATTTCTATATTAAAGAGCTCAGTTGGTGAGCAGGTTCAAGTGGATCTAGGTCACCTGGCCTAAGCCCCACGCACCTTCTTAGCTCTGCCTCTTTCTTTCTGTTATTACATCTTAGATCAAGGGCATCTCTCACCCAGGTGTCTGAAGTGAAGGGCAGACGAAGAAAAGGGCAATTCCTGTTTGGACCTGTTTGGACTGGGATGACCCAGGGCCAGAACCCCTGCTCAGACAACTGGTAAGCATGTGCCGACATGTGCTTTCTCCCTCTGTCCCCACAGGCCATCCCCATCATCACCAGGCAACAACAATGACATTGCCCCTCCTCTAAGGTATGGACTTTGCAATGCAGCAACCTCACCCACATCAGCCTCAAGCCCATCAACGCCCCCTCACATCCACAACACGGAAGTTGATGCTCGCCAATGTCCGCTCAGCTATCACCCATGCAGCAGACATTGCTGACCTCATCACGACACATGACCTTGAGGACATCTTCATCACTGAGACATGGCTGACACCCACCTCCAACCACATCCTAGATATCCTTGCCCCTGGCAGCTACAGCATCAAACACAGAGACTGGTCGAGCAAGACAAGCAGAGGCCTTGCAGTCATACAGAAGACATTATGGCCCTGCATCAGACTTCACATTTACAGCACTGGCTCCTTCAAAGTCCTTTTCTTTCACTTCCCATTCTCCCCGATGGGCACAGTCACCTTCCATCTCATCTATAGAACACCCAAAGCCAACACTGCCTTCATCGGAGACTTCACAGACCTGGTCACCACCATATCCCTCACAAACACAAACAACATTTTCCTAGGAGACTTCAACCTCCCAGGCAACAGGGCCACCAAACCGATGAAGGAAGATCTCCTCAGCCTTCTCGACACCCTCAGCCTCACACAGCACACAAAAGACCCAACACACAAGAAAGGTAACATCCTCAACCTAATCATCACTGCATTGTCTTCCCTCCACTACAGCTCTCCTCTCCCACGTAACTGGTCTGACCACGTAGCAGTGTCTTGCAACATCCTGCACACCACCCTAGTCAAGCACTCCCAACAGAAACCAAGCAGACAAACCTTCAGATCCTTCCCGAACTTCGCAGTGGAAGCCCTCACAGAAGACCTCGCCAACATACACCTCACATGGACCGAACACCCTCATCCGAACTGGGATTCTCTACTGGAAGCACTCAACACCCCCCTCTCAGCCTCCATCGACCAATATGTGCCTCTGAAACAGTGCACCTGCTAACTGATACCGTCAACCCTTGTACACAAAAGAACCCAACCTCAGCAAAAGAGTGATCAGGAAACTAGAGAAAACCTGGTGCTGCTCCAGGACTGCATGTTCACTGGCACTCCTCAAGGAACTCCGAACAACCCGTCAACAACAAATCAACACATCCAAGACCTCCTACTATCAGAATACCATAGCAGAAGCCAACAACAAAAGCAGAGCCCTCTTCAAAGCGGTTTAGCAGTGCATCAACCCCATACCCAACCTTGCCATACCACACTCCATTGAAAAATCCACCACCATCAACACCTTCTTTATTGACAAAATCAGCAAAACTCACCAGCACATAGATGCCAGCTCTGAATCCACAGACTCACCTCATGTCCCTCCTCACACAATCTCCACACTGTGGACAACATTCAAGACACTCTCGATAGAGGACCTAGTAGAAACCCTGGCCACCCTCAAAGCCACATTGTATACAGATAACATCCTCCCAGCATCCATCCTCAAGACCCTCCCTACAGAAGCACTCCTTCCCTACCTGGAGATCATCAACAGCTCCCTGAATCAAGTCACCTTCCCATTGACCCTAAAAACAGGACAAATCCTGCCTCTACTAAAGAAACCCACTCTGGATCCCGAAAGCTTAGGTAACTATCGCCCCATCACCCATCTTCCCTTCCGAGGTAACCGCACAACTGCAGAAACACATTGAGATCAACAATCTCCTCCAAACCTACCAATCTGAATTCAGACTCAGATCCTGCACAGAGACAGCAACCATACAGGTGGTCGACAGCTCCCTCAACATTCTTCACGATGGCCACCCCTGCCTCCTGGTTCTGCTCGACCTCTTTTCACACAGTAGAGCACCAGGCTCTTACTGACACCCTGCATTGGTGCGTGGGTATCAGCAATCTTGTCCTATGCTGGTTCAAGTCCTACCTCGCCAACCGCAAGCGGTTTGTTCAGAAAGACTCCTCTAGATCGCCAAAGCTACCCGTCATCTGTGGAATACCGCAGGGTTCCATCCTCTCCTCATTGATCTTCAATCTATACATGGAGCTTCTGGGACCCCCCCCCCCGAGCCACACACAACATCCACATCCAGCAACACACTCACGACACACAGCTATACCTCAAGATCGACTCCATCAAGGACATTCATAGGCTCAAAACATGCCTCTTGCTGATCCAGTCTCGGATGTCCAGTACATACTTGAAGCTCAACCCCTCCAAGACCGAATTTCTACTCCTCACCAACAACACCAAACACCCAGACATACAGACCTGGCTATCAACCATGACCTCTGAGGACTTCACACCCGGTCTCACATCCTGCGCCACATCCCTCGGGTTCCACATTGACAAACATCTCTCCATCAAGACACACATAGCTAAGAAAACTCAGACAGCTTGGTATCAACTCTCCTGTGAAAAGTCAAGCCCTTCCTCCCTCCAGACAGCTTTAGATCCACTATTCAAGCACTGGTCTTATCCCATCTTGATGTGGGCAATGCACTCCTCGAAGGCCTCCCGTCATACTCCCATGTGTCCCTGAAGAGTGGCCGAAACATGGATGTATGCCTCATCAAGGGTCTATGCAGAAACAGCCACATCACCCCGACCTTCATCGACCTTAACTGGCTCCCACTGCACGCATAAATCACCTTCAAGTCTTGCAGAATCATCTATAAGGCAGTCACCCTCAAGTCACCAAGCTACCTTATGGGGTAACTCAGCATCTGTGGTGAGCAGTGCACCACCAGAATCCAGGACACGTGCAGACTTGAAATCTGCTGCTGCAAAAAGAAAAGGACCAGAAAACAAGCGTTCTCTTCCTATGCCCCAAGACTATGGCACCTCCTCCCCATTGGCATCAGACTCGCCCAAACACTCCTACAATTCAGAAAATAACGGAAGACCCACCTCTTCAAGGAGTCTCTCCTCCTAAACACCTGTGCCATCACGTCACACCTCTCCCACCTGACTCGCTAGACGCCACTCGCCCCTCTCCTCCCCACAATCCGGTACAGCTGTACCCCTCCTCTGTACCCCTCCATATCTTAGCCCTGATGTATATCTGTTCTGTTTTTACCACTTAAAAGCACTCTGTTATGCATAAGTAATGTTGTACACCTCTGTAAAGCACTCTGTTATGAATTTGTATTGGTGTATACCCCCATAAAGCGCTCTGTTGCTTCTCAAAACTAGGTCTGCACTCAATAAATACCATAATAATTATAATAATATTAATAATAGTTTTTATTTTTTATTTTATTTTTTACATTTGTAAAGCGCAGTGCAGCCGCAGGCATAGAGGCGCTGAAAGCAGTCTGTAAGAAGGCTTGATTAAGGGTTACAAAAAAGCCGCCCCAGAAGAGTTCTTAGAATATACATACAGTGTTACAAATACATAGGTCCTAGGTTGCAGACAATAGTGATATAGTTGTGTGTCATTTGAGTTGCATTCAGCCTATATCTTGGTTATTTTAGTGTTTTTCATGTTTTGTGGTTTCTATGTTAATATTTCTCATGTATAAATGCACATTTGACATAGTGCATGTGTTCATCAAAAAATATTTTCGGAATGCCCGTGGTGAGAAGTAGCAGACTCAGGCATAAAAAGTAAGAAAAACACAAACACATTATATTGGGGTGCCTTTCCACTTAAACTCAATGAATATATCCCAAAGTTAATTGCCCTTGAAATTGTCAAGGAAAAAAAACCACACATACACAGAAGGGGCTGTTTCATAAAATATGCTTAATTGTATTTGGACAAAAAATGAAATTTCCTTATAAACACCTGCATGTAAAACACATTACTAGACTGTAAAAGAAAACCTATATAGGTGTCATAGACTGAGGGACTAAATTAACAAGAGGGGTCCTGGAAGTCCCTCTGCCATACATTAGTCCTGGTTACGAAAGACTTACCCAGAGTCTTTAGCTCACTATCTTTCACAGAGAAGAAATATCCCAAACATATCAGTCTTTGTCCTGCCCTGGGGCAGTCCAGCACCAAAATGCTTGGCAATTCTCCTCTGAACAAGAGTACCAACAGAAACCCCAGACACGTGTTTCGGTCTGGTTGGACCTCATCAGTAGGGTGGATCTGTGCCTCTCTAAGAATAGTGAGCAAGGGGTCCATGTCTGGATTCCCCTAGTAACTTAGGGTGAGACACAAAGTTACTTAAATATGCAAATTAACAAGGGGGGTCCTGGGAGTCCCTCTGCCAGACATTAGTCCTGGTTACGAGAGACTTACCCAGAGTTTTTAGCTCACTATCTTTCAGACTGAGGGACAACATAAACCATATCCTAGTCAGAAGACTAGTGCAGTTGAAGGGAAAAACAAATTCACAACATAAACTGAAAGAATAACGTATATAGTGAATACACCTCTTAGTTTTGAACATAAGGTTATTGTGTTTTGTGGGCAGATTCCAAGTATCTGGTGCATACATTTTTGTTAAATTACATAGTACATCATGAATTATTCAAGTGCCTAGAGAGTTATAATGGTCATACATCTAGCTGATAAATTTTACAGAGAAAAGTATAAATAATTCTGATGGTCATGTGCCAACGTCACCGGGGGTGAAGTGTGGTCAAACCACCAAATGGTGTTTGAATCACATGAAAGAGTCAATTGAAAGTGCCCATAACATTGGGCTAGTAGTTCCCCCTCGCATAAACTGGACGTTTCGGCGGCAGTGACATCCGTCTTGAAACTGAGTAAGAAAGATTGCTTATTTTTTCATCATAATAGCTGCCTTCTTCAGGGCAATTAAACAGCCCCTGTAACAAAGAAACCAAAAGAGGAAACAATTATAAATATAATATCCTCTTGGTAGAGTGTGTTTCCTTTCTGGACATTTCTGGGCTAATTGGTAAGGAAAAAACACACTTAATGCAAAAAAGAAGAAAAACATTTCTTTCATGAACAAAATTAAATAAGAACTGGGCTGGTGGAGGGTCACGGTAATTAGGTCATAAGTGGGCCTGTACCTCTGATGGTCTGGGGTGGACGTGATTAGTAGGTGTCTCACCGCAGATATCTAGTACGAAATCTCTTCGAGTTGCATGCTTCCGGGCCGGATATTTGCAGATAGCGGGACTGCCTGTTACAAACTGGCGTGGGTACGATGCGCAGAAGAAAGCTGCATCCAGGGTTGTCAGTCGCTAAGTAAGAAGAGGGAAAAGACAAGAGATGGTAAGGGGTGTAAGTACTAGCTGTGAGTACCCCGGTTATCGAGCTAAAGAAGAAGAACGGAGTACCTGGTTGGAGCCAGTGTGCAGATGGACTCCCAGGTAGTCTCCCCGAGGTATAGACCGATGGATTGGGACACGTTTGGTGTCTAATTGCTTGTGGCAGCCACAGTCCTCAGATCACAGAACCATCATTGTGCTGCCTGTTGAAAAAGAGGGGGAGAGAAAGGAGAAGGGAATTAGGGACCAGCTCGACTGTGAAAGGAGTGTGCTTGAGTAGGCAAGCTTAACTGGCTAGTATAGTGTTTGCCATTCTGATAACCTGCAAAAATGCATGTCTGCGTGGGGGTGCGCGTAGCTCGGCTGTTCGGGGTAGTTCTGCAATGGTGAACTGCCTCGTAGGATGGCTGGGCTGTGCAAAAGTCTGCAGCTAAGCTCCGCCGCGGCCGTGCGATGTCAGCAGAGTGTGCCGTCGGAAAGTGCTGAGAGCTTAGTCTGGGCAGGGTTAAAAGGGTGTGTGTAGACCACCCAATTGGGATCCACAATATCTGAAGTTTGGATTGGTGGTGACATCTCGAATGAGAAAGCAATCATTTCTGCACCAAACGAGCCCTGAAGGGGCACGTCATCCGTGGTCCAATCATGGTCTAGTCGCAAGGAGAGAGAGACCGTGATTGGTTGTATTGCTCAGTGCCAGGAAGCGTGTCCGTGTAGCCGGTGCAATGGCCCTCGGTGATACAGGGACAATTGCTTATCTGATAAAGAGCTGTAATAAACTCTCCTCGATGTTCGGGTGAGTCAAAATCTATAATGAATTGTAATAATGCTAAAATAGATGAGCAGGCATATAGTTCAGGCACACCAAAAGGGCCCTGAAGGGGCACGTCATCCGTGATCCAATCACAGTCTAGTCACAACGAGAGAGAGACCGTGGTTGCTTGTTTTGCTCAGTGCCAGGAAATGTGTCTGCGTGGCTGGGGCAACAGCCCTCGGTGATACAAGGACACTTGCTTAGCTGATAAAGGAGCTGTAATAGACTTGCCTCGATGTTCGGGTGAGTCAGAGTGTATAATGGATTGTAATAAGGCTAAAAATGGATGATCAGGCGTATAGTTTAGTCCTGTGTATCCTCATCTGCGCAGTGGTAATGGGATACACTAGACAGCCTGTTGTAGCCTGATTTCATAAAGCCCCTTATTTGTATCTTGATGTCCCAGTGCCTAATGGTTTCTGATGTGGAAGCATGAAAACAGGGAGTGGAGGTAATCTATCCACTTCTGGTGCAGTCTGCCAGGATACAACCGGACTGGCAGGTCGAAAACCTGTGTGTGGGAAACTGGCCACATGATACCTTAATGTGGGAAAAGTTGTTGTTCATTAAGCCCGTGGGTTACAGAGTCCATTCTATGTATCTACCTGCATTCCAGATCCAAAAGTCTTCCTTGGATGTTGGGGCCACTGCGGACCCGTTCAATGACCCACCATTTGATATCCTGTGGGCTATGTCTGTGTTCTGTGTAATGTTGTACTAAGGGGGATGTAAGATTCTTACACCGGATCCGTGACCTGTGTTCCGAGATCCGTGTGCCCACACTGCCCATTGTTTGCCCAACATAGCGTAGTTGGCATGGGCACTCAATGCAGTATACAACTTGGTTGGTTTTCAATTCGATACATCTCTCAGGGTCCACGTTTTTGCTCCAAAATGAAACTGTTGTATTTTTGAAAGTGAATTGACAGACCAAGCATGACCCTCAGGGGTAATGTCCTTTGAGAGGTCGGAGGTTCCAGAGGTTCCCTTGATTCAATTTCTTAATGTACATGTAATGTACCAAATGTACTCTTAAATTCCATGCCCTCTTGAAGGCAAATCTGGGTTTTTGTAGATCAGGCAAACAAAGTCTGGCTATAGGCCAGTATTTGTGGATGATCTTTTTGATTTCAAAGGCATGTTGGCCGTGAGTTATCACACACGTGATGTGGTCATCCCCAGTTTCGGATGTTTTCTGGGGTAAGAAGTGAGTCGCGGCACGTGAACCTTGCCCTTTTCAAAGATTTTGACACTAATTTCTTTGGGTAGCCTCTTTCGCGCAATCTGTTGCTTAAGTGGGTGGCATCGTGGTAAAAGTCATCCAAAGAAGGGCAGTTTCTTCGAATCCTTAAAAATTGTCCATAAGGTAAGTTTTCTTTGATGTGTTGAGGGTGATTACTATCAAAGTGCAGAAGAGTATTGCGATCTGTGGGTTTACGGAAAGTATTGCAAATGAGTTTGCCTTGGTTATGTCCAATGGTTAGGTATAAAAAGTGAATAGTTGAATTACTGTGTTTCATTGTGAATTGGATGGCAGGGCTGTATGTGTTTAGCCAGGAGAAGAAGTCATTCAGTGATTCCTCTGTGCCCTCCCACAAGCATATAACATCATCTTTATACCTGCGCCATTGTTTTATATTCCCCTCCACCTGTTGGTTTGATTAAATTGGAACTTCTGCTCAAAAGAGGCCATAAACAGAATTGCTAGGCTGGGGGCAAATGTTGCCCCCATGGCAGTTCCCTTAGTTTATAAATAGAACTGTTTATCAAACTCCAAAAAGTTTTTACATAAGGCCAGAGTCATTACTTTGATGATGCATTCTGGTGGGGTTTTTGTTTGTATGTTTGCTGTAATGAGATGTTCATACACACAGTCAATTGCAGCCTATTGGGGGATGCTGGTATATAGTGACTTAATGTCCAGAGTCACCAATCGCTGTTTCAGAGGGTCAAAGTCCAAATTTTCAAACAACTGAATTGTGTGCATCGTGTCCCGGATGTATTATTCCGTTGTCACACTGATGGGTTTTAAAAAGTAGTCAACAAATTTACACAAGGGTTTTAATATAGACCCACATCCCAAAACAATTGGTCTCCCTGGAGGATTGATATGATCTTTATGTATCTTGGGTAGGGCAAATAGGCAGGGATTTCTGCCCTGTGATGTTAAGAGAAATTCAGATTCTTTGGGCCTCATTACGACTCAGGCAGTAAGGGGTTAATGGCGCCATAAAAGGTGGCGATGCCGTTAACCCCTTACCGCCTAATTACGAGGTCTCTTTGCGGGTCCCGACCTTAACGGCTGGTTTTTACCAGCCGTTAAGGATTGGACCCGGAAAGGGACCTTGGAGGTATTTACGGTACCGCAATTTGCGGTACCGTAACTACCGCCTTCCCCATTTCCATTGAGCCCTATCGGGGCAAAAATGGGAATGGGGAAGGGCAAATGGTGAATGGGGAATTACCGCCCCGCCAACCTTGGAATGGGGCGGTAATTCCACCATTCACCATGGCGCAATTGGTAAAATACCGGCGGCAACCATGGCACTACTAGCGCCATGGTTACCGCCTGGGTCATAATGACCCCCTTTGTCTGTTATCCAGTCTCTTTCTAATGCGAAGGAGACCATTGTAGCAATTTCTGTTTTTGAATCTTTTGTTGGATCTTTTTTTTAATAATTTGTAACTTTCCCGATCTTTCAAAAGTTCCATGACCATAAGGTAATACTGTTCAGTTTTCATGATAACAATTTCACCCCCTTTGTCGGCGGGTTTGATAATCAATTCAGGTTTTTTTGATAATTCAGAGAGGGCTTCTCTTTCTGCATGTGTCATGTTTTGTTGTCTTTTGGGGCAGTTCTTTTTACTCATAGCTCTGAGGTCTTTCAGTATGCATCTTTCAAAAGTCAGTAGATCATTCGGGATCTGATTGTCCGAAGGAGTAAATGTGGATTTTGGGTATAGTCCAGTGTCATTTGGGGCTTCAATTTCTTTATGTTCCTGGAAAAATGCACGTAAAGTCACAATGCGTAAAAATCGGCGTATTTCCATTTCTGAATTATACCAATCAGTATTGATTGATGGTACAAAGGACAAGCCCTTAGAAAGTACTGATATTTGTGTGGCTGTTAGTTGGGCATTGGCCAAATTAAAGATTGGTCGATCGTCAATGACTTCTGGGATTACCTCCTCCGTCGTCTCGGTCGTCTGCATTGATCCTGAAAGGGGGGGTTCCATGGTGGAGGACCCCAGCCTTCACCTATCCCTCCTCATCCTAAAAAAGGGGGAAGAGGTGGTTGCGGATATACCTGTGATTGATGTTGACCAAACTGATTATATTGGAAGGGGTTATAATTGTAATTGGAGTTGCCACTTGATGAACTGCTGCTAGACCCAGAGAAGGTCACGCCTCGCTTCTTGAATCATTGTTGTCCTGGTTGGGTATTGCCTGGCTGTTTGACGGATTTAGAGTATTCTTCAGTAATGTACAGGTAAACCAGTTCTAGTTTGAACTCTTTAATGTCTTTGTGTAATTTATTCATTTTTCTTGTCAATGTATTTGCTTCAAAAGTGGCAAATTGTTTGTTTATTGCCTCTATTTGATTTCTTTCATCTGTAATCAAAGTGCTGTTAGCAAATTTTGTTTCTTCCGCATCCAACGTTTTCTGAAGCTCAGAGCTTATCCTTTGTGCAGTAGTTATTGTGAGGACCATAAGGTCCCTACTGCATTTAGTGGCAATGTAACTGAATTTTGTGGTATATTCTTTGTCTTCTAGAAACAGACAGGGTTCATTGTGCACGATTAGACCAGTTGGGATAATACTGGCTCTCAAGTATTCACAGAGAAAGTGCCCATGCAGTTCTGTCTGAAATACCTTTTTCTTAAATTTCAAAAGATCATCACCTGTGCCAGTTGAAGGCGCAGGTGTATCTGGGTCTGTGGGGTCAAAAAATGACGGTCCTGATAGTAAGTCTGTTGTCTGTTCTTCAGTGTAGCTTAGAGTGGCACTTTCTGCCATGGTATATGTAAGAAGTGGTCCGGCTATGCAACCGGCCAAAAGCGCCTGACCACTTAAACAGCCCATGTAACAAAGAAACCAAAAGAGGAAAAAATGATAAATATAATATCCTCTTGGTAGAGTGTGTTTCCTTTCTGGACATTTCTTGGCTAATTGGTAAGGAAAAAACGCACTTAATGCAAAAAAGAAGAAAAACATTTCTTTCATGAACAAAATTTCATAAGAACTGGGCTGGTGGAGGGTCAGGGTAATTAGGTCATAAGTGGGCTTGTACCTCTGATGGTCTGGGGTGGACGTGATTAGTAGGTGTCTCACCGCAGATATCTAGTAGGAAGTCTCTTCGAGTTGCATGCTTCCGGGCCAGAGATATGCAGATAGCGGGACCACCTGTTACAAAGCATGGGCAGGATGCGCTGAAGAAAGCTGCATCCAGGGTCGTCAGTCGCTAAGTAAGAAGAGGAAAAAGACAAGAGATGGGAAGGGGTGTAAGTACTAGCTGTGAGTACCCCGGTTATCGAGCTAAAGAAGAAGAACGGAGTACCTGGTTGGAGCCAGTGTGCAGATGGACTCCCAGGTAGTCTCCCCGAGGTATAGACCGATGGATTGGGACACGTTTGGTGTCTAATTGCTTGTGGCAGCCACAGTCCTCAGATCACAGAACCATCATTGTGCTGCCTGTTGAAAAAGAGGGGGAGAGAAAGGAGAAGGGAATTAGGGACCAGCTCGACTGTGAAAGGAGCGTGCTTGAGTAGACAAGCTTAACTGGCTAGTATGGTCTTTGCCGTTCTGATTACCTGCAAAAATGCGTGTCTGCGTGGGGGTGTGCATAGCTTGGCTCTTCGGGGTAGTTCTGCAATGGTGAACTGCATCGTAGGATGGCTGAGCTGTGCAAAAGTCTGCAGCTCAGCTCTGCCGCGGCCGTGCAATGTCAGCAGAGTGTGCCGTCGGAAAGTGCCGAGAGCTTAGTATGGGCGGGGTTAAAAGGGTGTGTGTAGACCAGCCAATCGGGATCCACAATATCCGAAGTTTGGATTGGTGGTGACGTCACCAATCATTTCCACACCAAACGAGCCCTGAAGGTGCATGTCATCCGTGGTCTAATCACGGTCTAGTCGCAAGGAGAGAGAGACCGTGATTGGTTGTATTGCTCAGTGCCAGGAAGTGTGTCCGCGTAGCCGGTGCAACGGCCCTCGGTGATACGAGGACACTTGCTTAGCTGATAAAGGAGCTGTAATAGACTTGCCTCGATGTTCGGGTGAAGTCAGAGTGTATAATGGATTGTATTAAGGCTAAAAATGGATGAGCAGGCGTATAGTTTAGTCCTGTGTATCATTGGGCTAGTAGTTCCCCCTTGCATAAACTGGACGTTTCGGCGGCAATGCCATCCATCTGTAAGATTCTTACACCGGATCCATGACCTGTGTTCCGAGATCCATGTGCCCACACTGCGCATTGTTTGCCCCACATAGCGTAGTTGGCATGGGAACTCGATGCAGTATACAACTTGGTTGGTTTTACAATTTGATACATCTCTCAGGGTCCAAGTTTTTTCTCCAAAATGAAACTGTTGTATTTTTGGAGTGAATTGACAGACCGAGCATGACCCACAGGGGCATGGGCGTAATTTTATGGGGGGACAGGGGTGTTTGTCCCCCCCAACTTTCATGGCACACGATTTTCTCCCCATTCATTTGGTTGGGCCAATTTATTTTTCAGATGTCATGTCCCCCCCAACATTTTCAGCAAAGTTACTCCACTGCACAGGGGTAATGTCCTTTGAGAGGTTGGAGGTTTCAGAGGTTCCCTTGATTCGGTTTCTTAATGTACATGGAATGTACCAAATGTTCACTTAAATTCCGTGCCCTCTTGAAGGCAAATCTGGGTTTTTGTAGATCAGGCAAACAAAGTCTGGCTAAAGGCCAGTATTTGTGGATGATCTTTTTGATTTCAGAGGCATGTTGGCCGTGGGTTATCACACACGTGATGTGGTCATCCCCAGTTTTGGATGTTTTTGGGGTAAGAAATGAGTCGGGGCATGTGAACCTTGTCCTTTTCAAAGATCTTGACACTAATTTCTTTGGGTAGCCTCTTTTGCGCAATCTGTTGCATCGTGGTAAAAATGATCCAAAGAAGTGCATTTTCTTCGAATCCTTAAAAATTGTCCATATGGTAAGTTTTCTTTGATGTGTTGAGGGTGATCACTATCAAAGTGCAGACGAGTATTGCGGCCTGTGGGTTTATGGAAATGCATGTGTTCTTCATGTGGATTGCATATCTACTTCGTGTCTAGTGCGTGGACCTATTGATGTTACAACGTAAACTTGACTGCTTTTGCCATCTTCAGCTTAGATGGTCTATATGTCTTGTACCTGCCTGGGATAAGGGTGGTACGGTTGTCTGAGTGAGTAGTGCTTCTCACCTGTTCAGTATTGGATTGGGGGGCAGGGTAGAAGCTATAGATGATGTATTCATCTGACTCCCAACAAAGTTAGGAAACCCACGGCCTGATTCAATACACCTGCTGGTCATACAATGTGATGAGTATTTATTTATGTATGTATTCATTTACATGCAGGGAGGAACAATGTTCCTTTGATCACCAAATAGTGTCCATGTTCCTTTGATCACCAAATAGTGTCCAATAGACAATAAATCAGATTTGATGGGAAGCAGTGATCTTGTTACAATGGGGTGAGTTTGGTGGGCATTCTGACCAGGTTATGGAGGGGAGTTAAAGAAACAGAAACTGGGGACAATACAGAAGTAGATATACATAGATTAAGGACAACCGACATTAGACATTTTGAAGTGCAGGTAGCTGGTACAGCCAGCTGTGCTTGGGATATGACAATGGCAGAGAAAGTGGAGTGGAGACAGAGAAAGTGGGGGACAGAGGCTGGTTAGAGGTGAGGGAAAATT
Source organism: Ambystoma mexicanum (assembly GCF_040938575.1). Classification (NCBI taxonomy): domain Eukaryota; kingdom Metazoa; phylum Chordata; class Amphibia; order Caudata; family Ambystomatidae; genus Ambystoma; species Ambystoma mexicanum. The sequence continues at coordinate 1,214,284,155 of NC_090929.1, read as the reverse complement.
GTTAGCTAGAAGGCAGATGAGAGGTAGTTTAAGAGGGTAACTCAGAGGTGAGGAGAGAGGCTTTTAGTTTGGTTTTGAACAAATCCGTGTGGACTGTTTCTCAGATGTCCGGTGGAAGAGCATTTCATGAAAGCAGAGCAACAAGAAAGAGAGAGAAAGCGAGAGGAAGCATAGGGGAGTGGAGCCACATGGGTAGTCGAAAAGGCAGAGCAGAGATTATGAGAAGGCATGTAGAGTTGGATAGAGGATAGATATGGGGTGCCTTACCATGGATGGATTTGTGAACCAGGTGAAGACATTTAAATCTGGCTGTTTTGTATCATCAGCTATCCAACCCGGGCGCGGTACAAGGAAGTAAGTGTGAACTGAGTGAGTTCAAAGAGAGTCGTGGTATCGAAGTTAATGATCTCGTTGAGAGGACATCAAACATATTGGGAAGACCAAAGAAGGTGCTGGCACAGTAGTCCAGTTTAAAGAAGACAGGGGTGGTTAAATGATGATTGGCAGTGTTGAACGGAAGGAGGTGCCTGATTTTAATATTTAGGATGTTGAGGTGATCTGGAGATGAAAGTAGAGAAGGTATGAGAAGGGTCATAGATGACACTGAGGTTTCTAGCTGAGGAAAAGTAGGGGAGAGTGTTAGGAGGGAGCTGGATAGGCAGAAAAAGAGAGGACATTTGGCAGAGAAGAAGAGCACCTCTGTTTTGGTAGAGTTTGGTAGTGTTTAACATCAGAGAATGCAAAGTCATCCAATATTTAATATTTAACGGCAGAGAGACAGTTGGACATTTTGATAGAGAGATCAGAGGAGAGTTCAGGAAAGGAGAAGATTTGGGTGTCGTCCACAAAGAGTTGGTACGAGAACCCAAAAGAGATTAGTGTCGCAAGAACAGAAGTGTACAGTGTAAAATGGAGCCGACCCAAGACAGAGCCCTGTGCAACACTAACAGTTATAGGAGTGAATTGAGAGGTGCTGGTGCTCCAGAAGACAGAGAATTGGCAAGATGCCAGGTTGGAATCGATCAAAGCAAGAGCTTGATTGCGAATCCCAAAAAGACAGAGAGTATTAAGTAGATCAGACTGATTAACAGTGTCAAAAGAAAGTGGACAGGTCAAGGAGAAATAGGAAGGAGCATAGGTTTTAATGCTTAGCAGAGGCAATTAAGTTGGACACATTCATGAGAGCAGTTCCCGTGGAGTGACAGGAGCAGAAATCTGCTTGTAGTGAGTCTTAAAGGTTGTGGATGTCTAACAAATTGGTAATATGGTTGAACAAAGCCCTTTCAAGCACTTTAGAGGAGTGCAGAAGGATAGAGACAAGGCGAAGGTTAGCTGGTTGAAAATAAAGGGAAAGCAAGCAGAGACGAAAGACAGGTTAACGCGTTCAGTGAGGTGAAAGGCCACTTATGGGGCAATAGGTTTGACGAGCTGAGGAACAAGAGGGTGTGATGATGCATAAGAGGGGTTAGCCTTCATCAGTAGAGATAGGACCTCTTCGGTTTTAGTGTAATTAAAGTGGGAGATAAGAGCCAGAGGATGATGGTAGAGTAGGCAGAGTGTAGAATGTAGGAGGTGGGAGTGTAAGGAAGGCTAGAAGAGAGTCTCTCATTTTGGAAACGTTTACAGCAAAGTATTCAGCTAGGTCATTAGCTGAGAGAGTGGAGTTGAGATCCTAGATTTAGGAGGAGTGAGGAGTAAGTTTAGGGTGCCCTGTAGCCAGCGAGGATGGTTGGAATGAGAGTCAATGAGGGTGAGGTAGAATTCCCTTTCTGCTCTATCAAGAGAGGACTTGAGAGAGTTCAGGGCAGAGAGGTAGAGTTGCAAGTCCTCATGTGGGTACACCTCCATTTACTCAGCAGTGATGCATACCTGTGCAGAGAGAGCATATGAATGGGGTGACCCATGGTTGAGGATGCTGAGACTTAGGGGTGAAAGTAAGCAGTGGGAAGTGAGTGGAAAATGTGTCACACACTAGGGATTGGAAGCTCGAGAAGGCAGTGTTGGTGGAAGAGGCATCAAGTTTGAAGGAGGAGAGTGAGAACTGTAGGTCAGATTGAAAGGGAGGAATGGCAAAGGTTTTACATTTCCTTTTTGTAATAGGTGAAGCAAGTGATGAGGAGAGGCCAGAGTGTGGAAAGGAGATGGTGGTGGAAACAATTGAGTGCTCAGATAGGGATGGTGTGACAGTAGTTTTAGTGGCTGAAAAAGAGGTGGACATGAATAAGAGATCCGAAGAGTTAACTGCAGTGTGGGTAGGTAGGTTATGGATAGAGCGGAGAGCCTGGTCACTAAAAAAAGACGGAAGTTCAGATTTCTGAGATGGAAGGTTAAATTCACCTAAGAACTTAGGTAATTTTTGGGGGAACGGAAATGAAGGAGTTGCCCAATATCATAAAAGAATGGTCCAGTGGAACCTTTAGGATAATAGATGGAGATGATGTGGACCAAGAGAGGTGGAGCAATACTAGAGATGGTGAACTCAAAAGAGGTAGGAGAGGAAGTGGCATTGGAGATTTGTGAGACATTGGGGTGGGAATGGCGTGGGTGTCTGATGCCTCTACTTCTGCCAGTCAGTCTAGGAGAGTGCATGTAGGATAGTTTGGAGTCGTATATGGCCACCAGAGTTTCAGTGTCAGATGGTGAAATTCAGGTTTCAATGATAGCAAGAAGATCTAGGGGAGGAGAGCTTGAGTGAAAGTAGACAGTGAAAAGGAAGTGTTGTGTTGCATACAGAATGAGCATTCCAGAGTGCAATGTTCAGTTGATGCGGAAAGGAATAGTAGAGAGGTTGTGTCTCAGAGGAAGAGATGTGAAGTGGATAAGTGTTACGGGAGGTATTGTTAGCTTGTCGACTTTGTTTGTTGGAAGTAGGTTGTCAAAAACTCATAAGGGACGAGGGTATCAATCCCCTCTGCCGAACCACAGAAGCCGAATAGATCGACTCTCCCACCGTGGTTGGCATGGATACCTGAATATTAATACATACAGGAACACCACGTAGCAGCCAATGGGGGGAAGATGGAGTTAGCAAAAGGGGATGGAATGATAAAGGAAAGGTAGGGGAAAGAAACAGACACTCATAACATAGCAAGCGGATTTTAATACTTGTAACCAACCTGGTACCCACTCCTAATCATATGAATTCTACTCTCAATTCCTACTTATCCTATACCACATATCATACAGAGAACTCATGGAAGTACTTAATACATAGGACTTAAATACACAGAACATCACATGGCGTTAGCAGGATGGCACACACAAGGGAACTCCCTGTTATGAAATAGGCATAGACACATGGACCTCATGGGCAAGCAAAAGCAACATCACAAGCACAGTAAATACATAGAACATAAGGATGCTACCCTAAACCTCCAGTGGGCTACTGGCCCTGAACTGGTATCTAAGTTTCACTGCACCACTTAAGGGTAAGTCAGTCCTGTCTCCTGGTTTTTTAACAGAATGCTTGACTGTACAGACTTTGCAGACATCACCCAATACACATTTAGAATCAAAAGATGCAATATTCTGCGTCCATAATTAGAATTTCACTCTCACCTGAAAAGCTAGCATGAGTGCTGATGATACACACACTATTTTATGGGAGTGCAACTTAACTGAATGCTCGGACGCCTCCTGAGGCCGTCCGAGCCTGAAGAACAATACTGATTACATCTGGCCACCTCTGTTCACTGACGCAGCCCACTTAGCATCATGGAAACACACTTTAGCAATATATTCGGGATTTGAACTTAACTTAATGCTCGGACGCCTCCGAAGGCCGTCCGAGCCAGAAGAAATACTGAGAGATGGCGCCTGGAAGCTTTCTGTCCCTGCCGCAGCCCAGGCAGTTCAGGCACACCTCCCGACCCGCTCAGTGGACTTCCAGGGAGGTTCCTACAGAGTCCTGCTTCGTGCCCCAGCCTCACTGCATACTGCACTTAACCAGCCGCTGCCGCCGCCGTCGCCACCGCCCGTGCTCCATTACCTCAATCAACTGCACCGGAGCGCTGGTGGTTGGCGGCTATAAGCCCGTCCCCAAATTGACTGCAGCTGCTTAGAGGCGTGTAGGCTGAACTACACCCTGTTCCCAAGCCTCCTGGGATATGTAGTTTTCAGCCTCTGACAGCCTGATCCTTGCCTTTTTATGCCAAAACCCTTCATTCTGACATAGGTGGAAGAGATATGGAGTAGTGGGAGTTTCTAGATGCATGTCTTATAATAGTGATAGGAAAGGAGGAAGTTATAGTGTGATTGGAGGAAGCATTGGCAGAGCTCAGTAGGAGGAGCAGCAGGATGAGCAGTTGTGAATGCATTATAATTACAATTGTTCTTTTATAACACGCGTGTAACACCGGAGACCAGTATCTAAGCGCGAGACCAGGATTCAAACTATGTTGTTATGCATTCTCTTGCTTCCAAGACAAACGCATTGCCTCTGAGCTATCCTCCCTTATGTGTGGAGAGACAGCACAGTAATTAGGAAGCTAAGGGCAGCTACAGGTGCAGTAGGTAGGAAGGCAAAAGCAAAGGCTCATAGGTGAAGAGACAAAGGGGCTGGTCACTGACTGGTCTTCACCTTTCACTGTTCCACTGTTCCGCCCCTGGCTAGATGCTGCTTGGGAGTTGAAAAGGGATACGACACACTCTTGTCATTTGATCCCTTGTCGATCAGTGGTTGGTCTCTCTGATATTGCTCCTAGTGTTGCTGGGATGAGGTGATTTCTTCCTAATTGGTGTGCAAGAAGACCCTCTTGTGGCATTCGGCTGGAGATAGGGCTTCCCCATGATGGCCACAGGAAATGATTTCACTGATCCATGATGGCAAGAAGAAGTGATGTCACGTATCTAAAATGGCCTCTTGAAGTGATATCCCCAATCTAAGATGGCTGCTGTAAGTGAATTTCCATACAGAAAGTGAAGCATAGTTGATCAGTGATTGGTCTCTCTGATATTGTCCCAGATGTTGCTGGAAAGAGGCAATTTCTTTCTGATTGGTGTTCCTAGAGGAGCCTCTTATGGCCTTCAGCTGAAAATAGGGCTGACCCAAGATGGCTGCATTAGACTGTATTTCTCATTTTGCCTCCCCCTGGTTCAACAAGCAGGACCTCTGATTCATACTAGGGACTGTCATGGCCTTGGGACAAACAAGCAACTTAGAGTCTGGGATATAATGTTCATTTTTAAATTACAAATCACAATGTGCTAATTAATTAGAACATTGACAGGGGCCCCATGTAATCAAAAGGGTAAGATAGTAAACTGGAAAAAAAATGTGTTACGGTCCTCATTCTTGTCCTTTATAGTCTTCACTTCCCGCTGCAGTGTTCATATTGCTTGACAAACCTCTGTGCTAGTATCCTCAAGAGATCAAATCCAGTGTTCTGCCTTAGGGATGCACCCACTCTCCTTATCAATCCGCTCCTGCATACGGTCAACTTTATACACCAACCCGTCGTGCTAGGTGTTTATGGATGCAAAACCAGACTTAATTTGGACTAAAACAATGGCCAGATCTGGAGAGGAGCTATTGGTTGCTGCATTCAAGCTCACTTCCTTCAGGGGCTCCCCACCCTCCATCTTCACAGCAGAAGAGATGATCCAGGGACTGCAGCTGAACCTTTATGTACTTTAAGGCTTTCTCTTTAGGTGAATGGCAGCCTAGATTGGCACTTATTCCCTTTTTGCCATTGATGACTGCCAGGTGCCAGTGCAACCAACCTGAATCAGGTTGCACAGGCGTTTCGAGTAATGTAGTGGGGACCTTTCACCAGGTCAAAAAAGGAAGCAGTAAGAATCCACAGCACTTTACACCCCATGGACATCCAATAGTGCAGATTTACACCTCTTCTAGCATCCTACTCAAAGTGTGCAGCCAGCACATGAGTTGGGTGACATTCATAAGGAAACACTGTAGGAGCCCCAATCCATGAAACTGCATTCAATGGCCCTTAAATTCCAAAATTGCACATAGACTCTGGTCTCCTCCACAACACCCAGCAGGCAAAGTATAATATAACCACCTGCCGCCACTGCCAGCGCTTCAATGCGCAATGGGACAGCACCACCAGACCCACTTCGAGTTGTGAAAATGTCCACAGAACGCATTATAGCAAGTCTACAACCCAATCATGTCCATCACACCCGGAGATTGCGTGGGACCATCTGCTTTCAGGCCAGAAGAAAGAACACAGGCTAAGCAAATAAAGTACCTGCAAACGAGTGAGTGATGGATGTTGAAAATAGCTCTTTTAAAACTCCTGGAAATAGTTATTTGCCAGAGGGCATGGGGGAAGCAGGCCACCAATTAGAGGGGGGGGGGGCAAAGCAGCAAATAGGGGGGATGGACAATTGGCCCTCTTCGCCCCCCCCCTTGTGACACCAATGTGTATGACGGTAACATTTTGGCTATCCACATTTCTCTCCATCCGACATGCTCTTCTTTTGAGTACTACTTTAGATTGATCTAAAATAGCTAACTTGGGGCACGGGATCGGAAGATTCCTTGATGTATGACAGTAGAGTCTGTTCACAGAAGAAGACCCAGACATCTAGCTCCTCACCACCGACAAATTATCCAGCATTTATATAGCACACCTTGAGGAGACAGAACGTAACTTGTCTTGCTACTGATATTTGAAATTCAGAGGTCCAATTACTTCTGTACACATGTTTCTTTATCAATGGATGCATTTGTCAACAAAAGCATGTATACAAAAACTCTCATACATAAAATATTTTTTATATTAAAGACGGTCTGCAATAAGAACGTTTTCTTTTTAGATGATAGAGGTTAGTAGGTGCATCATTCCATAGTCTTTATCCTTTAACATCACAAATGCTTGGAACACAAGAATTATAGTCTTTCCTCACTGTAACAAGGCTGAGGCCTTTATTCAGCACACTTGCTTCATCTGGTATCAGGATGTGTGCTGATACACTGAAAGTAGGTGTCACCACATTTGCTGCTCCCTCTGCTGTCTGTCTTGTTCTCACTCCATACTCTGTTGCACCAGGGCCCCTTCTTTTTCTGCCTCTTATCCCCCCAAAAAAGTTTGTGGTTGCATCGGGTGTGCCGAGGTTGTCGCAGTTGGTTCATTATTTGTGTCATCAGGATCACTACTACTAGAGATATAGTTAGTTTCGGAGAAGGTAACACATGTTCTCCTATTTCTGTTATTTCCCAGTCAGGTCTGCAGAGGGCCTGTGATGTATTTGATTCTTGATAGCACTTGCGTTGTAAATAAGGATAGGCCCGCTCCATTTTATGAATAGAAATATCTTTTTTTTTCATTTTCCAGCGTTTATTATTGATTTTAAATTGTTAATAATTGAATATATTCATGTATTCATTAATTGTATCAATTTTAGACTTAGCCTCCTTGATCAAAGTATTAACAGCAGAGTCAACTAAGAAGAAAAATCACCTTCACTTTGTGTGGTGGTAGTAATATCCTGTAGCTTGGAATCTAGATTCTCTTTCCTTGAATGGACTGTACTGTGAGGGGTAGCAGAGTTCACAATGTCACCTACGTCATTAGTTTGACTAGCCGCAAGCACACACGCCTCATAGATCTCCAACTCATTCTGATTATGCACATCTTGGGGTTTGGCAGTTAATGTTACAATGTCACCATGACTACTGTTACATATAGGGGGCAGATTGGAAACTAAATTCAAAGATTCATGTCTCCCCCATATAGCAATCACCCGGCATTCATTCCCCATTTCATTAGGGCTTTCGTTTCTCATCACCTTTTCATCATTCATAGTAGATATTCCATTTGATTCTTGTAACACCTGGGAAAACAGTGTAGTATCAATACATGGAAGTCTACACATTAAGTCATCTACCAACTAATTTCTAACATTAACGTTTTTTGAATGACGTCATCTGAGCTGGAATTACCCGAGATGTGCACTCATATTGTTAAAGAACGTAGTCATTTTATCGAACTTTCTCTATGGTAGCAAACCGGGTTTACAAATGACATTGCATTTACACATTTCACTTGGTCTTTTCATAGTATCTACTATTGGTACATCAGCTTTGGGTTTCATATTATCTTCACCAATTTTCCTCACTGGCTTCACACAAGACCATAATTCCATATAAGCTTATAATGAGATATTTTAGGCAATACACCAGGTGCCTTACACAAAAGTGTATATTCTTTTATAAAAGGATTGCCAATCTCACTTAACGGCCATCTGCACTAGCGTAATACTCGCGGCATATAACCACTTTTCAGGATACTGCCAAAGTGCACGCATGTATTAGGCAGTGTCCGGACAACAACAACTATCTTCAATAGAAATTAATGCAGACTTCTTACGCTCCATGTAAAACAGAGCTTTGGGCAAGTATATTCTATTGTGCCGTGCTGTGCGCAACATGCGCAACACAGCAAACAGCCAATAGTTACTTGCAACACTTGCAGGTGCTCGGGCACAGCAGTATTTAGAGGATCCAAGTAGGGGGAGGGGCAGACTCAACGTGCTTCTCACGTAACTAAAAGGTAAGCAACAAGAAAGGGGGCGTAAGTGCAGGCACCAGTGATTACAAACATGGCCTCAAGCTGCGGCCGCACTAACTAACAATAGTCTGAACACATATGCTACGTAGCATGATTTACTTTTCACGCAGCAGATTCCTCATGTTGCGCTGTACAGGGACTTTTGTGCTTCTTCTTGCCGACTCATGGCTCCTTAAAAACTCCAGAGAGGAAGAGGCAGAGTTCCTCGCCAACACAGCCAATAGTCACTTGCAACACTTGCAGGTGCGCGCACGGGTGCGCAGCAGTATTTAGAGGATCCAAGTAGGGGGAGCAGCCAGTGAGGCCTCTCCTGCTCTGCTTCCTTGAAGTTAGTACTGTCTCCGGTTTCTTCTCTGCAGGTTCCCCTGTGGACAGGAACCCATTCCCATAGATCATGAATCTTGTCATATACATCCCTTAAATTGGGCTCTCACATCAATCCATCCACTGTCAACAGGTGGTGTTCTTTCCTGCAGTTTTGTTCCATAGTCTGGCTTCTATCCCATGTGTGTAAAGTGTAAAATATTCCCATGCTTATGTCATTATTATGTCAAAACTATTTGATTGACCTAGTTCCATTGGCCCGTTTCAGAGTCCGACATAGAATAACACACCCAATCTCAATTGTGGAATTATAATTTTTGTATTTGTGACCAGAAAAGATAGGCCCTTACATGATAAATCGTTTGATTCCATAATTCATAGTAGCAAACTTCCATATTAATGAAATAAAGATTTCTGAACTATTTCACCACACATAAAGGCCTGTCTATGCAACATTAATGTGTGCTATACTTTATAAATACAATTCTGAATAGTTACCATTTTAATAATTTCTTTTAAACCACAGGGAATGCAATTGTATCAGACCAAAGAGGAGGCTCTCAGCCTCGAAATGGACCCAGCCCCATGTCATTAACTAGTATTGTTTCAATGTTACGAGCCAATATGTTTAATGTCTCTAGTCAAAAAACATGGAGGGAAAATTTTGCCCCTTTAGCCGAGAGGCAGAGGAAGATTTTTTGACATATCTTCTGTGGGTAAGTTAGCTGTCTACTGCAGTTTTTAAAAACAAGCATTAGGTAAAAGAGCGTCTCTGCTGTCTCATGAAGTTGTGCTTTGTATTCGTATGACCTTATTATGAAGGCAACATGTATTTTGGCCATGCTGACCGACACACAAGTAATATCATTTTATTTGTAGGGGTACTCTTTATATTGAATCTGCTCTATGGCTGCAATGACTGAAGATCAAATTGTTGTTGTCATTTGTTTCTAGTTAACCTCTTGAACCACAGTGATGGGAGGACACATGTACAAATGCAGTCAATACACTTATAGGCCCATAATGTAGCAAAGAATGGATTGGGGGACCTGGACTTGAACTCCTATAAGGGAGTATTTCTTCTATTGGTGGTATGTTTTAAAAGCTATATTTACATGGTGCCTGTCATGGCTAATTAATGAACCAATGTTTTATTGCTTTGTTTTGCATTTGAAGGGGACCTTAAGTCCTAGTAGAATTATATTAGTATTTATAAACATATTTGCGCCATCTACAGATTGGTGTATTAATGAGCAAAATGTAAGTGTTTATAATAATGATAGTGATTTTTAATGGGTGCAAACTGCCACTTCTGTGTTTTTATGGAACAATGGTTCCAAAATAAATATTGATTGATTGATTGATTGATAATGTAGTATTTGAAGCATGCCCTGCATTTGCCCTACAAACAACATCTTGTGCTACAGCAGATGACTCATGTGAAAAACTCCATGTAATGGGTTCAATTAAAGATTGGTTTGAAATGAGATGACATGCCAGCTTTGTTCTCTTGCATTAGCTGAACAGGGGTGGGCTTCAATGCCAAGCAGGGTTCAATGGTGCCACTTTTAACAGAAGAATTTGCTTTTGAAGCTTCACCAATACAACAAACAGTTTCAGACCGATATATGCAAATTTCCAGCCATACTGGAAACACTGAGCTATTGGAGTTTTAAGTATGTTTAGCAAGTATCCCCTGCAAAATACTCACAAGGGTTGGAGCTGGTGTCCTCTGAGGTGAAATTCTGGTCATCTGGAAGTCAGCACAATAGTGTGCTGATATTAACAGAAGAGTGATTCTAACCAAGATAAAACAACACTTATTTTTGACATATTTACATTATACAATATTATGTACTATCCACCATATTTTTATAAACTGTTTGCAATAAGCCTACAGTGATTGGCAAAAAAATAAAACATTACATTAAAATTACTCTAAATGAAATGATGATTCATTTTATTGACTTGATTTATAGCTGGGTAACTGCTTAACATAAGCACACTATTTAGATCACTTGACACAATCCTACCACTTGATGTTTGTCACTTAAAAATGTATTTAGTAACATAAGCTGTGTTCTCTGATTAGCAGGATTATAGTTCTGACAAATTTGGGACCTTGGTATTTTCAGATGTACAGCAATTTGCTGGTAGGGTCTTTGTTATATATTCTTATCTTTCAGTTAACATGGGAGATAGTGACGTTTTGTCATTCAATGAGGACCAAATTGTGGATTTAATAAATTCATTCAATGAGGGCCAAATTGTGGATTTAATAAGAGGTGTCTATTTTTTAGATAATTTAAAAACAAAAGGTTTCGGTCAGAGTAAAATTTCAGGAGACAGTCCATACATTTGAAAAAGAAGATGTTTCTGTAGAGAAATGCATGAGCATTTACTTACAGAATATTCGAAGAACACTATAATCCCATTGGAGCTACAGAGTAGGAATGAGCCCTGTATCTGTATAGATAACCCAGAGTATAAATTGCCTCTCAGCTACATCGCAATTAAATGTAGTCAACATTTTGTTGTGTTAACGATAACCACCAATCTAAAAGAGTCAAAAGGTCTGCTCACAGATTGAAAAAGCAGATTTAGCATTTATTAATTACCCTCCCATTAGTGATGTCAAAGATAAATTGGATTCAATTATTAAAACACATTTCTGAGTTTAAAACATTTACTACGAATACAAAAATGCAACAAATAACAACATATTTAATTAACTGTGTCAGGCCGATTCATGGAATAATTAGCGCGGCGAAGTGGGCAAAAACGTGCGAATCGCAGTGGAATAGCGAAAATCGCAGTGCAAGTGCGAAAATCGCACGAAAAGCAGCGCACATCGATTCATGGAAGTCCGTGCGCGAGAAAACCAGCGGATGTGCGATAAAAAAGTGCGCGGCGCACGTTGGCGCACAGGCCATCTAACAGCGTGCACCAGGTCACAGCCAAAATCGCACAGGCCACAGCGAAATTCGCACATAGCGCGGCGCACGCAACAAAAGTACACGCGGAACACGGGCGTAACACTCGGAATGGGGAACAACTTGCCAAAACGTGGGCGTCACGGGGGAAGTACAGGGCACAAGTGCACGGAACGCCCACACGCTCGCCTACAACACGTATTCATGGAATAGAATAGGGCAAAAAAGCGCACGCTCAAACCAGCGCACAGGCACAAACACGACCGCCACAAGAAAGCAGGCGGTAGCGTCTCTGCGGCTGTAAGAAATGTGCGCCAAAAGGTGCGCCAACAAATAGCACCTATATACTGCCATGATGAATGTCCTATACTGTGGCCCTCCAGGACAAATGACGTGCAAAGGGGTACCCACAAACACGGACACCCGCTGACAAAAAATATGTGTGCGTGTATACCGGAGTGCGCGGGAAGTCTCACACGCGATTTGGCCGGGTACGTGGATTTCAGGGGTGCGCGGGAAGTTCCACACGCGATTCCAGCAGGGTACGTGTATTTCAGGGGTGCGCGGGAAGTTCCACACGCGATTTCATCAGGGTACGTGTATTTCAGGGGTGCGCGGGAAGTTCCACACGCGATTGGCCCAGTGCGAGCAGGGTACGTGTATTTCAAGGGTGCGCGGGAATTTCCACACGCGATTTCAGCAAGGTATGTGTATTTCAGGGGTGCGCGAGAAGTTCCACACGCGATTGGCCCAGTGCGAGCAGGGTACCTGTATTTCAGGGGTGCGCGGGAAGTTCCACACGCAATTTCAGCAAGGTATGTGCATTTCAGGGGTGCGTGGGAAGTTCCACACGCGATTTCAGCAGGGTACGTGTATTTCAGGGGTGCGCGGGAAGTTACACACGCGATTGGCCCAGTGCGAGCAAGGTATGTGTATTTCAGCGGTGCGCGGGAAGTTCCACACGCGATTTCATCAGGGTACGTGTATTGCAGGGGTGCGCGGGAATTACCACACGCGATTGGCCCAGTGCGAGCAGGGTACGTGTATTTCAGGGGTGCGCGGGAAGTTCCACACGCGATTTCAGAAAGGTATGTGTATTTCAGGGGTGCGCGGGAAGTTCCACACGCGATTTCAGCAAGGTACGTGTATTTCAGGGGTGCGCAGGAAGTTCCACACACGATTGGCCCAGTGCGAGCAAGGTATGTGTATTTCAGGGGTGCGCGGGAAGTTCCACACGCGATTTCATCAGGGTACGTGTATTGCAGGGGTGCGCGGGAAGTTCCACACGCGATTGGCCCAGTGCGAGCAGGGTACGTGTATTCCAGGGGTGCGCGGGAAGTTCCACACGCGATTTCAGCAATGTATGTGTATTTCAGGGGTGCGCGGGAAGTTCCACACGCGATTTCAGCAGGGTACGTGTATTTCAGGGGTGCGCAGGAAGTTACACACGCGATTGGCCCAGTGCGAGCAGGGTACGTGTATTTCAGGGGTGCGCGGGAAGTTCCACACGCGATTTCAGAAAGGTATGTGTATTTCAGGGGTGCGCGGGAAGTTCCACACGCGATTTCAGCAGGGTACGTGTATTTCAGGGGTGCGCGGGAAGTCCCACACGCGATTGGCCCAGTGCGAGCAAGGTATGTGTATTTCAGGGGTGCGCGGGAAGTTCCACACGCGATTTCATCAGGGTACGTGTATTGCAGAGGTGCGCGGGAAGTTCCGCACGCGATTGGCCCAGTGCGAGCAGGGTACGTGTATTCCAGGGGTGCGCGGGAAGTTCCACACGCGATTTCAGCAAGGTATGTGTATATCAGGGGTGCGCGGGAAGTTCCACACGCGATTTCAGCAGGGTATGTGTATTTCAGGGGTTCTGGGGAGTACCACATGTGAATTGGCCGTGTGGGCCCTCCCAGGTGTACGCTCCACAACCTCCACGGACCCTGCAGGCAGCCCACACCACGGGGGACTACCCTGCACCCATGCTCATGCCCCCGAGCCAACCCACATGTCACCTTGCACTACTGATCAACAATGCATGTCTACCACCACCCCCACCCCCCCTGCCACCATGGGCATCCTCCACCAGGCCCCCACTCATGTCTACCACCACCCCCACCCCCCTGCCACCATGGCCACCCTCCACCAGGCCCCCACTCATGTCCCCCTGCACCCCCAACCCCCAGCATCCAGGGTCACCCTCCACCAGGCCCCCACTCATGTCACCCACCACCCCAACCCCCCAGCCACCAGGGGCAGCCTCCACCAGGCCCCCACTCATGTCTCCCACCACCCCCACCCCCCTGCCACCAGGGGCAGCCTCCACCAGGCCCCCACCCATGTCTCCTACCACCCCCACCCCCCAGCATCCAGGGTCACCCTCCACCAGGCCCCCACTCATGTCTCCCACCACCCCCACCTCCCAGCAGTGCAGGGGCAGCCTCCACCAGGCCCCCACTCATGTCTACCACCACCCCCACCCCCCAGCATCCAGGGTCACCCTCCACCAGGCCCCCACCCATGTCTCCCAACCCCCCCCCACCCCCCAGCAGTGCAGGGGCAGCCTCCACCAGGCCCCCACTCATGTCTCCCACCACCCCCACCCCCCTGCCACCAGGGGCAGCCTCCACCAGGCCCCCACCCATGTCTCCCACCACCCCCACCCCCCAGCAGTGCAGGGGCAGCCTCCACCAGGCCCCCACTCATGTCTACCACCACCCCCACCCCCCTGCCACCATGGCCACCCTCCACCAGGCCCCCACTCATGTCCCCCTGCACCCCCACCCCCCAGCATCCAGGGTCACCCTCCACCAGGCCCCCACTCATGTCACCCACCACCCCCACCCCCCAGCATCCAGGGTCACCCTCCACCAGGCCCCCACCCATGTCTCCCACCACCCCCACCCCCAGCATCCAGGGTCACCCTCCACCAGGCCCCCACTCATGTCTCCCACCACCCCCACCCCCCAGCAGTGCATGGGCAGCCTCCACCAGGCCCCCACTCATGTTTCCCACCACCCCCACCCCCCAGCATCCAGGGTCACCCTCCACCAGGCACCCACTCATGTCTCCCACCACCCCCACCCCCCAGCCACCAGGGGCAGCCTTCACCAGGCCCCCACCCATGTCTCCCACCACCCCCACCCCCCAGCAGTGCAGGGTCACCCTCCACCAGGCCCCCACTCATGTCTCCCACCACCCCCACCCCCCTGCCACCAGGGGCAGCCTCCACCAGGCCCCCACCCATGTCTCCCACCACCCCCACCCCCAGCAGTGCAGGGTCACCCTCCACCAGGCCCCCACTCATGTCTCCCACCACCCCCACCCCCCTGCCACCAGGGACAGCCTCCACCAGGCCCCCACCCATGTCTCCCACCACCCCCACCCCCCAGCAGTGCAGGGGCAGCCTCCACCAGGCCCCCACTCATGTCTCCCACCACCCCCACCCCCCTGCCACCAGGGGCAGCCTCCACCAGGCCCCCACCCATGTCTCCCACCACCCCCACCCCCCAGCATCCAGGGTCACCCTCCACCAGGCCCCCACTCATGTCTCCCACCACCCCCACCCCCCAGCAGTGCAGGGGCAGCATCCACCAGGCCCCCACTCATGTCTCCCACCACCCCCACCCCCCAGCATCCAGGGTCACCCTCCACCAGGCACCCACTCATGTCTCCCACCACCCCCACCCCCCTGCCACCATGGGCAGCCCCCACCAGGTCCTCACAATCCCCAATCATGTGCGTAATGGTCAGCCTCCACAGCCAAAAAGCCCTACCAAGTAACCCATTCAGCCACATGGAAATGGAAATCACATGTTACACCCCCAATGAACATGAAGCTAATGAACCCATGTCCGTCACACACAATGGTTGCAATTGAATGGGAAAACACACAACATGACATGCATGAAACCAATGAGATGATACCACACAGTGAAGTATGGAAACAAAATTGTATTGAAAAAAATAAAGAATGCTAAAGAAAGAAAACAAACTACAATGTGAATGAGAAAAAAAAAGCTGCATGTCCGTATAAAAACACAAAACTGCAAATCAGAATCCAAAAAAATTTTGTCCAAAGTCAAATGTAAAAAAATCTCCATGCAATAAAGAACTATGTACAAAACCAACAAGGGTCCATGAGCCCAACTGAACAAAGGAAACCTACTAAAAAACCTACCTAAAAATCAACTATATACAAAAAGTGGAGCAGTGTCCGTCGACTCCAAATCATAATAAGAAAGAAAGGAAACCTAAAACTAAAGAACTATATACAAAGGCGGCGGGCAAGTCCAGCGGCTCACTCCGTGGTGTCCCGGGCCAGGGCATCATTGAACTCCTGTTCGATGTCCCGGAGGCGGTCCAGTTCCATGGCCCCGAGGGTCCGCAGGGACGACGCCGTGTCCTCCTCCAACCCCCTGCGGATTGCCTCGAGGCACTCGGCCCGCCTCAGGGCCCTCCGCATGGAGTTCTCCGCCCTGACCATTGTGAGCCGCGCCTCTTCCACCCGCCGCCGCTCTGCACCTATGGCCTGGCCCAACCGCTGCCACACGGAAGACACTCTCTGTCCTGGGTCCCCCTGCCCTCCGGCCGATGCCTGCCCCTCCGATGTCGAAAGCCCCGAGCCTTCATGTCTCCCACCATGTTGCTGCTGCTGCTGCTCTGCCTCTGCCCGTGCACTGCCTCCTGCTGCCTGCACATCCTCCGCCGGCTGGGGTGCAGTTGTTGATGTGGCCACCCCTGCTGGACCTCCGACTCCCGACTGTGGCAGGGATGCCTCCTCCACCAGCCTGGCCGCACCGTCAGAGGCAGCTCCACAGGGCACCCAGGTGACTGATGGGTGGGAAGATGGCACAGAGGACGACTGGCGCGTAGGGGGTCCAGTTGAGGAGGGGGTCGGAGCAAGCCCCATCAGACGGAGGAATCTGGCCTGGGTGACCTGTCCCAGCAGGCTGACGTGATCAACGAGCCATTCGAGATGACGTGCAGTCTCTCCATGAAAAGACTGCAGGTCACCTCGCATGGCCCGTTGACGCAACGCCACACCAGCCAGGACAGGCTCAACCCGGACCTGGATGGCCACGTCCGCAGGCAGAGGAAGGCCAGTTGACGTCAGCTCATCCCCTGCCTGAAAATGGGTCTGGACGTAGGCATCCCTGCTGGTGCAAGATGATGCAGGGACAGGATCGGGGACAGGATTGCACACAGGCACCTCCGCGGCCGCCTGTGCTGCCTACTGTCCCTGGTCCTGCACTGCACCACTAGCACCAGTGGGATCCCCACCTCCAGACCCCGTCTCTGGTGCTTGCACGGCCTCCTCCTCCACCAAACCCCCCACCAACCTGGATGACTCCGTGCCATCTTCCCCTGTTGGGCCCTGTGGGGTCCCAGCTGCCCCTTCTGCTGCCGAGGAGTCCAACTGCAACCTCCGCCTCTTGGACCTCCCCCCGGCAGCTGCGGCCTGGGACGCGGCACCGGACTCCTCACTCCCCGACGAGATGACAACACGGGAGGGGAGCCGGGCCTTGCGTCTCCGGCTGGCGGTCGGATCCCCGCCGCTGTGCCCCACAGCACCTTCTCCGCCCTCTTCATCAGTTGACGCTGCAGACAGGGAGAAACAAAACACAGGCATCAGGGCACTGTACAAGGGACACATACACGCATGACAGTTGCACATGAGTGGCATTGGCAAACCTCAGACATGTCATCACCATCCCCAACACACATGTCACTGCAACTCGCACACATGAGCCATACCACAGCCATATCGCAACTGCCACCACCATCCATACACATACAACAGCATGAGCAGCCAAAGGGGAGCCAGACATCACATGCAACACAGGAAGTGCACCACACATGTACACACACCACCACACTTGCATGCATGTCTACACCTCTGCCAAGTGTCGCACTGTTCAGACGGGCATCCATGTCACATCTGACAATCAGGCTTCCACATACCGCTGTCACATGCATCCATGTTGCATCACTGTTGCACCCTTGTCAAATACACACACATGCACATGTACACAGTGCTCATACATGCAGCCGAAAACAACATACATGCCTGACATGACGGACATGTCTACTTACATACACATTCATCCAAACATGTGTGCACGCACAACTGCATTTGCCATGCAAGCCCACACACACAAGCACCATCCATGTCTCACACATTACAGCCCTCGCATGTGTCAGCCCCACGGCCCTGTACACCCCCACCCATACTCGACCCCATACAAACAGATGTGCAACCGGCACAATGCCGAATAATCACCACACGCACTGCTCACAATCAGGATGCATGTACACTCACCGCTCGACTCCAGACGGGTCTGCTTCTCTAGGACCTGGACGTGGAGCGCTGGGGATATGCGTTCCAGGACCCCGATCTGTTCTTCCGACAAGTGGCCCCGGCGCCCCTTGGCATCCGCTGCCTTCAAGAGGCGCCGGGCCTTGTTCAGGGTCCTGGACCTGAAGTCCTCCCAGCGCTCCCTGACATGTTGTAAGTCCCGGACTGCCACCCCCTCCGCGTTGATGGCAGTCACGATGTCAGTCCAGATCCGAGTCCGTCCTTCCTTGTCTGCGCGGGAACTTCCGAAGAGGGCATCATACTGCCCCAGGACTTGCTCCACCAGGACACCAACTTCGGTGGCACTGAAGCTGGTGCCCCTCTGCCTCTCTGGCCGGGGGTTGTCAGTGGTCACAGATGGTGTTTGCCCCGACATGACAACCCCAGAGGCAGGAGTGGGTGGGCAACTGGGTCCTGGGGCTGGGCTGTGGAGCGATGGAATTCCAGTTGGGAGTCTTCGCTTCCAGCAGGGGTGGTCACAGCAACAGCACCCCTGGCTGATGTGCAGGCAGCAAATGGCAGTGCACGTGGGCAGCAGGCAGTCAGGCAGCAGCAGATGGCAGGTGGGAGCGTGCTCGGGGCTCTGGGGGGCAGTAGTTCGGCCTTCTGGGCAGGAGCGTGGTCTTCCGTGTGCTTACGCGTTGACAGCTTGGTACGGAGTGATTTGGCACGTGAAAATCCTGCACGTCAGCGTGAAAACCGAGGAAAGGCCCTTAGCGCTTAAGCGCGTCAGCACGCATACGCGATTCTATTGGACCAAAGACCCTCAGCGCGTAAGCGCGTCTGTGACGTGACCCCCACGGGTGTTTCCCACACAGCACGTGATGACAGAGCACACGTGGAAAGACTGCACGTCAGAGTCTCATCGCGTGTAATTGGACAGCACGTCAGAGTCTCATCGCGTGTAATTGGACAGCACGTCAGAGTCTCATCGCGTGTAATTGGACAGCACGTCAGAGTCTCATCGCGTGTAATTGGACAGCACTGCAGAGTCTCATTGCGTGTAATTGGACAGCACGTCAGGGTGTCATCGCGTGTAATTGGACAAAAGTGCGCGTACACGCGATTGGCCTATGTACGTGTATGTCAGGTGTGCGCGGACACTTACACATGCAAGTACGTCAGCACACCTGTATCCCGGTGTGCGCAGGAATTTCCACACGCTATTGGACTGGGTACTGGATTTCAGGGGTGCGCGGGTCACACGCTCGCCTACAACACGCGCAACACATTAATTTGCGCGCTAACAAAATAACAAGCTCAGACCCAGGATGAACATACCGTTCCTAGCAGCAGTGGGCGTGGCCTACCAAAGGAGGAGGAGGAGGAGGAGGATAGTCAGGGCCAGAATATTCACACCCAGAACCAGCCTTTTCGGGATGCCTGATGACCAGGTGCATGGGAGGTACAGGTTTCCACCACACATCATACTGGACCTGGTGAGTGAGTGGGAGGATGACCTCACATCACCCACCCTGTGCTCCCAAGCACTCAGCCCCCTGGAGAAGGTCCTCAATGTACTGCACTTCTTAGCCACTGGATCATTTCAGCGGACAAGTGCCATTGTATCACAGGCCACCCAGTCACGCTGCCTACACCAGGTCTTGAACATCATCACTGCACGCCCATCAGTCCGCAGGCACATATACCTGCCCAGAACCCCTGCAGAAAGGCATGCTGCCGCCCTGGATTTCTACGCTGTGGCACGATTCCCCAAAGTGCTAGGTGCCATCGACTGCACCCATGTGGCTCTACGTCCCCCCAGGGCATCTGAGCACATCTATAGGAACCGCAAGCACTGGCATTCCATCAACGTGCAGGTAGTATGTAATACCAAGGGAATCATCACCTCAGTATATGCCAACTATCCCGGGTCAACCCACGACAGCTTCATTTACCGAATGTCCACCCTAAGCCGGGACCTAGAAGCTGGGCGGCATGGCGATACATGGCTGCTTGGTGAGTATGAATGCCACTGCACATGCATGCATGTCAGATACTGAGCAAGGTCACAACCCCACCAATGATAGCAATCACCACCTCCACAGGGGACAGTGCCTACCCTCTCAGCCCCCACATGATGACGCCAATTCGGAACCCCACCACGCCACCCCAGGTAAGATATAACGCAGCCCACATTACAACCCGGGGCATAGTGGAGCGCACATTCGGAGTGCTGAAGTCACGCTTTCGCTCCCTTGACCGTTCGGGCGGCCAGCTGTTGTACGCTCCCCCAGTAGTGTGCAGGATCATAGTGGCAGCATGTGTCCTGCACAACGTTGCAACACGCCGGGGCCTGGCCGTGGACATGGTGGTGCCCCCCCATCCCCAACCATATGCACAGCCACTGCGCATGGGAGGGGAAAGGGCACGGGGGGAGGCAGCCCGTACACAGCTAGTGGCTAATTACTTCACATAGAAATCACACCCCTGTGGAGTGCACACTGCCCTGGCACATTCCATCAGACAATCAATGATGACGCAACCTGACACTGATCCTGAATGTCTGGAGAAAGAACCGTGAAAACCATATCAGCCTGAGATTGTTCACCTGGAAGTGTCACAATGTGTGCATCCCTACCCACACAGACACCACCAATGCAGTTTTGTCAAGTTACACATTCAAGCAGCTAAAATGAATATCCACTTGCAAAATGCAACAAGAGGACAGTGCCATGTCAGTCAACCCAACCCCAGCACCGCCACACGACACACCGTGCCATGTCATGCTATTTGCAGGTAAACAAAGTAATCCCCACAACATGACACTAGTGTCACAATGTACAGTGTCCCTATTAGAAACTTGCAACACCTGAAATGCTCACAGCAATGCCGGACCAACAACAAACTTGAGCACGTACTACCATTAACATGACATCACTAATGTTAAATATTAGTAGTCTCACCACCTGGAAATGCCTGCACTCCCACCACTACCAACTGTGCAGTGTTGGCGCCATGTAGAGTTGTAGGTGCACTGCTGCCAACATGGACCACATCTCCAGACTAGAGGTCCTTGTGTAGACATGAGGAAGGGACCTGCAAATTGGGAGGTAGACACAAAAGATGAGTTACACATCAATGCAACATGCAGTGTACAACACAACAGCAATATGCACTAGGAATGTATACACAGTATTGACTACAGACTGCCCACACAGCTCATGGGAGTCCAACGTCACTGTGTAATTCACTGTTACTTGGGCACACCCTTTGCAAGCCCATGGAAACGGGAAGCAGGAGGGGTGTGTGTGACTCAAACCCAAGCATCTGAACCAAATACATTACAAGCCTGCATGTGCCCAGCCACAATGCAGCGTATGCCCACAGGAACCACGGAAGCCAACAAATCGTCCCCAAAAAATTGGGAATAAAATAAATATAAATAAAAATAAAAATAAAAAAAAATAAAAAATGGCCATTGAAGGGCCCGGGGGGGTTGGGGAGGCCACCCAGGAGGTCCGAGGACAGGATGCACACCAGAACCCACCTGCGTGGATCCTGGGAAAATAAAACACCTCCATGGGCTCATGGCCCACACGGCTACCCTATTGTGGGAGTATCACTGCTGTTGCTATTATCACCCTGTGCAGCTGCATCCGGAGGTGGTTGCACTATGGGAGGCAGCCCACGCAAGGCCCTAGTCTGCTCCTCCATGGCTGCAAGCATGCGGGTGTGGTAGGTCTGGTTCTGGAGGATGAGTGTGCGGAGGTCCCCATGCAACAACTCACGGGATGTCCGGACCTCCGCCCTCGTTGCCTGCATCTCAGCTGAGAGCGTACGGGTGAGATGCTCCAGCTGCTGTTCTGTCCTTTGGTGTGTTGAAGCCTCAAGCTCAACAAGAGTCGTCCTGAGGTGAAGGAGCTCCTGCCTCAGGGCTTCCCTGTGGCCCTGGGACTCAATGGAGATGGCCTCCTGCAGAGTCGCCAGTGCCGCCCGCCTGTCCCTGTTGGACCCCAACATGTCCTCCCTGTGTGACTGGCAGATGGAGTCGGTTGCCTGCTCTAGTCGCTCCATCAGCCTTTCAGGGGGGACAATGGAAGTGGACACCCTATCCATGGCCTGAGCCATCATCTCGGATGATGCTGCCTGTTGGGTTGCCATACCGTAAATGGATTGCTCCCATGCGGTATTGCCAGGTGGCGTACGGCCACCACGTCGGCGGGCACCACACCTGTCTGGGGCAAGGCGAACTGCGCCTTGCTGTGCCGGCACTGCCTGAGGCTGCAGGACTGCATTCCCCCTCTGATCTGCTGGCCCAGGAACAGGATCAGATGTCGCTGAGTGTGACCCTGCATCCGTAACCACCAAAGGCGTAGCTGCCAACACTGACATCCCCATTGAGGGTTCTGACCCTGGTGCAGGTGGGTGAGACAGAACAGAATCCCTCCCTGGAACACTCACCTGCGACGGCACGTAGGTCTCATCCGAATCAACACCTGAGTACAGCTCGGGGGAGGTGCAGCCAGAGACACCCCTTGAGAGCACGACCTGCAGCACTTGTGGGTTCTCACCCACCACCACACCACGTCCCTCACTGGTGGCTGGTCGGCCCTCGGACCCCTCCTGGGTCTGCACCATCTCCACAACCCCAGCAGTATCAGGTGCGTCTTCCCCTGCAAAGACATTAAAACAAAGAAATGGAAACAGGCATTAGCACCATGGCACACAATGAGGGCTGAGAAGCAAGAGAACCAGTACTTGTTTGACACATGTCCCACATGACTAAAACCCTCCCATGCATGCACCCTCACTGCGTATGAAGGGCAGGCAAATGGCACACACTGATGACACCAAGATGGAAGATGAACACATTTTCTGCATGCTGCCTGGCAGTGGCATCACACATTGGCCTGTGATTGCCAGGTGAAACACACATGCCATCACACGGATGGCATGTACCATTGCTATTGAGTGAAGATGGAGAGGAGGGCAGCACCTATTCATTCAGTCCAGTTCCCACATGTAATAGCTTTTCTAATTCAAACAGGTCAGATTCTTCACCTGGAGCTGCCAGTCCGAAATGGTGCAATTGCACAGGGACATGTCTGAACAAATGATATCCAGGTAACAAAGTCACTCCACTTTACCATAGCCATGTCAGACATGTGACTAGAGGACTGCGACATGCCTAGTAAAAGTGGTGGAATGCAAACAATCTGACTAAATGAACAGTGAAAAATTAAGCAACAATGTTGTGGCAAGGTGACACTTCAAGGGCAACTGGCGTGCAGTTGGGCTAGATGTCTACTGTTGGCAGAAGGGATACTGCTATGGCCAAATGCAGCTGCGCAGGATGTATTGCATGAAGCACATGGCTGACCCATACGACTCAGGCGCACACACTCTCACCTGGCACACAAACAGAAGACCTCACACACACCATGCACATGGATGACACACACATGCATGTGCACTCACCGGACAATGCCTCGTAATCAGCCAAATCTCCCACGCCTTGGATCTGTTCCTCCATGACGTAGGTCCCAGCGACTGACTCATGTGGAGTGAGTTCCATGTCTACTACTGGAGACCCACCTCCAGTCACTAGAGTTGCGGCATGACTTGAGGCCAGCTTACTCTTTGCCCTGCGCTTTAGGTCATTCCAGCGCTTATAGCAATCATTGGCTGTGCGCCTCACGATTCCAAGGGCACTTACGATGTCCGCAACGGTCTGCCAGTGTGCCTGGCGTTGTGCAGGTGTGGTCTTGGATCCTGCAACAATGACCATCTCGTTGTCATGTGCTGACACATACTCGACAAGTGCATTCAGTTCGTCATCCGTGAGGCTGGGCTTCCTGGATGGGCCGGACTGTGTAGCCGTGTCTGGGGCATCAGCCTGTGCCGGACGAGCACTCTTCCTCTTCCGCTTGGAAGGTGGTGGTGATCCTGAGTGTCCTGCGCCGCTCTGGACACTAGGGGCAGGAGCCCTGGTGGACTCTGTATCAGGAGTGTGGGATTGCACACTCAGCATGGGAGTTGGTGCAGGCATTGGCTCTAGTGTGATGGTGTCAGGGGGAATGTCAGCAGCATGGACTAGGACCGACACTGTCCGGGCTGGGTGTGTGAGGGCTGGGGTGGATGGAGCCGCAGCTGCCCCTGCAGCCTCTACGCCCTGCCTACTTGGTGCAGCAGATGACCTTGCTGCCCCAGATGCACGTGGCATGGTGACATCAACGTGCACCAGCGCACGTGTCATAGGCCTGCTGACCTGGAAGTCCGCCATGGAGTCAGCCAGGTCTGGTGCCACAATGGGCTGGTCCAACAAGGGCTGAGCATGGATGGTGTCAGCCACATCAGCCTCAACGGGAGGGGGGGGTGGGGGTATTATGGGTGCCCTTGACTGGTCCTCCACACATGGGGGGACAGGCTCACCCTGCAAGTAACGACCACGTCCCCTACCGGATCCACCACGGCCACCACTTGTGGCTCTTCCACCTTTGCCACCCTTACGGAATCCTCGCCTCCCAGCCATGGCACTGATGTTAATGTGCGTATGGGAGTGGCTGTAAAATATTGTCCTGGGCAATTGGGGGTCAAAGGGGTTGGGTACCAGATGGTAATTGTACCCTAGTGCTCTTGCAAGGCTGATTGTAACCCCTGGGGAAAGATGACGGGTCACGCTACGCACAGGAGCCCCAAAAAAGGGAGATGACGTGCACGCAACCCCTCCTAGACCACGTGTGCAGAAAGAAAAACCTGCACTACGCTGTGGCACCCAGTAACACAAGAATGAACGTATGCGTGTCACACGCAGCCTAGAATGACCTCTGAAGGGGTAGGCTACACACGGGGCAAGCACAGATGTTAGATACGTGCGTGACTCACCGTCTGCCAGGTAAAAGAGCGTGAAAAAGGAGCGCGTTTGGTTGGCAACACCCCCGCCAAAAGAAGATTTGTACGCTGTCTGAGGAGACAGGACAACAGTAGAAGGGAACACTGTTTGAGGGAACAGGCCCAGGTAAACCAGTAAAAGAGAAAAAAGAGAAAAAGCTGTCAGGGGTAACAGGGAATACGAACTTGAAACGCCGTGAAGTAAATCGCGTGTGAAACGACAAGAAGTACAGAATTCACCCACTCGCTCTCCACGAAAAGCACGTACAAGGAAATGGTGTTCTACACGTACCTTTTATACAGGCCCACACGTCCAGCGTCACTTACGCGGCGTGTACGCGCTAGGGCCATTTCCACCAATTACACGCTTTGTCACTTATGCATGTAGGGCCATTTCACCCAATTACACGCTTTGTCACTTCTGCGTGTCGGGCCATTTCCACAAAT
Source organism: Ambystoma mexicanum (assembly GCF_040938575.1). Classification (NCBI taxonomy): domain Eukaryota; kingdom Metazoa; phylum Chordata; class Amphibia; order Caudata; family Ambystomatidae; genus Ambystoma; species Ambystoma mexicanum. The sequence goes on along the minus strand of NC_090929.1, from coordinate 1,214,258,728 downwards.
CACACGCGATGAGACTCTGACGTGCAGTCTTTCCACGTGTGCTCTGTCATCACATGCTGTGTGGGAAACACCCGTGCGGGTCACGTCACAGACACGCTTACGCGCTGAGGGCCTTTGGTCCAATAGAATCGCGTATGCGTGCTGACGCGCTTACGCGCTAAGGGCCTTTCCTCGGTTTTCACGCTGACCTGCAGGATTTTCACGTGCCAAATCACTCCGTACCAAGCTGTCCACGCGTAAGCACACGGAAGACCACGCTCCTGCCCAGAAGGCCGAACTACTGCCCCCCAGAGCCCCGAGCACGCTCCCACCTGCCATCTGCTGCTGCCTGACTGCCTGCTGCCCACGTGCACTGCCATTTGCTGCCTGCACATCAGCCAGGGGTGCTGTTGCTGTGACCACCCCTGCTGGAAGCGAAGACTCCCGACTGGAAGTCCATCGCTCCACAGCCCAGCCCCAGGACCCAGTTGCCCACCCACTCCTGCCTCTGGGGTTGTCATGTCGGGGCAAACACCATCTGTGACCACTGACAACCCACGGCCAGAGAGGCAGAGGGGCACCAGCTTCAGTGCCACCGACGTTGGTGTCCTGGTGGAGCAAGTCCTGGGGCAGTATGATGCCCTCTTCGGAAGTTCCCGCGCCGACAAGGAAGGACGGACTCGGATCTGGACTGACATCGTGACTGCCATCAACGCGGAGGGGGTGGCAGTCCGGGACTTACAACATGTCAGGAAGCGCTGGGAGGACTTCAGGTCCAGGACCCTGAACAAGGCCCGGCGCCTCTTGAAGGCAGCGGATGCCAAGGGGTGCCGGGGCCACTTGTCGGAAGAACAGATGGGGGTCCTGGAACGCATATCCCCAGCGCTCCACGTCCAGGTCCTAGAGAAGCAGACCCGTCTGGAGTCGAGCGGTGAGTGTACATGCATCCTGATTGTGAGCAGTGCGTGTGGTGATTATTCGGCATTGTGCCGGTTGCACATCTGTTTGTATGGGGTCGAGTATGGGTGGGGGTGTACAGGGCCGTGGGGCTGACACATGCGAGGGCTGTAATGTGTGAGACATGGATGGTGCTTGTGTGTGTGGGCTTGCATGGCAAATGCAGTTGTGCGTGCACACATGTTTGGATGAATGTGTATGTAAGTAGACATGTCCGTCATGTCAGGCATGTATGTTGTTTTCGGCTGCATGTATGAGCACTGTGTACATGTGCATGTGTGTGTATTTGACAAGGGTGCAACAGTGATGCAACATGGATGCATGTGACAGCGGTATGTGGAAGCCTGATTGTCAGATGTGACATGGATGCCCGTCTGAACAGTGCGACACTTGGCAGAGGTGTAGACATGCATGCAAGTGTGGTGGTGTGTGTACATGTGTGGTGCACTTCCTGTGTTGCATGTGATGTCTGGCTCCCCTTTGGCTGCTCATGCTGTTGTATGTGTATGGATGGTGGTGGCAGTTGCGATATGGCTGTGGTATGGCTCATGTGTGCGAGTTGCAGTGACATGTGTGTTGGGGATTGTGATGACATGTCTGAGGTTTGCCAATGCCACTCATGTGCAACTGTCATGCGTGTATGTGTCTATTGTACAGTGCCCTGATGCCTGTGTTTTGTTTCTCCCTGTCTGCAGCGTCAACTGATGAAGAGGGCGGAGAAGGTGCTGTGGAGCACAGCGGCGGGGATCCGACCACCAGCCGGAGACGCAAGGCCCGGCTCCCCTCCCGTGTTGTCATCTCGTCTGGGAGTGAGGAGTCCCAGGCCGCAGCTGCCGGGGGGAGGTCCAAGAGGCAGAGGTTGCAGTTGGACTCCTCGGCAGCAGAAGGGGCAGCTGGGACCCCACAGGGCCCAACAGGGGAAGATGGCACAGAGTCATCCAGGTTGGTGGGGGGTTTGGTGGAGGAGGAGGCCGTGCAAGCACCAGAGACGGGGTCTGGAGGTGGGGATCCCACTGGTGCTAGTGGTGCAGTGCAGGACCAGGGACAGGAGGCAGCACAGGCGGCCGCGGAGGTGCCTGTGTGCAATCCTGTCCCCGATCCTGTCCCTGCATCATCTTGCACCAGCAGGGATGCCTACGTCCAGACCCGTTTTCAGGCAGGGGATGAGCTGACTTCAACTGCCCTTCCTCTGCCTGCGGACGTGGCCATCCAGGTCCGGGTTGAGCCTGTCCTGGCTGGTGTGGCGTTGCGTCAACGGGCCATGCGAGGTGACCTGCAGTCTTTTCATGGAGAGACTGCACGTCATCTCGAATGGCTCGTTGACCACGTCAGCCTGCTGGGACAGGTCACCCAGGCCGGATTCCTCCGTCTGATGGGGCTTGCTCCGACCCCCTCCTCAACTGGACCCCCTACGCGCCAGTCGTCCTCTGTGCCATCTTCCCACCCATCAGTCACCTGGGTGCCCTGTGGAGCTGCCTCTGACGGTGCGGCCAGGCTGGTGGAGGAGGCATCCCTGCCACAGTCGGGAGTCGGAGGTCCAGCAGGGGTGGCCACATCAACAACTGCACCCCAGCCGGCGGAGGATGTGCAGGCAGCAGGAGGCAGTGCACGGGCAGAGGCAGAGCAGCAGCAGCAGCAACATGGTGGGAGACATGAAGGCTCGGGGCTTTCGACATCGGAGGGGCAGGCATCGGCCGGATGGCAGGGGGACCCAGGACAGAGAGTGTCTTCCGTGTGGCAGCGGTTGGGCCAGGCCATAGGTGCGGAGCGGCGGCGGGTGGAAGAGGCGCGGCTCACAATGGTCAGGGCGGAGAACTCCATGCGGAGGGCCCTGAGGCGGGCCGAGTGCCTCGAGGCAATCCGCAGGGGGTTGGAGGAGGACACGGCGTCGTCCCTGCGGACCCTCGGGGCCATGGAACTGGACCGCCTCCGGGACATCGAACAGGAGTTCGATGATGCCCTGGCCCGGGACACCACGGAGTGAGCCGCTGGACTTGCCCACCGCCTTTGTATATAGTTCTTTAGTTTTAGGTTTCCTTTCTTATTATGATTTGGAGTCGACGGACACTGCTCCACTTTTTGTATATAGTTGATTTTTAGGTAGGTTTTTTAGTAGGTTTCCTTTGTTCAGTTGGGCTCATGGACCCTTGTTGGTTTTGTACATAGTTCTTTATTGCATGGAGATTTTTTTACATTTGACTTTGGACAAAATTTTTTTGGATTCTGATTTGCAGTTTTGTGTTTTTATACGGACATGCAGCTTTTTTTCTCATTCACATTGTAGTTTGTTTTCTTTCTTTAGCATTCTTTATTTTTTTCAATACAATTTTGTTTCCATACTTCACTGTGTGGTATCATCTCATTGGTTTCATGCATGTCATGTTGTGTGTTTTCCCATTCAATTGCAACCATTGTGTGTGACGGACATGGGTTCATTAGCTTCATGTACATTGGGGGTGTAAAATGTGATTTCCATTTCCATGTGGCTGAATGGGTTACTTGGTAGGGCTTTTTGGCTGTGGAGGCTGACCATTACGCACATGATTGGGGATTGTGAGGACCTGGTGGGGGCTGCCCATGGTGGCAGGGGGGTGGGGGTGGTGGGAGACATGAGTGGGTGCCTGGTGGAGGGTGACCCTGGATGCTGGGCGGTGGGGGTGCAGGGGGACATGAGTGGGGGCCTGGTGGAGGGTGGCCATGGTGGCAGGGGGGTGGGGGTGGTGGTAGACATGAGTGGGGGCCTGGTGGAGGCTGCCCCTGCACTGCTGGGGGGTGGGGGTGGTGGGAGACATGGGTGGGGGCCTGGTGGAGGCTGCCCCTGGTGGCAGGGGGGTGGGGGTGGTGGGAGACATGAGTGGGGGCCTGGTGGAGGGTGACCCTGCACTGCTGGGGGTGGGGGTGGTGGGAGACATGGGTGGGGGCCTGGTGGAGGCTGCCCCTGGTGGTTGGGGGGGTGGTGGTGGGAGACATCAGTGGGTGCCTGGTGGAGGGTGACCCTGGATGCTGGGGGGTGGGGGTGGTGGGAAACATGAGTGGGGGCCTGGTGGAGGCTGCCCCTGCACTGCTGGGGGGTGGGGGTGGTGGGAGACATGAGTGGGGGCCTGGTGGAGGGTGACCCTGGATGCTGGGGGGTGGGGGTGGTGGGAGACATGAGTGGGGGCCTGGTGGAGGCTGCCCATGGTGGCAGGGGGGTGGGGGTGGTGGGAGACATGAGTGGGGGCCTGGTGGAGGATGCCCATGGTGGCAGGGGGGTGGGGGTGCAGGGGGACATGAGTGGGGGCCTGGTGGAGGCTGCCCCTGGTGGCTGGGGGGTGGGGGTGGTGGGAGACATGAGTGGGGGCCTGGTGGAGGCTGCCCCTGCCCTGCTGGGGGGTGGGGGTGGTGGGAGACATGGGTGGGGGCCTGGTGGAGGCTGCCCCTGGTGGCTGGGGGGTGGGGGTGGAGGGAGACATGAGTGGGTGCCTGATGGAGGGTGCCCCTGGATGCTGGGGGGTGGGGGTGGTGGGAGACAAGAGTGGGGGCCTGGTGGAGGCTGCCCCTGGTGGCTGGGGGGTGGGGGTGGTGGGAGACATGGGTGGGGGCCTGCTGGCAGGTGCCCCACAGTGCTGGGGGGTGGGGGTGGTGGTAGACATGCATTGTTGATCAGTAGTGCAAGGTGACATGTGGGTTGGCTGGGGGGCATGCCCATGGTGGATGGGCTGCCTGCGGGACATGAGCAGGGGTGCAGGGTAGTCCCCCGTGGTGTGGGCTGCCTGCAGGGGCCGTGGAAGTTGTGGAGCGTACACCTGGGAGGACCCACACGGCCAATTCACGTGTAGTACTCCCCAGAACCCCTGAAATACACGTACCCTGATGAAATCGCCTGTGGAACTTCCCGCGCACCCATGGAATACACGTACCCTGATGAAATCGCGTGTGGAACTTCCCGCGCACCCATGGAATACACGTACCCTGCTCGCACTGGCCCATTCGCGTGTGTAACTTCCCGCGCACCCCTGAAATACACGTACCCTGCTGAAATTGCGTGTGGAACTTCCCGCGCACCCATGTAATACACGTACCCTGCTCACACTGGCCCATTCGCGTGTGTAACTTCCCGCGCACCCCTGAAATACACGTACCCTGCTGAAATCGCGTGTGGAACTTCCCGCGCACCCATGTAATACACGTACCCTGCTCGCACTGGCCCATTCACGTGTGGAACTTCCCGCGCACCCCTGAAATGCACGTACCCTGCAGATATCACGTGTGGAACTTGCCGCGCACCCCTGAAATACACGTACCCTGCTGAAATCGCGTGTGGAACTTCCCGCGCACCCATGTAATACACGTACCCTGCTCGCACTGGCCCATTCGCGTGTGGAACTTCCCGCGCACCCCTGAAATGCACGTACCCTGCAGAAATCGAGTGTGGAACTTGCCGCGCACCCCTGAAATGCACGTACCCTGCAGATATCGCGTGTGGAACTTGCCGCGCACCCCTGAAATACACGTACCCTGCTGAAATCGCGTGTGGAGCTTCCCGTGCACCCATGTAATACACGTACCCTGCTCGCACTGGCCCATTCGCGTGTGGAACTTCCCGCGCACCCCTGAAATGCACGTACCCTGCAGAAATCGCGTGTGGAACTTGCCGCGCACCCCTGAAATTCATGTACCCAGCTGTAATCGCGTGTGCAACTTCCCGCGCACCCCTGAAATTCACGTACCCTGCTTGCACGGGGCCAGTCGCGTGTGGAACTTCCCGCACACCCCTGCAATACACGTTCCCCGCTTGGCGTTTGCTGTTTGCCAGCCCGGTGAACTGGTCCAGAGTTAGCGCAGCCCTTTGCGATGATTTAGCGATTTTGATGGCTTTTCCTTGCGCGAGGGCGTTCTTGGGGGCGTGCCTGGTGCTGCTGCAGTGTCGCTGCGATTCTCTGCGCCACGGCTGGTTTGGGAGCCTGAAATCCATGAATACGCTGTGCGCGGAAATCGGTTTTAGCGCACGTGCCTGGCGCAGTCAATCGCACGCGGACACTCTGCGCCAGCCGCTTGCGACACTTTTCTGCGAAATTCTATGAATTACCCTGACAGTGACACATCCATACCTTACAGAGGATTTTGTACCAAATCCCAGATGGCCACCATCATTTTCACACAAGGAAGCCAAATTAAAAAGTAATGGGCTATTTTAACAGATACATCTTCTTCCGGGTCTGATTTAGATATCGGCCCAGGTCAATGTATGAATTATGAAGACAACTAATTGGTGGATAATTAAAGACCTTTTCTAGGCCAAGGAGGCAGAAGAGGGGTCCCAGGAGGAAGGACACAAGACACACACCAGCAGATGCCCAACTCAGAATTTTCACCACCCCAAATGATGTTCCAAACACAGAGGAGATACTACAGTGGTAGAGATAAATAATGTAGGGATGTCTATCTTTAATTGAAGTGATTAAACTATGTGTACTTCTGAATTAAATTCACTAAGAAAAAGTGTATCATGTGTCCGTAGCCAAATCATTCAACTTGGCCTCATCTCGAATTGGGCGATAGCCCTTAAATGTGGCAGTAATGTTATTACCGCTGCAGTTAAGGGTCCACCCAAACATGAGTATGACCTGTTTACTCCCAGCTCACAGCTGGTGGTAAACATGCTGGAGAAATGCGGATTCTTGGTGCAATTACTGTGCAGTAATAACGCCGGCAGTAATTGCACCGAAAATTCTCCATTGGGTTCAATTGACCCAATGCGGAATGGGGAATTACGTTTACCGCTCAACCCCTGATCTGGCGGTAATACCACCGGACGGTTCGGCAATGACGCAAATACAGTTGGGCAGTATCCCTGTTGGGATACTACCAAACTCGTGATGAGGCCCGACAGAAATTAGGACATTCTTAAAAAAATATTCACCACAAAGTTTTCTTTGATTACAAAGAAGAATTAGACAATGATACAGTGTATTGTTTCTCCCAAATCCACTTTCTTAACATCTGTTAAAGATATGCCAAAAAAGGTTTTGACTTTTGATGCAGCCTTCATTAAAGGTGTTCACACATTATTACTCATTTTTTGCATTAAAGGATTTAAAGAAAGATTAATTGTCTGTAGTGAAACCTGCAAACAAATGCAGAGGTATTATAATATTAAACGCAAACCAATTTGATCAAGAGGCATTACAACAATTTATCGTGCCTTAGCATTATTTACCATTGAGAACAGACCCGACAACAGACATACAGAAATCTCTCTTCAATTTTACTGACCACACCTATAAAGAAGGGATGGTCAGTTCTGAAATCCTCAACTTTCTTAATTGTAAGAGTACTCACCGCCCACAGTTTTACACATCGCCTAGACCTATTGTATCAACATGTAGATCAGTATTGGACCCTGTCGCAAAGGACATTGATTTGTTTATTAAACCCATGTCAATGACTTGCCGTCATATTTACATGATAACAACATACTTGTTATTCATTTCTGTATTATACATGTGGTAAGTGTATATTTATTCACAATATGTATAATATTGTTACTGACACACACGTTATAGACATCGGTTGCTGCGTTTCTTGTAGATGCTAAGGTTCCATGAAGATGAAGTGAACTATTTGCGACTCTACATGAGGTTTTAAAACAAAGATTAAGAATGTAGTCGTCTCCAGTTTGAAAATAAACTTTTATTTGCCACTGCACAATTGGAGCTGGAGGGCACCTGAGGCGTATTGGACATATGGCCTAGACCACATGACATTCTGGGGATTATTGGAATTAGTAAATCCTCCAGGGCACCTGGCCCCCACAGGATTTGCAGCTCACTATTCAAGGCGCACCCCGGTCCATGGGCATATGCCTTACATCGCATTTTTAGTTGCATTGAGACTCTACAGTCGATTCCAAAATCTTGGCGCAACTGTATAATTGTACTGATAATAAAAAAGGGTAGGGAGGATGACCCTAGCAACTATCACTTGCTCGCCATGCTGGATGTGCCAGCAAGCATTTTTTCCAGGGTCCTCTTGAAAGAACTTGAGGACTGGGTTGAAAGCTCTGGTGTCATCCCATTCAACCAAATTGGTTTCCGGAAGAATTCAAATACCAGTATCAATGACCTAGCACTAACCACCATAATGCAACAAGCGGGAATTAGGAAGCTCCCCATTTATGCGGCATTCATTGACTTCTGTGCCACGTTTGACATGGTGGACTGCACTAGGTTGTGGCGGGAATTGATAAAAAATAACATCCCGCTTGGGCTATTGAAAACAATCACTTTATTATACTCACCGACCAGAGTAAAGATCAGATTGGATCAGCAGGGTGGGACCACTGCCTGGATAGCCATGAACAAAGGCCTCAAACAAGGCTGAACATTGGCCCCCATATTACTCAATCTCTCCCTGGCTGATCTGGGGGATGCCCTGGGAACCCTGACCGCGATGCCTCCCAAACTAGGATCGGTACCAGTACAGTGGCTGGGGTATGTGGACAACCTTGTCATTTTAGATCTAACGCCGGGTGGTCTGAAATCTTCATTGTACAAATTGAAGGCTGATGCCATGGAGAACTCCCTTGCGATAAATATTTAGAAAACAAAAATAGTGATATTTGGCTCCTGGAGGAGGAAAAGAAAAATCAGAACCTGGGCTATTGATGGGGAGAAGCTGGAGGTGGTACCTTCCAAAAAATACTTGGCCATGCACTTGAACTCCAGATTGAGTAGTACTACACAATTTGAACAAGTCAGACTGAGAGCTAACGGGACCTTGGAGGGTACCCGCTCCTTTGCCAGGAGGGGAGGTTGTTTCTCGACGGATCACTGATTCAGCTCTATCAGTGCAAACTAACATCCATGGTATTTTAGGGTGCAGAGGTTTAGTCTCTGTCTAGCGTAGATGAGCTGGCTAGATTGGAGAGATGTTTGCTAAGAAGCTTACTGTGCTTGCCTCAATTTAATGTGATGCTAATACAAGACAGAGTCATTTTGCATGGGCTGATCACTCTGTGGAAACTGTCCCACGCTTCAGCAGGAACTCTCCTGTTGCTGATATTTGATGCTTATAATGCTCAAGCTTCCCTGATGACATCCAGTAATGTGGGGAAATTATGCTTAGTGGCTAATAAATGGCTGTTGCTGGCTCTGGGGAATTTGCTTGAGAAATCATTTCTTGTATACAAAAAGACCATGAAAGACATTTTGGTTGCTCATTTACATGACCAGTCAGTGGTAAATCTTAGTACAAAAAACTCTGCCACAGAATTTGTGGCATATACACTGACCAAACAGGGATCCCCAACATACATCCAACAATGTGTGGGCAATTACCTAGTTTTGGATTATCTAAAACTAAAACTAAACTAAGGCAGAATTAGAGCGATAGCAGGTGCGTGGTAACAGGTACCGGACATCAGCAGGGAATGCCGTCTATGTGTGTGTGTAGGTCCCTGGATGTGTTAAGGGTGGGTGTGATGAGATCAGCGGGAATAAGGGGAAGTGTAGCAGAACATTTGCTTTGTGGAGAATTTATGAGTGGAAATAATCATGCCTATATTATTTATTTGACTTTCAGTCCAAATTCCTCCTCTTTGATAGATGCTTCCTACACCTCAACAATTTCCTTTCATTAGCTGCTCTCCCCTCACTACCATCCTCTGCTTCCTTGACCCCCTCTGCTTCCCCCTCGGCTACCTTGCCCTCTTCTCCTTCCTCTCCTGCCCCCACCCGGCTCCATCTATACCTCCTTCTACACCTCTGCAGGGCGTACCTTTGATCTGTACCCCTTCCTGGAAGTCCTTCAAGGATGGCAACCTTCTCCATATTGCCACTCTCAATTCTCGCTCAGCTGTCAAACACTCCTCTGACATCTGCTGCCTCCTGTAAGAACTTGACCTCAATGTCCTCGGTCTAACTGAGACATGGTTCACGACGAGCTCTGTCACAAGCTTTGACACTCTCCTCGCCGACAGCTATAAGATCCTCTACACACCCAGATCTAGCCAGTCCGGAGGTGCCGTAGCCCTGATCTTCTCTGAGTGGATTCCTGCCTCTGTCATTCCTATGCAGACCTACTCCTCTTTCAAATGCCTTGTTTGCAGGATTTCCCTCTCTCCCAGCCACTCTCTTACCATGTCTACTATCTACTAGCCACCTGGTCAGATCACCTCCTTCCTGTCTAAGTGGGTGGACCTCTCCTCCTCCCTCCTGGCCTCAACCACTCACCTCCTCCTTCTTGGTGACCTCAATATCCATCTGGATGCTCCCTGTTCCTCCACTGGACTCTTGCGTGACTTCTGCAATTCTCTTTTTTTTCTATTCTCCCCTCTGGCCAACTCACTCTGCAGGGCACATGCTGGATGTTTTGATCTCCTCTGACCCCCCCCCCATCCCTCTGACCACTCCTCTCTTCTGGACGTATCATTCCCTCCTTTCCTCCCATCTCTCCCTCTCTATCCCTCAGGCTAAGCCAACTCCAGCCCTGCCACCTACCCATCCGACTCATGAAGCGTGTGTCAGTTGAGGCCTTTGCCAATACTTTCTCTCCCCCTCCTCTGGCTGACTCACATCCTGACACAGCCCTTTCTACTCTTCATCTCTAATACTTGGAATGTTCTTGCCCCTGTCATGTGGATCCGCTTGAAGTCCAAAGCCAAGTGCAACTCCTGGTATGACTCCGACCTAGTCACCCTTAAACGCGAGTGTAGGGTGGCTGAGAGAACATGGTGGGCCTCTTGTACATCCCCTGACAAACTGGCCTGCCACCTGCTCCAAAGACAATACTGGCTCCTTGTCCAAACGAAGAAGAGAGCCCACATTCAAGCCTGCATCTCTGTAGCATGAAACAACTCAGCCGCACTCTTAAAAATCTGCTAAGAGCTGGCCAACCCTGCTGCAGTCTCTACCTCTCTTGTCACCTCCCAGGCCCTTTGCATGGCCCTTGCCTCTCACTTCATCTCAAAAACCCAGGACATCCTGTCCACCCTCTCTTCCTCTCCTCCTCTTCACCCTTCTCTATCTGCTAACTCGGACCCTCCTGCAGCTGCCCATCTGCCCTCTTTTTCTTCCTTGCCTCTGTTCTCCCCTGTAAAGATTTCTAGACAAGTCCGATCTATGAAAGTCTCATCAAAACAGGTTCTTCCCTGTTCATCTAAAACCATCAAGGACCACATTGACACCCTTGCTCCTGCTCTGGCTGACTTCCGTAACCTCTCCTTTGCCTCTGGAGCCTCCCCCTGAAGCACTCTCTTGTGCACCCTCTTCTCAAGAAACCCACAGCCGACCTCTCATCCCCGGCTAACCATCGCCCGATCTCCATCACTCCTTTCCTGAGCAAACTCCTAGAACTGATTTTCATCACCCGGTTTAATCTTCACACCAATTCTGTTGGTTGTCTCCATGACCATCAGTCTGGCTTCAGAGCTGCCAGAAGCCCAGAAACTGCTCTCCTGGACATCTGTGAGGACCTGCTCCCTAACCTTGACTTTAACACCCCTTCTGTCCTCATCCTACTCAATCTCTCTTCTGCCTTTGACATGGTCAACCATGCCATCCTGCTCAACGGTCTCCATGATAACCTAGGTATCAACGATCAGGTGATGGCCTGGCTGACCTCTTTCCTCTCTGATTGACCCTCCCAGGTCCAACTTGGGTCCTACCTTTTCCCTCTAACTGTGATGTTCCCCAGGGGTCTGGGCCCTCTCCCTGGCTGTTCAACCCCTTGCCCACCGCATTGCCACTCTTTGCTCTAACTTTCAGTGCTATGCGGATGACACTCAGCTCATTTTCAGGCTTCCCTCTGCCACCTCTTCTCCTTCACTCATCTTTGACTGGCTTTCTGCAATCCAGGAGTGGTGTGCTGCCAATGATCTCTGCCTTAATGCCAGTAAGACGGAGATTCTCCTCATCGGCACACCTGCACCCTCCTTTCCTGTCTCTCTCTGGCCAGCCTCCCTAGGCCCTCCTCCTGCTCCCACCTGTGTGGCTAAGAACCTCAGGGTCATCTTCGACTACACACTCAGCTTCTCTCCTCACATCTCTGACGTCTCCAAGAAGTCAAACTACAAACTGCACCTCCTCAGAGGTATTTGTCCTTTCCTCTCCTTCCCCTAGAAGCTTACTGTCTCTAGAACTCTGGTTCTCTCCAGGTTAGACTACTGCAACAGCCTCTTTTTAAATCTGCCTGCTTCTACTCTGGCCCTCTGCAACTCATCCAGAACAGGACTTCGGGACTTGTTCTTGGCCTCAAGCCCTGAAATCATATCTCTCCAGCCCTGAAATCTCTTCACTGGCTCCCAGTGGCTGCACGGATTAAATTCAAAACCCTTTGCATTGTCCACAAAGCTTTCTTGGGGCCTGGGTCCAAAATACCTCCAACTCTCCCCCTTCAATACCTACCCACTCAAGCTCTTCGCTTCTCCAACTCCAACTCCCTCAGGGTCAGTTGCTTCTCCAAGCAACGAGCTTGGGTAGATCTCTTTCCTTGGCTGGGACCTCCCTCTTGAATATCCTCCCTGCTACTCTGAAACTTGAGGAGAACCATCTCCAGTTCCGGAAGCATCACAAGACCTTCCTCTTTGCTTCTACCTTCACTCTTCCTCTCCCCTGCTGATCTGTCTGCTTCAGCACTGTGTACCTAATTACCCTCCTATTTCAGGCCCATGTCTCTGCCCACCCAGCCACTACCTCCTGGCAATCCTTGCACTTTGGTCTGTATCTGTAACCCTACAGTCCCATTACCTGCACTTATCAGACACCCTCTTGCACTTTCCACCTTTCTGGCTGCACTACCATTTGTGTTTTTATCCCATGCTCAGCACTTTCGACTTCTCCCCCCTCCCTTGCACTTTCCCCCCTTCCCTCTCCCCTGCACTTCTGCGTTCTCAAGGTCACTGGGTCTAGTAAGATCATTGTTTTTGTCCTCCCTTGTTCCCCTCCCTTGCTTCGTCGCACTCTGAAACACTTGTATATGAGCGTGATACAAATAAAATATCATATCATATCATATCATATCATATCATATATCATGGGGCAGTGGGAGCCCAGATAGTATAAATAGGACAGGCTTTAAGCCCCACACACAGCTGTTTAACGGTGGAGATAGCAAGAAGACGAGGGGCAAAAGACAAAGGGCTGGAGGAATGGGAGAAGCAGAGTCTTTCCAGAAGGGAGGAGTCAACTCCCTCTTTTTTGCCTATCTGAATTTTAAAGCCACTAAGCTAGACTTTTAGCTGTTTTTTGGCATTTTGAGTCCCAAATGGACTCTGCCTATTGACTTTTGAGCAGAACTATGATTTTGATTGAGCTGGATAGGGATTTTGCCCCACAATGCAAATCAGCTCACCACCTAAGAGCAGACCTTATTCTTGATTAGTTACATGCTGGCAACATTAATCCCAATTGACATTTTAGTCTTTTTGAAGAATGTATTTCTGTTTGTATGCTTTTTTGATGGTGCTCTGATAAGTAGCTTTTTGATATTTTTTGGCAATTCTTTGCCATTGTTTTTGCATTTATCCTGGACTGATTAACCTGATTCAGGCATCCAGTCTTCTCCAGCTCTCCTCTCCCAACCTTCTAAGGTTAGTGAGTACCTGAGGCATTTTACCATTCATTTATATCATATTGTGGTATTGATTGAGGCAGCTGGTTCTATGAGGTTGCCTGTCATGATTTGGCGAGGCAGGTGCTTCTTTGAAGATTGCCTAGCATGATTTGTGAGGCCGCCTATCATGACCTGGATGAGACAGGTACTTGGTTTTTAAGGTGACTATGATTTCTTCAAGAAGGTTAATCTGTCTTAGTCTTGGTTAGAGCTAGAAGAATGAGAATGATTTGAGCTCTTTCTTTAATAACATTTTGCATTTTAAGTGTGTTGCTCATAGTGACAATAATAAAGATTCAATTAAAAGATTTACTTTTTTACATGAGAGTGTGAGAAAGATTCATTGAGTGTTCCTTACTGAGTGTTCTGTCAGAAGTATTTGAACATGAACTTAAAAAATGGGACATCTATTTAAATGTATCATGTATTGATGTGTTATATATGGTAAATGTATTTTAATACACATCAAGGGTTATTGGATTTTGTGAGCAGTGGATTATCAATTCAAACATATGTGACATTGTTAAACCCCTTCATGGCAGATAAACAGATTAGCCACCTACTGCAGGGGTTGTTTCCTACTGCTCTCTTTACTGATGCACAGTGACGGGTATATTCTTTTGCCTAACCCTACTCCTACCACAGGCCCCGATGGAGGGTCTTGGACACTCCCCTGGGGGTGGAGGGAAGGCTCTGGAGTTAGGGGTGATAAAAATCATGACAGTACTTGGGAGTTCAAACCCAATGATCCACTGCGTGTGAGTCCATGCTTCTCACCAAAACCCGAAATGTATATTGCATTCACTAAGCAGAAGTGCCAACTATCCACACACCTTCCTACATCCGTGGAAAGTGACACTATCCAACAGACCACAACTGTGCATTGTTGTGGAAACCAATATACCCTAGTAAGCACTTTTCTAGGAATAATCTAAGGTGAAGGCTTACTTATATGTAAACTATGATCACACTTGACGTGGACCACCTCTCCTCTCGTATGTCCATCTTTAATTCACCCTAACATTGGTTCCTGTAAAAGTCATTAAAGCAGCAGCCATAGTTTTCTACCAATCATCTTTTTTTAGGCCAACAAAGTTTGAAACTTAGATGTCCTCAGAAGCATTGCCACCTCATGGAAAACAACCCATAGAACAGAGAACAGTGCTGTAAGCTTTCTGGCCCTTTCAGATTCCTATATCTCATACTTGAATGTGAAGATGTGAAAGGACAGGAGACCACCATCTGCCAATACTTTTTTGATCCAGAGGACACCTGCCTGAGCCCAGGTCTTCCAGTGCTGTGCACTGCTATCCATTTTAACGGGCTTATTCCCCAAAAGAAGCACCTCTGGGTAGAATAGGAGCATCTCTCCCATATCTAAGACACCCACCTGGAACTCTTTAGCTGTTACCTGGATCGCATAGAGGACCGTTTTTAATGACACCACAGTTCCTGGCCAGGAGGTCAACCAATGGAGTGGGAGGCACTGTCATCTGAACCCTAGTTATCCATCTAAGTTCCAGTCTATCTCATACATAGTCCAAAGGACCTGTGGTGTTTCTGGTTGCAGGAAATCTAAAGCCACCCTTCTCTACAGGTTGTTTGTGCACCATCACAAGTGTTATTACCTTTCGGTGGCCATACCACAAACCCCCCTTAAAGAGACTCTATATTGAATTGTCTGCTTTCACCATCAGAGGGCGCAGGATCATACTAAAAAGTACAAGATGTGGGGATGTAAGTTAATCTTAATCAATGGGTCTCATTAAAAGTTTGATGGTATCCCGCATTTAAATCTGACAAAACACCACCAAATGGTAATAGCCGGAATGACTGGCAAATTCCAAGTGGGGTTAAGTGCTATCGGACTCCATAGAGGTAAATGCCAGTATTACTGGCATCAGTAATACCGCTGCTGGTAAGATCAGCATTTTTGGTGGTAGGGTGCCAGAATTACCTGCAGCTCAGAGCTGCAAGTCAATCCTGATACCCCACCACCAAACTTGTACTCTGTAAAGTGCTGGCAAATGGCCAGCACGCTTTTACCACATCGGCAGAGTTGTAATGAGGCCCTATGTATTTTACCCCACACAATTAACTTGAGGTTTGGTGGAACACTAAGCTTTCCCTTAATTCCCAAATCACGTAAGCAGTCACATCAGTCTTTTTTCAACTGCACCAAATGAAGACCCGCCTGCCTTTTATTTCTCATTGTGGCAGGTATTTGTGATGGGACTTTGATTAATTACCAACGTTATTGTTATAACAGCATTGATGCTGCTGCTCTTGGTAGACTTGTATCCTGTCTCCACGTGACACAGAATGCCATGTCAAATGTATATGTAGAACCCAGAGAATGGGTCATCTTCCTCACCTTTGGAGAGAGTTGCATTGGCGCCATTATAATGTTAGAAGTGTGCTTAAATCTACTGCCAGATCCAGAAATCTATAAGATCAAGAACGATCAACTTTTATGTTCACTAGGGTACAGGGGCTGTTGCTTATCCCCGGTATAGGAAATCTAGATTAGGAGCCAGATCCTTATAAATTTTAGGCCGAATGATCTCCTCTGCACTTGACCTTAGCCTTTCCAAGCTTTAGAAAATAAATGAAAATTCTGTTCTTTCAATGACTTCTCCTGTTGCCCTCCTGTTCGGGGAGACAGATGACCAGTACCTTGAGACAATTAATTTTGTAAGAGGGCACCATAAGATGAGTTCACTCACTCATTCAATCACTCAGTCGCTCACTCAGTGATGCAACAAGGAATGCCTGAAGTTGATGAAAAGCATAAATATAGCACTTGTGAACTGTCAGGTTAATATGTAAAAGGCATGGTTTTAGTAATTAAGGAACTCAGCATTGTAAATACAAAACGATTTAAAAAAGAAAATGCATCCCGCTGCTAACTTAATTTCGAACTCAATAAAAAGTAATGAGTTATGCTTGGGGGGGAAACTAATTGCTTCAAATGATGCATTTTCTAGAAATACAATATAAAGCAGGGTGCTAAAATACTGAAAACAGTGCATAGAGATGTTAGCTATGGTCAAGACTAGAGCACAGTCAAATAAGAAAGTCATTTCACAACGTGCAGTTTTGGAGTAGTGGTTTATAAAATCATGTTGCAAAATTGAAGAATGTCTTTGAGCAAAGCGGGATGGTCAAAAGATGAAACATTTATAAAAGAAAGGATGTTCATATCTTAAGTTACTAAGGCTTCTTTTCTTGAATGGAGAAAGTAAACGAATGAGATTTCGTCGGAGGGCAATGTCTGAAAGCATAGAAACAATTGATGGGCTAAGAATAGTAACTGCCAATTCAGCGTAATATGTGCATGGCAAAAAGGAAAGGGGACAGAGGGAGTTGGCAGAAAAAAAGAATAGATCGATTGAATACGCCTGTAAAAAAGGTAAACAAGCCTACATTCGGGACGTAGTCTGCATTCGAGATGTAGAGATGCATTTAGACTTAGAAGAAGCGCATCTGGTCTAAGAGACAGGGCCCCCCACACGTATGTGAGAGGCGGGTGCCTGCTGACAAGCTCTCTGGAGTATCCTTTGAAGTACAAACAGAGATTGCAAAAGAGGAGGTCTGGAAAGTGCAACTAAATGCTGTTATGAGACGGACAAAACCACTGCTACGGGACAGACAAGAGAGCCATTCAACTTAGCCAGATCTAAGCAAAGCCACATGGTAAAAGAAAAGGGCATTTTATAGTCTTTGCAGGCGATCTGAAATTGTGAGTGCAGACTGCACGTTAGTTAATGGTTTGAGTAACGAAATACAAAAAGTTGGGAAATTTGATAGACAGAAAGTCACAGTTTATTTTAGAGCTAGGTAGGTTATTCAATGCTAATAGATATAATAAATGATTGTTGACCAGTTACATTTTGCAGATGTGATGCTCTGCATTTCAATGATGTCTGACATTATAAACCAACAAACAACAATGAAGCAGCCAAAGGTTATATATATATATCAATAGAATTAATTGGTGCCAATGTCAAGCTATAGAATTATTTAAATTGTGGTTCAAAAGGTAATACACAACATTCTTAAGGTCCTTAAATGAAAGTGAAGCATGAATTGAATGCAAATACACAGTAGGCGTTTACGACATGAAAGCAAACCATTAAACCATATAATCGCTACAGGACCATGGTTAAATACACGTTTGTCTTTATGAAAATGTATAAAAGCCCTGCCTTTTTTATTTGTAGTAATCAATAAAATGATGCCTGTACTTTAATCTCAGTAAGGTTGGTCAGCTAACCGGACACCCCTTTTCCTAAATCTGCATAGTGAGACATGTGCTCTTCTGCATCAGTATCCTGATCTGCAACACATTCTTTCCACTGGCACAGAGATGGTTCAGGGATAACAGCCAGGTCACTGCAGTACAGAGAATGTATTCAAAATGTGCACCTCTGTTCCCAAACCACATGATTATGAGGAGTAACTATCCTGGTGGCAGTTTAAACTTGAAACATAACCCATACCTGAGCTTGAGGTATGGTGGCTGGTAATTCATAGAATTATTAAAGACACAAATGAGCTGATTCATAAATGTGTCAACACTGTGTAGCCCAGGCCATCTATGAAAGGGTTATGGGTATTCTAGTTAGACAGCCAGTCTCTGCCAGCCAGCAGGACAAGAGACTGAAAGATGATGACTCTCTTTTGATTATTTGTGAGGTCGGGTAACACCACTGTCCAGAAAGACATCCCCTCAGCAGGAGCTGTCCAGGAAAGCAGGAATCAAAGGACACACCCTAAACAAAAGGACCTGCCTCACACCAGTGTGTTGCATACAAAAGGACCTTTGATACTATGGGTCTCAAAATGGGGCAGATTTAGGGTAGTCAGAGGGAGCTCAGCACAGTTGGGAAAGGAGACCACCATCTTGTTTCTTTCTTTACCCCTCCTTCCTTCCTATCGCCACTACATTCTTTAGCACAAAGCACTGTGGGTATGATGCAAGAAGGAAAAGACCACTTGTCACAAGAACAATGTTTGGAATCCTTAAAGAAGGCTTGCTTTTGTTCATTCACCTTTGGACTTTTTCCTATATAAAGGGGTCGTTCAAACACTTCTTGGATTCAATTCTGGACTATCAAGGCCTCAAGGAAGAATTAATTTGGAACCTCTTTGGGAGAGTTGTTCTTCCCAAAGCCCTCTGGCAGTGCAGTGAGGTGAACATTGAGTGTTTCAAAGGAGAGGAAACCTCTGCTCCCTATCGACTCACATAGCACATTGGAGTAGCCTGCTGATGGGCTAAGTCCTGCCTCTCTGCCAGCTACACCAGTGCCCAGCACCTCACTCGAGTTGAAGGACCCCTTCAGGTGTGTGCCAGCCTCCCCTGTTTTGGGGGAACAAGAATAAGGACCATATCTTGTCCCTAAGCACATGGGTCGGAACTCACAGCATCCCAAGCGCTAGAACTGCTAGGATCCCTGTTTTTCAACATTGAACCACTTTTATCCTTCTTTGAACAACACTTGGAAGCCATCAAAGCAATGGGACCACCAGTGCTCTTTTGGCACTGTCTCAGTCTTCAAAGCGATGTTGTTTGCCGGACCAGCTTGATGCTGCATCATCCCAAGCTAAGCCCACCAACTTTTTGGCTAGAATGATCAACTCATCTTCGGACCTCGACTCGAAACGCTGAAAGCATTGTGTCATGCATTAACCCGAACAAGTGGTTACCAATGACTCAAGCCAGCTCGACATTGAACTGTTGCCTTGTCAAACAACACATCAGACCATCAGGCTCACAGCATAAAACCATCGCCGATTCTCAGCTCGAATCGTTGAAGCGTCACTCATTAATCATAACCAGCAGTTATCACGTATTGAATCAGTCCAGTTTTCAAATGAACTCTGGTGACCCCTCGGAACTGCATTGCTCGATCACTGCATTCAAACTGCTCTGAGCTATCGCTTGAACCTGACCTAATGACTGCGTGCCACTTGGACCTTCACAACTTGCTGCAACAGAACCTGATTTGATCCACTTGCATCATGAAAAGAAGCCTGGTTCACACCGTAAAATTGGCAAGAACTGATTTAGATACTGTCAGGATGTCTCTTATCCCCTTAGAGGCTGGCTAAATCCTTTTTTGCACCTTTTTCAACAAGAAGATCCTTATTGAAGGTTGTGCTACTTTGCCTTTTTCTTCCCTCCTAACTATCCAAAGTGCTTTCTTACATTGTTGTGTTTAATTAAATTATATATTTTCATTAAACCATGATTAGAAATGCCTTTATTTTGGACTTTTTTGCATTGTTGTCGTGGTGGCTTCTGGATCACATTCACACCTCTTTTGAGAGAATAGCCTTCCCTCTGCACAGGTTACCACAACAAATTGAAGGAGGTATATCTCTTGGCTGTGCCTGTTTTACCTTCATGATTTGGATCACTGTTGGTTTGTAATAGTGTGGGGGCTGCAGCTTAGCCTCTACTCACTCTTATAATCCTGCAGAGCAGAAGTCATTTTGTTACATTGGGCCTCATTACGACCCTGCCGGTCCGGGAACAACGGTACTGGTAGGCTTACCGGCACCGTTGTTACTGAACTGGCAGAGTACAAGTTTGCGGGCAGGATGCCCTCCCGACCACCAGGTCTGACTTGGCGGGTGGAACGGCACCCGCTCGCAGACCTTGACGGTAGCACCGGCATCATTATGCTACCGTCCTCCCCATTCCCATTGAGTCCTATGGGACACGGATGGGAATGGGGAGTTACGTTTTGCGGCGCCTGGCTCCTGGGACAGCCAGGGCTGTAATGCCCTGGTAATTCCCCAAAGCCAGGTGCTGGAAAAAACACAACTCCGTCGGCAGCCGTGCCCTTTCTACCTGCACGGCTACTGCCGGGGTCGTAATGAGGCCCATTGTCTCTGATTGGATAGCTGCCTCTTTAATTTTAATATTACTCTAAGTATAGGTGAAATGGAAAGTATTACATGCCAGCATCCTTCAAAAGTAAACTATTAATGTACAAAGTAATCGTAATAATTATATGTAATCCATCCAATTATGGCCGAAATTATTGCAAGTACATCAGACACCAAACCACTTATGAGGGGTTGTCTCTTTGCTTCCAGAATGTTCTAATTGCTCGAATGGCTTGTTAGATGTCATGAACTGCAGACAGTATTGATAGCCAACGTAAATGAAGAAATTATCCTGTGATAGAGCTCCAGGGCCTGGTTCCCTAGTGTATTTAAAGCATTCTACATATTGGGAGTTCTATGTCTTAATACTCTGCATTAGGTTTTCAACTTTTCTTTCCCGCAGTCAAGCCTAGGTTGTTATTGACGAGAGCAGGGGGACTCAGTAGGACTCTGAGGAGGTCTGCAAGGTGACTGGAAGTAGCAGGGAAGAATAATTAGCCGCTGCTTCGGGTCATTAGCTGAATGTTGGGAAGCAGAGCCTGCGCTGTTCAGAGAGGCTGCACTGCTGCCAGTGCCGAATGCTACTGGGGGTAATGGTCCCAAACTGTATTAGCTATTCTTGCCCGTGGCTTACATGTTCAAACTTCAGCAGAAGTTAATGGGCTTGTGGTAGGGTTGTGAGTTTCCAGCACGGGTGTAATGAGGGATGCAGTTAGGCACGAATAGTAAAGATGCTGTTAACGATGTAACTTGGAGACAAATATGCACATTACATTCATGGTAGTGGTCACCCATTCTTCAAACTGGCAGAGTATACGTGTTAACAACCAAACTACAAAATATCGAAAGCAGATGTGAAATAAATAAACAGATACAAAATATGAAGGATATCGTTAGATGTGCCACATGTAGCAATTACATGTCTGTTGTCCGTGACCCAATAATTGCACGTTTACTGCTGCGAGGGTGGTAAAAACAGCACAGACATGCCGTACTATTGAAATGGTGCATGTTGTAAACACATGCCAGATGCAGTGCACTTGAATTAAAAAAAACATGTACAAATTCATTTCCATTTCTGCGAAAGGGATGGACTTGCCTTAAGGTCAGTAGAGGTTGACAACTCTGCCTGCAGGGGGTTGGAGAAGTGGAGAGGCATGTTTTGGGCGTGTGCCCTCACAGTTTGGGGCTAACAAATAATGCCCCCCACCATTTAAAATTATTGGGTTATACCCATGATTTTACAAACCCCAATCTTGTGGAATTCAATGCATCTTGTATTCTGAACACTGGTAGCTAACTGATACGTTAGGGAAGTGGTTGGAAAAGGTGCACCTAACACTTGGCTATCTGGCATGCCAGAGCTGTTTAATATAATACCTCCCATTCTACTAGAAGTATTGATACAAGTTTACTGCCCCCAACAATGATTATTTTCTGTCCATGGGTGGAATTTTTAAAAGAACTGATGCGTGTCTAGTTCAACGCACACTTGGCTGTAAGTCATAGGGGGTAATTCATGGAATAAATGTGCACCGAAATTTGTAGCGCAAGCGTGAAAAAGCTAGCGCACGCGTGCGAATCGCATGCGTGTGATTCATGGAAGGCCCTGCACGTGTTTTTCCCGGGATGTGCGTCAAATTTGCACTTAACTTACACGTCACTGCGACTTTCCAACCGCGTGCGCTACAGGAACGGGGAAAGCGCACAACTTCTTGCGCACACAACTATACAGGGGGTGGAAAATGGGGTATGGGGAACAACGCGTGAAAATGTAGGCGTAACGTGGGAAGTAATGCAGGGAAACACACGCAGCGCCCACACGCTAGTGACCAACACGCATTCATGGAATGTCCCATTGCTCGCAAGCAGTGATCATGGGACACGAAGGAGGAGGAGAATAGCCAGGCCCCGCATTTCTTAGCCCAGGACCAGCCTTTTTGGGATGCCTGATGACAAGGTCTATGGCAGGTATAGGTTTCCACCTCATATCATCCTAGAGCTGGTCACTGAGTGGGAGGATGAACTCACTTCACCCACCCTGTGCTCCCAAGCATTGAGCCCCTTGGAGAAGGTGCTCAATGTACTGCATTTTTTGGGCTCTGGGTCATTTCAACGGACATCTGCCATAGTGGGGGGCATCTCACAGCCCACGCAGTCATGTTGCCTATAGGTGTTGGCAATCATTACTGCACGCCCCTCAGTCCGCAGGCAAATATACATGCCCAGAACACCCGCAGAAAGGCAGGCCGTAGTCCTGGACTTCTACAGGGTGTCACACTTCCCCAAAGTGCTCGGTGCCATAGATTGCACCCATGTGGCCCTACGTCAACCTAGGGCCACTGAGCACATCTACCGCAGCCGCAAGCACTGGCATTTCATCAACGTGCAGGTTGTATGCGATGCCAAGGGAATTATCACCTCTGTCTATGTAATCTATCCAGGGTCCACCCATGACAGTTTCATATACAGAATTCCGCCCTGAGCCGGGCCCTGGAAGCTGCTGGGAAGCATGGTGACACATGACTCATAGGTGAGTACAAATGCTTGTGTACATGCATGCATGTCACATACAGACAAATACACAAGCCAAACTAATGACAACCATTATCACCTTACCAGGAGACAGTGCCTACCCTCTGAGCACCTACATGATGACGCCAATACGGAAACCCACCACACCACCTCAGGTAAGATACAACGCAGCCCATATTGCAACCAGGGCCATAGTGAAGTGCACATTCGGAGTGCTCAAGTCACACTTCCGCTCCCTTGACTGCTCTGGCGGACAGCTACTATATGCACCCCCAGTAGTGTGCAGGATCATTGTGGCAGCATGTGTCCTGCTCAGCGTTGCAACACGGCGGGACGTACTGGTGGACATGGTGGTGCCCCCACATCCCCAAACACACACATGGCCGCTGCGCATGGGAGGGGGAAAGGGCATGTGGCGAGGCAGCCCGTACCCAGCTTGTGGCCACATGTTTCACCTAAACTCTAACCCCTGCGGAGCGCACACAGGCCTCGCACATACCAGGTGACAATCGATGATGAGAAAGGGACAGTTAACTGTCGCAACCTTACCACCCTGAGAATGTGTCCACGGAAGTGCCACATTGTGTGCATCCCTAGCTACTTAAACACAACCAATTCATTGTGACCAAAAGGAACACATGTAGGGTGCTTATCCCCCCTGCAAAACAGGGCATGAAAGTACTGGTATGCCACCCAAACCCTCCCAACCCTCATGACCCCCGTCTGCCACACCATACCATGGTATGCAACAGCAAAACATCAAACCATATGCACAACACATGACACAATAGTCATGAAGTGCCACGTAAGAAATGTAAATAGGCACCAGACAATTATACCTGACATGGAATCTGAAGAAATGACTGACCAAAACCTCACACTGTGAAAACAGTGGCACAAATGCATGCCACCAGTGGTGCAAGCAACACAAGTCAGAATACCTGTTGCCATGCACATTGGACAATAGCAAATTGGCATTACAAACACTGTGTGCTGCGTGTGTGTCCCCTGCAACACACTGCTCACCGGACAGCACAGTGAGTGTGGATTGCATTGGGGAAACCTCTTGAGCATCATGAAAAATAAGTGCAATCAACCAAATAGTACCCTGCCATGCATGTACACGATCAATGAATCAAAAGCGAACATGGATTGTTGGGACACAGCATGCCTGAGAAGGCAATCTGGGTGCATGTGTGTGCATGGTGTTGCCGTAGTTGGTGTGGGGGGCGTTGCCTAAGTGTTTGTGTCAATAGGGACATGCATCGAATACATGCTTGTGAAATTAAGTGAGCCTCAGTTTTCTGTACACAGCACATGTGAACATTGCACTAAAGGACCCCCTGTGTGTTAAACCACACCAATCCCCTGACACCTCAAAATAAAACCCAACATAGGATCAGCCATTGACCAGCAGAACATATCATGTACAAAGTACCCCACATCGACAATGGCAGACAGTGAGCAATCACTGATTAATTGAAAATCCTTATAGGGCCTACACACAAAGTGCATCAAAGTGCCTCAACGAGGGAGGGAACAAGGGAGAATAAGAGTACATTCCTACAAGTCTGTCAAACAGTCCAGAATGTGAAAATGAACTATCAAATCAAAGTACATAGTACAAGTGCCTGGAACAATAAGGGAGAGTCTAGGGATGGAATGTGGGAAAACAAAACTAGCATCAACATTGCTATGCCTGACGTCAATAGTTGCAGTGCAGGAGTCACATAAGGGGGGGGGGGGTTGGGAAGAGGAGGGAAGAGGTGAGGAGAGTAACAAAACAAGTGACAAACTGTGGAAGGTCGACGAAGAATCAAGATAGTGTTGGGCAGAGGGAGAAGAAACACAGAAGGGAAAGGGGGAACAGACGACCTGTAATCAGTGATGGAGGGACCGATGATAAAAGTAAGTGCCAAAATAAAACTCAAAAAGGTGAAGGTGGGGGGTGGATGGACGGAGGCAGAGGGGGAAGTGTCTGCAAAGAACAAGCAGCTACGTATCACCATGCTGGACGGCAATTGGGGGTAGTGCGGAAAAAGACAGACAGAGGACAAGGAGGAGGGGAAAGGGTGGTGGAGAGGGAGAGGGAGGTGAGAAGGGAGGAGGGGACCAAGGTGTAAGGGCAGGAAGGGGGATAGGGGGAAAGAAAGCACACACAGTGGGCAGAGGGAAAGAAGAGGGAAAGAAGACGGTGTGATGGTGAAGGGGGAGGCTGAGGGGGAAGGTGGAGGCTGGCTGGGGCAATGGAGACAGGGGGAGACTGGCAGGGGGCAGGTGGAGACAGGCAGGGGGCAGGGGAAAGAGGGGGACAATCAAGGGACCGAGATGTGTGGTGGACAGGGGTAGACAGGGCCTCCATTCTGGGCCATTCGTAGTGGTGGCAGGCTCCAGCCTCCTGGTAGGCCGGATTGTCACAAGGGCCAAGTGCAACCAATGGGAGGGGGGGCAGGTCCAGGCCACAAACATGACAGTCAAGTCAAAAGCAATGTGGCCATATTTCCAATGGCACAACAAAACACCAGGCAGGGCTGCAAGATGGCCAAAACAGAAGAATCAAGGAAATGGGGGCAGTTGAAATGCGTGGTGACAAGGATGACTAAGTGTGCAGTGTTCATGTGGCATATCAAAATCACTGTAGGCCAAGTGTCCAAATGCAACATTGTCAGCACACGGACCCCTCCCACCATCAGTGTGTGCTACTCAGCCAAAGGGTGTATGGTACCACCTACAGAAGGAAGTGCATGAACATAGGCAGTCAATTCTTAAAAAAATCATAAGCAACATGATGAAATGCGCAGTCAACAGAATACTCACCAAAATGAAGTGCAGACATGCATTGGAGAAGCCATCCGGAATACCCACTAGGGGTGTACACACAAGTAGGACTGCAGGCTGGCCACAGATATGACGGAAGCCCAATGCCCCTGTGTGCGAATCTGTCACACCGAGCCATCCTTGCAAGCCCATGGAAAGGGGAAGCAGGACTAGCATACGTTTCAGGACCCCAAGCAAAACACATACACGAGACAAGCCTGAATGGGCCCTGCTGGAACACACAGTGGATGCCTTCAAATGCCACATAGTACCACACTGTCACATGAATGCAAAATAGACACAAAAAAAAATAATACTTGCAGGAAAAAAAAAATATAATAAATGGCCACATATGACCCGAGGGGTGGAGGGAGACACCCAGGAGGGGGTAGGTACAGGGTGCACCTCAACACCCACATGTGTAGATGTTGAGATTAAAAAAAAAAAAACTCACTGGGCTCGGCGCCTACACGGTGTCATCGTCACCCTCTGGATGGAATTCAGATGGTGGATACGGCACAGTTGCCTCACCACAAATTTCTGCAGCTTGCCCCTCAACGGCAGTAAGCAGGCAGGTCTGGTAAGCCAGGTCCCGCATGGCAATGACACGTAGGCCTGCATGCATTATCTCTCGTGTCACAGGTGCTTTCTCCTGCAAGGACTGACGTGTAAGACGCAGTTCTGCCTGCATGGCCTCACATGACATACTGAGTACCTCCCGGCTTGCATGGTGTTCAGCTGAGATGGTTCTTTTCTTTCAAGCCGCTCCATCTTGTCTTCTGCCCGCCTACTGTCATCCATCATGAGAGCACCCAGAGTAGATCAGAGGTTTTGATATTTGACCCTCAGGGCCTCATGGTGTGCCTCTGCCTGAGTAGAAATTGTTTGATGCAGAGCCACCATTTCAGCCCGGCGTGCCCTGTCAGAGGCCTCTATGCCCAGCCTGAGTGAGCGGCACATGGACTGCGTAGCCTGCTGCTGGAGCTGCACTTGCATTTCAGGGGAGAGGATGGAACGGGCCACACTTTCCATACCTTGAGCCATCATCTCAACTGCTGCCCCATGTTGCTTTTCTATGGCAATAACGGCATGCTCCCACTCAGTTGATCCCGGTAGCGCACTGCCACTGCGTTGCCGGACACAACAACTGCCGGGCCCAAGGAGCCGTGGTCCTTGCTGGGTTGGTGCCACCCGCGGATGCAGGACTGCATCCCTCTGTTGACCTGATGCCCCAGGAACATGGCCAACTGGTGTTGTGTGTGACCGTGCACCCGTACCCGCCACAGGCAGACATTCCAACCCCGCCTGGCCCCCTACTGCAGGTGTCGCGGACAGAAGATCATCCAACACAGGATCACTTACCGGTGACAACACGTCATGATGCAGATCCGGCTCAACATTGCGGTCAGAGGATACATCAGAGCCTGACTCAGAGTCCGCTCTGGACACAATGGCCTGGCGCACCAGTGGGTTCTCGTGGGCTGCCACCCCACCACCACTACTGGTGCCTGGATGGTCATGTGAACTGACCACTGTGTCTGGGATGACATCTTCATTCTCTGCCTCCAGTGATTCATCACCTGCAACATAAACAAAAGAAACAAGAACATGCATGCCAGTAGCACATACCACACACATACAGATCACAACATTGACAGCCAACACATGAAGCAGACATGTCACACACAACTCAAAGCCCAACATGTATCCAGTGGCATTGCAATGCAAGGATATCCCAAAAGCAGAACAGGATGTGTGCAAAATATGAAGCCAGCACCTGTTTTGCATGTTGCCCATCACCTGCATCACACACAACCTCTAGCAGGCAAATATCCAAGGCAGAAATGAGAGATGGCAAGAAAGAGATGGAACATAGCATAAGCATGTGGGAACACACAAATAGCCACAGCTGGCAATCACACCAAACACACCATGACACATGTAACATGCATGTTCACGTGCAGCACTCAACAACCATTCACAATGCAGAGTACATTTGTCACTGGCGGCACCTACTCTACTGCGTTTCGATACAGTGAAAGGAGGGACATGGGTATATGCATGGCAGGTCACTATCACACAGCAGCGTTGTATGGCACTGTGGGCTCACAAGCATATTGCGTTGGTGTGACGACACGTAGTCCACAAGGAACCCCAGTTCCTGCTTACCGAAAGGCTTCTTCCTCGACGTGCCGGCGGCCAGAGCCATGTCTGGGGTCCCAGCCTCTTGTGCAGGAGCACCCTTCCTCCTTTTGTGATGTGGTACTGAACCTGAGTGGGCAATGTGGCCCTGATCAGTGGGGGCAGTGGCGCTGGTGGACTGGACCAAGGCAGTGGGTGTTGGAATGAGGACAGAAGGTCTGACTCACTGGCGGGGTGGTGTTGGCAGCATCTGCCCATGCAGTTACCACCATCCGGCTGCTTGGGGCAGCAGATGTCATAACTGCCCCAGATACATGTGCCCCAGTCACAGCTACACTGGACACACGCGACCTGCACCTCCGGAAAAGATGGAAATCATCCTGGGAGTCCTTGTCATGCAACACAACATGTGCTGCCTGACCCCGAGCCCGGGTGGTGGTCCCCACAGCTGCACCTGCAGCTACCACCACCGGTGGGCCCCTGACAGCAGATGAAAGTTGCTGTTGGGTCATATGGGTGCCAGGTTGTGAGGCAACAGCTGCATCACCAGGAGCCACAGGGGTGGTGGCATGTCTGCACTAGCACATGGCTGGGCAACCTGCCCCAGTGGGGCACCCCTGCCTCTTCCCCCTCCGTAGCCACCCTGGCCACCCTGGAAACCCTGTCCACCCTGGTCTCCGCCCAGCTTTGCCCCCCATACCCTTTGGTGGCCTCCCAACCATGGCACAGATGGTAAATAGACAATTGGAGGTGCACTAAACAATTGTCCTGGGCAATTGGGTTGAAGGGGGCAGGGCACTGGATGGAATAGGTACCCCTGTGCTCCTGCAAGGCTGTCTGTGACCCCTGAGGAAAAATGATGGGTCACGCAACGCTCAGGCCCCCCAAAAAAATAAAAAAAATAAAAAATAAAGAAAAAATTGTAAAAAATGAAAAAGAAAAAAATAGTACAATTTCAAAAGAAAAATGTGCACGCAACCCCGGTAGCCCATGTGCATGGATATTACCTCCAGCAGTACGGTGTGGCACCCAGGGACACAAAAAACACGTATGCGTGGAACACGCGGGCTACTATGACCTCGAAAATGGTACACGATGCACAGGGGGAACCACAGTGGGAAAAATAGCATGTGCGACCCACCACCAGCCTTGTGTGTAAAAGAAAAAGAAAAACACACACTCTTGTGCGTGTAAGCAACACCTCACCAAAAGAAGAGGTACGAACTTCAAACGCTGTGAAGTAATTGTGTGTGAATCCATAAGAGTAAACACACGCGTCGGTCTCCATGAACAGCATGTATAGTGGACTGCTTGCCCGCGCTCACCTTTAACCCATGCTGAAGGCAACGCCCACACGCGTAACTTCACTGGTACGCTTACGCGCTAAGACCCTTTCCTCGAATTACACGCATTCACACGCAGACATGCTGTTTTTGCACGTGCGATTCACTATGCACCCATGCTGAAGGAAACACCAGCGCATAACATCACATACGCACTTACACGCTAAGACCCTTTCCTCGAATTACACGCTGACATGCTGTTTTTTCACGTGCCAATTCACTCTGCATCAAGCTGGTCACGTGACAACACACAGCAGAACAAGCTCCTGCCCAGAAGGCCATTTTCCTGCCCCCCAGAGCCCCGGGGAGCCTCCTACAAGCCATCTTCTGCTGCCTGCCTGCCTGCTGCCAACAAGTATGTGTATGTGATAAGCATGTCCCATGATGCATGTGAGTTTCAGCCCACCATTGGATGTTTCTAGGGTGCCTTGGACACGGATGCAAATGTTTGTTGCATGTGCCATGCCTGTTCCTGTATGTGTGTTGCTTGCACTGACCCATGTGTTGTGGAGGGACATGATGGAAGTGACGTTTGACAGTGCCACTCATGTGCTATTGCTTTGTGTCTAGGGGACTATTGTACAGTACCGTGATGCTTGTGTTCAATGTCTCCCTTTACACAGCGGCGAGTGAAGAACAGGGTGGAAATGGCGCTGTGGAGGAAAGCGGCAGGGATGCCTCCACCGGCCGGCGACGCAAGGCCCAGTCACCCTCCCAGAAAATTCCATCATCTGGGAGCGAGGGGACTGGTGCCGCGTCCGCCACTACGGCTGCAGCAGAAGGGGCGGGTGAGCCCCCACAGGGGCTGGCGACGGCGGAAAACGGAGCAGAGACATCCAGGTTGGTGGTGTGTACGGAGGAGGAGGCCGCTTCAGAGCCACACATGGGGCCTGGTGGGGGTGGTACCACTGGTGCAAATGGTGCAGTCCAGGGGCAGGAGGCAGCACAAGTCACCGCAGAGGGGCCTGTGCATGTCACTGTCCCTGACAAAGTGACTGCATCACCATGCACTAGCAGGGATGCCCCGTCCCAGGCCCTTCTGCAGCTAGGGGGGAGGTCCACGTCATCTGGCACTCCTCTACCTGCAGATGTGAGTACCCGTGACATGATTGAGTCATCCTGATTGGTGTCACGTTGCGCACACGTGTCATTCATGCTGACGTGCATGCTTCCTGGGGGGACCATGCATGTCATCACGAAGAGATGTGTGCCAACATGGCCCAGTTGGGAAGGCTCATGGTCGGGGGTTTCCTCCATGTGTCGCTCTGTCTTGTGGCCCTCTCCTCCTCTGTGCACACTATATGCCAGGCGTTCCCTGTGCCGTCTTCCGGCCCAGATGACACCAGGGCCCCCTGTGGACCTACCCCAACCAACGCAGACAGGCTGGTGGAGATCCCATCCCTGCCACAGTCGGGAGTCAGAACTCCAGCACAGGTGGTCACCCCAGCAACTGGACCCCTGGCAACGGACGATGTGCAGGCACATACAAGCAGGGCACCTGCATGATGGCCCCGGGTGTTGCCATCTACCCGGAGGCAGTCGTGGTGGTGGTGGCAGGCAGCAGAAAGGCGGCGGCAGGCTCGGCATAGGAAGCATGTGGCCTCAGGGCCCTCTACATCATCGGGGCAGGCATCGGCTGGTGGGCAGGAAGACCCAGGATTTGGAGTGTCTTCCGTGTGGCAGCGGTTGGGCCAGCGAATAGGTGCAGAGCGGTGGCGGGTGGAGAGGGCACGGCTCACAATTGTCAGGGCAGAGAACTCCATGCAAAGGGCTTTGAGGCTGGCTGAATGCCTTGAGGCAACTCGCAGAGAGTTGGAGGAGGCCATGGCTGCATCCCTGCGAGACCTCAAGGCCAGGGAAGAGGCCTGCCTCCGGAACATCGATGTGGAGTTTGATGATGCCCTGGCCCGGAACATCAAAAAGTGACCACTGCCTTTGTATATAGTTATTTAGGTTTAGGTTTCATTTGGTTTTTATTATTATTTGGAGTTCACGGACTTTGCTCCACTTTTTGTATATATTTGTATTTTAGTTTTAGGTAGGTTTCCTTTTGTTTTGGGATAATGGACTCTTCAGACTTTTGTTTTCATTATTACGGACATGTACATACTTTATTTCTTTTATTTTTCACATGGAGTAATGTTTTTTTATGCTTTTCATCTTGGGATTTATTTCTATAGACTTTGGGGATGGACCAATTATTTTTTCATGGTTTGGATTTTTATTTTTCCTTGGATTTCACTTTCTTTTTCATATTGCTATCATTATTTCTTTATTTGCATGTGTGATTTTCATATTGTCATTTGTTTTTATTTTTAATACATTTCATAATTCTTCATTCTTGGTGTGGTCTACTAGAATTTCTTTTGTGCATGTCTCCATGAGCATTGGCTCAGTCATGTGTTGCCACTGTGTGCTCTGTAGGACATTTGTTGATGGGCATTTTCAGACTATCATGGAATGGGTAATTTAGTAGGGAGTGGGTGCAGTGGATCATTGGGTGTTTGTACTGGGGGATGGGGGTGTGGGATTTGGGTTGGCATTAGGGCCATGGGTCTGTAGAGTTATGACGTGGTGTATGGGGGGACATGAGTCGGGGCCTGCTGGCAGGTGCCTGTAAATGGAGGGTGGGTGAGGGGGGGACATGAGTCAGGGCCTGCTGGCAGGTGCCCGTCAATAGGGGGTGGGTGGGAGGTTCATGAATCGGGGCCTGCTGGCAGGTGTCTGTCAATGGGAGGTGGGTGGGGGGACATGAGTAACGGCCTGCTGGCGGGTGCCCGTCAATGGGGGCTGGGTGGGGGGTCATGAGTCGGGAATTTTGTCAGGTGTCCGTCAATGGGAGGTGAGTGGGGGGGACATGAGTCGGGGCCTGTTGGCAGGTGCCCGTCAATGGGGGTGGGTGGGGGGTACATGAGTCAGGACCTGCTAGCAGGTGCCTGTCAATTGGTGGGGTGGGGCATGAGTCAGGCCTGCTGGTAGGTGCCTGTCAATAGGGGGTCGGTGGGGGGAACATGAGTCGGGGCCTGCTGGCAGGTGTCTGTCAATTGGTGGGGGGGACATGAGTCGGGGCCTGCTGGCAGGTGCCTGTCAATTGGGGGGGGCATGAGTTGGGGCCTGCTGGCAAGTGCCTGTCAATATGGGGGTGGGGGAGACATGAGTCGGGGCCTGCTGGCAGGTGCCCGTCAATGGGGGGTGGGTGGGGGTACATGAGTCGGGCCTGCTGGCAGGTGCCTGTCAATGGGGGGTGGGTGGAGGGAACATGAGTCGGAGCCTGCTGGCAGGTGCCTGTCAATGGGAGGGTGTGGGGGACATGAGTCGGGGCCTGCTAGCAGGTGCCTGTCAATTGGGGACATGAGTCGGGTCCTGCTGGCAGGTGCCTGTCAATGGAGGGGCTGGGGGGGACATGAGTTGGGGCTCCCAAGTGCATGGTGCCATGTGGCCTGCCTGCGGGGCATGGGGAGGGTGGATGGGCTGCCTGCGGGGCATGGTCAGGGTGGACGGTCTGCCTGCAGGGCATGGGGAGGGTGGATGGGCTGCCTGCGGGGCATGGTCAGAGTGGATGGGCTGCCTGCGGGGCATGGTCAGGGTGGATGGTCTGCCTGCAGGGCATGGTCAGAATGGATGGGCTGCCTGTGGGGCATGGTCAGGGTGGATGGCCTTCCTGCGGGGCATGGAGAGGGTGGATGGGCTGCCTGCGGGGCATGGTCGGAGTGGATGGCATACCTGCGGGGCATGGTCAAGGTGGATAGTCTGCCTGCGGGGCATGGTCAGGGTGGATGGGCTGCCTGCAGTGCATGGGAGGGTGGATGGGCTGCCTGTGGGGCATGGTCAGAGTGCATGGTCCGCCTGCGGGGCATGGGGAGGGTGGATGGGCTGCCTGCGGGGCATGGTCAGAGTGGATGGTCTGCCAGTGGGGCATGAGGAGGGTGGATGGGCTGCCTGTGGGGCATGGTCAGAG
Source organism: Ambystoma mexicanum (assembly GCF_040938575.1). Lineage (NCBI taxonomy): Eukaryota > Metazoa > Chordata > Amphibia > Caudata > Ambystomatidae > Ambystoma > Ambystoma mexicanum. The sequence continues at coordinate 1,214,225,509 of NC_090929.1, read as the reverse complement.
TGGATGGGCTGCCTGCAGGGCATGGTGAGGGTGGATGGTCAGCCTGCAGGGCATGGGGAGGGTGGATGGTCTGCCTGCAGGGCATGGTCAGGGTGGATGGTCTGCCTGCGGGGCATGGGGAGGGTGGGTGTTTTGCCTGCAGGGCATGGTCAGAGTGGATGGTCTGCCTGCGGGGCATGGTCAGGGTGGATGGGCTGCCTGCAGGGCATGGGAGGGTGGATGGGCTGCCTGTGGGGCATGGTCAGAGTGGATGGGCTGCCTGCAGGGCATGGTGAGGGTGGATGGTCAGCCTGCAGGGCATGGGGAGGGTGGATGGTCTGCCTGCAGGGCATGGTCAGGGTGGATGGTCTGCCTGCGGGGCATGGGGAGGGTGGGTGGGCTGCCTGCAGGGCATGGTCAGAGTGGATGGTCTGCCTGCGGGGCATGGGGAGGGTGGATGGGATGATTGCGGGGCATGGGGAGGGGTGTAGGGTGGACCCCTGTGGCGTGGTCTGGTTGCAGGGGGTGCATGTGGTTCTCACCACACTGCTGTGTGAACCCGGGGGTACGCGAATGAGAATTACACGTGATTGGGCTGGCGCAAGCAGGGTACGTGTATTCCAGGGGTGTGCAGGGAGTTTTACACGTGATTTTGCTGGCACGAGCGGGATACGTATATTCCAGGGGTGCGCGGAGAGTTTTACACGTGATTGGGCTGGCGTGAGCGGGGTACGCATATTCCAGGTGTGCGCGGGGAGTTTTACACACGATTTTGCTGGCGCAAGTGGGTACATGTAATCCGAGGGGTGCGCTGGGAGTTTTACACGCGATTACGCTGGCACGAGCGAGGTACGCATAATCTGAGGGGTGTGCAGGGAGTTTTACACACAATTTCGCTGGCATGAGCAGAGTACGCGTAATCCGAGGGGTACACAGGTAGTTTTACACGTGATTTCGCTGGCGCGAGTGGGGTAGAGGGGTGCGCTGGGAGTTTTCCACGTGATTTCACTGGCACAAGTGGGGTACGTGTAATCCGAGGGGTGCGCGGGGAGTTTTACACGCAATTTCGCTGGCGTGAGCGGGGTACGTGTAATCAGAGGGGTGCGTGGGGAGATTTACACGCGATTTCGCTGGCGCAAACAGGATTTTTTCTCAGTGTAAGGGGCAGAAACATAGAAATGAGCTATTGATTCAACATTTTTATGCCCACAACACATTTGTTGTCGATTCTCTAGCTAAGCTTGGTGGCTCACTCATTCTCAAAATATATTGGGTGCACCAATTACTGCTATTATATTTATTAATCTAATTCTCCATCTTGATAAAGTTCCAATAGTTAGACGTTGGTTTGACTAGAGCAAGCTTTACTCACGGACATAGCTAATAAAGATACATACTAGAGAGGGTCTCTGTTGCCAGTCAACTGCTCTGTAATTCTTAACCTGCTGAAATCTCGGTTACGACGGCAACCATTTCGAAGGAGCAAGTGAAGCTGTCTAGGTTGAGGAGCGATTTTCTGAATGTTGCCTTTAGGTGTCTGTTTGTATCCTTACTGTTTGGTAGTTTAATGTCTTTGCTGCATTACATTGCACCTGCCCTCTCATCTCTAATCTATCATGCCACTTGCAATATGCTTGACGTCTGATCTTTTTGCCAATTTCAAATTCAAATGTGTTCAATATCATTCGCATTTCTTTCTTTCAATCTTTCAATCAATAAATAATATTGCTTTAACATAGTGTTGATTCCATTTCTGCTTTTTAGATTCGAAGAGCAGAGTTTGCTAACAGACATTGAAGAAGGCATCAATTGCAGTGGGGCACGGGTTGTTTATGAAGGCTAAAAGCAGAGAAGGTCGGGTTGTTTAAGCAATACTCGTCGTGTTATATTTAAACTGATCTCCTTCCTTGGCAAACCGTGTCAAAGTGCTGGCCAGATGTCTAAACAGTCGTTAAATTGCGAGTGTCACTCTTGTCTAATTTCTCAGCATAAGAGTAGAAACCCCAGTCTCTGTGGTGATATCATTTAACACATTTTGCTGTTAACCTAGATGATGTTGATTCAAGCCCATCCATGGCACAACATTTATTTTCATGTCAGTTGCATTTGCTCCTCGCCTTTTCTGTGGCAATAGCATATTCTCAATGTATTCATGGAAACCAAATCTCCATCCCTGTCATAGGTCAGGTTTGTGGGCTTTGTGCACAATCGCTAAATGGCTTGTTTTACTGTTGTGTAATTGCTCTACATAGAAGCGTAAGCAGCAGTCCCTGTGGCACCATCAGGTATCATGTCACTTGTTAACTAAAAGGCTGCCTGTTCCAGACTACTCTGGGATGGAATATTTTGGTTCATACCAAAACCAAAAATGTTTTGCTGTCATAGTCCCTTGGCAATTGACCCATGACTTTGATCCACGACATGTGTCACTGCTCAAATTGACACATGTCATTATGGCCTACAAGAAATATGTTTGTTAAAGGAGAGTTGTAGTTTTTTTAATATATGTTTAAAGGGGAATTATTAATATACAGTACTTTATCATATGCTTACAACTTCCTTGAAAAAACTAAATTAAATCTAAACAAAAATAAAACTAAAATCATGATTTTTGACAAGTATCCTAAACCCTGTAGCTGAAGCATAAAAGTAATAGCATTAGAGGAAGGTGATTCCTACTTGTACCTGGGCAACTGTTCTCTAGATCTGGCAGTTGGGTTACCCACATAAAATATCCCAGGAATTGGGCATCCCCTAGGTTGAAAGTTCTACTGAGAGTCTACCATCTGTATGGGGCACGTAAACTGGACGAGTGTCTGGATGTTTATAAGCTGAAAGTAGCATCACTAATGCTTTACAGAAGTGAAGTATGGTGTCATCAGGATTGTAAACCTCTGGAGGTCATTCAGAACAGGCTTCTTAGACAACTACTTGTGCACCCGCCAGGTTGCCCAAGCAGTGCTCTAAGGATTCAGCTTGGACTTCAGAATGTGCACCTATGATCACAGTCCAGATTCTTATCCTACTGGGCACAACTTAAGGTGTGTTTTGCTGATAAGCCTTATGTGGTTATAGGATTTTCAGAGATGGAATCTTCAGTGGGTGTGGAAAAATATGAGCGGTTCAGGTCTGGGCTTAGCCTCTGGCAGGAGTTCTTTTCAGCTGCTGGGAATAACCCAGCAAAGGGTACAGTGAAGCAAGTTAAGGCAAGTATTAACACCTGGACAAAGGCAAAGGCCCTGGAAACTGACTTGGTGAAATATAAATCTTTACCCTCTTTGGTTTGGTACACTGAATTGAAGATCTTTAAGCTGGGCCGAGCCCTATCACTAAGTTAAATTCACCTACAGGCAGAAGGTTGTTAATCTTGGCCCATTTGAACGTACTCACTTTGTTCAAAAGGTTGAGTTGGATGAAGGTGTCATTTAAATGTAACTGTAAGATGGGGTTGGACGAGGACTTGGCTCATTTTCTTTTGATTTGCCTGTATTATCATGATGAGAAGAAGGAATGGCTAACACCATACTTCAAAGGCAATCATATTTGGTCGGGATATCCAATTTTTGTACAATTTAGCGGAATTAATAAGGCAAGCTGCAAATTTAAGCTTGCATATTCTGCACAATACAGGGTATTAGAAGCCTATGTTTTTCCTGATCCTGGAGCCTATGTGTGTATCTATTTTAATTATTTGTATTTTGCCAGGAAGTCAATGGTTTTAAATTGGGTTTTATGTTGTCAGTGTATATTTATTATTGTGAAATATATATTTGATGTTGTTGTTAATAGAGAAATCCATAATAGTTTGATTGATTGATACACATCATACTGAAACATCATGAAACTTTTTTAGTTATAAAACACCGAAAATCAGTAAAACAACGTTGTTAAAGAGCCATTATGGTCAAATTACACTAATAAAAACCTGTGAAATTCAGTGAAAAAACGTTGTTAAAGGTATGTTATTGTTACATTTTGGCAATACAATACTTTGAAATTCAAAAGAAAAGCTTTGTTAAATGGATGTTATGATTAAGTTGCTTTTATAAAAACCTTTGAAATTCAACGTTGTTAAAGGGACGTTATGGTTAAGTTTCTCTAATAAAACCTTTGTAATTCTGAGAAAAACTTTGTTAAAGTGACTTTATAGTTGCAATGCAAAATAAAAAAGCAAAGACATTTGCCAGTTATGGTGAGCTATAAAACCATCGTGTAGCACCCAGCGCTCACTGTTTGCCTCGTATCGTGAGGCTAAATTCAGTACTTGAAGCTCAGTTCCATTCTTTGTTAAGTTAATTAATTGGTTTTTGAAAAATCTGTGTAATTATTTAATTTAATTGTTTCAAAAATGCGATTTCAGCCACTTGGTTTATCAAAGCTTTTACTCAGGAGATTGTGTTCAAATCACACAATGCATTAGGCGTTTTCCCAATCCCTCTACTCAAAATCACAGCTCGTGCCAATGCATTTCGGTGTCTAGCACCATCTTCAGGGCTAAATTTCAACATAAATTGACATAATGCATATATAACAAATATAAGTAATAAATATTAAATGTACATACCATCAATGAGTTTAGTTCCATCCCATAAAAAAAGAAAAAAGTATGATGTGTATATTAGTGCCATTATGCGTGCCAAAATCACTGTCTTTATCTTTACTGAACATATGCATACAGCCATATAACACTTTCATTACCTGAGCTGTCTCATATGTGCGTGAACGCCTCATACATGTATATATGTCAATGCAGTGTTTCTGTTAAGAGAAGAGCAAATACTCTAAGCTCGCTGTGTGGCTTAGTAACATTAACTGCTAGCGTGGACTGCCGTGACTTGGCAAAACTTCCTACCTTGACTCTGCTCTCAATCCAACTGTTCATAGAACTGGTGGCAACTGCGCGTGTCTGTGTGCGGCTTAGTAGCCTCGTCACCAAGGAGATACCGGCGCCGCCTGTCGTCCATGATTGGACCAAACCGACGTGCCTCCGGCCCCACCTCCTCGCGTGAGCATGGGGGCGGGATGTTGTGTCTCCTAGGTAACGTATCATCATCGCATCGTGAGGTCACTTTCAATCCGTAAAAAAACACTTACGATCAGGTACAAAGGTCCACATATACATTTTCATCATCAGATCTACATTGGGCAGTATAAATGTTCTACTGTCGTCTGGCTTTCATCTGTGTATGCACCCAGGCGTGGGTACGGCATCTGGGTGTGTGCGGAGATGGGAGGAGTCACGAACTATGTTGTGTAGTTGCATACCTCGCTGTTTGTCACTGTGGTTCCATCCGTGCAATGTGTCAAGATAGGAACAATTATAAATTATACATTTAGCATCTCATTACTAATCGGAGCATCGGTGCTCTTTGTTTGTTTACAAAACTTTGTGATTCTCTCAATGCAAGGTGAATCAACCTGTCGATAATCATTGCATTATCATTAAACTACTATGTCCGACACCCATCTTGTCCAAAGGGCATACCTATTACAACCTAAGGGAAAAACCATCTTATAGATAAAATTGTGTACCAAAAAAGGATAGTGTTACATTTAGTGTGTGCATTACATTAGAGAAAGCAAGCAAAATTGATCTCTTCATTGAGCCCTTTAGGTGTAAGGGTTGCAAGGCGGTCTATCCAAAATGATTCTCTTTGATCAAGTCTTTGCTGTAAATTCATGTGAGGTTCCTCTTTTTGAACTACCTCTAAAATTTGGAACCTTATCTGGGACAGATTGTGTTTTTTGTGATCCCAGTGCCGTGCCACTGCTGAAGTCTTGTTGTGTGTTCGGATACACGAGCGATGCTCATTCTCTCTGGTCTTCGCTGCCCTCGTTGACTGTCCTACATAGTATAACCCACATGGACATTTGATGGAGTAAATTGTGTTGATGGATAGAGGACTACGAGGAAGCAATTAACATGATGGGAAATGCATTTTTGACACGAGGATACGACAGATCAGAAATTGAGGAAGCGAAAGAAAGACTGAAGGGTAAAAGAAGATAAGAATTACTTCAACCCAAATTGAAACAGAATGAAGCACCTCCAATAGTATTTGTATCCAAATACTCTAAACAGAGCAACCGGATCAAAGATATCATCAAAAAGAATTGGAATATAGTGTCACTAGATGAGAGAGTTGAGCCTTTGTTCAAAGAACTGCCAACATTCGCATATAAAAGTAGCCAAAATTTGAAAGACAAGTTGGTCAAAACGAAAAGCCTGAAGAGGAAAGAGAGAACTACCAGAACCGGAAATTATCCATGTCTAAATTGTTCGAATTGTGGATACATATTGAAAGGAAATATAGTAAATCACCCAAACACTGGAGAGAAGATTAAATTGAGACATTTTGGAACATGTAACTCCATCAACACAATTTACTCCATCAAATGTCCATGTGGGTTATACTATGTAGAACAGTCAACGAGGGCAGCGAAGACCACATGGAACGAGCATCGCTCGTGTATCCGAACACCACACAACAAGACTTCAGCAGTGGCACGGCAATGGGATCACAAAAAACACAATCTGTCCCAGACAAGGTTCCAAATTTTAGAGGTAGTTCAAAAAGAGGAACCTCACATGAATTTACAGCAAAGACTTGATCAAAGAGAATCATTTTGGATAGACCGCCTTGGAACCCTTACACCTAAAGGGCTCAATGAAGAGATACATTTTGCTTGCCTTCTCTAATGTAATGCACACACTAAATGTAACAGTATCCTTTTTTGGTACACAATTTTATCTATAAGATGGTTTTTCCCTTAGGATGTAATAGGTATGCCCTTTGGACAAGATGGGTGTCGGACATAGTAGTTTAATGATAATGCAATGATTATCGACAGGTTGATTCACCTTGCATTGAGAGAATCACAACGTTTTGTAAACAAGCAAAGAGCACCGATGCTCCGATTAGTAATGAGATGCTAAATGTATAATTGATATTTGTTCCTATCTTGACACATTGCACGGATGGAACCACAGTGACAAACAGCGAGGTATGCAACTACACAACATAGTTCATGACTCCTCCCATCTCCGCACACCCAGATACCGTACCCACGGCCAGAGTGCGTACACACATGAAAGCCACACGACAGTAGAACATTTATACTGCCCAATGTAGATCTGATGATGAAAATGTATATGTGGACCTTTGTACCTGATCGTAAGTGTTTTTTACGGATCGAAAGTGACCTCACGATGCGATGACAATACGTTACCTAGGAGACACAACATCCCGCCCCCACGCTCACGTGAGGAGGTGGGGCCGGAGGCACGTCGGTTTGGTCAAATCATGGGCGACAGGCGGCGCTGGTATCTCCTTGGTGACGAGGCTACTAAGCCGCGCACAGACACGCGCAGCTGCAACCAGTTCTATGAACAGTTGGATTGAGAGCAGAGTCAAGGTAGGAAGTTTTGCCGAGTCACGGCAGTCCACGCTAACAGTTAATGTTACTAAGCCAGACAGCGAGCTTAGAGTGTTTTCTCTTCTCTTAACAGAGACACTGGGCCTCATTCCGAGTATGGCGGTAAGGGATAGCGGCCACCGCTAACGAGAGCGGTGGCGGTAATCCCTTACCGCCATACTCCGAGTTCCCTTTGCGCCATGGTGGTTTTAACACCTGCTTTTGGCAGGTGTTAAAAACCATGGCGCTAAGGGACCTTGATGTTAATTACGCCACCGTAATTTACGGTGGCGTAATTAACGCCTTCCCCACTCCCATTATGCCCTATGGGGCAAGAATGGGAATGGGGAAGGGTAAATGGGGATTGGGGAATTACCGCCCCGCCAACCTTGGAATGGGGCGGTAATTCCGCCATCCACCAAGGCGCTGCCGGTCCGGGTACGGCGTCAACCAAGGCGTTAATAGCGCCATTGGTTAGCGCCGTACTCGGAATGAGGCCCACTGCATTGACATATCTACATTTATGAGGCGTTCACGCACATATGAGACAGCTCAGGTAATGAAAGTTTTATATGGCTGTATGCATACGTTCAGTAAATATAAAGACAATGATTTTGGCACGCAAAATGGTACTAATATACACGTCATACTTTTTTCTTTTTTATGGGATGGAACTAAACTCATTGCTGGTATGTACATTTAATATTTATTACTTATATGTGTTATATATGCATTATGTCAATTTATGTTGAAATTTAGCCCTGAAGATGGTGCTAGACACCGAAATGCATTGGCAAGAGCTGTGATTTTGAGTAGAGGGATTGGGAAAACACCTGATGCATTGTGTGATTTGAACACAATCTCCTGAGTAAAAGCTTTGATAAACCAAGTGGCTGAAATCGCATTTTTGAAAGAATTAAATGAAATAATTACACAGATTTTTCAAAAACCAATTAATTAACTTAACAAAGAATGGAATTGAGCTTCAAGTACTGAATGTAGCCTCACGATACGAGGCAAACAGTGAGCGCTGGGTGCTACAGGGTGGTTTCCACTCCGTTTTTCAAGTCATTACAGTTATTAAGGCCTGAGTGTCATTGGACCTTTTTTCGACCCAGTGAGCGCCATTTAAACACACAAAATGTTCTTGGAACAGTACCTAATTTGAGAACTACATGAAAATATAATATTCTTCGTAGTGCCCACCTATTCCACATTCTGAGCTATAAAACCATAACTCAATGCCTATCATGCACTGCTCATGCTAACACCAAGGACATTACAAATGGTATTGATTCAGTGAAAAACGTTAGTTAATGTAACGTTAAGGTGATGGTTTTACACAGCAAAAAATGCTTGAAATTCAGCATTATTTGCAAGCTACCCCGCCACAACTTTGTACCTCCCGAACCTTTTGTGCAACGTGTGAGGACACAGATGACCTCACAGATAGAATCACTGACATCACAGATGACATCATATATGACATAATCAATGACATAACTGAACAATAGAGGGCAGTGATATTATCTTGATATCATTTTAAGTAAAGCTTTTGCCCTGACCGTCTAAGGTTTTGTCACGTTGAACTGTTTAAACTTTGAACTCACTCATCACTGAAGTTTTTTCACTGAACTTCAAGTGATTTGTCATGTTATATGTTACACCTCCTGCAATGCTACAGTTTTTTCAAATGTGAAGACTTTGAACTTGACGTCCTCGCTCTCTCTGAAACGTGGTTCACTGCCATCTCTGTCACTGTTTTTGACACACTCCTCCCTGAGGGCTACAAGAACCTCTTAAGCCCAGGCTAACCGGTCTGGAGGCATAGTGGCCCTGATCTTCCCTGAATGGGTCCCTGCTACTATCACACCCACTTCCTTCGAATGCCTCGTCTGCATTATTGGTGTCTTTCCTATCCTCTCATTAAGTCTTGCTATAATCTACAAGACCGCTGCTCCAGTATCCCTCTTCCTTTCAGAGTAGTCAGTCCTTTCCTCTTCTCTCCTGACCTCCTCTAAGATTCTTGTCCTCTGAGACTTCAATATTCACCTTGACTCTCCTGATGTGGCCACTAGACTCTTTCGCAGCCTCTGTGATTCTCTTTCCCTCACCATTCTTCCCTCTGGTCCGATGCACTCAGCCAGACACACCTTGGATGCTCTCCTCTCTGCAGGCATCCCCATCCCCAACCCTCTCACTATACTTCTCTCCTCTCTCCTGGTCTCATCATGCTCTCCCGTCCTCTCACCTAGATCTCTTGGGTCCCCCGGATAAGCCTCTGCCCGCACTGCTAGTCTCCTTCTCTGTCATTTGACTGATGAAGTGAGTGTCATTTGGTGCTTTTGCCACCATTTTCATTCCCACTCCAGCCACTGACTCTCACCCAGACACAGCCCTTGCTAACCTTCACCTCTCCATCTCCAACACACTGGACATCCTTGCCCCTGTCATGAGAATCTGCATGAAGCCTGCCTCCAAGCGTAACACCAAGTATGATTGTGACCTAGCTTCTCTGAAATGCAAATGCAGAGTTGCTGAGTGGAACTGGCAATCTTCAAGCACATCCACTGACAGACTGACCTGCCGTCTGCTCCAGCAGCAATATAGAATCTCCATCTGATCAAAGATGAAGGCCTAAATCCAAACCACATCTCTGGTGCCACTGCACAGCTGAAATATTCAATATCTGCAAGAAACGCGCCAATCCCACTTCAGTCTCCACTTCACCCCTACCATCCCTGACCCTCTGCACTGCACTGGCCTCCCACTTCATAACCAAAACTCAGGACACCCTGTCCTCACTCTCCTCTACTCCCCTCACTCCTCTCTCACTCCTCTCAGGCCTCCCTCAGCCCCCACTCCCGTTTCCTCCTGCTCTCCTCTTCCTCACCCATAGCACTAGATGAGGTCTCTAAATAAATCCTCTCTATGAAAGTCTCTTCCAAACAGGTGCTCTCCTGCTCCTCTCGAACTATCAAGGAGAACATTGCCTCCCTTGTGCCAGCCTTGGCTGATTTCTGCAATCACTGTTTTGCCACTTGCTCCTTCCTTCTACCCCTCAAGTGCTTCCTTGTGCACCCTCTCCTCAAAAAGCATTCTGCCGACCCCTCCTGCCTGGCTAACTACAACCCTATCTCCATTACCCCCTTCCTGGGTAAATTCTTGGAGAAGCTGGTCATCTCCCAACTGATCCACCCGTGAAGACTTGCTCTCAAATCTCGATTCCATCTATCCCTCTGTTCCCATCCTTCTTGATCTTTAATCTACCTTTGATACTGTCAATAATGCTACCCTTATAATTCAGCTCTGAGATACCCTTGGCATCACGGACATGGCATTGGACTGGTTGATCTCCTTCCTCTCTGACCAACTTGGGCCCTTTTCTCCCCTCCATCACACTCTCCACCTGTAGCACCCCTCAAGGCTCTATCCTCTCTCCATGGCTCTTCGACATTTACCTTGTCCCTGTGGCCCATTTGATCTACACCTTCTTCCCTCACTTGCAGTGTTATGCAGCTCTCCTCATAGCTCCCCTCCACATTCCTGACTGCTATTCAGATTTGGTGTGCTGCTAATGATCTCTGCCTTAATGCAAGTAAGACTGAGATCCTTCTCATTGGGACCCCTGCCTCCTCCTTGCCTCCTACTCCCTGGCCGACCTCTATGGGTCCCCTACCCTCACCCACTTGTGAGACTAAAAACCTTGATGTCATTGTCGACTCCTCTCTCTCGTCTCCTCACATCGAGGACCTTGCCAAGAATGCCCACTTTCAGCTGCACCTCCTCAGAGGCATTCTCCCTTTCCTCACTTTCCCCCAGAAACTCATTGTCTCCAGAGCTCTGGTCCTCTGTAGGCTGGACTACTGCAACAGTCTCTTCCTCAATCTACCTTTATCCTCTCTTTGCTCCCCTCAACTAATCCAGAATAGGACTTCAAGCTCTTTCCTTGACCTCAAGCCCAGAGACTGCATCTCTCCAACCGTAAAAACTCTCCACAGGCTCCCGGTTGCTGCAAGTTTTAAGTTAAAGACCCTCTGCATCATCCACAAGGCTTTCTGGGGCCTGGGACCCTGCTGCATCCTATTCATTCTCGCTAAATACCTCCTTGCTAGAGCCCTTCGGTCTTCTAGCTCCAACTCACTTCAGATCAGACACTTTTCAGAGCGGAGAGTAGGGAGTAGATCTCTCTCTTCTGCAGGAGCCTCCCTCTGGAATGGTCTTCCTGCCCCTCTCAGGCTAGATCCAGATCTTCTTAAGTTGCAGAAGCTTCTCAAGACACTCCTTTTCTCTTCTTAATTCCTTCTCCCCCTCCCCGCTTATGCCCTCTTCTTTTGCATTGACTGGCTGCCTGGGTCCTTCTGATTCCTACAGGGCACCAGGCCCTCCTCGCAAAGTCTACCCCAGCACCCCAGTCTTCCCTTACCCCCTTGACCTGCATTTGCACTTGTGTCCCCTTCTCCTCACCAGCCTTGCGGGGTCTGCATCCCTACTGAGCCCCATCCACCCCTGTCCTCACACTTAGCAGGTGGGCCCTCACTCCCTGCATTCCCCCGGCACTTGCCCACCTGCCCTCCCTTTATCACTCACCTAGCCCCAGGGGCCCTCTTCTTCCCCACCTCCCCCCAGCACTTGCGTGCTCTCTACTCTACCCTGCACGTCCCTTCCCACCATAGCCTTATCCCATTCCACTCCAACCCTCACCCCCGTACCCTCTCCCCTGCACTTCTTGTGACTGCACTTGCACCATCCGAATGATACAAGGACTAGTAGGACAATTACTGTTAATTTTCATCCCTTTTCCCCCGTTTTTTGTGTTGTGCTGCTTTGAAACACCATTTGGTGTATAGGTGCTTCATAAATACCCAATAAATTGTCACACCCCTGCCGTCCCCTTATGAAGCCTACTTGGTCCCTGTGGATCAGCAACGGCAGGGTACTCTCATTTCTATTTCCCAACAATGTTGCCAATATTTTCATGTCAATGTTCAGTAGGGCTATGGGTCTGTAAGAGGCGCATGAGGCAGGGCCTTTACCTGTCTTATGACTAACCACTATAATGGCCCCAAGCATTGTCTCTGGGAGAGGTCCCTCTACCAAGATTTAATTGAAGATTGGAACCAAGTATGGAGCTAGTAGTGTGCAATACATGTTGCTGAATCTAATGGAAAATCCATCATCTCCCAGCATTGTGCCCCCTTTTAGTTGCTTGATTGTTTTGACCACCTCTTCCACTTAGATCAGCTCATCTATCTCTGCAGCCCTCTCCCAGTGGAGGCCCCAGACACTGGGATGTAGCTGAGGAAGTTCATTATATGGGATCCATCACCCTCATATTCTGACGTGTAAAGACGCTCGTAGTATCCCCTGAATGAGTTGCCTATGTTTTCCGGGTCAAAGACCGAATCACCTTCATCCTCTTGGTGCTTGCTACAATTTTAGCTTAGCTATCTTTCAACAATCTCCAACCCAAGATTATATCCAAATTATCACCTTTTTCAAGTTATTTTTGCTTCAAAAACAAGAGTTTCTTCTCCGTGTCCTGCAGCAAGAGGGACTTAAGTTGCACTTTATATTGTTTTAACTTTTCATCCCTTTCTGGAGTTAAACACCTTCTATGGAGCCCCCCAGCTGTATAGTCTTGATTTTGTCCCTCAAGTCTGTTTTCTGGCATTGTCTTTCTCACTTTCTTTGGGTGCCAATCTGAATGAGAACCCCCCACAAGATCGCTTTGCACCCTTGCACCGGAAAACAGATACTTATATCCCCCATATTAATAAAGTTACAATATTATTTCATTTGCGTCACTAGGGACAGGGCTGTCTCATTGTCCTTAAGTAAGGAGTCATTATACCTTCACCTCCTTTTGTCCTATGGGCCAACCAGTCTCCCAACATTAAATGAACCAGAACATGGTCCGACCATGGAACGGGCACCACACTAGCTTCAGGGACATAGCTTTTAGGAGTGCCATCATCTAGTATAATATCTATTCTGGAAAAAGAGTTTTGTACCTGGGAGTAGTTGGTGAACGGGGTATCCCTGAGTACTTGTAGTTCAAGGAATCAGTCAGTCCTAGCTCTTGGTTGATCTGACTGAAACTTCAAGCCTCATTTCTATGTGGTATACCTTCCTTTGTGTCATTCATTCTTTTCCTACCCCTGATTGGATCTATTACCATGTTAAAATCTACACAACCACAATTGGGCCCTCAACCAACGCCTGGAGTTTGCCTTTAACCATATCCCAGAAGACTATCTGCCCCCTTTCGGACGATAAACTGAACCCATTGTTATGGAGTTACCCACAGCTGTCCTCTGATGAATACACAACACCCTTGGGGTCTCTGAGTATATTTTCCACCGCCCGACCGAGTCTACTAGATATCACTAATGCTACCCACCTCTTTTTCACCTTTGTTGATGAGTGGAGTACTTCCTCTATTGCGTTCGATCTCAAATCTGGTTCCTTCCCACTTACCCAATGCATTTCCCGTAGGCAAAGCATGTCAAAACTAGAGCGTTGAAATTCCTTCATAATCAGTGAGCATTTAGTGGGGGAATTAATACCCAGGGCATTGAGAGAGCCAAACACCAGGTTTTCCTCTGAATTTGCTATTTGGAAAGACAAAACCTGTTTGTTGCCTCAACCCATGAATGCTATGCTGTTATTTGGAAGAAAGAGCTTAAAAGCTTTATTTTGACTCTGGGATTACCCAGTTCTGTTCCAGGGAACATGAAACGAGACATAATAACAACAACCCCCAACCAGATGCATTGACCCCTCCTGCCCCCACCTTTGGCATCCAGTCCGACCGTACTGCCATTAACGGCCATGAGCTGGACCACCAGATGAATCCAGACCACTGGATCTTTAAATCAAAATAACAAAACTCATTGCCCGATTTTCTTTGTCTCTACCCTTCTCCGTTAGTGCCCTCTATGTCCTGAGACGGCACATTCGTGCTAAACCACAGTTCACTTGTGACCCTTTGTATGTCATCTTCATTGATCAATGTATACTTGCAGCCTCAGTGTTCAAATGAGATTGAGAAGGGGAAACCCCAAATATACCTCACTCCCTTATCATTGAGTAATTTCGTAAGAGGGGTACACATTCTAAAGATCATCCACCCTCGAGTTATCATCGCTGACTATCCCTCCAAAATGTTGCTGCCTCTCCCCATGGGGGCCTCCACTTTTGGTTCCTATACTTTTGATCCCAGCGTTGGCAGAGTGATGGCCAGGATGCTTCACATAAAGGCCCTCTGGTTCATACTCCAGCATGCCAGAGCTCAACCGGCATACCGGAAGGCACTGGGATGCTCTCACATCGACCTCAGTGGCACAAAAATTAAGCAGGTCTCCCTCACTGGGCAAGTCCACAATCACTGGGTTCCGACCCGGTAGCAGGCCTCCCCATCATGTTCTGATTCCCACCCCGGGGCTCCTCACCTCATGGGGCTCCTTGTCGCAGCTTCCATCGGACTGCAGTCAGCCTCCTACCACCCCTCTGTCCCTGTCCGCAGCCGGCATGGTTGGCACAGCATCCCTAACCATAAGAGAGTGACCTTACTGGGAGACCGAAGATTGATCAGGGTCTGTTTCTAAAGGCCCCGCTTAAGCCACGGGCTGAAGTTCCGAACTACACTTCGTGGAGCAGTGTGACAGGGCTCTCTCTTGCCTCTTCACAGCTGGTATTCGTTGTGTTGTATCTCTCCTCACAGTGGACCAATTTTTACCAAATTATGTCCAGAGGTGCTCCAGATGCTCCCACAGGGTAATCAATGTTCATCTGGCTATCGGATGGGGAGGGAAAAAAGTGGGGCATGGTTCACTTTTCAACTCGGTGAGCCTCTCACTTAGGTGGTTGCCATCAGCATGCCAGCTGGTGGCCTCCGCCCAGGATTTTTAAAATGATGTGGGTAATTGCACCTCAGGAAGGGAAATTAGCAACTCAGATCCCCCCTTTCATAACCTCCATGTAAAAGGAATAGTGCTGACCTGTGCCCAGCTAGATCAGTACCCTGATCTGCAGCGCCTGCTCTGTAGTGGCACAGATGAGCTTCAGTGGTCACAAGCACCCATTTGACAGCTGCTGTAACAGTCAAGCCACTGCAGTTAAGATATGCACCCTTGTTCCAAACACTCCATAACTGAGATAATGCTATCCTGGAGGCATGTTAAACTTTAAATATAAGCCATAACTGAGTTTATGGTGGCGAGAATCTCTCATACTTTTCCAAGCCACATCAATTTAATATCAAACATGTGTCAGCCCTGTGAGCTCACCTCAGCTGTGGAAGGGTTATGTGTATTCCCCCTAGCCAGACTGCCCTAGCAGCTCATAGCAAGACTGTAACCCTGAGGGTTGCCTCTCTTTCTTTCTTTGTGAGGGAACATAACTCCCTCCCCAGAGAGACAGCCACTCCACAGGAAGCTGTGTCCTGGGAACAAGAATCAAAGGCAATGCCCATTAACAAAAGATGTATCCACATACCAAAAAGGCCTTTGATTCTATTGAGAAAGGAAAGTGCAGGGTTGCTGTAGACTGAGGGAGTATTTTACAACTGGACGAAGATTCCACTATCTTGTTCAACTATCTTGTTTTGTTTTGCCTCTATCTTTCTGTCCTGTCCCCTCCATTTCCTGTAGCACAAAGCACTTTGCATGTGATATCAGAAGGCATAGTCCAATTGTTCAAAGAGCAGGCATTGGACCCTTAAAGCAGGCTTGCTTGTGTCTAATCACCGATAGATTCTTGGTCTCCCACTCCTTTTTGGAATCACTCTTGAACAACAACCTGAAAAAGAATTCATTGGACCTTATTTATTTTATTTATTTATTGGGTATTTATAATGCGCCTATACACAATGTGTTTCAAGGCGCAAGAACCTCTTTTGGAGGAACTGATATTTCCAAAGTGCTCTGCCGGAGGTGAACCCTGAGTGTCCAAGGCAGAGGCAAGCTATGTCCCCTAACCATCCCCAGGGCTCATTGGGGGTGAACTTCTGCTAAGACCAGACTTGTCTTCCACCCTGGTACCCAGGACCCCACAGTGATGAAGGATGTCTGAAGTTGTGTGTCAGCCTCCACCATGTATGGGAGCCTGAGAAGAGTGACAAACCATACCACTGAATCCTTGGATTGGGATTCACAGCAAACTGAGAATCAAGACAACAAGGACCCCTTTGTTTTCACTGTGAAACCGGTTCTAACCATGGTTTAAGCTTGTTCAACCAAGTCAAACCAACAGGACCCGCTGGTGCTGCTTTTGGCACTTACCTGATAGACGTACGTCTGTGCTGCATTTTTTTGTGCCTTTGCACCGCTGAAACACACTAGATGAGCACAGCATTGCCTCCGCTCAAAGTCATTGCATCGTTTAAAACGCTTTTCGAACTGCCAGCATCTTCATTGTTCATCTTCTTTGAAAGTTGACCAGACGCTGAGGGAACCATCAAACTTCAACCTTTGAACGCTGCATCAAACCACCCAACTTGAACTCTCCATACAGTAATCAGAATCTTTTACATCACCCAGACTGTTGAACCGACTCTGGTGGCCCCCACGATCTGCTCTTTGTTGAGCATCTCTTCAAATCACAGCGAGCTTCAGTTCTATGCAATCATGTCCCAAACAGAGCCCGTCACCTGTTGACTCAAACCAACCACTTACTGCCAGACCTTATCTTGAACTGCTGAAATGGCTTGCGTCTTTCATTAACCACACCCAGTGGTTTCTGAATGACTCGAACCGGCTCGACATTGATTTGCCTACCTCACTCAACCGCACATCAGATCATTAGGTTCACAGTTTTGAACAATCACTGAACGTCATCTCAATATGCTGGAGTGTAACAAACTGAACCCAACCAGGCAGTACCCTGACTCAACACAGACCCTATCTTTGAAGCAACCCTGGAGAGCCATCTGAGTTGCATCACTCAAACATCACACTTGAACTGCTCTGAGCTACAGTTTTGAACCAGCTGGATGCCCTCTCACAGTTTGGGGCTACACAATCTGTTATACCCGAACTTGACTCGATTTGCTTGCACAGCACCAAGAAGACTGGTTTGATGCTGTTAAATTGGCAAGAACCACAAAGAGGTAATATTGACTATTAACTGGACCCTTGGGGCAGTTTTAGGTAGTAGAAACTGGTTAGGTCACTGCAATCCCTTTTTGCACCAAATAAAACATTTCTTTTTACAGACATTGCAGTTTTTCCTTGCCTTTCACCCCTTATTCATTAGCCAGAGTGAGTGCTGCATCTTCATATCTGTGCATATACTCTGCTCTTTCACCAGGGGAAGGTTGTGTGTAATGTTTTTCTATTTATTTATTTTTGCCGATGTGCGTTTCATTAAAGAATATATATTTGTATTGAACCTTGTTTGGGCATCTCCTATATGTTCGACTGTTGTACTATTACTGTTTGGGTTGCTAATGGATCACATTGACACCCCTCTTGTGAGTATAGCCTTACTTTTGCCCTCGTTACCACAAAAGCCAAATAAGGCATGTCTCTTACATGTGTCTGCTTTGCCTTTATGATTGGGATCACTGTTGGTTTGTAAACGTGTAAGGGCTGAGTAAGTGGTTTTACTACTACTCACCCTTGTACTCCAGCAGAGCAGAAGTAATTTTTTCACATATGTCATTCTTAATATATGGCTCAGAGTTCTTGCACTTGTAAAGCTTAGAGTTCTGGATAAGGGTTGAGGGCTTGATGAGGAGTCTTGTCCTACCCAACTGCTTGTCTATGGTTGTAATTAGGTATATTCAGGGTTACTATCTTTTTAAGCCTTAGTTAGCTGGGGAAGGCTATTCTTGTTTTTAAATATTTTAAAATCTTCTTCAAAGTCATTGTTTAAAGAATTCCATTCTCTTTTAGACAACAGGAAATCCAATTAATTAATTGTTGGTTGGGTGACTTCTGAGATATTGATGGAATTGAGTGTTACACAAAGTTTTCTCTTCTAGAATCCCATGGGCATTAAAACAAATGTGGGAATTAGATTAGTGGCGTAGCAGAGATGTAGTCTATAAATACAACATGTTTTATCAAATTAATAAAGAAGATAAGGGGCTGTCAGTTCTCCCGAAATACTAGGTTAAATCTCTTCATAAGGTACGGAGAAATGTGTTACTGAGGTTGAACTTCTATTTATTTCCAACTAATGAAACATAGCTACCAGATTGTAGGCACCAAGTAAGAATGGGACGACTCTGCTGATTTTGTAAAGCGAGTTGGAAGGTTTAAACTTTTGGAGCACTTATTTATTTAGTGTAGCAAATTACAACTTTCAAGTGAGTATTATTTCCAGTGTTTTGTGCAGAATGTACACTTTTAACTTCACCAAAGTTTTGGCTAAATATTTTAAATGGAAATCCAATGTCTTTAATGATTACTGCTATTAACTATATTGTATATTTATTAGCCAGTTATTCGAAGAGTAGGAGGTGCATGAATTATGTTACAATGATTATGATAATTTATTATGAGCTTGTCTGTATTTCTTTTTTTCCTTTTTCTTCTGATCCTGCCTTTGTATGTTGTGTAAGGTTTAATGTAATGAAACCAGATCACAACAATCATAAATAAATATAACAATGTTGCTGCCCGACCACCCCATTGGTGCCCATTCTCCACCAAACATTTTAAAAAGAAATACAGGGTGGATTTTCAGCAAATATACACTGCTTTGTGATGACTTGTTTACAATTTGTGGCAAATGCATCCAGCGTTTTGGGCTGTGCATCTGCTTTCTGATAGGCATGTTTTCACCCATGTGGAAACCATTGCAACAGATGAAAAACAGAAATTTCTTTCCTTTCTTTGCACATATCTAAACCATTATATGAATTATGCATACATATAAAAAAATATGATGTATATATAGACGCATTCCTTAGCTGCACTGCAGATATCTTAGCATTAGTAGATACAGGCAGAACAAGCTGGTCTGCTGGGGTAATCATCACATGAAATCCAGCTTGAACGTGTAACAACATATACATATACATTTGCTTTATCCAAGTATCTTGTTTGCCCAGCAGTGCTCTCTTATTTATTTTCCATGAGCTAACTATTAGGGAAATGTACTTAAAATGTGATATCATTTCATTCAATCTTCTTAAATTTGAGCACTAAATGTCATTCATCCACAAAAGAGGCACCTTACACCTTGACTAACTATATTAAATAGCTTTGTCAGATATGCTCGCAAATTTATTGGCTATTTTTGGAAAAACAATGTTGTTTGTGCTGGGCTTGATGATTTAAGGGAATTCGTAAACTATTCTCCACTGCATAGCATACTTGATGAAGAAAAAACAGGGCGACCAAAAACAAAAGGACATTAGGTGCTGCTGGAACAAAGAGTAGAACAATTGACGTGCCTAAACAGTAATCCTGTAGTGCGTTCTTGTCCTAGCGCAATGACTGTAGGAACTGTTGATGATTATACACTGACAAAAGCAGATCTCACATGCTCTCTAGAGCCCTCCAAAAGAAGTTGTTACATACATTTCAAGAACAGTTTAAGACGTCTAAAGGCTAGCTCAAAACATCTTTGTTCAAAATCTGTGCTGATGTTCAGAAGTTGGAACGATGTGTACACCTTACTGACAAGCTATTCAGGATATCACAGGAAGGAATAGCTCTAGAGACATTCAACTTGAAGACCTGAGATGTATCTCCTATGATTTAGAGCTATATTGTGAAGATCCTGAAAATACGTAGCAGCAAGAGAACATCAGCATCAAGAATCTTAAAGAGGGACTAAAATTAGTTAATACTATTGCTTATGCAGAGCAATTATTCCTGGAAATCTTAACTAAGCCTTTAAATACACCTCCAGATACAGATAGACAAAGCATCATACAGACCTCGAGACCTTCTGGTTATACTCAAATGCTTCTGGTTGAAAGAGAAGATCACCAATAAAGTCAGGAAAATATTATTCATATTTTATGATAGAGATAGATAGAAAAAGAGTTGTAACTTCACCAGGATCTGGCACAATGCATTCTAGCAAAGAGAACCAACCTTCACGTGATCATGAAAGAGTACAACAAATGCCAGCTATGGTAAAGATAGTTATACAGATTTGCTGTTTAGTCCTCTATGGAGAAAAGCATATTTATTTGTTTAATTATTGGTCATTTGTTAGGCGCTTATACAATTAGCAACAACTGGTTCAAATAGCCCACAGGGCAACATGGTGGGGAAAGGGGGAGACAGACAATGAACAGCAAGATAAATAATTGAATTAATAGTACAAACAAATAATGAAAATAATAGGGAGGGGGGCTACTATACCTTGTGAGTGTTCAGAATGTACAAGTGCAGAGGGGAGTGGGTTAAGGGAAATGTGCTGAGGTGCTCATGGAGAAGTGCTCAGGGTGAAGGGCCAATAAGAGAAAGTATTTGCAACCTCCCGAGGGGAGGGTGAGCCTAAGTAAGTGCAGTAAATTGACAACGGCTGGGATGAGAGATGTGGGCGGGCCAGGCTCCCCGAGTATACATAAGGGCCCTGCACATCAGTCAGGCTACTGAATGATTAGCAGGAAAGAGAGGAGGAGAAGGAAGAGGTGCAGAGAAAGGTCTTGAGGCTTGAGGAGGTCCTGCTCAAGACGCAGAGGGAGAGGGAGGCTATTCCACAGGAGGGAGCCCGCAGAGGAAAGTGATCGACCACCAGCTCTCTGTTTAGCAAACCACTTCACACGCAGGGAGTTGGTGCCAGAGGAACGCAGGAGTCTAGAAGGGGAAAATTTAGTCAGGAAGCATTGAAGATAGTGTGGTGCCCGGTGCCAGATAGCCTTGTGGATGATACAGAGAGATTTGAATATAATCTGTGCTGAGACCGGGAGCCAGTGAAGGCTTTGTAGGGCAGGAGAGATGTGGTCCCTGGGCTTAATGCCAAACATACGTCTTGCTGCCCTATTCTGGGTTAGCTGGAGGGGTTGCAGAGTGGACAAAGGAAGATTAAGTAGGAAGCTAATGCAATAATCTAGCCTGGAGAAAACCAGAGCACGCGTAACATTGAGGCTCTGGGGTAAAGTGAGGAAGGGTAGAGTTCCTTTGAGAAGGAAACGCTGAAAATGAGACTTCCTGATGATGTCCTGAAAATGAGGGATGAATCAAAGTTGACTCCGAGATTCCTGCCTTCAGAGGAAGGGGCAGGGGAGGGCCCATAGAGGAAGGCTAGAGTGAAGGAAAGAAGTAGGGTCCAGGGCTCTCAATGGGGAGAATCTCTGTTTTGCTGGCGTTGGGGCAGAGGTCATTAGCAGTACACCAGGCCTGGATGGCAGAAAGGCAGTCAGGGATGAAGGAAGGTGCAATGGTGTCAGTAGGAAGTTTGAAGAAGAGTTGTGTGTCATCAGTGTAGCACTGGAAGTTGGGGGAGAAGGATGAAATGAGGTATGTCAGCAGAGAAAGGTATATGTTAACGAACCAGGGCAAAGAAATGGAGCCCTGGGCTACCCCACAATTGGAGAAGGAAGTAGAGGAGGAGAAAGGGCCCAGAATGGTTTTGGAAGAACTGTCAGTTAGGAAGGAGGTAAGCCAGTCCAGTGCCGGCTCCAAGAAACCAAGGGTATCATATAGCCTTTTTATGAGGATGGAATGGTTCACTGTGTCAAATACAGAAGAGAGATAAAGGAGGATGAGGACAGCAGGGGAGTTGGAGTCAAGGAATGCAAGCAGTTCTTCATGGGTGTTCAGAAGAGCAGTTTCCGTGCCTCTGGATGCTCAGAATCCAGACTGGTGGTCATGTAGACCGCCAACAAGTTCATCATGGAGTTGAGTTGGGGGGAGGGCCAACTTCTTGAGCAGTTTCCCCAGGAAGGGGGTGATGGAAATGGGGCAGTCGTTGGCTGGGTAGGAAGGGTCTGCAGAGGGTATTGTAAGGTGGGGGCGCCCAACAGAGTGCTTTGGAGAGTATCGAACAGAACCAGTAATAAAGGAGTGGCTGAAAAGATCAGCAAGAGCGGGGCGAGAGAGGAGATGTTTTCCTTGATAGTTCTGGAAGAGAATGGGGCAACCTGTTTGGAAGAGACCTTCATGAAGTTTACAACTCTGGTGACTTCTTCAGGGGAGACAGGAGTGAAGGAGAAGATGGAGGAAAGAGGAGGGTGAGTGGTAGGGCAGAAGAGGGAGGGTTGGGTTAGAAGAGTGAGTGACAAGGCTGTTCAGTATGTCCTGGGTTTTGAAAATGAAGCGAGAGGCGAGTACATTGCAAAGGGCCTGGCAAGGGGTAGGGACAGAAGATACTGTGAACGGGTTGACAAGTTCCCTGCAGATTTTGAAGAGTGTAGCAGTGTTTTTGGATGCTTTGGAAACTCATGCCTCAATGTGGGCTCTCTTTTGGGCATTGATGGAGAATCTGTAGTGTCTCTGGATGAGTCAGCAGGCCAGTTTGCCAGAGCGTGAGCCTGAAGAATGCTACTTCCGTTCAGCAGCCCTGCACTTAAGTTTTTGGTCAGCATGTTCAGAGTCGTGACAGGTGTTATGCTTGGAGTGAAGTTTCAGGCGGATCCTCATGACTGGGGCAAGGATACCAAAGGTGTTTGTAATGGACAGATAGAGGTTGTTGAGGGCAGAATCAGTGGTAGTGTCAGTGTTGGGTGAGCAAGGGGGAATGAAGGTGGCAGAGAAGGTAGCAGCTGACACTCGTTTCATTGGACAAATGTTCTTTATGAGGAGTTGTCACAGGGCCATAGGAACTGAGATGAGTGGTAGGGAGAGAGTGGTCAGATCAGGAGAGAGGAGTAACCAAGGGAGTAGAGAGAGTGAGGTTGGAGTGGATGATGGCATCTAGTATGTTTCCAGAAGAATGAGTAGGGCCAGAAGGAATAATGCAGAGGGATAGGGAGAAGAGGTCAGTGAAGAGGGTAGTTGCTGTGCAAGGGGACTGTGGGGGGTAGTTGAAGTCGCCTAGTAGTAGCAGGTTGGAGGTGGTAGGGAGTAGGGAGGAACAGAGGTCCGCCCACTCAGAGAGTGACAGAGAAGAAGTGCCTGGGGGCCGGTAGATGGTATCAATGGTCAAGGTGGTGGAAGGAGAGATTACCAATTTGCATACTAGGCTCTCAAAGGACTAATAAGGCTGAGTGGGTAGAATGGAAGAAAGAGTCCACTCTGGGACGATTAAGGCAACCCCACCACCAGCACGTTGGGGTCGAGGCTTTGAGGTGATCTTAAAGCCGTCAGGAAGGAGTGATTTAAAGGAAGTAACTGAGCTGGCATTGAACCAAGTTTCGGTGAGTGCAAGTATGCCAAGGTCAGTGTCTTCACGGAGAAGGCAGATGTCAGCCGAGTGTTTGATGGTTGAGCGTGAGTTGAGGGTCACCAGGTGGAGACGATCACTGCATTTGAAGGTTTTTTGAGGCAGAGTGTCGGGCATGCGGCTTCTGTCAGAGGTGGTGGAGCAGGGAGGGTAGAAGGGGGAGAGGCAGGTGAACGAAGGAAATTGATGAGCGATGGCAGGATCTGGTCAAATAGAAGGAGGTTGGCCTGAGGGCCTTGAACCAGGACTGTGCCCCTGAGGTAGACATTGATGCAGCAGCGAGATGAGAAGAAGCCTGCAAGGAGCACTTCCCACTTGGTGCCGCCATTAGTGGATGTGGAAGAGTAGGGTGGGAGAGTTGCAGTGAGGTGAGAGGTCCATAGATCAGGAGATGAGACAGAGAAGAGGATGTCAGTGCCGATTTCTCTTGAGGATGCACTGACATAGGTGTCTGCAATAGGGAGGCCAGGGTTTGCAGCAAGGATGTCCTTTTTATGTGTTTTTTTCCATCCAGATTTTATGAGAGAGGGAGGATAGGTGATGGTGTAGCAGTTGGAGTAGATTCGGGAGATGGAGAGTGCAGAGTGGAGAGAGAATGAGAGAGCAGAGTGGGTGTGTTTGTGCTGCAATGCACAGTTCTGACCTTGATACACAGTTGGCCATACAATGTAGGATGAAGGCACACCTAAATTCGATTTTTAAACTAACAGATACACACCTACATTCGTTTTCACACTAACAAACAAATACAATGCAGGATGAGGGCACACATACATTTGATTTTTTCACTAGCAGACAAATATACACTTAAATTCGATTTTACACTAACAGATAAAAGCAATGCAGGATGAGGGCACACCTAAATTAGATTTTTACCCTAGCAGAGAAATACACATCTAAATTCGATTTTACACTTTCCGACAAATGCACACCTTAATTGGATTTTTAAACTAACAGACAAATGCAAAGCAGGATGAAGGCACAACAACATTTTACTTTTACACTAGCAGACAAATACACGCCTAAACTCGACGTTGTCACACTAACAAATACAATGCAGGATGAGGGCACACCTACATTTGATTTTTACACTAGCAGACAAATAAACACCTACATTCGATTTTACACTTTCAGACAAATACACACCTAAATTCGATTTTTAAACTAACAGACAAATGCAAAGCAGGATGAAGGCACAACTGAATTTGATTTTTACACTAGCAGACAAATACACACCTAAATACACACAGAATATTGTCCAAGTAGGATAGACTGGATGGACCGGACAAGCCAGCCACTGAAAATGCACATTTTGACAGAACAATGCAATGTTCACAGCACTGGAAATGGTGTAGAGTGGAGACAAAGGCTAGGCTGACAGGTTTGGTCACCTGAAAATGGTTTAGACTTCTATATCTCTTTGTTGCCTTTGCTATACCTTAGTGATATGTCTATAGAGGTTGCTGAAGGAGGTGGATTTTATGTTTCTGGGTTCTGAAAAATATGATGTTTGGGCATTCACAACTCCCGTTGAAGTTCCTATGATGGTCCACACACTCTTGTACCACTCTGTTCAGTTGTTGCATCCGAATCTGGAGGGATTTATATTTGCTTGGAGATGGCCCTGGAGTCAGGCAGAGTATGCAGTCTTTTTCCACCGTGATGTTGTACACACTATCCCCATGCTTATATACTTGGCTTATTTGTGACACTGTTTTCTCCTCAATCTTCTTTTTTGAATTTCGGTGGAAGGTGGATAAACCAGGTCAAGATGTCCATTATCACTGTAGAAATCTGGCATTGTGTGTAAAACAGTATGAGCAAGTCTCATGCTTCCACTTAATATCATGTATATCAATACCTTTCACTGTTTTAGAGAAAAAAATCCCCCTTCAAAGTGGAAGAAACTGTGGCTGTGCCTGATATCTGAACACTTTACAGTGGTTGGACAGCAGGAAACTCAACTCCTTAAGAAGGATCAGTCTTAGTTGAGGCGAACATTAACATTACATTTTGTATGCCTCTTTCAGAGATAAAACAACAGAGGTCTGTTTGGACTTCTTAAAGACTGTCCCTTCTCAGTCTCAAACCAGCTGACTGCCAAAGAGAGTATATTTATTATGCCCAGGGGATTTTGGAAAAATGCACCTCTTACACTGGTCAATGATTTATAGATTCCGAATAATCTTTTGGGCTTCGCAAATAAGGAAAACATCATGTTTGGTGGCCTTATCATGGTGTGGGATCCAAAGCTGGATGGATCAGGCCATGTATGCTCCCATTCTAGAGCAGCATCCAAAGCATTCATTAAAGAACATGTTTGTTATGCTAATTTTATACGAGATATGGAGAGGGATGCACCATGTGGTTTCTGACTATACTGTTTTCTGGAATGTACACTTGTCCAACACCCAATTTGATAGTTGTTTCATCATTCCATGTATTTTAGGCACAGTTTAGCCGATTTGAACATCTGTTTTGAAAGAAGGGAAGGTTGGACATTCTTTGAAGACATTTTAAGGGTTCCAGTATTAAAAGCAGAGCTAACAAATACAATAAAAGATTATTTTCGCGAACTCAACCCGCAGATACTATTTAGGCGATTATTTGGTATGTTTCAAGGCGGCCTTATGAGGAGAACTAATAGCAATGTCAATTTAGCGTAAGTGACTATCAAGACTGGCAGAAAACATATTTAGTCCACAGCTAGGAGAATTTGTAGCAGCACCTAAAATCCAACTATCTTGCCAATTATTGTGGAAAATGTGAGCAACAAGGGGGCATCCAGAGCAAACAACGCTTGTAGCAGGAGAAACTTAATTTGTAGGTGGGATTGAACCCAGGAATTTAAAAGGCAAAAATAGGATGCCGAAACACGTGTCATCCAAGAAGGGCTAAACCTTTTCAAACAATAAACAACCTTTTCAAACAATAAACAATTCCAAACGACCGTTGTTTCTGGTGTAAATGATTCTTGATTTTATTTGTTTGAAAAGGTTTAGCCCTTCTTGGATGACACGTGTTTCGGCATCCTATTTTTGCCTTTTAAATTCCTGGGTTCAATCCCACCTACAAATTAAGTTTCTCCTGCTACAAGCGTTGTTTGCTCTGGATGCCCCCTCATTGCTCACATTTTCCACAATAATTGGCAAGATAGTTGGATTTTAGGTTCTGCTACAAATTCTCCTAGCTGTGGACAAAATGTGTTTTCTGCCAGTCTTGATAGTCACTTACGCTATATTGACATTGCTATAAATTCTCCTCATAAGGCCACCTTGAAACATACCAAATAATCGCCTGAATAGTATCTGCGGGTTGAGTTCGCGAAAATAATCTTTTATTGTATTTGTTAGTTCTGCTTTTAATACTGGAACCCTTAAAATGTCTTCAAAGAATGTCCAACCTTCCCTTGTTTCAAAACAGATGTTCAAATTGGCTAAAGTGTGCATAAAATACAGGGAATGATGAAACAAATTCAGTTTCTCCAGCTACAAGCGTTGTAGCAGGAGAAACTGAATTTGTAGGTGGGATTGAACCCAGGAATTTAAAAGGCAAAAATAGGACGAATATGTGTACTTCATAATGGGTGAACCGCAAAAGTACTAAGAAGGCCCGGATTTGAAAAAGGCGCAGTAGAGATGCCGAAACACGTGTCATCCAAGAAGGGCTAAACCTTTTCAAACAAATACAATCAAGAATCATGTACACCAGAAACAACGGTTGTTTGGAATTGTTTATTCATTTATTTTGGCGCAAACAAGTGTGGGCACTTGTGTGGTTTTTTTCTTAAAATTATATATAGATGGCACTTCGACCTAGATGAACTACGTGTAATGTTATCTGGTGTTTCAGATCACTGCAGGTGGTGTGGTCCACACAGAGCTCCTTTGCATGTATGGTGGTCCTGCCCTAATTTGTCCACGGTTTTGAAGGTGGAATTCAGTGCAATTAAAGTGATATTGGGATTCCCAATGCAAAAGATTTGGTCCATTATAATACTGGGCCTTAAAAATGAGGCACTGGATTGATAGCATGGTGTCTAAGGAATGGAGGAAACTGGCTGTTTCACCTACCACTGTTGACCAGGCAACAGATAACTTGTGGAGAAAGCCTGATCCTCCCCCGTCCCAATGTGGATCCAAAAGATGTGGGATCAAATGTCCCTGGAGTCAGTAACTTTCTCTTTGACTTCCGCTAAAAGTATATAGTGGGCTATCTATCGTCCGATGACATTCACCTCACATTTCTGAAAAGCCTGCAAGCTCTGGATCTGTTCTCTTAGTGACTTTGTGAAATCACCAAAGAGATATATGTCTGGAATGGCAATACAGTGCCTGCGTTTGACTGATTATTTCTATAGACAGACTCTGATATAAATTGAATAAAGAAACTGCAAACTAATGCTGGACTTTCAGGAAAGGTGTGTGTGTGGGAGAGGGTTTATGCTTTATTAACAATGTGTTATTTTTGCTGCTCTGGGTTTTGTACATCTGTGAAGGTAGTCCTGATTCTTTACCTTGAAGTGGTATTATCGAATGAAAACAAGATACCCTTTATTCCATGTTTTCGTCCTTTGAATAATTGAATAAATACAATTTGAAGAAGGAGGGGGATCAATACAAATGTGCAATAAATTGAAGAATACACAATGGAAAACTAAAGAAACAATAACACCTTAATACCAAATAGAATCCTTTTCAAAGCCACAAATTGTGAGAATATATTTAAGCAATACGCTTTGCTTCAGCCTGTAACTATGGGTCCCGGGGCATTACCTGACTCGGTAATGCCTCTGTGGTGAGGGGCATATTGTTATTAGTACCCCGGCCCATACGATCGGGGAACTAAATGTATTTTTTTTCTGTTCTAAAACACTCCAGCGTTTCGTAACAGAAAAAACTAAATGTAACAAAAAATGGCTGCCGGGGAAGGGAAAACAACATCCGTTTTCCCTTTCCATGGTGGCCATTGAAAAAAAAGTAAAAAGTAAACTAAAAATTGGCTGCCATGGAAAGGAAGAAGGGACTATGTGTAGTCCCTTCTTCTTTCCCATGATGGCCTGTCGCGTATCGGGTGCAGACATGCTGGGGACAGAAGTGTTCCCAGAGTGTCCTCTCCCAACATTGACCAAAAAGAAGGTAAGTGGGGTTGGGAGGGCAGGGAGGGGATTGTTTGGATTGGGGAGGGGGTGGTGGGAGGGGAAACACTTACCTCGATCCCCGGCAGGGGAAGATGGCAGCGTCCAGCCGTGTGGTGGCTCGAAGAGGGGATTATCCCATTCCGAGCCTCCTCATTGGCTGAGTGGCTGCCACACCCCCCCCCCCCCCCCGTCAGGATCATGAAGGAATACAGTGGGGAGAGGGATTCTCGGACGGGTAAAGCCCTGGCGAGGGCCAATCAGATTGATTGTTAAATTCTGATTGACCCTCGTCAGGTGCTAATGATGCAAAAGGAATAATATATCAGTAAAATGCTCTAACTGAGCTCGCCTCAATAATCCGAAATCATACTGAGTTACTGAGTTTTTTTACAGTTTCTTCTAGCCATAGAGCCATTCATATTCAAGGTCCACGTTGAAAATATGCTTGAGGCATGAAAAGACTCCAGCTCACGCCCCAAAATATAAAAGAAAGAGAATACTAATCGTAATTACAAATGTTTCTAAATGAGGAAATTAGGGCAGTACTTCTTATGGGGGTTGCCTCACCACCACAATCCATTAACGAATACAAAACACATAGAAGGCTGTTGTAGTAGTCTGCGGCTGCAAGAGGGGAAAGGGTCTGCAACATTACCCCATCATTCAAATGACTGGGAATGCAGGAAACAGAGAAATGCCAAAACAGTGTCTCTCAACAGCACAACAACTGGTTTGCAGCTAACACTAAGCAAAAAGGCGTTGAAGTGGTAACCAGGTGTGTGCAAGCAGTTAATCCTAAATTGAAACAATTCATGTGTCACAACCAAAAGGGGAATCCAGACAAAGTTCCACAAGATTAAGTCCTTGCTCACAACCAGTGAGTCCTACCTTGAAATTATCTGTGTGGCAAAACCAGGAGGGTATCCGAAACGGTAAACTCCAGCTCATAGGGTGAACATTTCGGATCCCCTCACCTATTACATATCTTGAACTCTGCCCTGGTTTTGGACTCTAGGTTTTCTCTTTAGATTGCGCAATGGATTGCCTATCTCCAGCACACAGAGGTACTTTCTACTTGTGACTTGATGATTGGCTCTTTTTTCCTTCCCTTATAGCAGTTGTGCCTTTTTGCTGATTGGGTTATTCCCTGCCTTGTAGTTGGCGTCCTAGCACTGATCGGGTTAGTTTCTTACTTTCACTCCTAAAAATAAACCTGTTCTGTCGACTTCATGACCCATCCGGTTCTCCCAGGTCCTAGCCAGGGAAATTGGAAGATAGAGGGGATGTGACCTTCAAAAAAACACAGTACAGACAACAAACGTATCAAATATAGTCCTTGCGCTTTCTTTTCCAGCTCGGGAGAGAGCCTCCGGGCATTCCTCTGGCTTTCTATATTGTTCCTCTTCACTGGCTGCCTCTCTGCGTCAGAGCGTTGGGGTCAGGGGAAACATCTGTTTGCCATCGAGGGACTGTTCTGCTCCTTGGTATAACAACAATTTGTCAACCTATCTTTTTCAGGCATCCAACACTTCTTGTTGAATCTGTTCTTTACACTTTATATGGAAATAGAGGTATTACTTTGAAAGTAAAATCTGCTTCAGAATAATGTGACTGCTTTTATTCCAAGATAGTTAGATGTATGTGGGTCAACCAAATGACAACCAAACTATTTCTATATTGATTGAGTGCTAACAACCATTAAAGTGCCTAACAAAAAACAGGCACACACTTCAAAAATACCTTTAAAGCACAACAAAGATTGTTCTGTTAAGCCCCAGCAGAACAACATTGACAACCAAATGCAACCAAGCCAGCTATTGGCAACCTTTGGCTTTCTAGATGTCTTGAACTACAAAACCCATCATGGTGATCGATCATCATAGTCCAAACTAAGGCATACACAAAGGGTCTGATTTGCAAAAGCTTTTTTACGATGGCACGATTCCATTGGGACACACTTTGTAAATCAGGCCCAGAGTGTTCACTTTCTAGGAAATCACAATGCCAGAAACATACCAACGAGGGGAAAATGACAAGTCACGTTGGCCGTGGTGTAGTTCTGCACACATGCCATCTACCAGTTTCCCTACCAATAGGTTTGCTATCAAAATCTCCAAACTGTCTCATCAGTGAAACAACCTGTGTGCAAGAGATGATTCAGTGGCCTGAGTCACTCACCTTTTAAAACATAACACCCAATCTGACTGGACAGTGTGGGCTACTACGTTTTGCTGTCTGCCACTAACTTCTGGAATTATAGGAAATGCACATTTGTGTTGCAACTAAGCAAAATGTAAAGAACGACGAAACACACCCGACAACCATGCCTCAGAACCAATATTGCAAAATGTCCAAACATAATCAACGAGAAACATATTATATTTGAATGAACAGGAACATGTCCAGATATTTTGTTTTATTCAAATATTACGAATTCTTAACCTGCATGACTCTGCAGATGCATAATTCCAACGTGAAAGCCGCATTCACGTTTGCATAATCAACAGGTAGCAACGGTGATCGGACGCAGAGATGCCTGGCCACAGATAGGCAGCGCAGCGGGCATTCGTTAGACACTGTCTGCGGAATGGATATGCGTTTTTCAAGGTTGATCCCCTGTTCCGAATATTCCTAAAGAGATGTTTGGACTGTTAATTAATTCTGACTTTGCAAGTAAGCTGATACTATCTTTTAATAATGCCTGCCAGATTGTTTCTTCGTACAATTGGCCGTTTTGGAACATTTAATCTAATAGACTTGAAAAGTTAATGCAATCAGATGTATGTGGGAGTGGGGACTGAAAGGAAGATTTTGAAGATATTAGCAACACTGTCGATAGCTATCACAACTTGCAAAACTATTCACTTTATATGGACTGGCATTGCATTATTTTTCTAACTCTGCAGGGAGGAGAGGTCTTCAGAATTTCCCTGTTACATTCACTGAGATGTGAAAATAGACACTACTTAGGAATGTCCCATACATGCCAACATTACCCATTCCATCGGGGGACACCAGTAACCTCCTTGTTTTAACTTTACATTCTGGGACTTGTAGTCCTGGATATAGAATGGGAAAATCCAAGACTACAAATCCCACAATGCTGAGTGTTTAAACCAGGACTGGATCAATTTCACCAGGATGCAGTTGATAAAGTTAGAATGTATGACGTCCTTAAAAACACTTGACTTGTCTGTCACTGATCCATTGCTGAATTGTAACTAGCCGTCTCATTAGGATTGGATATGGATCATACAGTACACTTCATAATATACCAGATGGAGATGATCAGATATTCTTGTGATTTCTTATTATGCTGTCTGGTGAGATTTGATGGTGCGTATCTACTGTAGGTTATATATTCATATTATATTGTCTAAATCAAGGTTCCTTTATATTGCCTGTGTTTTACTCCACCTCTAATTAATCTACTTAC
Source organism: Ambystoma mexicanum (assembly GCF_040938575.1). NCBI lineage: Eukaryota > Metazoa > Chordata > Amphibia > Caudata > Ambystomatidae > Ambystoma > Ambystoma mexicanum. The sequence continues at coordinate 1,214,193,245 of NC_090929.1, read as the reverse complement.
TAGTTAGTTTCTAGTCTCCTGCTACTCAAACTTGTTGCTAGGTGGAGGATGTTCTTATATTTTGCCAATGGCATGACGATGCACAGCTTCTGATCAAACTACGTGGTGATTATGCTGAGGATACCAGATCAATACAAAGTATCTACAAATTGGAGAAAGACTGGATGACAGCCAATTGGTATGTCTGAACAGTGGAAAAACAGAGATCTTCATTAATGGGTCTCCGCAAGCCAGAACAAAATTGGACCTATGTTTATGGTATTGAAGTACAGGACAAAGTGAAAACATTGAGTGTGGTTCTGGACTCGGCCCTTGGTGCTGATGCCCAGGTAGACAGTGTGGTAAAGAAATCCCAGTACCATCTCAGATTGCCGAGATTAGTAAAACTGTATGTCACTAGTAAGAATTGTGACAGTATAGTCCGGCCAACTATTTTGCCCAGACTAGACTATTGCAATGAGATTCTGGGTGGCACTAATAAAAATTGCATAAATAAGTTTCAAACTCTCCAGAACGATGCAGTGCTCATTGTTAAGAATATATGAAGAAGCGACCATCTTGCCACTGCCAGAAGGGAATTGCATTGGATACCAGTTGCATCCAGGATCCTTTTCAAGGTCCTTACCATGACACACAAATGTCTACTGGGATCCGCGCCATCCTAGCTTAAGGAAAGCATTGTCCTACAATCACACAGGAGAGATATTAGATCAAGTGACACTTTTCAGCTAATATGCCCAAAGGTCAAGAGAACAAGAGGGAGCGGCCGTTCCTTTCCTGTCCAAGCAGTTTGACCGCCGACCCGAACATGTTGGGGCCCATTGACTAGCACCATCCCGAGCACTGACTTGATCCACACAAAATCCTGATGCTGAATTGAAGGTGGATCAATGAGACTCATTCCTTCTTGACTAATTACAAAGAATCCTGCCTTGACTCTGTCAAGCCCCAAAGACAAAGAAATAAGGTACTGTAAAGAGATTCTGTCGCTGGTACACTGTAGATCAGTTACTTTTGAGACCCTCTTCCCTGCCAATTAAGTTCCTGAACGCCCATGCTCATCTACCTAGAGTGCTATCCTACAACCAATTGCATTTTCTGTTTTTATTTACAGGAGTGGACTTTGCTTGTGTTTTTAGTTTTTTTGATAGTTATCTGGATTTGTATTGTTTAATTAGGGCCTTGTTACGAGTTTGGTAGTATTGCGGTGCTTAATCTGAAGAGATGCCACCAAACAGTATTTCTGTTACCGCCACTTGGTCTGGCGGTATTACCGCTGGATTACAAGTAATGCCAGGCTGTGTAAGTCCCCATTAATCTGAGTCCAAAGGACACAATGGGGATTTCGGTGGAAGCACGCCTGCAGACATTGTGCCGGAATTGCAGTTGTTTGACAGAAAGGTGGCAGAATTATTTCCAGCTCTGAGCTGGAGGTGAATCCTCCACCTCTTGGCCAAACTTGTAATACTGTGGTGCGGTAATGCAGCAGTATTGGAGAAATAATTCTGTTACTGTCGATTTTTACCCACCAAGGTACTCGTAATGAGGCTGAATTTGTATAGAACCTTACATTATTATTTCTTTTGGAAACTTTGCACTATTGCTACTTGGGTTGCACTGTTACAAGCTCACACCTCTCATGAAGATATAGAATGCCCTTGAGATGCCCTACCATACAAGCTGAAGGAGGTATAACCTTTGGGCTGTGCTTGTTTATTCTTCATGATTGCAATCACTGCTGGTTTAGAAGTAGAGTGGGGTTGAGAAGGCAGTTTAGCCACTCAGCATCCTTTAACTGCTGCAGGGCTGTAGCCATTTCATCATGGATACTGTATGGTAATTCTGAGGCAGGAACCAGACATCCTAACTAATAACAAGGAATCAAGGAAAAGGGAAATAGGCTCAAAGGATAAAGGTGTGACCCATCCAATGAATATATATATAATATATATATATACATACACATTGCAGGGCCTGCAGTAGCAGCCCTGTAGCTATGGTTAAGTTGTTCAACCCAGAGGAAGAGCACTTTTTGGGCGGCTTATAACTTTGCCGCCCCTGGACGAGTCCTTAGCAAACTTTGCAAAGAAAATATATGGTCCCGTCAGAATTTTTCTGGGAAGTTTGGTAAGGTTTTGTCAAGGAGGCGGCAAAGTTGTAGGGGGGTCACAAAATGTCTGTGTTTTCCATAGACGCAATGGAAAATAAATGTTGCTTGCTTCTACAGCCCAAACCGCTGGATGGATTTTCACCAGCTTTGCAGCAGGAGCGGCGGCTTGGTCCCAGAAGCGTGCTTTTGTAAATTTGGTGTAAATCCGTCTAGTAGTTTTTTTAAAAAATGGCCCAAAAGTAGGTACAAAAAAAATGTGTGATATCTGGGTTTGGTCAGCGGACTCACTTCCCTGTTCGGTCTGCAGACGGGCATCCAATTGATCCAGAGGGTGATATGATGTCGATGGACATCGGTCACGCCCTCTGATTGGATTGTGAAAGCATGAAGTGCGTCAGATTTTTGGAAAAGCCTGCCATGTTGGATTCGCGGACAGCCTCCGGTGTCCGTGAACATCGCAGTAAAAACATATTAAAAAACACAACATTGCACTTGTCAAACTTATCAACCAATCTTTGGGGAGGTGAGTGTTGATGAGGATGGGGTGGGATATGGCCATAAGAAGCCAAAATACTGGTGTTTTTCAACCCCGAAGCCACAAACAGTCCGGATGTTCGGGTACAGTCTTGTGATGTTCGCGAACACTTCAGATGTTCAGGGAAACCTATGTCTATTTCTGCATTACAGGGTTGGTGAAAAGCAGTTTTTGGAAGGCTTATAACTTTGGCGTCACTCAATGAAACTGTATGAAATTTGGGAATTGTATTCTACACCTGATTCTGAATGGTTCCAGAAAGTGTGGAGCTGTTTTGTCAAGAGGGAACAAAATTAGAGGGGGTCCCAAAATATTGTAAAGGCTTATAATTGTGGTGACATTTGACGAATCTGCACACAAGTTGTTAAAATGATTTTAAATCGAGATATAAATGTTTTTGGGAAGGTTTGGTGGGATTCTGTTAAGAGGGGGTAAAATTAGAGGGATGTCCCAAAATATTGTAAAGGCGTATAGATGTGGTGCCATTTGACAAATCTCCACAAAAGTTTGCAAAAAAGATTTTAGATCTAGATATAAACGTTTTTGTAAAGTTTGGTGGGATTTTGTCAAGAGAGGGCTAAATTAGAGGGGGGTCTCAACATTTTTAGATGGCTTACAACGTTGTTGCCGTTTGACAAATGTGGACAAAAGTTTTCAGAACAATTATAGACCCAACCTTGAATGTTTGTGTAAAGTCTGAATGGATTTTGTCAAGTGGGGGCTAAGTTACATTACTATTGTATGTACAAACATTTTAACACTTTGGAAAAATAAAACATGGACGGTTTTCCAGCAAACTTGTGTAAGGTGCATTGGCAAGGACCTTAAAGCAAGGCTTTGCAAATGTGCCAGTGTTTTGACAAGTTTCATAATGTAGGTACACAAAATAGTGATATACTTTTGGTGACTGAGGTATAGCCTGTGGCCATGGGCAGTGGCCAGATTGTCCGCGTCATGACATAAGGTCTGGCCATTTCACTTTGGTAGCTTTAGCCTTTGGTAAATGCACAACAGTGGTAACAAACTGCCACCCCCATGATTCTCTCTGGTGCTAGAGATAGGCACTTCCTCTACCTCATGTTCTTAGTCCTCTTCATTGCCTTCGAAGTACTGCACTTTTTTTTGTGTAGGTCCTCCAGCTGGTGGTGCCGGTGGCTCTTGGAGAGGAGGGATGGCAATAGCTGATGCCATTTTTAAGATACATAGCAGTTCTCCTAATATTCTTCAAAGTATGTGCTGTGTGTTAGATTGCTAATGGATAATGAGTAAATGCAGTTTCTAACTGTTCGCAAAGCACAGACCCGTTCGAGAAGTGCGGATGCGTTCACAGAGACGTCGTCATGCCACGCGCGAGCGTGTGGTCACGTGACACTTTCCAGATAATCTGCGATGATGTCACATGTTCATGAACATCGGCGAAAATAAAAGCGGTGGAAAAAGTTGCAAAAAGTGTATAGAATAGTTAAAAATTATGCTAGAAGATGGGAAATGGTAGAGTTTTAAGGTGAAACTTTCTAAATTGGACACAAATGTTGCTATATTGGGGTAAGTATGATGTTAATAAGTTGTAGCAAATTAGGGTGCACTGGTAAAACCCATGAAACTCACTGAAAAAATGTTGTTAAAGGGACGTTAGGGTTACAAGTAAAACCGAAAAACCACAGAAATTGGCTAGTTATGGTAAGCTAAGCAACCATATCTCGCGCCACCACTCTGCACTGTTAAGACAAACACCCAGTACATGAAAGATGACATCACAAATGTCATTGATGACATTACTGATGACATCACATATTAAAATAAGTTTGATTAACAGTCCCTAACATGGGTAGTGTTTATAATGTTGGTAACAAGATGCCAGGTGTGATCGGGAGATCTATTATAAATTACTTAATGTATTAAAGAATGTTCACATCTGAAGAAACCATTATATTTGAGTGTTGTTGTTAATACAGGATCCTAATCATACACACCCACAGGCAATGGTTGCAGCTTTTACCAACGAATTACAATATTTTGAATCTAGTAATTTCCAATAGTAAAATAATAAGTGCTGCCATATCAAAGTTTTACGTAATGTTAAACATTGAATAAATAGCTAACAATTTCAAACTTAAGACACACATGTGTTAGTATAAAAAATCCATATAAAAACCCATAATGCATACAAATTAGAGCCACATAAAGGGCAACTAAAATAAGGAAGAAAGAAACAACAGCACCAAAAAATGACAATGGGCCTCATTACGACCCTGGCGGAAATCGTGGTGCAATATGCACCATGGAGCACGGCGGAAAGCTGCCGATAGCGCCATGGGGGTTGGCGGATTTACCGCCCCATTCCGACCTTGGCGGGGCGGTAAATCCCCATTCCCCATTTTACCCTTCCCCATTCCCATTTTTGCCCCATAGGGTATAATGGGAGTGGGGAAGGCGTTAATTACGCCACCGTAAAATACGGTGGCGTAATTAACAACAAGGTCCCGTAGCGCCATGGATTTCTCCGCCCGGAAAAACCAGGCGGAAAACGCTCCATGGCGCTACGGGAACTCGTAGTAGGGCGGACGGGTCCGCCGCGAATACCGCTGGCGTAAACCCACTCCGCCAGGGTCGTAATGAGGCCCAATAACAATAAAGTTGATTATCTTGTACACAAATAAATTGTATGTTTGAGGCCTGCTTATTGTCCCATCTATGAGCATTATGAGGTCAAATGAAACTATATACAACGTACTTTAAGAAGATATAGGAAAGTTAATGTTTATATATAGCACCGTCTCAATTTTTAAAATTCTCATAAGTAAAAAGAAAAACTAGCCTACATATGTCAGTGAACAAAAACAAGTTGCCCAGATATACAATGTCATCAATGGCATTTGTGATGTCATCTTTCATGTAATGGGTGTTTGTTTTAGCATTACACGGTGGTGGCGCGATTTATGGTTGCTTAGCTTACATAACTTGCGAATGTCTGGGGTTTTTTGGTTTTACTTATAAACATAACATCCCTTTGACAAAGTGTTTTCATTGATATATGTATATACACACACACACACACCAATACACACACACAGTTATATATAAAGTTTGTCTAGAGTTGAAGGAACAACGTCAGATGCATGTTTGCCTCAATTGGCTTTGTCAAAGCAGTGTAGTTTGGCAAAAAGAAGTCTATGTATGGACGAACATTGTACACTTAGGAGAGTAATGTAGCATTAAAATTATAGTGCAGATATTTTTTGAGTAATGAGGATATGACTTTTGTTCTCTTAGGGCAGTTTTCCATCTATCAATGTTTACCTCATTTGTTTCATTCCAGAAGCGATCCTGCTATATGTGGATCATGCCAGTCATTCCTCATAAAGGGCGAAATTGCTCCAATTCCCTAAATCAGGTCACTTCTGCAGAGATATTGCAGCTGTCTTTTCAGTTTAGGTGTGTTTGACCGTCTGAGAACTGATCGCGACAAACTGTTCGGAAAAAAACAGCCCGAATGCGATCAGTTCTCAGAGGCTCAAACGCACTCACCCCAATCCCCCATCCCCCAAAAACCCTTCCCTACTTACCTGTTCACTTGCCGCCTGGTTGACTGCAGCCCTGCAGTGTCAGATCCGTCCCTCAAACACGGGTCCGATCTGACGCTGCAGCGCCCTTTTTTTCTTTTTCTTTTCTTTTTCGGTCCCCCGCCTCCAATATTGAGGAAGCGGGGGACACCCCTGCCACCTCCCAAGGCTAATAAATACTGATCATAGGAGCGGGGGACACTCCTGCAAGCCCTGATCCACATGTTCGGTATGTACCAGCCAATTTGTACATTTTTATTAAGTCAAATGGTACAGGCCAAATTCGGTCAAATGTACCATTCAGCCAAATAAAAACAAGCACATTTACTAATACTGCCTTTTCTATTATTGCATAGCATATGCTTATTTCTTCCAAAAAGATGGACCTCTAAGCATTGGTGCCCATATCTCTCCTGATGTAAAACACTAATTCACAGTCACAAACAGGACACGCAGGAGTTCACTACTACCAGGCTGATATCTTACAATATTCTAGACAGAGCATACTGGCTTGTACACCTAAATCCAATGTCTTAGCATCTGTTCAGTGTTTGAAGGGGCGGCCCCAAGAACACACATTTCCCCATATGCTACATGCGTGCCGTTTGACAGCTAGGTTTTGGAGGAGGAGAGTAGTGACATTCTGTTTTGTCTTAAGGATACCATGAGATGATTCCATATGCCTGCCACTATTGGTCCTCCCTAACCAGCAAGTTGCTCTACAGCATCAACAGGAGAATTTAAGACATTTAGCGTTGGCCAATGATCGAAGGATAATTAATTATGAGACATTGGAAAGACAAGAAATCCGTTCTATTTCGAAAAAGGACTGTCACAAGTTGCATTTTATGAGCCCACTAATATTAAAAATAGTATTCAATGAGAATAAAGCACTAACCAGTTTATGGGCTTGCTCTAATTTAGCATTGATCGTGGTGATTGCTTTTGTTTTAAACAGATGTTATTTGCTGCTACTTATCTGGAAGATTCAGACAATTTTTATTTTTTGCAAACAAAACCAATAAAAAAATATCCTCAAAAAAATGCAGAGTTTAAGAGCAGTAACATAGGGTGAATAGAAGTTCCAGATTTGCCTGTGCAGAATGTAGATGTTAGTTCTGGAAGTAACTGAAATACATATCCGTGGCGGGAGAACACAGGTTGCATCAATGCGCAGCTTAGGAAATACCTTCCACCTCTTGTGATCAGCAGAGAAACTCATGGATCCTCCTGGAGTACAGTTTTGGGCCCTGCATCAAAGGCCATGGTAAAGACATGGCCGGGACACTGCACTCACACAGCATCACAAACGCAGCATAGGGAGAGACAGAACATGATTGGATAAAGGAACTCAGGCACTAGCGGACATGTATGTATCTAAATCTGTGAACCTCTTGATAGCAAGAACGTGTTTATTTGCACATGCTATCCTATTGCACTTAAATGTTCTAACTGAATTAATCTCGAATCATTGGAAGGCTCACCTGTCCACATCATGGTTTCCGCAGGAGGCAGAAGACTTTTCTGTGTGGGATTACATGTTTAGGTACAATACACTTTTGCCTCAAAGTGTGCGAAGATGACACTTTAACCCAGGGCTGGGGGAGGAGGCTAAGGAAGGCTGTGTATATAGGTAACTCCCACATTGTGATACTACCTCGATATTGGTGGCTTGCGCAAGTTACTGATGTTTAAATGCCAGCCATCTATGTAACTGCAATGTAAAATGTAACTGTAATGTACACTGTAACTTCCATTTTGAAAACTAAAATAGAAGCACTGCTCTGCTGTTGTTCAGATCTCAGTCATTTTTGTTGTTGTCGTAATCCACAATTTTGTACATGATTATGAACTGTATCCATAATTGAGCATCAACACAACAGAACAGAATGGAAGTGTTGGTTAAAGAGGATCCATCGCACAATTGGCACCAAGACCATTAACATATTTAAAACAGTGTCCAGTTTACGAATCTCACATGCTACAATCCAAATGATATAACATCTTGTATACTCAATCCGAAAGTGAGAACATATGGTGAATTCATGAATAATGAATATATGTCAAAAATCAGTAGCTGAGAGGAAAAAGGACATTTTGTTCTATTGGCGCCATTTGTGCATAGCCAACAATGGCACATACTCCTCTGGGCTCTCCATATACTCCTCTGCGCTCTCCATATACTCCTCTGCGCTCTCCATATAATCCTCTGGGCTCTCCATATACTCCTCTGCGCTCTCCAACATGCTTTAAGGATTTAACAGTGCTTAAACAGGTTTATCATTTGTATGTTTAACCCTGTGTCACTGAAGCTATAACGAAATGGAAGCATTGAAAGACGATGCGCCTGACCTTCCGATAAAGAAAATGATGAGACATGCACATGACATTTTATTCCGTGCTCTAGGATTGTATGCACTGCATTCACGAGCGTCCTTAGCAGGTGCCGCCATGTGCAAATGCTGCTCCAGTGCTCAGCCATCACTCTGCTGCTGAAGCATTTCTAAACGGAAATGTGTGCCTCTCTTGGTGGGTTCCTCACGATATTAGTGCTCACCTCTGACATAGAGGTCGCTGTCCTGAAAATCTCGCTATGGCCGCTTTAGTCCTTTATCCCAACGCGGTCGAAACATTGAGTGCCATTAAGTAGCGCAATCGAAACATCTGTTATTCCGGGGTTCAGCTGTGGTAGGATTCTGTCACGAAGCACCCTATTATTATCCAAGGCAACGCTTTTGAACCAACAAAAGAAGCAGAACAAATGGGCCTGATTTAGTACAACACTTTTGAATGGGACAACCTTATTGAAAAAGTATTTGTAAATCAGGCCCTTTGGAGGCATGTCTGTTTTCTCAATGCCATACCTATTTGATAATAGATTAAAACCGAAGGACATGTCTTTGCCTTTTTACATTTTTAAACAAGCATTGGCAATGCCAACAGTTTGGGCTTTTATGTAGGCATGGGAAAGAGACTTGCCAGACAAACCCGTAGTGGTATTAACTGCTGATTGATGGTAGCAGCTGCAAAATGGTGGCAGCATCTCGGGACATAATAGCAGTGTCTGGCAAATGTGTAATATGTATACACATGTCAAAACTGTTGGCTTTGCTAATAATTGTTTTTAACAGTACTTTGTCGAAGGACACATTTGGTTCTTATAAAACAAGTGGCTAAAGGCAGATCTAGGTAACACATTTTTATTACATCAGTAGTGGGTTTACAATTCCAATTAAGACATTAACTCTCAGAAGACTGATTTGAAAAAGCACTTACCAGAACTTCAAGTGCAAAGTTTGATGGTAGGGCTTGTTTAAAAGGAGCTGAATGAGTTCCCATGAGGAAGTGTTTTGGGCAGAGGGGGGCAGGACCTAGGTGGGAATGGCTATAGACGTTAGCATGGCATTGGGTAGTCAATGGGTGGGCAAATAACCGGACAATACCTTCAAGCTGTGAGTCCCTCCTCATGTGCCATTTCTCCTCTAAAGCAATAGTTTCCTCTTATAGGTAGTGCTCCATCTAATATTTAAAACGAAAAATAATTAGCAGCTCAAAACTGTCTATATTATTCACATGAGGATTGCATAGTGTAAACGTTAACAAAATTATGTCTGGTGCTGAAGTGTCGCTTTGTTCTCTTCCTGCCGTGCCGCAAGTTGCTTGCCTGTGCCAAAGAATGACTAAATGCAGGGACTAAATGCAGAGTCCGGTGGAGAGTCCAGCCTGCCTCCAGTCTCTGCTTTTTTTTGGACGTGAGAGGAGTTGCACGATGTGTTTTTCCTGTCCCATTTTTACCTCTACTAACTGGTGTCTTATAAACCCCTCTGGCACACGGAGCGCGGCGCGGAGTCCGGCGGAGAGTCCAGTCTGCCTCCAGTCTCTGCTTTTTTTTGGACGTGAGAGGAGCTGCACGATGTGTTTTTTCTGTCCCATTTTTACCTCTACTAACTGGTGTCTTATAAACCCCTCCGGCTGGCGGAGCGCGGCGCGTATTCCGGCGGAGAGTCCAGTCTGCCTCCAGTCCGCCTCAGCTGCAGAAGCGCAAGAGCTAAACTTTGGCAGTCTTTGGCTATATTTAGCCGTGCCCAGAACTACAACTGCAGCGACAAAGGACTAAAACAATGACTTCGAACAATTTAAACATCTTAACAAACCAAAATACTGAAGATGGTGATAAAAGATGTTTACGCAGCTCAAAGCGACAATTAGACACAAAAGAAGTGGCAGTTGATCTGCAATCGGTCAGAAACAGGTTCCAGTCGGCACCTCCGAAGCTATGTCCAAACCGGCAGATACAAAATGGAGATCTCATGCTGCCAATCAAGCCGTATACAAAGTTACAAGTCGTGGTGCAGATAAATGACCCCAGCAAGACCCAGTCAAGGTCCATGCAAGCCGAGGAGGAGGGGGAAGAAGTGAACATACCTCCGGCTTCGGGTGAGGGTGAGCGGAGTCTGGCGGGAGGCTTGTCCTCTCCGTCGGCAGCCGGACGGCTGACGCCGGGGAGAAATCTCTTGCTCGACCCGCTCAGGGCTGCCAGTGTGGGGCCCCCTCCAGTGGATACGCTCCGGGAAGCTCTAGTAATACAACCGCCAACGCCAGCAAACAGGGACAATCTACAAAAATACTTTTTGGCCCCACAAAGACGGCAGCCGCCTCACCTACCTGCGGGCTCACATAGGCTATCGAACATCAGACCCCGGTCCTGCAGCCCCCCGCGGCCACTCCTCTAGTTGCGAGTGTGCATGGCGGGCGGGGCTCCAGCCCGCAGGGAGGGGTGAGCGATTCTGGGGCAGCGTGTGGAAATGGCTGTGTTGCCGCTCCAAATGCGGCGATCATACAGGAGTATGATGCAGAGGGAGGCGACAAGGATAGAGGTGTCACAAAAAAATCAGAAGCCCATAAATTGGAGGGCGCTGGTCCAAAACACATACAAAAGAAATTGAACTCAGTAACGGGCAACAAGGATCAGTTGAAAAACAACAATAAAGACAGCCTATCACCAGACAAAACGGCCTCAAGTGCCAGGGCACCCCGGGGAGAATAAAATCAGACCACAGGCGTTTATCAAAGCATAAAAATCTTCACGTGTCCTCAATCAGAAAATTCTTCCAAAAGGCGTCGCACCGCACTTTGGCAAACTCCATCCCCAAAAGTCAAGGCAAAAGGAAACATGAACATCTCGATGAGCTCTCTGATGCTGAGATTCTTGAGGCAACAAAGGAAACATCTTCGGCTCCAAAAATACAGAAAACATGCAGCCTTTCAAGTCCCAATCATATTGCGACAATCCAGTGCATGCCCATCCAATTGCCTGCAGCGGCTACTTACCCCTTGCTAAAAGATATAAATCCACCAGAATCACTGTCAGAAGAGAGGCCAAGCAGTAAAAAGACGTGCTCACAAGATGTGGGCACTACAAATCCATTGAATGCAGTCCCAGAGGAGGTACCTAAGAGGGAAAGCACGAACATCAAAGATCCTCTACAAAAAGAGACAGGCTCTGACGGCAGGCAAAAGCTTCCGAAAACCCCTCAAGATCAACTATCGAACGATGTCCAATCAGCTATAAGCGGCATCAACGAAGACCCGGAGGCAAAGACCGCTGCACCAGGAGCAGCCCAAAGCAGAAATGAACACTCACCAACTGCGGAAAAATTCTTATAAACAAAAGGAACTTGCAATCCCACAGAGAAAAAGAAGGGAAAAAATCCTAGATGACATTGGGGAGTGACTACGAAAGAGTGGGACGAACCACTCTAAGAATTATTCGCCAACGAGACCAAATCCTCATGATCTCTCGACAACTCCATCTCTAAGGCATCAGAGTTACGGAGACCAATGGCCACAAATGGCAAGGAAACTCTGTCAAAGAAACTGGATATGACCACAGTACTGGCTGCACTTACCATCGCACTGAATCCCTTCTGCAAACTCTATGAGAACATTAACGGAAGCTTGAAAGATCAGGTGACGATGATAGCCATGATGCACATCAAGCTTATATACCTAGAATGGTATATAACAAATGTTGATCAAAGAACTAAAGTGGGCGAAAGTAATGAGAAAAACCTGGCACAATTACCGAGACGCAAATGTGCGTCTCCAATCAGAACAGCTAGACAGAATGCAAACAATGAGTCACCAAGCAAGGTGACGCAGAGCTCACAATCTACGCAAACGGAGCAATCTCAACTCAAATCAACCCTTCGGAAAGACCTGAATGGAAGCATCTACAGCATATTCAATCACCCCCAAAACAATGAAGGTGTTAAGTCCAATGTACCTGAGGTCTTCATCTTCAAGGCAAGTTCTCCAAAGAAGTCCACCACTCAGGGAAAGAGCTTAAGAGAAGGAACTAGTTCGTGAAAAACTCCACAAAAGAAAAAGTTGAAAGGTCTTCAAAAGTAAGCAGTGAAGAAACTGGCAAATCAAATGTGACAAACAAGGAAGTTTTACTCAAACTGGCTAAGAAGCCGGAAAAGCCCTCTGGCCCAACACAAGAAAGCAACACAAACTTATCAAGGGAAAAAGAAAAAGAAAAAAAGAAAGAGCTGTCCAAAACGAGAAATGACACCGAGGCAATCAGCGAGGAGACAGTGCAGCGTAAGGCTGAGATAAATTCGCCAACAACAGCCAGCGACTTCCTAGCGGATCAATCCGCTATGAACTATTCCCAGTACTCACATAGCGAGCTGGAAGGAGAACCAGAAATGTTTCAAAGGGAAATGGTGACACAATGCAGGAAGGTGCCAGACCACCAATCTGGACAACTTTTGCATAGCGAGTTGGAAGAAGAATCTGAAGACCTATATGGGGAAAAGGAACAAATAAAATGCAAAAAGATGTCAGATCACCAGAGAGGACAGCCACCAAGCAGAAAGCACTCATATCAGTTACATTTACCGAAAACACCAAAGAATAGAGAATCGAAGATCTCAAAGGAACAAAATAAAGAGCAGGGTATGAGAAAAGACAAAATGCCAGGTTCACCAGTCTACTACGAACACGCTCGAAGGAAACAGCAAAGGGAGACGGAGTGGACGGAAAAAGAACGAAGAAAGGAAAGATCTTCACCAAAGGATAAAGAATTTATGCATAAATCGGGCAAGAAAGAGCAAGTCCAGAAAATCGTAACCCTGAAATTAGAACAATCAGCTAAAAATCGTGAGAAGATGGTGCTAAACAGGAGGCTTGTAAGAAACATTTTCAGTACCATCACTACACTGAAACGCTTGAGAGCAGAAGATTACACCAGGGTGGAACCGTATCACAGAGGATCAGTGGCAAAGGCTTACATCCACATAAAGGTCGGGGCTAGGCCTTATTCAATCAATAAGCCACTAGAAGAGCTCCGGCAGCGAGGTTTCCATCTATCGGTTGTATCTGACACCAACTTCAAGCAAAGTAAAGAAAAGAGGCATCAGACAGGATTTCCTGCAGCAAATCAACACATTTCATGTCTAAAACTAAAGAGCAATACAGCTCTCAAAGACTGCCTCATCACTCCACAAAGCCCTCTGAAAATGGAACCCAAGAAACGAGCACTCCTTCAGATCCGGGGGAACGAAGGAATGAAGAGACGAGAGATAGGAACGAGCGCCTAAAGAGACATACAATTACCTTGAAGACTACGGAAAAGAGCCTGAAAAACAAAGAAGAAAGGGGGACTTTTGTGTCAAGATCTCCAAAGCAACAAGCAAGTTTACTAGTATCTGAGAGAGATCCACAGCAGTCGGTTACAACAGAAACAGCCCTTTCTCCAATGAAACAGTTATGGGCATGGTTACCCAAAACACTATCAGGAGATGCTAAGAAATAGCAACTCGCAACCCATGGCAAGGAGGTTCAAGAACAGGGGAGTCTAAAGGAACACACACAGCCCCCCACCTCCATGCAGATGGGCTCATGGAATACGCGGGGCTAATAACATCTGTTGAAAAAGGGAGATGTAAACTTGGGCAACTTTGACATTCTGACACTGCAGGAAACATGGTTAGTGGAGAAACCGCATCTCGATGGTTTCTCCATTGAATTTTCCCCTGCTATAAAGGGAGCTTTGGGCCGCCCATCGGCAGGGATCCTGCTAGTGGTTTGTTCAGGGAGCAGGGTCTGTATTCAGAAAACAATATTGGCTTCTTTAAATCAACTGGCAGTATTGACTAACTGGACCACGTGTGATCAAAACACCAAAACTACAAAAGGGTTACCTGTGGCAATAATCTCTGTGTATTGGAATCCCTGCAACCTACAAGACAACTATTTTATAAAGACCATTGAAAAAGTACTGGACCACATTCTTGTCGACCTAAAAGTGGATAACTTGATAATATGCGGAGATTTAAATGCCAGATGTTCTTCCACCGGGGACACAGAACATCAACCTAAGACCATTGTGGAAAAAAGAGGGGCTAGATGGTTGGAGCTAATGGCTTCGGGTGGCTGCCACAATTTGAACAAGGCCTTCCCTGACTCCAACCGATTACCAATTTGGAAAAGAGACACTTGCAGCACCACTATCGACTACATCTTCGTATCAGAACACCTGTTAAAACTGGTAACATCTTTTGAAATTGTTAAGACCATAGCCAGTGACCATAACCTGCTGAAAGCCACATGGGCAATCCAAAATCGTCCACATCTTCCTTGTGAAGCTCAAATTGAATCCAATGCGCAAGGAAATTGACTTAAATTATCAGCAGAAAGAATAAAGACCCTAAACGTTAACTACCAAAAACAAAACGGAAAGAAATGGGTCTAACAAGGCACCAACACCAGATTACCAGCCTCTGCTGAGCCCGTACAAAACCAAGACCAGGAAGAAATTTACGGAAAAGGAGTCTTATAACCACCAATATGATAAGGCCATAGCTGAAAAAAGAGCCTTAGTGAGACGTCTAAAAAGAATAGCAAAACGAACAAATACCCCAACGGCTTTAAAGGAAGCAATTACAGAAGCAAAATCTTATAGATCGTGGCTGAGAAATCATCGGGTGTCCATGTACCAAACAGACTCTGAAGATATGTTACGCAAGCTGGGGAGCAAAAATACAGGAGAATTTTGGTCTTTGATTAAAACCTCAGGGGCGCATCCGATGCCGTCAAAGGCAAACTGTGCACACAAAGAAGTTTGGAAAGTGCACTTCTCAGAACTCTTCCAAGGCCCAGAGGAACTAACACAATCAGCAAGCCAAGAACCCAACACTTCATGGTGTAATCTTGCAAATGAAGAAGATATAAAATCAATTATCCAGAAATTAAAATCCTCACGAGCGCCTGGGCCGGACGGAGTGACAAACGTGGACCTTAAAACATTTCCGAACTAATGGGCCCCATTTATCAGCAATGTCTTCGCAAACTGCACTAAGACAAAAGCAGTACCGAGTTCCTGGACAACATTCATGGTGGTGCCTATTTTTAAAAGGGGCGACAGAGCGGACCCATCCAACTATAGGCCGATCACGCTCTTAGACTGTATAGGGAAAGCCTATGGCATGCTATTGCTCCTGGATTTCCAACAAGGGGCAAAATCAGCACCACTACACAACCCTTTTCAAGTTGGTTTTCAGAAAAACTCCGGGACCTCAATCAACATCTTGGTCCTCAGCCTCTTGAAGAGTAAGTCACTTGAAGGGTCGTTTAACATCTATTTAGCCTTCATAGACCACAGACAGCCTTGCGATAACTACTCTGGGCCAAGCTACGAGAGGCTAATTGCCCAAAGAACATCATGGGATCCATGAAAGCTTTATACTCCAAAACATCTATGCGGGTAAAGCTAAATGGAGACGGCACCTTATCAGAAACCATCCCAATAAAGGGGGGGGTAAAACAGGGATGCCCCCTGGCACCGGCTTTATTTATTGGAGATTACAAGAACTCAATGGAAGCTGTGAAGGCTTTCCCACCGAAGGTGGGTGGAACTCAAGTGCCTAGAATCCTTTATGTGGATGATATCACCATGATGGACCAGACCCCGATTGGCCTTAAACGCCAACTAACCAACTTAGCGGAGTATATCAATAACAACAAGCTACAGATCAATCTAGGAAAAACAAAGATAATGATCATGGGCAAAAAAAACAAATCAATTGCGAACAAGACATGGCACCTGGAAAACACGCCAATCGAACCAGTTCAAGAGTTCAAGTACTTGGGGGTCATGCTTGACAACAACAGGCAAGAAACCAGCATGCAAAGCTTCATATGGTCAAAAGCACGCACTATGACCACGCAAGCTAGAATGTTGGTTAACAAATTCGGACATTTCTCGCTACTACCAGCATTACATTTTTACAAAACAAAAGTCATTCCATGCCTGATATACGGTGCAGAAGCAATGCCTATGCTGCCAGATGAAATCTGTACAAGGATTGAAGGTTTTTTCTGGAGATCATTGCTATCGGTCCCTAAATTAACCTCTTTACCAGCAATCAGGAAAGAACTGGGACTGATCTCTCTAAAAACTGCAGTGGACAATAACAGCATGTCCCTGTATAGGAAAATTCTCCTCCCAGAATCATCAACTCTGTACAATCTGATGGCTAATGAAATCAAATCAGGCAGATCGAAAATGCTAACATCATGTACTACAGAAAAAAAGGAGAAACTAAAATCCATTGCCTGTTCTCAAGAAGATCTGCTGTCGAATCCACTCACAGTAAAAAGGAAATTGAAGGAACTAGATTGGATTAACACACAAGACCAAGCAGCAAAGAACAAACTTCTGTCTCACCTACCATTTCTACAAAGATCCAGGTGCAATTTACAAAAAATTCCCAAGCAAACCGTTGAGACAGATTTTCATAAAAGCAAGGTTAAATCTATTGCTGACAAATGACATTTAACATATTAGAGGCATAAGTTCAACAAACATTTGCAGGTTGTGTAAAGGCGAAGGGGCTGTGGAATCAGTTCGACACCTACTCACTTCATGTCCAATATTACAAGACATAAGACAATCCTATCTGGCAACTGTCCTGGAACCCTCGACATTGCGCAAGGAAGAGACTTGGTGGCCCCGATTAATAAGCAGAGAAAAAAATGCCTGGTCAATTGCCACAGTAAAAATTTTGCAACACGCCTTCATGCTGATTGAGGAAAAAGGATAAGGATAAAGTAATCAACAATCGACGGAGGGCAAAGAAATTGTCTAGGTCTTGTTGTATGATAAAGATAAAGCTATCTACGTGTTTGTTAAAATCAAATCGTTTTTGATAAATACAAATTTCTTTTTTTTTTTTAAAAACATGCAGGGTCTACCACGCAGGACCTTATGGAGCACGTCTGCCTAGGCCTCCTTTTGGATTTGGGGAATTTGTTTGTAGAAATACCGCTGATGGAAAACACCACCTCTGGCTGCATTCCTTCAAATTCCTTCAAATCTTAGCACGGTGGTGCTAAGCTTAATAGGTCTTTTTTTGCACTTTTTACTACTCATTCCGACCTTCAGTGAGAAGGTGGACATGGTGTACAGTAGTGTCTCAGACCCCTGCTATACATTTTTTTATGCTTAAAAGCTAATTTTGGAAAGAGATACTTTTGAACCCTCTTTCGATAACCCCATTTGATCAACCTTCTCTATTTCAGCCAAAGTCTTGCATTGACGCTCCAACACCCAGAATCCAGTTCATAGTGAAATGGAATCTGAGGATTGGGAGATGGCGTCCCATATGACATCGAGCAGTTGTTCAACATGCACACACACCTTTTCCCCAAATGGGTTCTTGGCCATCAACGCCTGAACCCAATTGGCAACCCCCGAGTGAGATAACTGTCTCATAAGCATTCCTTTAAGCAAGAATCAAATAATGGCCTGGGCCACGGTTTAGTTCATGTCAAGGAGAATGGTTCCCGGGCCCAGTGTGTGGCCAGTCCGCCATGCACACCCACACCAGGACACCTGGTATCCACGCTCTGCTTAATGCCTTCCAGATGGGCTCCCCCTCAGCAATGCCTGTGTCAGTAGATCAGGGCATCCCTGCACAGCAGGTGACACAGACAGACCTGGCAGGCAGCCAGCAGAGAGCAACCCCACACTCAGTCACTTCCCACCCCGTGCTGCTCCTGCCAAAGCGTTTATCTGATTGCTGCTTGGATATTCAGCTAATGTAAATATTCAGCTGACAATAAAGCTCCTGGGAATTATGCGGCTCCTCCCAAGCACTTTCAGCATTGACAAATAGGGTGGAACTTTTCATAGCCAGGGTGTGTTCTTGCAGAATAATTCTGCTATACCATGTGACAGTACAAAAAAGATTATAAAGCATGAACAATAAACAATCCGCTGAGTAGCTCAGTCATCCTAACCAAAGCATTGTAGGGAATTTGCCATTACACACTCAACCCCATTCATATGCACTGCAAATCATTATGCCCCATGGGGCAGTAGGATGCCACAGTGAGAAAACAAAATAAACAAGCTCCCAAAATGCACATTACTTTAGCTATTTGAAACAATTTACCATTTTATTTGGAAGAGGTATGGTATATTTACCATTCAAAGATGCCTGGCTTGTTTCCAGATAACTTCCTTAGCGACAGTCATCCAAGATTGCTGCCCCCATGGAAGTGCTCACACTAAATCAAAGAGTTCCGAGATGGGCAGGAATGGTTGGGGTTAGCCGTAGGGATTACATTGGCTAGAGGCAGGGAGTGGGCGAGATTACACCTATATCACCCTCCTCAAATATCATCCCTATTGGAAAAGCATTACAGACCCTCATTCAAAGCCCATATTTGAAGCTCTTGCGTTAATGAGAACAGTTTAGGCTTTAAGGTAGCACTTTCAGTGCCACCTAATAGCCCAAACTAATAATTGTGTGGGTGGCGGGGAGTTCCTCTGGATCCCCGTTGGTGGTGTTCAGCTGCTCCAAGAAGTCAGCTGAGTTACTTTAGCACTGTCAGAGTGATTGCCTTACACTCCAGGGGAGAGGGGCATGAACATAAAATCATCCCAAGTGGAGTGCCAACTACCTACTTTATAATGGCTTCACCACCGCTCAGGCCTGCTGCAGCAGCCATGAATGCTGCCCCGATATGCTTCTTCAATGTCTAGGTTCAATCCAGAACAAGACCAAGATCTCGTTTGAAATATACACGGCCAAACTTACCACTCTTGGGACATCTGTAAAGGAATTCAAAGAGATCAATCTTAACAGAAAAATCATCAAGCTAGAGAAAGATTTGCAGGCTTTCACGCATGTGAAGATATATCCATACGTTACGGAAGAATATTTTACGGAAGAAGCGAGACAGGCAAGGTGTGATGTCACACAACTTTGTTTTCAAAACACCCAAAGGGGCCAAAATAGATCATGGTCAGGCTCTAGTACCAACTCCAGTAACAGTAACAGCTCAGGCAGCTACGTACGTCAAGGCCGGCGGGTCCAGTTTACGGGATCCAACCAAAATAACACTCCTTTTAGGCCAGCGTGGCAGAGAGCAGAAAAAACCTTGGTGGCAAAACCAGCAGCAATCACCAGTGGTAACTCGCAGCAGCAGGTTGGGGTTAATCCCACCACTCCTCCCTCCCTATTTGTAAATCAGTCCAAACACATGTTGATTAAAGCGGAGGAAGACATTTTGCAAAAGGGCCTATCATTTATTCCAACAGCTCGATATGACCCTTTCCAGACTAGAGTGAAATGCACGCAACTCATGAGCAAGATCCTTTTGAAGGTATTTTTTGCAGACAAGAGTATGATCACCAAGACGTCACAGGGCTTCGCCCTCCTTCTCAATTTTTTCCTCCATCCTGCTTGAACTCGGCAGAATCGATCACATTCGAGCAGGCTTTGCTAAAACAGATTGTTGAGCTTGTGATGAATATTCCATTTATTCATAACAATTGTACTAAATTACAACTGGCAGTCCTTACAGATCTGGCCAACAACACCGAGATTACCATCAAACCAGCAGACAAAGGTGGGGCCATTGTCATCCAAGACACCACTGACTACATCAAGATGGTAGAAGCCCATTGATCCCACAGCTAATTTACAGGCACTCATCTCGCTGATTATTAAGGAAATGGAGGCGGAAGGGTATATCAGCCCGAGAGAAGCTGCCTTCCTTAGACCAACACACCCTTGTATACCAGCCATGTATGCTATGCCAAAAATCCACAAAGGCCTTAGTTTCAGGAATTAATTCCATCCTGGAACCACTGTCGCAGTATGTGGATTACTTCATCAAAAATTAAATTTCCAAGATGCAATCCTTCATTAAGGATTCTACCAAAATGCTTGTCTTACTTAACTCTTTGGAATTTAACCTTGATGAAGATTGGTTGATGACCATTGACATAGAGTCGTTGTATGCAAAAATCCCCAAGCAAGAAACATTGTCCATGCTGCGGCTTTTGTTAGAATCCGGAATCGATCTCCATGGAGCACCATCTGGCTTCATAGCCGATCTGGCTGATATCGTACTCACCATGAACATTTTCCTGTTTGACAACATCTACTACCAGCAAGTCTCTGGCAATGCCATGGGATCCACCTTCGCTCCTAGCCTAACTAACTTGTATGTTGATCATTTTGAATGCAGCCACGTATACACAAATACCAACCCTTTTCGTGGGAACCTACTAACTTGGCATCAATACATCGACAACAGTTTTGTGATTTTTAGAGGCATGAAGGATGAACTGATCACCTTTCATCTGTGGCTCAACAATCAAAATCCCAACCTCAAATTCACATTGGAAATGGACAAAAAAGACACACACTTTCTAGACTTAGCCATTTCAGCATCTGATGGCGGGTTCATATCTAAGGTCTACAAAAAGATGACTGACAGAAACTGTCTTCTGTGTTATTCCAGCTACCAACCACAGGCACTTAAAGTCAATCTTCCCTTTGGGCAGTTACTCAGGTATTGGAGGCTATGTACTAAGACTACTGACTACACAGCTCATGCCAAAGCATTTAAAGAACAGCTAATGCAACATGGATATCCATCTAGGATTATCAACCAAACATACAAAAGAGCCAGGAACATCACCCGGGCAGTCACTCTCAAACAACTGGAAAAAACAGATGAGAGCAGTGGGTTCACGGCTGTATTTAGCTATTCGCCCCTTCTTAATACAATCAAGAAAGAAATCAAGAAGCTGTGGCCCATTTTAAACACTGGCAAGTGTTCCTTACTGACACCTCAGTTTGCCTTGAAAAGGAGGCAGAATGTCAGAGATAAATTGGTCAAGACCTTACATTTAGGTGATCACACTTCTTACCTGACCCAGTCCACCCTTTGGAACACCAACCCACTCACTGGCCACTCTCCCTCTGGCCAATGCTCCATGTGCACCCAGACTACAAGAAGCATAACAATAGACATTGGATAGCACACCCCATGGGTGCAAAAACATTTCACGAACTGTAACACCACAGATGTAGTATATATGATCACCTGGCCCTGCCATCTTAAATATACAGAGATGATCATACGAGAAGTCAGGAAGTGCATGATTTAACATTGTTCATGCATCAGAACAGGCAAACCGTCGGCACTACTTGTCTCACATTTTTTGGCTGAGGGTCATACTGCTGATGATTTTAAATGGACCATACTTAAGAAAATTAAGCCTCCCATACGAGGAGGCAATTTTCATGACATCTTGTTCAGGCAAGAGCAGATGTAGATTTTTCACTTGAACACATGCCAACAAGGACTCAATTAATCCATTCAGTCACAAGAACTGCCAGTGTTGGCGCGCTAGTTGACAATCTTCTTTGCAGACATTTCTATTTGCACATACTTCTTTCCAGAGAGCCCTAAATGGTCCTCCGGTGCCTCAATAGGACCTGTGGATGGACATTGGTACACTTAACAACCTCCTTCCACCAGTATTACCAACCGGGACTCATTGACTCATGGCCCTCCACATAATCTAGGGCACTGTAGAACACTAGATGGCTCTCGAGACCGAATTTTAACACAGACACCCCGCCTCCATACCCTCACATGGAGGGCACAGGCACATCCATCCCCATTGAGTAACGACATATATGCAGCTCTAGCAAGTCCAAGATGGCCCCCTTTTTCCACACAGTAGAGCGATCTTTTCAATGCCTAACTTCATATTCACTTAAGCATCTAGACACATGAGATGCATAATTCTCTTGTCAGTAGACAAGTTCGGTAGACAGCAGATACCAGATCCCATGACATATTGTACACTGCTTCCCAGGTACAAGTTCATCCCAACACACGTATATTTTTAACACACTTCCTCAATTATAAACTGCCAGTCGTTCAGAAGCATGTAAGGATTCAACACTGGGCATCATAGTGGCCAGCCATGTTATCCTCTTTACTAACCAATGACCGCCACCTTTTGCTATTATCACCCGAGATCTGACCCCTGACCACGCCCACCGCCCTGCCTCCCGTGACGTATGCGGATGAGCTTTCTTTTTAGATTTCATCCGCCAGGCAAATTTCTTTTCTAATGGCAGACGGAGCAGACGGCGCCCTTCCAACAAAGTAACGCAGAACACGCTGATAAGGTAAGCTAATATACATTTAGAATGCTCTCCTACACTTATGCGATCATTTCACATTATTTAGCAGCGTACTGCTCCCTTCTAACTCTCCGGTCTGTATCTTCTTCCCTGTAGAAGAATGGTCTGCAGATCGAGAAGTCACCTACTTCGACATCATGCTGGCCTCCGGCCACATGCCAAGCACCTCTAAAAACAGGTAGGATGGGAATTTATTTGCATATAAAGTGCTTGCTTTACCATCATGGAGATTCAAGTGAGCATTAGTTACTCCACAGCTTTAACATAAAGTGGACATGTCTTTAGATAGATCGACTTAGCCCATTGAGAGAGCACCTTCCTTTAACCAACAGGTTCACTTTACAACATCACTCCCCTCCTCCCATCCCTTTCCTTGGGTACTAGTGCAAGTGCACTGCCACAAAGCTATGTGGCAATGCATATACATATGCGATACATGAAATAGATTCAACTCTTCATCTTTTTAACAATGTGATCTAATAGTTGTTCAAAAATGAGTCTAGACTAAACTATGGGTTTATTAATACCCAGGTTTCCACTATTGTTTTGTCTCCCTACAGGGGACACGGCAGCTCGCCCATACTGTATCATTGTGAGGCACACTGGAAGACTCACACATCACAGAACACAGTAACGGACCTGAAGAAGATGGTTAAAGTAACTTTTTTTATTTTTTTAAACAATTTATTAAATTCCACACAGAACACATAGATCAGCAAATTAACAATGTCTCACATTAATCAAAAGGTTAAACTAACTTTAACCATTGAAACCGGTCGACCTTCTTGGTCATGGGGGTTCCATGGCCATTCAGATATCCCTGACAATCAAGGGGGATACGACTACATAGAGATAACATCTAAAACTCACACAATGTGAGCCTTTTAAAGTGTCCCATCGATATGGGTACATTTTTATACATTCATTTATCAAACACAACCATGTGCATGTGGCATACTTGACGCCCAAGGCTGAATAAAATATGTACAGAAATCCCATAGCCAAACTATGCTCATGCCAGCTAACTAGCTGTTTCAACAAGATCCAATAACCAGTCTTGTTTTCCGAAATAGCTAACTAGTTGTGTTTTGCAGGTTTCTCTTTTGTGGAAAAAAACCTTAATGAATGTTGATATACCCACACAATTGGTAGTGATGTGGGACAGTTTCCTCTTCATCTATCCCTGCTAGATAGGCGTTGCACCATTCACCATTGAGGGTCAGGTCAAGGTGTTTTTCCTCCAGGGATAGATAGCACATTGTTTTCCCAAATTGTTGTTTGTTCAATACTTGACAGTCAAGTTTTCATCAACCTTTTTTCTCCCAAAGAACCGTTTATGTTGTAACATAAGACTGTTGATTAACGGGTAGGGAAGGTAGTTGTTTTCCCCGAATATCTTTGAATTTACCCTGTTGTTATTCCCTAGGTTCAATCCAGTACCACCATGCCCACATTGCAACATAGTTCTGACTTCCCCCTGTACCCCGGTGAGTGTCCGCTTGACGTGATCAAGACTCCTTTTTTAGCATAAGAGAGGTCCTCCTATTTCCTGACTTTGCCCAACTGTACACTTTTTCCATTGTAACTGTTAAGTGATACACCATTTCAGCATTATTCAATCTGATCAACACCATACCAAACATGTAGCTTATTTTAGCTGTCCTTTGGCTTATGTGAATAATTAACAAACATCCTCGATCATGTAGCTTCTATCATCAAGATCAGCATGGAAAGTAAAGCTGTAATTAAATCAAAGTGCGAGACCTCCCAGACATTTACTCCCCAGAGCTGATGTAGGTAACATTATATCATTATTTATGGGCTGAAAATGTCATTGGCTACCCCTAGGGGACCTGCAACATAAGAGACTCGGGAATCCGTCAGATACTCTTGTCCATGCATGTTTATCCTACCATTGACACTGAATACCTGAGGAATTAAAATGGTTGCAAGGTACTTAGCTCCTGCCCACAGCATATAAACTCCTTGTTAGCTAAACGCCTCCATCTATCCAGATATAGGTATGGCTCAGCCAGGCCACCTGGTGGCATGAACCCTACCTGTGTGGCATCGACTGTTGACAGAGTACTGGGAGAATTAGGATACATCAAGGCCACTGTTAATAAACAATATGTAGTAGTGCTTTTTTTCCCCAGAACCGCTCTTGCTTGCTGTGAGAGGCCAGATAGCCAAAAGCTACTTCGACTCCTGCTGCTTAATTCCCTATTGAGATTCCAACTTATTGGCCAGTAAACAAAACTGTTATGCATATGTGGAAAGTCAGGCCATGTCTTGCAATAAGCATAATATTCAAAAAGAACCATACAGGGCAATGTACTGGAGCCCTTGTGCTTGTAAAGGCCAAAGCCACTTTGTGAACCAGGTCCAGGCTATAAAAGTGACAGATGTGGAAAAGCTGCGGATGGTTGTGAATTGTAGGAACCTATGTCCTGAGTGTTTTCGTGGGTAGTTGAAAAGCATTTGGACGTAAGACTGTTATTCGCACTCAGGGGTTTAAAATTGGTGGACTTTAAGATTGATTCTGCGCATTCAGATGTTATGGTTTTGATCAGTTTATACTCTAATTGAATGGGTAGAATTAAAACAATTTCAGCCTGGAAGAAGAATTGATAGTCGAAACACGCGTCGGCTGTATTCATCTCGGCTAATTGAATTTAAATAATACAAAGCACTTTTTAATGTGCAGTATGGTTGTGTCCATTCCGATACTATAATATTCAAATTCATGTTGCCCTGTGTATTAAGATTTCCACATTGCCATGAAAAACATGCCTGTCCGGCTATTTGCTTCATAATCTTCAGCACATGTGAGCCCCTGCTCCCATGCTCCATAACCTTATGCCTTGGAGAGTCTGACCTCATTCTTTATGCCTACCACAACATGTTACTGAGTGTCCTGCTCAATTTAATGGGCCCTCAAATGATCATATGATGGCCATTGTCAGATGCTCTAAAAATTAGAAAACATCCAGTGTCTTCATTCTATGTTAATCAATTAAAGGTACCAACCTTTAATTCTATCACAGCACCATTGAGCATAAGCAAACATCATGGGGCTGAAAAAGTGTATCTGTGGATAAAGTACACCCAGTCTTAAGTCATGGACTGGACCCTGTCATATCTGCCTGATGATGGTGCTAGAGTACCTTTCCTATGACACATCCCCTCCATCTTTGTACTTGTCCAGTAAGTCACTTACTCTGACAATTTCTTCCTCTAATTCAATCTTCACAGGCTGCCAACAGAAAGGACTGGGTTACATGCACAAGCTTTTCATATACCCGAGGCCTGCAAGCGGTATAGACCATAGAACGCAGAGCCGTCTACATAGCATGTTAGCCCTGCAGAAGTCTGTGTGCCAGGCTGTTTGGGTGCCACTTCACTCACAAGAGACCCCAGACTAGAAGCCTGTATATAGGGGGAATTTCCTTCAAACCACCCTGCTTTTTCCACGCAAGTGAAGTCTTTGCATGCCGTTATCATTCAACATAACTCACAATTTCACGTTGTTAGAGATATTCTGAATCTGTTGCACAGTTTTCTGTGGGAAAACACAGATTTCTTAATGAATGCAGATTGTCTAAGTCTAGAAATGACCTGAAGTTGTTTTACATTTTGGAAATGTCCTTCAGATTTTCTCCTGCTGGCCTCTGGAATGTCCTCCTCTGCCCACACTTCCAGGTATAGAGTAAGCGCAGGCAGACGATTTCTTCGCAGGAGGATAGCTCAGGGGCAACGTGCTCCCCTTGGAAGCAAGACGACACGGAGCAACACAGGTTCGATCCTGCGTCAGCGCTTAGAAACCTCTGGGTATTAAGCGTGTTATAAACAACCTATCATATCATATCAAACCGAAAGGATTATAGACAAACTGGACTCGGGGAGGGACGACAATAGGGACAGCGATAAATATGGGCTAGAGGCATTACAGCGATTGATTTCTTAATATTCCAAAAAGTTGAATATATATATATATATATATATATATATATATATATATATATAGTGAGTGCAAGCTGTTGATTCTTGATATTTTTTCACATAAATAAATAATTAGAAATACACGTTTTCACAAACTCGTTTGAAGGTTTTCAGACTCCTTCTGCCCCAACACATATTATACTTTAATTTACAAGAAAATGGTTTGACACTGTTTTAGTCAGTTTTCAAATCCGACACAATCCAAGTTTTTATATCTTTTATTGCGCTAACTAAAAATATTATAGTTACATGGTGAAAGGCATACGTTTCAAAGTCGCATATATTTCTTAATTAGAAAGTGGATGAGAAACACAAACAACAGAGTAAGTTCTTTTTACAAAGAAACAGGAAGATCGAATCTTATACTATGAACTCCAGAGGCGGCAGTAAAAAGGATGCACGTAATTCCTTCTCCAGGGCAATTCATATGGGAGAAGAACAGACATAAACCTGCACCCGATGGAAAAAGGTTGTCAAATCCAGTGGTGTTGATAAATGAAATCTTCAGCAGGACCACATTATCCACCCAATCTTTTGCACGCAGTGTGTAATGTGCCTAGTGGCTTAAGTACACGTCTAATATCATGGGACCCAGAAGGTGTGTATGCATACAAAACATTGATGACATTTTAAAGACATCCCGATATACAACATTAAATAATAGAAAAAAAGTGATATGTTTCTATGCAAATATCAAAGGTCCGGGGCGTGGCTAGGCAGCCATGGAATAGGCTGCGATTCCTGAGAGCTCCGTGATCCGGCTATACAGATCCGTCGAAGAGCGTGCATCAAAACAGTTGATTGCAGATCTAAAACCACACGAATTGTGTGCGAACATACTGGGCAGGTAATGAGCGAGCCGGCGGCATGCTTGAAACAGAGGAGCAGCAGATAGGCTACTTTGTATCCTAGACCCAGCCGTGAAATGGACGACAAGATGGCAGCGGTCTGAAACAAAGAGCATCCGAGGGGCACGCCGAGGAAGAAGAAGCTGGCGCTGGTGGATGGTAACAGTAGCAAAGGGCAGCAGTCAGCCCAGGAGCAGGCTGTAAGAGGGGCACGAAGCCGCGCTATAAGATACAGTGTGAAGCAAGAGGCTCCGGTGACCTGGGAAGGCTTGGAGCCCCCAAGAAGTGCAACACAGGTCCGCTGCGGACTTGATGGGCGTATTCAGCGCAAGCAGCACAGCATTCTCCATAACGCAGAGTGCGGAGCTCCAACAATATGAAACAATGGAGAGACGCGGCTAGCGTGACTGAGGACTGTGGCGGAAAGCAATGGACACACACAGCACAGGCTGCAGATCCATTAGTAATGAGGAGCGTGCAGCTCCGATGACAGAAGACGGCTAGGACCCCCCCAATCAGTACAATAAAGAGCCGCTGCCACATGCGACACAACCCACAGTGTGGAGCGGGAGCCCCTGGGACTCAACAAAGAGCTGCGGGGAGCGCGACAGGGGATCGCCGCCATGGCCGACGGACACATGAGGCAGGCTGCATACTCATCACGAACGAGGAGCGAGCTGCACAGGGGGCAGCGGACGGATGGGTGCCCCTCAAACAGAGCGATCCAGGACCACCGCCATATGGGAACCCACGGAGCAACACAGGCAAGTCACAGCTGCGAACCAATTATCCTTGCGGTCTGGATGTGATAATAAGGCACAGATAAATTAGGGCCACAAGCCAAGAAGCGGACTGCGCGGGCAGCACGCTGCTGCACCTTTTCACAATAAGGAGGAGTGGGCAGCGCCGGTGGCACAGGGTGGCTGGTGCCCCCCCCAGAAATAAAATGTACAACAAAGGGCTGCTGATGTGTGAGATTGTGCAGCGCAGCAGAGGCAGAAAATAGTAGCGAGCCAGAAACCCCAGAGTCCGGCCGTGACAAAACGCATAAAGTAAGGAGTGCTACCAGCCCATAAGAGGACTGCACAGGCAGCATGTTGCTGCGCTCTCGCCCATAGCTCGAAGCGGGCAGCTCTGTTGGCACGGGACGGCGAGGGGCTGCAAGAAGCAACACGAAACACAGCGGCCAGACGAAACCTGGACACACAGTGCAGGCAGAAGATAGCCCAGTGCGCAGAGCTACAGAGGGGCGGACAACACCACTGGGACATAACCAAGCCTGACAGCCACCAAGTGCATAAGGGGCTGTGCCACTGCCCATGAAGGGCGGACCCACCATGCGAGCGGGGGGCGAAGTGTGGAGCACCTTGCTGAGAGCCCACGGAGAGGTGAGAAAAGTAGTGAAGCGACACGCCACCACGGGAACTGTGCCGCCAAGGGATAAGGGTACACCCACAGAATCGCCCAAAAGGGAGTCAAAGGGAAAGCAAAGTAGCTGACCATGGAAATATTTGCAAAAGCGCAGCAGCCCACATCCCAGACAGCACAGCCTGTGACCAAGGTGCAGGAGTCTTTGAGTCCGAGAGATGACCAACTAATACTTGCAGCTATCACGGAACTGAAAACCTCAGGGGGAGCGGCAATGGCCGAGCTCAGAGAGATGCTGGAAAAGAAGATAGATGCAATGGGGATAAATGTGAACTTATTGAGGCAAGATGTGAGGGTGCTGGCGGACCGAACCAGCGGCCTGGAGAGTGCCATAAAAACGAATGAGGAGCTAAGCGCTGCTAATGCAAGTGAAATACACGTGTTGAAACAATAAGTGGCCAATCTGGAAAACCGGGCAGAAGAGGTGGAAGGACGCGCAAGACGCAGTAACATACGAGTGGTGGGCCTGCCGGAAGGGGAAGAAGGCGCGGACCCCACGGACTATGTTGAAAACATGTTACTCCAGGAGATAGGAACTGGTAAATTCTCCCAAGGGTTCGCGGTTGAGCGGGCGCACTGAGCTCAGACCAGAAGGCCTCAGCCACGAGCACCGCCCAGAGCTATTATCGCTAAGATCTTGAACTACAGGGATCGGGAAAGGACCCTGGAATTCTTTCAGAAAGGCGGTACAACAACCCGAGCGTCAGCAACGATCACGGCCTACCCGGACTATACCATGCTAGTGCAGAGGCAACGGTACAGCTATGTGGCAGTCAAGACGAGATTACGCACGGATGGGATGAAATACATGCTCCTGTACCCTGCAAAGCTGAAAGTCCTGCATAAGGGCAAGGCCCATTTTTTCGAGACCCCGGAGGAGGCTACAAGCTGGCTGGACATGCATGGATGCCCGGAGTCGGAGGGGGACCAGGATCGAGACGGAGAAGCTAAGTGAACCCGCGACATGGGGGCTAAAGAGAAGGGAGAGACATTGTGTAGGGATAAGGGTGCAGTGATTAGTAAAAGTGGACGTTAGTGGTACAGAGATCACCTGCCATATACACTTGGCTGAAAACATTGTGGACTGGAATATAGTGGCAAGTTGCTTAATAGTGACAATCAATCTGGATATGTGGTGCATAGCGCTGCTCCTTATAGATATATCAGAGCTAAAGGATACATGCGCTTTATCCCCATTAGTAGAAGTAGTAGGTGCGCCGATAGGGGGACATCTCCCCACTGAGTCCCAAGTACAGGCAGCGCCGAGAAAAGGGCTAGATGTGGGGGAGCCTGAGATCCAGGGATGGAGCTGGGCAACAGTTGGGAGGGAAGGGGGAGTGGCGTTGGTTCTGGAGTTGGGGATGAGAAGGGTGGGGGGAGGGATTGAAGTAAGGGCAAGGGGAGTTGGGACCTGTTGGTGATGTTGGGGTAGGAAGGGGAGCAGGCTCACATACACGAGCGATCGCCTCCGAGCAGCCCTCGGAGATAGACAAGGGGAGGGACGGGACGAGAAGAGGCAATGGGGGACCTTAAGGTAATCACCTGGAATGTCAGGGGGCTCAATAGCGATTTAAAGAGAAATAAGGTTATGCTGTACCTGCGAAGACAGAAGATAGATATAGCTCTGATACAGGAGACACACCTCACGAAAGATAAACTAGAGGTGGTTCGGAAGAAATGGAGGGGGACCATGGTGGGAGCTACATATTCTGCCTATGCCAGGGGGGTGATTACCTGGGTGGCACCGCACATGCCATTCCAGGTACTACAGTCCACAGCAGATGCAGATGGGAGGATGGTGGCAATAAAGGGGCTGGTGGAAAACAGAGAGATATGCGTCATAAATACGTACGCCCCGAACCAGGACACAGTGGCATACTTCAAGACACTATACGGTAAAATTAGCACGTACCTGGGAGGGGAAATGATTTGGGGGAGGAGATTTCAACTGCACGTTTGAACCCGAAAATTGATATATCAGACATACAAATAGACCGACCCACTCCAGCCGCTAGGGCGCTACAGTCAATATTGACCGATTTCGGGCTGGCCGACATATGGAGCAAACATCACCCACGGGACAGACAGTACTCTCACTACTCAGCCCCGCAAAATCTGCACACTAGGCTTGATTATATGTTCACCACACAGGAGCTGTTGGCGGAAATTGCAATGACCGAAAATAAAGCGAGGGTTTTGTCAGACCACTAGCCATTGATCCTGAGATGGCAATACCGACCCCCAAGGGCCAGAATTCCAACATGGCGACTCAGGGCCGAGGCCCTGAAAGACATGACATTTAGGAAGGATCTCCATGAAGAAATCACAAACTATTTCGAAACTAACACTGGGAGTGTTGAGTCGGCCCGTCAGTAAGAGGGACAGCCATAGCCAAATCCAAAGGACTACAAGGAGGGATCTTAAAAGAATTGCATGAAATGGAGGTGGAGCTAGACGGAGTCCTAAGTGAAGAGGGGGGCACTAAAGAAGACGCAGAAACCATACTTAAATTACAACAGAAATGCATGGGGCACTGGGAGAGATTATGTAACCTTAACTATAAAAAATATGTAGAAAGACAGCACGCGGGAGGGGACAAACCGGGGAGACTACTAGCATGGTTATACAAAAGCGATACCCCCAGGACTACAATCCGAGAGATAGTGAGGGAATATGACCAAACAGAGGACACCCAAGAGGGCGTGAATCGGGAGTTCCTGAGATATTACCAACAATTATATGGGGGTGTAGAACGAAGTGACCAAAGGAAAATACAGGAGGTATTAGAAGACATAAACATGCCGAAAATTAGTGCAGAAGAGCGAGACACCTTGGATGCCCCTGTAACTCTAGAGGAGCTGAAAGCGGCGGTATGGCAGCTGCCCACTAGCAAGACCCCAGGGGCCGACGGACTCCCTAGTGAATTGTATAAAGCGTATAGTGAGGAGATTCTCCCCCCTCTCTTGGAGATGCTGAACGAATCATATGACGTAGGAAGATTGCCAGAATCCCTAACAGAGGCGATTATTGTCCCTCTCCCCAAACCCAACAAGTTGAGCAAAGATTGTGGCTCATATAGGCCGCTGTCAAGGCTCAACCAAGATAGTAAAATACTCACAGCGGTGCTGGCAAACAGAATAAAAGGGATAATTGATAAACTCATACAACCAGATCAAACCGGATATGTCCCTCACAGGAACATATCTGAAAATCTAAGGCGGCTGCACCGAGTCATAGAACACACCAAAGGGGACTTGAGTGAGATAGCGATAGTATCACTAGATGCAATAAAAGCATTCGACTTGGTTAAATGGCCTTGGCTGATGGCCGCTCTGGCCAACTACGGGATAGGTCCAGGTTACCTTAGGTGGGTCAAATTACTATATAGTGCACCGTTGACCAGAGTTAAGACGGGAGCGATAATATCGGAAAGGTGGTAACCCATCAGGGGCACTAGGCAGGGGTGTCTGTGGTCCCCTATGTTATACTTATACTAGAACCGTTGGCGATATACTTGAGGCAGCAATACGACATAATAGGAATTAACCTTAAAGAGGAGCTGCACCTCATCTCATTGTATGCAGATGACATGCTGCTTTATTTGCGATACCCCAAAGAGAACCTCCAGTATATCCTGGAGGTGATGGAGCAATTTGCTTCTCTATCTGGTATGCGGTGAACCTGAAAAAGTAATGCATGTTTCCGTTGGGCAGGTATGTGGGGATCCCACAAGATCAGCTACCAATCCTTCAAATACCAGGGGAGACAAATATGTTTAGATACGTGGGGATAGATATTTACCACATGATGGAGGCGGAACATCAATACAATAGAGAGAGGGCGGTAAGGGGCATAGAAAATTGCATGAGGTTTTGGGAGAAACTCCCCCTGGCAATCATGGGGAGGAGGGCGATGCTGAAAATGCTGGTTCTTCCGAGATTATTACACTGCTTCGGGAATATACCATATTTGAAACCAAGACGATTTTTGTCAAACTACATAGCATTTGCAGGGACTTCCTCTGGCACGGGACGAGGATTAGACTAGCCGCATGACAGAGGGGGGATCAAATTGCCAAACTATGAGCTATACTACCTGGCAAGCCAGCTACAAAATGTGGCTAAATGGCTATCAGAAGACCCAACTGCAGAATCCAGATTATTGAGACTGGACTGCGCCCCGTACTTCCTGAAAGAGGTAATATGGCTGCCCGAAAAGGAGATGAGAGAACGCTCAGAGATGCTAACGTTGGGATGGAAGGTGTGGCATAGGGCTTGTCAGGTTATGGAGAACCCAACCCCAGGCTCCCTGCAAGCGCCACTAGTTACACTAACGGGGGCAGATGGTCAGTTAATGAAGACGATTAGAAAACACTGGGAGCCGGTGGGGATAGCAACAATAGAGGATGTAATACAAGAAGGGGAGATCAATGAGTTTGGGACACTGGTGGAAGAAACGGGGCTGCATAGCGGACAGCATATCACATACGCTAGAATGAGGAAGCAGATCACAGCGACATGGTCAGAAATGGAACTAGAGGAGCTACCGAATGCCACCATAGAAACAATATATGATATAGCAGAAGGAGGGCACGAAATATCTAGAATATATGAGCTATTGATGTCCAAAGCTGGGAAGGAAGTGATACAACTAAGACAGGACTGGAAAGAGGATGTGGGCGCTCCTATGAGTGATGGGATGTGGGAACGGGCCCAAGGATACCACAAGAAAGTGTCGAGGAATGCAAGGTTACAGCAGATACAGTTATACGTAACCCACAGGGCATATATGACTCCCCAAAGAATAGCCAAATTCAAAAACACGGACAGGAAAATGTGTCCTAAATGTGGACAGGAAAATGCTGGGATGGTGCACATGTTCTGGGCATGCCCAGAGATTGGTAAATTCTGGGAAGAAGTAGCCCAGAGACTCAACGGGAAAGGGGTCAAGATAAATATTGAGTCGGCATGGGCATGTATGATGGGAGGGTTCCCCAGACCACGCAAATTAAAACATGTAAGTAAGCTGAAGGACCTGACGTATATACTTGCAAAGCGCAGGATTGCCATGGGGTGGAAGGCATGCCACAGACCAAGAATAGAGGTCTGGTGGAAAGACCTCCAGAAATGGACCGAAGCGGAAACAGCGGTATGGCAAGATGCTGGTAATACTGGTGGGGCGGAGGAAATGGGAACCCTGATGGCCTGGAAGCAGTTAGTGGCTAAACTGTATGGGCCAGCCCAGGACTGGTCATGCGACCAGGATTCAGTTGAAAATATAGAGGAGGAATCCCTTCCGCATGAAGCAGTTGCAGAATGCGTGGTGGAGTAAGCCCGTAAGGGGGGAGGGAATGAGGATGTAATTGACGTTCAGTGACCTGTGTGAAACTCAGAGTATTATTCTATGTACTGTAAGTCGATTGTTTGTTTGTTTTGAAAATTAATAAAAATTGTTTAAAAAAAAACATATCAAAGGTCCCATCGCTTGGGGGTGGCACAGATGCAAATTGGCATCCAACATTTTTTCACAAATTGCTGTTTGAAGCGGCACCGTTGCAACAGAGTATAATTGCAAGCCTGACAGGCCAAAAAAGTTCTGCAAGTGCAAGATTGTCTTCCTCAGGAGGCTTTGAAACAATGCCCAAAAGGATTGCTACCTTTTGTTCTGGTTGGAAAGGAACACAATGAATTGGTGCTCTCTTGAGCAGACTGTGAAATGCCTGGTGTATTTTCTACGCATTATAGTGCTTAGGGGGTGGGGGGAATTGTGGACTGTCTGTCACGTTGATAGGGGACGTTCAGCCAGAGAGGGTTTAATGGATTTTAAGCTGCAGCGGTACCACATTAGGTGCCTAGTTACACAGGCTTCTCAGCCTGTAGCCTCTTATTTAGCCTCATGGCATGAAGGGAACATGAAGGGAACATTGAGCTACCAGAAGAAAGAGTCCAAGTAATGCTATTATCCCAGATCTGCTAACTCTTATTGAACCATCCACCACTGTCTGCCCTTTGGGTGACAATGAACTGAGATAGTTCGGTAAGATCTTGTGCCCCAAATGTAATAGTACAATTGCATCAAGTTAGGAGTTAATGCCATCATCTATGGGGTGGAAATTGGGAATGAGATACCCCCTTCATCTCAATCTCCCACAAAAAATGTGAGAAGGGTATAATACACTGTGCAAGTCCTTTAAAGTATGACCCAATTGACACAATCACTGAGATGTCTCGCTCGTTCTAAGCAAACAGGCTTACAAACAAAGCCCGAACATGTGACGTACACCGAAGTCACATGACCACCTGGTAACGTGTACTATTAGACAAGAGGAAAAGTGCGCATTCTCGCAACCGACCGGATTAACTAGCAGACAAGACCTGAATACGGGACCAGATCAAAATTCACCCAAAAGGTAAGAGGGCTAGAACGCAGGAGGGTTTTCTCCGTATTTAAACACGCATATCTAGTGAGCATAGAAGTTGAACGTAGAAAACACATTATATGGGTCTTACAACTAAAATGAAGGATGCCGGCATCCCAATTGACAAGGTACCGTTTACAAATGATGACTAAGTACTAACTTGAAATGTAGATTACTACAATGTAAATACTTAACGTAGATAATGTACTGGATTACTCTCCAATGTCATAAAAACGAAGATTTTCATGCAGACAGACCAGCTGCAAACTAATGTCTAAAATGAAGGCATATGGTAAACTTGACCCTTTAAAAGAATGCAATTAACCATAATGGGAACAAGAAAAAGAGAATGGGGTGGGGTAGGGGAGATTAGTAACAACCCTCACACACTCAAATGCACACCACTAAACCATCACTAATGTAACGATACAATGGCACCTTTCTAAACACTGGAACCCATCATCTAAACTAACCGCACAACTGCTGGGCACAATATCACAAGGAGCAAAAAGATCCAATGGCAATTTGATAGGAATTGGAATTTATAGCCACGAAACAGCGAGAAAGCAATCTCGCGAATGGATAAAAAATTCTAGTCTAAACCATCCAGCATCACAAATGAAAAAACGTATAAGGCCTCATTACACGGATGGCGCTAAGGGATTACCGGCACCGGTAAGGGCACTGGTACCGGTAATCCCTTAGCACCATACTACGAGGTCCCTCAGCGGGTCCCGTCCTTAACGTGTGGCCAGACACGGTACCGTTATTTGCTCCTTCCCCATTCCCATTGAGCCCTATGGGGGCTCACATGGGAATGGGGAAGGGTCTTGGTGAATGGGGAATTACCGCCCCGCCACCCTTGGAATGGGGCGGTAATTCCCCCATTCACCAAGGCGGACTCGGTAAATATAATAGCGCAATGGTTACCGCCATCCGTGTAATGAGGCCAATAGTCAGTATCATGGCTCAACACGTAGAAACGACAGCTCCCTTACGAACCATTCAGTTCATAAGATGCTTCCACTATATATCTCGCTCACAATAAGTAAATATGACATGCACGACAAACTGACTAGGCAAAATGGACCACCCAATAGGAAAGCACACGCCGCGACTCCACCAGGAACCGGAAACATGGGAAAATAAATTTTACAATAATCATCTATTAAGACTCATTAAATATACATGAAATTCAGACCCAAACCTCTTGTATTAAACCACCGGTTATGATATAAGCAGCTACAGAAAAGATTGGCACTTGCCCAAAGAAAGGAGTATATGTAGTCGCAACAAATCAAAACCACTAATCAGGACCCCAAACCAGTTACCAACACTCTGTATTTAAGGTAAGCAACCTGCTTACACTGTAATAACTGAGCACTCAGCTAAAACTACATAGTAACTGCATGGTGCTTCTTTCCTTTGCACATGCAGCTTAGACTAACCAAACCTCTCCCATCCTTAACTCAGAACCATTGAAGTTTGCTCACTGGGGAACAACAACAAAGAGAAATAATCTTGTAATTGATAAAGATCAGAATAATATATGTGTTTGTCATAACTATGAAGTGTATGTTTAAAAATGTGAAATGTGACTGAAGAATTGACACACAAAACAAAGTAAAAAAGTGCCTTGTCAAAGCCCAAGGAAGGGCAGAACAGTAGCACGTGCAAAGAAATGTTGGCACAAAGGTTTTTTTAAAGAATGACACATCTTTCACTGGCACAAATGCTTTTTAAAGAATGATATATCTTTCACCAAAAAAGTCACCACGATTAACAGCAGGAAATACACTAAGTGAAGCAACTTGTGTTTATATGATGAATGTGAAACAAACTGAATAAACACTAGGCGACGTAACTTGTGTTTATAAGATGAATGTGAAACAAATTGAATAAAGTGTAAACATTGCATGAAAAACACTAACAAGTGTGTACCTCACAATTATTACATAATTTGGGAACCTGTGAGGACAACTGAATTAAAAAGCGCAAATGCTCGAATAGGAAAAAAAACTCCACTTTTCTTATTCCAAAAGATAGTAGACATTCTAAACATTTCAGTTGCTTTTGCATCTATCTTGAACAACATCAAATAGTTTAATGATAGCGCTTCAACGTAGGGCTTGTGTGTTTAAAACATTTTATTTTCTCCAGTATCAAGATAAGTGTGGTATCAGAGAAAATTTGCTCGAATAATTCACTTTTAGAGTACACATAAGATCCCCCTGACTCCCCATACGGGTGTGAGGTAGTGAATGTACATAGGCTAGATGTAAACCACCTGACTGTAGACAATGGCCAGCTTGCATTTGTTTCCTCTAGGTTTGAATTTGAAGTAGTACTAAACTCAAATGTATGTTGTGTCCTCTAAATACATGAGTGCAGTTTTCTCTAAACAAGCATGTGTGGCTTTCACTAACCCTGTGTTACTTGCAGTCTATGTTTGTGAATATAAATACAACTAAAGATGCAGTTTAAATTCACATGCATGTTGTACTGTTTTCCAATCTATTTGTGTGTATGAATTTCAGTTGATGTAGCATTGCACAACTTTAAAGTCTGCATGTAGTTTTTAACCTCAATGTGTTTTTGGGATGGAGATGTATTACCCCCCAGTAACATGTACAAAAAATCCCATCTATTCAACAATAAACATAAATCTGTTTTTGCATCCAAAGATGAGGGATTGCAGGGGTTTGCACTTTGCACAACTATTGTTTTGTTATTTTTTAATACAACATTTTTTATTGTTTTTTACACATAAAGAAAACATACGTCTCGCGCAGCGAGATAAAGGTTATGTCCCTACCCCACCCACCAACAAATGCATTCCACGAACCCATTACAATAGAGCTTCTTAGCACTGTCAATTGCCTTTGTTATGCCAGTAGTGTGTGATTTTACAATTTCTGTGCATGTCCTTGGATGTCAGTCCATTTCCTGACGGGGGCTACCTCTCAGTGTGCGTCTTCCCACTTTTGCCAAATTTTTGGGCCTTTCTCAGGACAGCCCCTGGCCGTGTAGACTCTCTTCTCCATTGCGACACAAATGTTCACGTCCGTGGTCCATTGTTCATAGTTTGGTGCCGTTTCAGAGCCCCAGAGTTACGCTATGTTTCTCTTGATTAACGCAGTGGTTGTGAATAAGAGCACTTTTTCATAGCGTGACAGTTCGACCTCATCATCTATCCCCAGTAATAACAGTTTTGCATTTCTATGGATCGTTCTACCCAGTACTCTTGAGAGATCATTGCAGCACTGCTGCCAGTAATGTCGGATTATGGTACAGTCCCATAGTATGTGATAGTATGAGCCCTCTTCTCGTTTGCATCTCAGACAGGTTGAAGAGGAGATCTTACCCCATTTGAATAGTGCCACCCTCGGGTAATATATTCTATGCAGTACTTTAAGTTGGATCAATCTTAGCCTGGAGGAGATTGCTGTTTCTCTGGGGAACATCAGGGCAGTTACCCATTCTTCTGGGAGTATGTCACCTACATCCCCCTCCCATTTGGCTTTCAGGCTCGCTAGTTCTCCGGTGGCAAAGGATGTTATGGCACTATACATGGTGGATGTGACTTTGTTTTTAATCATATCCGGGAATAGGTTACGTTCTAAAGGGGTGTAATCAGGCATGTCAATCATCTCAGGGAGATGGGTCTGTAGTGCGTGTTTGAGTTGTGTGTAGCGATATTGCTCATTTATCATCAGATCGGAGGTGGTGATTAGGTCCGCAAATGGTATTATTACGTTCCCCTTTATTACGTCGCCGATATTAGTAATGCCCGCTTGGGTCCAAGAGTGCCATTTTGGAAGTTTATTCACTTCCGGGAGTAGTCTGTTATCCCACAACGGTTGAGCTGGGGTCAGCTTGTTGTCCCAGCCTAAGTATTTGTGGGTGTCTGTCCATGTTAGGGATATGTGTGACAGCATGGATGGGGTAGTAGATCGGTCTTTTTTCCGGTAGAGGTATCTAAATACGGATCTTTCATTTCGGTTAGGATCTGGTTCTCTGTTGTGTGGTAATGTCATGTCCGCGTGGAGTCTGTCGTTCACTATTGCCATCTGACTAGCCCAGTAATAGGTTTGCAATCGGGGCAGTCCGATTCCGCCTTCCCATACAGATCTTTGTAATGTGGTTAATGCTAAGCGAGGGTGACCTCCATCCATAGCAGTTTTCTGAGCGTCTGGTCTATTTTACGGAATTCGTTGGGCGCTATAAATAGTGGCACGTTTTGAAGTATGTAGAGGAAGCGGGGGAGCGCCAGCATCTTGAAGAGTGCGGCTCTGCCTAGTAGTGTTAGTGGTAGGGACATCCAGTGCCGGACGTCTTCTTTAAATCTCGTCATTATTGGGTATAGGTTATTGGGCACATAGTCTGTTAGATTGTTCGTGATTTGGATGCCTAGGTATCTGAATTTCTCCTTTTCCACATAGTATGGACACTCATCTGGCACCGCGTTGTCTATTTGTTTCAGTGGGAATAGTATGGATTTAGTCCAGTTGACGCGAAGGCCGCTGAACGCACCGTATTTTATCAATAATCGCGTCACTATGGGACAGGATTTGCGTGGGTCTTTCAGATATACTAACAAGTCGTCTGCGTATAAGGATACCCTGTCCTCCCAGTCGTCTGCCCATCTTAAGCCGCTCCATGTTTGTGTAGATCTTAATAGAATTGCCAGTGGCTCAATTGATATTGCAAAGATTAGGGAGGACAGGGGGCAACCCTGTCTCGTGCACTTGCCTAGTTGAAAGGGATTGGAGACGTGTCCGTTTACCTTT
This sequence comes from Ambystoma mexicanum, assembly GCF_040938575.1. Lineage (NCBI taxonomy): Eukaryota > Metazoa > Chordata > Amphibia > Caudata > Ambystomatidae > Ambystoma > Ambystoma mexicanum. Next base: position 1,214,153,022 of record NC_090929.1, on the reverse strand, counting down.
GTGGCTGCTTCGGGGCGGTTGTAAAGTAGTTTGACCCAACTCATGAAGTGCGGTCCTATGCCCACGCGTTGCATAATAGTCCATATTGCCTCCCAGTAGACTGAGTCGAATGCCTTCTCGAAGTCTATGGCGAGTAAAGCCAAGGGGTCCTGTATCTCAGATAGCTTCTCCAGTGCTGTGTGTAGCCCATATATGTTTTGTCTAGTGGATCTCTGTGGCATGAATCCGCACTGGTCGGGATGTATTAGTGTGTGTATGACTTGTTGGAGGCGGTTGGCTAGTACATTTGCCAATATTTTGGCCTCGCAGTTTATGAGAGAAATGGGCCTGTAGGAGCTGCATTTGTCGGGTGGCTGATCTGCTTTGGGCAGGACTATAATTGTGGCTTTCCTTAAGTCAGGGGGGAGACAGCCCTGTGAGTGTGAGTGTTGTAGTAAACGAAGTAAGTGTGGGGAGATTACATTTGCTCCTATTTTTTTCCATGTTTCAATGGGGAAGCCGTTCGGGCCCGGGGTCTTGCCCGATTGGAGTTCTGACATGGCTTGGGTTAGTTCCTCCTCAGTGATTACCTGTTCTAGTAGAGTAGACTGCTCTGTGTTTAGGGTGGGGAGAGTAATCTCCTCTAGGATGTCCATTACGGGTGGTGAGGTTGGTACTTTGTATAGCTCAGTGTAGTATTTTGCAAAACCCTCCGCTATGTCTGCGTCTGTCACTAATAGTTCTGATTCTCCTGTTGTCAGTTGCCTGACCTGGCTGAAGCCCAGGTCTCTACGTTCCAGCCATGCCAGCATTTTCCCGGATTTATCCCCTGTTTCGTATATCTTTGCGCGCATCGCAGTATGCGCCTGTTTTGCATTGTCTAGGGCTATGTGTTGGAGTTGCGCCTGCGCCAGTTGTAGTGCGCGGTGCGTTTCCGAGTTGTCATGGGTTAGGTGATCGGTCTCTGCTTTTTGCACTTTTGCTTCGGCATGGCGTATTGCTTCTGCTTGTTTTTTTTTATGGGCTGTGGTCCAGGCTATTATTTCCCCTCTGAGTACCGTCTTGAATGCCTCCCATAGTGTTACCGGGTTATCCACTGAGTTAGTATTCCTCTCAAAATATTCTTCAGTGGTCTTTTGGACATGTTCAACTAGCTCTGGGAAGCCTAGGTAGTAGCTGTTCAATCGCCAGCTGGGTGGGGGGATCGACCTGTTGGTGTTAAGTGTTATTACAAGTGGGGAATGGTCTGATATACCTCTGGGGAGAAATTGTGCCTCACGTACTTCGTGCATGTTATTTAGTGGCAGTAGGAGATAGTCCAGCCTAGACAGCGAGGCGTGTGCGCCAGAGTGGTATGAATATTCCCTTGTGGCAGGGTGCAGCGTTCTCCATACGTCTTGCAGTCCCAATGCGCTGGTGAATGTGGCAAGTTTTGTACGTGTGTTCGGATTTCTGGATCTTCTATGTGTTCTGTCAAGATCCACGTCCATTACCTCATTAAAGTCTCCCCCAATCAATGTAAGGTCTGCAAGATTATTCATAATTAGAGGCGTAATGTCATTAGACAGGGGGTCAGTAGGTTAGGAGGTGCGTACACCGCCATCATGGTCACCGAACGTTCCCCGATTGTACCTGTCGTTAGTAAAACCTCCCTCCTGTGTCTTGCGTAATGGATGCGGGCACAAAGGGGAGTCTTTTGTGTACTAGGATCAGTACCCCTCGTGACCCCATGGTAAAACCGGCGTGGAATGCTAGTCTGTAGTTGGTGCATGTAAAGAATGAGCAGTTGGTACCGGCTAGATGTGTCTCCGTCAGGAATACCACATCCGGGGAGTGTCTATTTAGTGTTTTCAGTACTAGACGTCTTTTGATGCAATTGCCGAGCCCATTTACATTCCATGTCATCACTCGGATTGTCTTGTTTTTGTTCACGTTAGTGACTCCCGCCATTTGACACGTGTGTGGATGACAACAGTGTGTGTCGGGCCCTCGATAGCATTGTGGTGTCTCATGCTATAGTAGTATCTGCCAAGGATAAGGGCAGGCTGGTTTTCTGTCAGGACATGCGTTTCCATTTGTGTTGTGTGGACTGCTGGCAAGAGTGGAGTGACAATTGGTGTGCTGGGGATGGTGTGCTTTTTGACATTATAGATGGTGTGGTGTCTTGGAACATAACTAACATGAAACAAATTCCCGCCCCCCCTCCCTATACTCCTCCCCAACATGAAGTATCTGTCGCCCTAACTCTACTGGCGTCAAACAACTATACCGCCAGATTAACTTAGTGTGAACTGTTTACATCTTTCTCGCGACTTACTGTTCTTTGGCAAGTCTGGTGTTCCGAGTCTGAAGTCTTGAGCTGAGGGCGTGGCTTTGGCCGATGCAGTGAGTACTCCCGTACCTCGCGGGCCGCGTGCCTTATTTACATCAGTGTGGCATGATAGTTCGTTAAATGGGCCGCGATGGAGTAGTATTTTTTGTTAGTGTCACTGTTTCAGCCCATTTCCTCTTGTTGTGGTAGTTCCTGCATCGGAGGTTGTGGAGCTGGGCGCCTTCTGTCTAGTGGCTCACGTCGGTTCCTGTTTCTGGTTCTGTTGCTTGCAAGTCTCCAGTCGCCTTCAATGTGTTTCTCTGCCCAGTTCCACGCTTCTTTTGGGTCTGTGAAGTGTACTGTTGTGCCGCCGTGGTAGATCTTGAGCTGGGCCGGAAAGAGCAAGCCTTATTTTACGTGTAGGGTCTGGAGTTGTCTTTTGAGCTGATCAAAAGATTGCCTGGCTCTCTGGACCTCCCTTGTGTAGTCAGGGAAAAATGTTACCTTGGATCCATTAAAGGTCAGTGTGCCTTTGGCTCATGCCGTCTGGAGTAACGCATCTCTATCTCTATAGTTCAACAGTTTTGTAACTATGGTGCGTGGAGGTGCGCCAGGTATCGGTCTTCCAGTGGGCACACAGTGCGCTCGTTCGATTGAAAAGAACTTCGAGAATGTCTGGGGTTCAAACATGTCAGTTATCCATTGTTCAAGGAACAGTTCCATGGAAGGGCCTTCCGTTTTTTCCGGTACGCCCAGGATGCGAACGTTATTTAGTCTTGATCGGCCTTCACTGTCCTCTGCTTTCTCCTCCAGTGTTTTCAGACGTGCCATTACCCCGGCCATCCCTTGTTCCATAGTGCGCAGCCCATCTTCAGTCCCAGAGATCCGCTGTTCCGCTTCTCCTGTGCGGGAGGACAGTTTCTGAAGATCATGGCGGAGGAGCGAAACGTCTGTGCTGATGCTATCCATCTTTTGTTCCATGGAGGTCCTGGAGTTTGTTATCGCAGCCATGATATCCTTCAGGGATATGTTTTGTTCTGTTTCTAACATGGTGTCCGATTGTTCCTGGTCCAATTGTGCGCTCGCTGCGGCCGTGGTGAATTGGTCCATTTTGCTTTGACTTGTCAATTTTTTTGCTTTATCTTTCCCCATAGCAGCTGGCATGGTCTATAACGTTAATCGGTGGGCAGATTCCGCCTGTTTATCCGAGGCAATTGTTCCGTTGTAGAACTTCTTTCCCCCCCCCCGGCCTGGGTGCAATCTGCCGGATACTGTGTTAGGGTTTAATGTGCAGCTAGTTTTTGCTTTGGGATTACACAACGTTCAACACCGCACCCTCCAGCACTTCTTTGGCGTAGCTGTATCGGTGTTCCACATAGGCAGGTGCGTCGTGAGACAATTTCACCGTGTAACACCGTGTTCTGATCACCCTGCCCAGTGTTGCTTATAAGCAGTGTTGCTTATTTCGTCGAAATGTGGTCGGTCCTGCTATGCTCGGCGGGAGGGTGGTGGCGGGTCCAGTAAGTATGCTCCTGCCGGGGCCACAACGACGATTTCACCCGGGCAGCAGGGGGGGGGGTGAAGATGTAGGTCGCCTGTTGACCCTGTGTGCCTCAATATGGCAAATCCGTTTCGTTATGGAGGGGCAGCTGGGAGAGTCTTTGTAGCGGGCCCACGGCGGCGAGGGGGAAGCACGCAAGTTCCTGCTTTCCCGTCCCCCCTTCTCCTTACCGCAGGATAGAGGCAGTAGCTGTCCGACAGCGAGTGGGGGCCACCTCAAGAGTCTGGTAGGCGCTCAGCACTAAGTGGAACGCTCGAGGAGCCCCGACGGCTCCGGACGCTCCGATGGCGCCAGCAGGCAGAAGCAGTGTATGGGCACGTACACCGCTACGTTGGTGCGGATGTGACTGCCTGTGAACGACAACCGTTGACGCCGCTTCCAAGGGTGTATCCCCTCTGCCTCACGATTTGCCGCTGGAGGATAACTTTCACGGTTCCACGGGCTTCACCGGCGGGAGGCGGGGAGGCACCCAGCGGGGTCCCGCTCCCCGCAGTCCGGAAGAGGCACCGGGGGTCGCTTGGTTCTATTTTAGGGTCCTTTGCCCGTCATGTAGCCCAGCACAGCACCGCACTCACCAGCCGCCGGTATTCGGGCAGGGTTCGGTGGTGACACACGGTGGTCTCCGTTCATCCGCGGTCTGCAGCGGCCATTTTGTGTTCTCTGTGGCGCGCACGCTTGCTTTCTTGAAAGTCTCGCCAAGTGGGTTCTCCGGCACCGATTTTCACCAGGAACAGGTAGGGACGTACAGTAGAAGCTCCCACATCGAGTAGGCACTTTTGGGTACTTTTAGTCTTGCAGGAAAACAGGATTGTTTCAGGATTCGGCTGGCGGCCCGGAAGCGAAGCGAGCTCACGTCCTCATCGCTCGGCTGCTGGCCACGCCCGAGCACAACTATTGTTGACTAGGATTAATTTCCTCTGCATGCCTTTTTGTTGTGCGTATACCTGATCTTTGACTATAGCCTTCTCCAACTGCATTAAAAAATAATATCACTGTAGGCAGTAATATTTTGCAACGACACCATGACGCAAGATGACTCTAAACCGGCTTAAGCCACTAATTATATTTTAAATAGTACTCAATTTTACCAAACAAATTCCACATTAAAGTGGCATAAAAATGCATTCAGTTTTACATTTTGTTTCTTAATACTAAGTACATTTGACTTTGAAGAAGCAACTTACTTGGTGTCCTGTGTGATTGGTATGACACAGGCCGTTGCATATTTAGGCTTTCTGCTGCCCAAGGCCCAAATACTTTCATGCGCCCGCCACCCCAAACATTACTCCACCTCTGTCAGACTCTGCACTAGATTCTGCCCCGTCAACAAACTCTGTCCGCGTTGTCCAAAATAGGCTCCTTGCCCCGCATTCTGTTTCCATAATATTATAAGGACGTATTTAAGGTGGCTGGGATTAGAATGTTATTGCTTTCTCTCTATTAATTCAAACATGTAATCTTCTATGTTATATTAGTTGAAAGAGTATTTTCAGATCTCTGCTACCCACAATTTGGAGAAAGCAGTGTGTTATTCATTTGAGTGCACCAGAGGTAATTGTTATGGCTAATTGTCTACTTTTGGTTAAGTCTGAAAAAATCTTTTAGAGGAAGTGATAAAACATAAACTGTCTGCCAATGGGACACAAGAGACAGAAGGATGGATTGAGGAAATTTGGTTTCAATGCTAATTTCTGGATTCTCTCACAAATTGCCTCCTGTCACTCCATGAGAAGCACCTAGACTGGTCTGTAATATTAATGCAAGATAACTACTTTTCTACAACCAGTCTTTTCAAATGGTAAAGTTTACATTGCAATATATGCAAGTGGTACAGTCACATCTTATAAAAATATTGAATAAAAAGAACTCAACCCCTTCTCATGGTTACAGCTCTGATGTTAGCAAGGGGCAAAATGGAAATGTTACCCGCATCAGCCAGTGCACCTCCAATGACTTGAGCTGGAACAAAATTAAAATGTGGGAAAATCACAAGTGAAATTTGTAAACTCTGCCAGGGCAAAAACACCTCAGTAGAGTAAAAACAGTTGGAGAAGGTTCTTGGAATCTGTGGCTGTGTATTCTCATGGTGGAGTAATAGACAAGGGCAACCCTGAACATTCATGTGTGGGAAGCAACAGCATTCCTCATAGCTGCACAATGCAGGCACATTTTACAACAAATGAAGTGGTACATACTGGTTACATCATTGCTGTTTGTGCAATTGTTCAAAATACCCAACACTCCAAGAGTAAAAATGAGCAATGGATCAGGCGTTTCATCACAATATTACCTTTGTGGGTGTGGTTTAAGCTATGGGTCTTGCTAGCTTGCATGTAAGGTAATTTAAAATGTTTAACTCCATAGAGTTGGTTGGACTGTAAAATACATTGGAAAATTTGGAGATGTATGGGTATAGATACAGATTTCCTGCTGTCATTTGAATTGTTTTGAATTGTATTGTTTCACAGTAAAAGTCCTACTTTGTATTTAAAATATAATTAATGTAAAGATTACTTATAAGCACCAGTTATGCTTTATTGGACATATTTTGCAGTTGGTCCTCCGGCTGGTACTGAGCGTGCAGCAGACTGTCATCAAAGACACATCATAAACCCAGCAGGGATACCACTGGCCTGCTTAGCACTGAGCAGCTTCTGTAAAAATGGCTGAATGGATATCTTTATGGGACACCTTTACAGCTGTGAAACTGTGTGTACCTTTGGCACACAGTTTTTCTTCTCCCCCTTCTATGGCTTCTGTGATCTATTTCATGCTTGCACCTTTTGGGCAGCAACACACATCTGAATTGTGGGGCGGGGGAGGGAAATTACTGCTTGCTTCTGAACATCATTTTAATGACACCTGTGGGAACTCTGTGCTTGACTCAAGCAGAGGCATGTGTTTAATATTGTAAAATGATGCATCAATTTTAACCTTTACTTTTCCAAATGGAAAACCCTAGTTTTTGCATTGTTAAAAAATGCATGTCGTGTATTTGAATATAAACGTGATTGCTTAACAAAGTGTCTGTGTGTATTGATTAGAAAGAACTCCAAATATAATGTGAAGTGTCAGCAATAAAACCAATGAGGTTTTGGCTGTTGTGCATATTAAAGAGCATTTTGGGAAGATAAGAATGACCAAAGAGCTTTATATCTGTAACATATGTCTGTGAGAGTTGTATGACCGAATCACTAAATAGCTAAAGCATGCTGGGTTTGGTAGGCGTTACTTTAAAAAAAAAGTCACCCTAACAATAAAGCTTTTGCAAATATCAAGCATACATACAAGTTTGCCAATCAATGACTTTAGCTGTCAGAGTGGAATGACTGTTAATAGCTCAAAATTACTCGCAGTAGCCAGAATCGAAGAAACAAAATTGGCTTTATCTTTGAAAAATGTCAACCAGCAAATTGAAAATCAACAGTAATAAAATGCTGCTCCTCTGGCATTCTGATGCCCACGGTCTGGGCCTAGTGGGCCTTGTTGATAATACGTCTATGGACAGAGGTCATGTAAAATATCAGCACCTGTGCTCCTGTTCTCAAATTGCATTCCCTGTGATTTCCTGCCCTTGACCTTCCCAGATTTACCCTGGGCGATCTATATGGACAGTTTGGGTTTAAACGTACCTTTTAAATGTGGCCTCTGATTTTGGAGAGTCAGCTGGGGAATCTGTCAGCCTGTAATCATTTCTAAAGCAACCCTCTCTCCAAATGGCTGTCTGGAAATGGAATTCCAAAAATAGAGTGTTAACCCTTCTTTCAATGGACTGATCACCAGTCTGCCTTGGGTCAGTCCTTCAAATATTAGCTTGGCGCTCCCATCTCCAGTTCGTTGCTCAATGATTATCTTTCCATAGTCCATAATCATCTCCCTGTATGTCGTGAGCTCATGCCATTATGTCTTTCCAATTCTTCCCGTGCCTTGTGAAAGAGGTACGGTTTTCCCAGTCTCATGACACATTGAAAGGTAGTGGCAAGAACTCCTAATATTAAAATGGCGATTTCATTTTCCGACTTAGCTTTGGGACCCAACATGCAGAATTTAAAATAAATCTCAGATTCAGTGAATTCATGTGCACATGTAGATACTTGAATAATCAGTGTGAGATAACATTTATTGAATGTGCATGTTTTTGCTGTGTTTTTACCTATTCAAAACATGGCACCGTATATTATTTAGTATATTATTTTACTTACTGTGGTAGATATTATTCATAGCTACAAAATGGCAATCTTTCTTATTGATCTGAGCTTGCATTGCAATACAGATCTCAATTTAATGACATTTGACATTAGATTTTATTCATATTGATAGTGTGCAGTTGCTGATATTTTCCTGGCAGAGGTGGTGCACCCCCTATGTACTCATTTTGCATAACATTAATATGTGTTAAAAACAAAATATGTTTTGCTGTGCATAGAGCTCCATAACCTTTCCCTTAACCTCTTGCTAAGGGAGTGTTTATGGTAGGCCTGAACTTTGATGACTTATAACAAGTGTGAGAAAGTGTAGAGGCTCAGAACCATTAGTGACATCTGCCAGTGGAGTTATTTCTATAACCTTCAGAGTAGGCATGAAAGAGGCCACCACGTTCTTTATATGTAGGCTCTTGATATTTTGTTATTGTGAGTTCCTAAACTGAGTAGGCATGATAGGTAGCATATTCAAAGAGTTTCCAGTACTCAAAATGTCCCCCTTCTATCACCAGACTTAAACAGGTCACTTTGAATCTAAAATCTAAGGATTCAGGACTTGGGACCTAAGAAATCACATTCGGCTGCAATTGGCATTACAATGTACATCTTTGTGTACGCCAAAACACATAATAAAGATGGACATTGAATATGAATCACATTTGTACAGTTTATTTATTTTGACATGTGTAGGGCACCCCGAACCAGGGGGCATCTCTACGCTGGTTTACATACGAGTATTGGATGCACTTGGTTACAGCAAGGTTACAGACATGTGTAGTACATTAGTTGCAGATAATGGTTACAACGAGTATAAACATAAATTGAACAAACAGGTGTGACTGGAACATAATTTCAAAACAAGGTGGAGGTGTCAGGGCCAGGAGTTGTTGCGTTGGGAAGGTTACGTTTACATTTAGATTTGGGGGTCTTGAGAAAAGAGCCAGGTTTTGAGACCTTTGCGGAAGGACTAGAAGGAGTCCTCAGATCTTTGGGCTAGGGGGAGGGCATTCCAGAGTTTAGCTGTGATCACCGGGAAGCTTCTCCCCCCTGCTTTCTGGTGCCAGTATCTAGGGATGTTGAGAAGATGAGAATAAGCAGATCAGGTAGGTCTGGAGTATTGGGTCTTGTTGAATTGTCTGGATAGCTAGGTGGGGGCAGTGTTAGAGATTCATTTGTGGGTCAGTGCTAGCATTTTGAACATGATGCACTCTTGGACTGGGAGCCAGTAGATATTTCGTCTGGCTGTGTAGATGTGGTCTTTTTTAGGTATGTTAAGGGCTGCCTTTACTGCGTTATTCTTAATGACCTGCCGTTTTTTTATTGCAGGGATTGGTGCATGCAAAGAGGGAGTTGCAGTAGTCAATCCTGGATAGTATGAGGGGGCTGGTGAATGTGATGCAGCTGTTTGTAGAAAGCAATGGTCTGCAGGCATTGATCAATTTTGCAATGGATGCTGCTGCACTAGAGTTTACTTGTCTAGTTTGTGATAGTGTGGAGGCAAGATAAACTCCCTGGGTCTTTACCTCTTTGGCAACGGTGATGGTGTTCCCATCGATAGAGAAGGACGTGTATGAGTCATTGAGAGTGTTAAGCCGAGATTGTGTGCCAATAAGGAGTAGTTCGGTTTTCTCATCATTTAGGCACTGTCTGTGTCGTGTCATCCACTCCTGGATGGTTTGGTATAATATGCTTAGTGCATTGGAGTCAGCGTCATAGAAGACGGAGATGGATAGGAGGATTTGGATGTTGTCCGCGTATTTAGTGCAGGTGACACCCACTGTATCAAGGAGGTCAAAGAGGGGTCTTGTGAAGATATTATACAGGGTCGGTGAGATGCATGAGCCTTGAGACACTCCACAGGTGACTGGGGCTGTGGGGGCTGCCGCTGAAGTGGAGAACACTCTCATATTGCGATTGGCTGAGAAATGGGCAGCTGACGCGAGGTGTTGCCAGAGGATTTTGTAATTGACCAGGTCAAAGGCTGCTGAGAGTTCAAGTAGGAGAATGGCCATGTTGCCATTGTTTTTGATTTCATCCATTTGGATTTTTAAATTAAAAAGGTCAGATTCCGCTCCGTGACCGGCAGAGGCCAAGGAGGTTGTGAGTTTCCAGATAGCTCTTCAGTGCGACCCTATATGACGATGGCCGGGCAAATGATGGTTTCATCTCTTTAATAATCTTGGTGGTTTCAGTATTCATGGCCAGGGTGAATTCGAACTTGGGAGTGGAGAGGGGGGTGGAGGGTGCTGCTCTGGGGGCTGGTGTGTAGTCGGATGTTTGGTTTTTTGGCAGCTATTTTGGTTTGGAGTAGGGACATTTTATCAAGGAGAGCATTTTGAATGTTCTGGCACCAGATGAGATCTTTGGTAGAGTTATCCAGTGGGGTAACTGGTGTTTCAAGTTCGCGTAATATAGTGAAGAGCTCTCTTGGCAGAGCTTTCTTCTTCAATTCTCCTATTGTATGTGGCATTTTTGATTTGCAGAATAGCTTCTTTATATTGTTTGGAAAGGATATTGAAATACTGTTTGTTCTTGTCTGACTGTGTTTTTATCCACTCAGTCCCCACTGCTCTTTTTGAGGTGTGTAGGGTTTTGAGGCTGGGGTGTACCACAAGTTGAGGTGGGCACTTGGTTTAGGTTTACAGATGCTGAGAGGTGCTACTTTGTTGATCGCTTCGATTAAGGTTTGGCTGTATTGATCAACCATGGTGCTGTGGTCAGTATGTGTGTGTTGGTGAGAGGTTAGCAGTAGCAGGGGGAGTAAGTTGGCAGGAGAAGTATTCTGTGAATTTCTAGAGAGGGAGACCGGTGCTGGTTGGGATGAGACCTCCGGGTGAGCTGTCTCGGCAATATTGAAGGTGATAACATTGAGATCTGACCAGGGGCAGAGGGATCTGGCATTGATGAGTGCTCCTGTGAGGGAAGTTGCAGTATTTGCTTTGTTGTTGGAGGAGGAGATGATCTTGGTAAGTATGTGTTCTAGGCTGGCAGAGAAGGAGGCTTTGGGTGTGGAGGAGGCTTTTGCCCGTACTGTGGATGCTGGATCTAGGTTGGCGGTAGTTAGGATGAGAGCTGTGTCCGCTGTTGTGAGGGTAGCGTGTGAGTTACATAGGGCAGCATCACACTTGAAGGTATTAGGCAAAGGGGACAGATTTGTTTCTGCATTGTGTTTACAGTAAGTGGCTGGGAGGGGTGGTTGCTGTGTTCTTGTGGTGCCATGGGTGCTGGCTCTCAAATGGAGGTGTGCCTTCCTCCAGGTGATTGGCAGGGTTGTTGTTTGTAAATGCTGCCGGCTTGTGGCTAGGCAAAAAGCAAGTCTTGTATTGTGATTGTCGAGGTGGCAAGGTTGACTACCGGTTGAGGTTAGTTAGTGTCTGGTGTCTGGTGGGGTAGAGGTGAAGTTGAGTGGGCATGAATTGGGCAGGAACAGTGGTGGTGGGATGTCGTGTGAGTCCGGGAGATTGTTTGACATTTTTAAGGGGAGTGTGTGTTTACAGTTGGTGATGGCATGCTGTGGGTGGTTGGTGGGACAGATAGTTTGCTTCAGGATGCCTGTGGTTTGGTGGGGCCACGAAGGGGTGAGGTCGAGCATTGTAGGTGTTTCTTTGGTAGCTGGCAGCCTTGCGTAGTGATTGTTTGGTGAGACTGGCTGGAGGGGCTGCAGTAGTTTGTCAGTGTCAGGTAGTAGTGGGTTCAGCGATGTGGGTTGGGTGTGCAATTGTGCATGGAGCAAGGGCTGAGTGGGATCAGGGGTGGTACTGACAATGCACTGTGGATAAGGCTTGTGATGGTGGCAAGACCAAATTTTTAAAATCAATGCTGGCACTTCAGTAAATCTAAAAGCGAATTTCAAGAGGGTACATCTAAGGCAGTGCCCCTGCAACAACTTATTGTTGCCTAGTAACCAGTTTGTTACCTCGCTTTTGAATCTAAGTTTGAATCCAGCGTTCAAGATGGCCAAAGCATAAACCCATCGGCGAGCAACCATTGACACGGAAACGGCTTACAGTGATTGGATCCCTATTCCCTCATAGAGCCAGTCACGCTACCGGCAGACGTAAACCGGCTCCCTGACCCTAAGGCCCCTCATCGAGTGCTCCTGTCTGAGCCTGTCAGAGTGCAGAGGAGCGGCAGCGCCACCACCACTGCCTGACCTCCACCCGGACGCAAGCACAAGTAAAGTGTGAGAAGCACAGACTCACTTCTAAAAACCAAGTAAGCCAGTCCACACCCTCCCTGGTCCACACCGCCTGTTCATCTCGCAGCTACACCATTCCTCCACCCCCTTATCCCACTACTTGTCGCATGCACGTGAACCACTCCCTGAGTAAAGGAGCCCACCCCTCACGCCTGCACAAGCTGCGCAAGCACCTGAAGATCCCTCTCAGCAATCCTTCGGCGTAGCAAGCTGCGGCAGCCCAACCAAATCTACCTGCGCTTTCCCCCATGCAGGCCACCCTACATGCCACTAACCTGAACTGCGCCTGACTTTTCATATCCAGCAGGCCCAGGCCCTCCTCAACTCCTGCGCACTGTCATCAAGCCTAGCAGTCCCCCTTCGATATCTACCAAATGAAAACACTTTATATTCCTGATTAGTAGGCCTAAGGCTCTTACTTGAATCTAGAGGTGTCTCTAATCTGCTCAACAGGCCACTCGGCCACATTCCAATCAAGGTGTTTCTCTATATGTTCTGCATATGCACTTGGTACTGTGTAGTTTTGGGTTTAGCACACCCCAAGGCCTGTACTCGAATCCAAATGTGTCTTTAAATCTGCTCAATAGGCCATTCGGCCGTATTCTAATCTCTATCTTCTGCATATGTATTGTGTAGTATTCGTGTTTAGTAGGCCCCACGGCCATTATTCAAATCCAGATGTGTCTCATAATCTGCTCCATAGGCCATTTGGACATATTCGAATCTCTATGTTTTGAATATTTTCTGTGTAGCTTTCGTGTTTAGTATGCCCCCAAGGCCCTTTTCCGAATCCAGATATGTCTCTAAATCTGCTCAATAGGCCATTCGGCCATATTCTAATCTCTGTGTTCCGCACATGTACTATGTAGTATTTGTGTTTAGTAGGCCCCAAGGCCCTTACTCAAATCCAGATGTGTCTCTAAATCTGCTCAGTAGGCCACTTAGCCGTAATCTAATCTAGGAGTACTGTCATTTTATTTTGTAGAGCTAAAGCCAAATGTCCTATCATAACTAAAGGTTTTTTTATCTTGATTAACAGTCCCTACGGCCCTCTCAATTTTGGTGTACCTCCAACTTGCTTAGCATGCCCCAGGCCCGTTATTCCAATAGAGAGAGGTGTCTTACTCTGTCTTACCCTATTATAACCTAGGTGAGCCCTGACCAGCCCTGTAGACAATGCAAATATCTTAAGTGGACAATGCCTCAAATCTGGGCAGTAAGTACCAGGGCAGTCACCTGGCACCTAAAAGTCAGCAAACAACCTCCAAACCACCCATTATTAAATTAACTACATGAATGGACTGACAGACATAATATTCTTCCATATAATCAGACGGGATTTCAGAAAGGCTCATCCACCTTGTCGTAAGTGACCATATTTTGGCAGGCCACGTGTCTCATAGTTGGCCTGTGTAGGCAGCATTCATCAATTTTAGCTCTGCCATTGACACAGTGTGTCATAATACGTTATGGTGTAAATTATATGACTATGGAAAATACCCTGAGGCATCTGAAAAAATTATAATGGCTCTACATAACAATACAAGTTTGGCAGTACACTTGTGTCAAGAAGGAAGGTTAAGTAGCCCAATTGACACACAGGCTAGTATGAAACAGGGGTTTGTCCTGGTGCCTATGTTATTTAACCTATATATTGTTGATTTAACTACCACTTTAAGTCTCGATGGGATGTCCACGGAAATTAGAGATCCTTGGCATACAGTGGGTAGGATATGCAGATCATTTAGTATTGCTAGATTACACACCGTAGCGCCCAGAAAGACAACTCAGACTGTTGCAATAATAGGAAAACTAGAATGAGGAAATTTAATTCTAGGTATGTGGACATCAAATATCATTGAGTGTTAAATGCAAAATTAGTTGAGGTTGTAACCTTTCTACTGATACTGTGGTCATTATTGACCGCAAATTCAACCGAAACAAACAACTTTCCAAAATCTTAAAATATTTTGGCTTATGGAAAAGTCAATCAGCTGAATACCTGCGGGCAGAATTCGGACTGACATCTATTAAATACCTGTTAATCCAGTGGAGGCGTAAATTGTTTAATAAACTAGCAGCAGCCATACTGCATATATTGATGTACCACGTAGGAAAGTGCTGCACCACCAATTCTTCCTGTGCTACAAATACAATACTATCAAAACTGATGATAAAGCACAAAGAATGGAGTAAGTACTTAGGGGTAAGTGGAAAGCACCCCTGGATTCAATCACCAAAATTGTACTAAAAAGAAATATTGATGTATTAGCCCATAAACAAAATATCATGGATCTGGTGACCAAATCGAATAGTTGGAAATACACCACTTACATCACAGAAGTGGGAATAAATCTATGTAGGAGTAGAATTTAAAATGTTACCAACTCTCAAGGTAAAGGGAGCCTAGACTAAGCTTTATAAAAAAGAAAGTGTTTGTCGGCTATGTAAAGGTAACGTATTTGAAAATGCAAGGCATCTCATGATTAATTGCTGTAAACTTGATTGTTGGTGGAATTTCGCAAGCAGTGTAATTATACTGATATCTATGGGGATGTGGGTGAATATAAATGGAATCAATCAATGATTGTGGATGATTTGAGTGCAATATATTACAGGATTACATTTTGATGGGAAATTGAATTATTACTTGTTTGAATTAATTTTATACATATTAATAACATACTGGTATTAATTGTATATCTATAATTGAAGATGTGTTGTATTCTTTGTATTAAATATTGTATACAAATTATGTAATCCTAGCTATGATAGACAATAAAAACAATAAATGTTTGATAGTATTTTAAAAAAACAATTTCACTTAGATTGTCAGAGGTATCTCTAATTATGCTGTAAACTGTCTATGTGTTAGGGGAAGGGTAGGGAATTATATTCCTGATGGTAAACAATGTTAATGAGGCATATTGTTGCTTATTAAATCTTATGTATTAATTCACTTCAAAATGGTATCAAGTGCTTTCTGAACCCCTATGGGTCTCAGAGTAGTGTAGAATATAAAATAAAATGAAGTAAAATGGATCACCTGTACCAAGATAAAAAAATAAAACAATAAAAAGGCCTTAAGGCAACCCCAGAACCTCACCTTCCTAGACTCATCCTTTGCTGAGTAAGAAAATCTAAACTACAAATCTCGACCATTAGGTCATTTTTTATTTTTGTAAAGAATCCTTAGGCAAACCAAATTGCATGTCCTTCCATCCGTAGGGTATGATGAATAATCAGGAGATTTAGCGTCCATGCCAAATATTTTGGTGAACCTTGATGGAGAGTTTCAGAGAATATACATAACACCTTAAACAGAATGTGACTCGCAAGAGTGAACCAGTGCAATTGGTGTACACAGGAGTTACATAACAAAACTTACCCAGGCCAAAGGTTACTCTGGCAGGAGTTCTCTTAATGGACTGCAGATTTGAAATCAGGTAGGTGAAAACATCCAGAAGAATTAAATACCCATAATCAAATGTGAAACACTGTGAGCCTGGACCATGGTAGTAGAATTTAAGTTTAAAGTTTGGAAACGTGTAGCTTTGATTGTGACTACTGTTTGTCATTCAGAGTTGAGCGGGGGATCCCATTGAAAAGCTTGCAATTTAATGACCAGCACTAACCTGACATAGCAGCCAACTCAAGCAGGAATATCTGCCCATGATTGAAGGAATGTCAAGATCTTCCTGAAACTGCAGACCATCATGAACTAAATTTTGGTAAGTTTCAGTTTTTGGAAGTGACTGATCACCCATTTTTGCTGATCCTTCGGACACCTTAAAACTTCCTCACGTTCTCTGAGCCTCAATCAAACTTGCTACATTTAAAATGAACTTTAATCACTATTTTTGCATGACATTTAGGTATGGATAGAAGGAGATGACAATGTGAATATTAGAATTATCCACATCTTAACAACTCCGTTGACAAATTAAATACTACGGGCGCTAGAGCAGGATCCTTCTAGGCCTGCCAATTGAGGGACTGAGAATCAGTGCATGCTGGGCACAGGTGGACAAGCTGATGCCAGTTAGATAGAACTACCTCACCCAAGGGAGAATGCCATTTTCTGATTTCAGGTGTTCAAAAGATATTCAAATACAATGTCGAAAATTTCATGCATTATGCCATCTTTGTAGAAATGTTAAGATAGTTCTAATTTACCAAAAAGTCCAGATGTGTGAATAAATGCAATTGAATCAATGTGATAGTCTACCTTATGTGACGATCCTTCAGATGGCATTACTTCTCCCCAGGGGAGAATCCCTTTCAATGAGGCTGGGGAGGTGAGGCCTCTAACCAATAGTCTGCCTACGAGTGGTAACATGTGGGAGGATCGCCTCTCCTCGGGATAAGGACAACATTGGGAGGCACAACCTGTGTAAAATCCCACCATGTAGGCTGATGGTAATGCCCAAATCTTATCATCATAAGATCAACTCCAAAACTAGGTGTTATTGTGAAATATCGAACCCATTTGATGGCAAAAGTATTGAGACAAAAACACTACAATTGAGCGGGATGAAAACCTGCTGTCAATTGGAAGGACATTATGCCAAAGCCATCCCCGCTATTTAAACTAAACAGCAAAGACAGATTGTACTCCTCTTCATCCTCTGACCCATCCCACAATGGCTTCTGCAGTTTGGTCAAGCAGAAAGCTGTGATACGACGAGAGCTAGAAAGAGGTGGTCAATGAGGCTGCATTGAAGCCTGTAGAACTGGTGCAAAGCTTCAGGAGATGACAATGAGGCTCGTCTCCAACAATGAGAAGAGAAATAGTGGGGCACCCAGGAAGTTTCTTGTGAGTCCGATGGGAACCAGCACGATAAACTTGCAGAGGATGAGAGGTGATGGAGCATGACATGTAGTGGGTGGACCGTTCGGTCCGACATCAGTGCCGAAACTGTCTACAATAGCCTATAGCAAAGTCACATAGGCGATTAGCAGGAGAAATCAAGAGACCATGGACGAGGCACAATCTGTCACAGCGGGGCCTAGGGGTCCGACAGCTACGATGGGGCAGTCGACAATAACGAGGTGGAGAAAGGGGAGACACAGAGAACGATTAAAGGAATATGTTGAACTAAGAAGTGTGGACCCGCGATCCTTGGAGAAACCAGTGAAGAGTTTCCCAGTTTCTGGACAGGAACATGACAAGACCGGGAGGATGCCGGAAAGTTGCGATACTGTAAATCATAAAGGAAGGATTGTGAAGACCTTAAGGGAGCTACAAACCTTATTGCGAACTGTGAGAGACTTTGGGGAACCAGCTAGGAAAAGCGAGTCATTCTCCTAGCCCATAAGTACTTTATGCAACTGTTTATTTTCGGTTGGGCTAAGGAGAACCCAGGCTTTTGTGTAACTTTTGTTTTGAAGAACTTGAAAGGCGTTTGGCTGATTTACATCTGGGAGAAGGGAGTCATTCTCCTGGATAACAAACAGAAACTGGACTTTATGGGGTTTTGTATTAGTAACATGGATAGGGTGTGAGCTTTTTTTGTGCTGGGACAGTGCCTCTTTGTTTTGACTCACACAGACTTGCTGACGAGCAGCCACATTTTTTTAGTTTAGGTAGGGAAATCCCCTTTGAGTTAGGGATAGATAGGTTTTGTTTATCATTTAATAAATGTCTATAGCAACCACCATGGCACCACATGGTCAGTATCTTCATTCCTTGTCACCAAACTTATTACTGATCAATGGCATAGGCAAAATAAAAGACTATGGGCCTCATTAGGAGGCTGGCAGTAGCCGTGCCTGTAATACAGGCATGGCTGCAACCAGTATTTTCTTTTTTCCGGCGCCCAGGAATGGACAATAACTGGGTCATTACGGGATTGCTGGACCCGGTATTTGCCCATTCCTGGGGGCTGGAAAATGTTCTTGCCCATTCCCATTTCAGCCCCATAGGGATCAATGGGAATGGGGAAACCAGATGCACCGTCTCCGTTATAAACAGTGCCGGTGCATCCGACATGCTGTGCTCATGGTTGCCGCACTGCCCACCAGGTAAGACCTGGTGGGCAGAAATGCACCCGTGAGCACAACTTGTAGTTTTCCGGTCCCGGAACTACGGTACCAGCAAGCTTACCGGTACCGTAGTTCCCAGACCGGCAAACTTATAATGAGGCCCTATGACAAGATGATAAAGAACGCCTGGGTTTGCATAGTCCATATATTCATGTAAGAATAATTAAAGGGGACAAGGAATTTCTACACTACATATGTATTTCTTATTTTCCTGTTGAACCATACTCAAAATCAAAAATCATTACACATTTAAAATGAGAATTTTACAAAAGATTGATGGAACTGACACCCTCCAAATACAAAATTACAAAGTTCGTTAATCAGTCACCTCAGTCATGGACATGTCTGAAAACAAATATGTACAATGCTAATTTTCTCTTACATGCTGTGCTGTAAAGTCATAATTTCATTAAATACATGCAGGCAATTATTATGCCTTTAAACGTTCTTCATTGCTAAAATCAGCATTTTTTTTAAAGTCACCAAAATAAATAAAACAAAAGACAAATCCCAGAAGACCCAACAGGGGAAACATTGGAAACTGCCCTGTTCTTCTGCATGTTCAACCTAGATAGTAACCTGCAGCTCCTATCCTCTTTCTTTGTAGATGAGCTACTATTACAATAGAAATAGAAGAACAAGACAGAACTCCAATCAAACAAAATCCACGAAGAGGAAAAATAATGCGCTGCAACCACATTCAACGAGAAAGGATCCTTGAACTCATCAATCAATGAAAAGATGCATCACGGGACATATGGACTGCGTGAGTTAAAATGGCGGGATAATAGAAGTCTGTGCCTTTAGCAACACTGACATTTTACATCACAACATCTTAGGAAAATCATCTTTTTATGAGAAAAAAAGTGGACTAATATTTTACTTATTTAAAACCTACTAATCGTAGCCTCAACTTGATAAACCAAAATCAAAAAAACATTGAAAGTCGAATCACTAGACCAGTCAGCTGGGTTTGTAGACCACAGCACACCTAACAGAAATAGAATGTGCAACAAACACAGAATTATTGATAACAATGAAGGAAATGACCTCTTAAACCCAAAGAGCCAACCTGGCTATCAACAGAGGTAGATGAGGCTTGCTAAAAGAAATGAGCAAATGTCAAGAAATTTGAACTCTATGGGAATACTGCACACACTCAACCTCAAAGAGTTTGGGGTTAGCAGGAATCCAAGGGTAAAATATAACAGTGTAGTTATATTGTAGAACCAAAACACTCCAGTGTGTTTGTATTATATTTGCATTTATATGGCGATTTATGCCAAAGAACTGCCTATATTAATTACAGTACAAATGAAATGTTAATGACAAAACTTAAAAGAAATGGTATCATGAATGAAGAAAACAGTCCTTGAGGCGAGAACGAAACAGGGAGTAACACAAGAGAGAACTAAGAGAAAGGGGAAGGGAGTTCCAATGAAGATATGCAAGTAAGGAGAAAGAGCAAAAGCAAGAAGAGGCAGAGTGGTGATGAGGGACAGTAAGAAGACATAGAGATTCAGAGCAAAGTGAGCGAGATACAAATCCAAGGAAATTGAAGAGCAAACGAGAGTGAAAAGGAAGGCAGTGAAATTAAGTTAAAGCAGGAGACATTCATAAGATGTGGGGGAATAATAGAAAGTGGATAGATGATTTGTAGATCGAGCAGAGAGGGGCAAGATGAAAATCTGGATGGCCAAGAAGAAGAGTGGAAGAAGGAGATTTTCACAGTAGAAAAGGCGGCAAAACACACAAGAAGAAACAAGTAGTTTAGTAGCAAACAAAGAAAGAAAAGGTCTAGCTTTCCAGAGGTTAAAGAGGTGAAATAGACATGAACGAGAAAGTGCAGAAATGTGAGCAGTAAAAGTAAGGGGAGAAACAATGCATACACTAAGATTGCATGCAGCGAGTGAGATAGGTAGAGAGCTGGGGGGAAAGGAGATGGACGTAGGAGAGAGAGAGGGAGGAATGGAGGGGGCAGGAAAGAAGAAGACCTCACTATTGGAAGAGTTAAGATAAAGGAAGTGGTTGGACATCCAAGACTGAATGGCCAGGAGGCAGGATGAAGTAGTGTCCTGAATAGAAGGGTGGAAAGACAAGAAGGAAATAAACAGTTGTGTGTCATCAGCTGAGAAGTGGTGGGTTAAACAGAATAAAGTGATAATGGAAGCAAGTGGAATAGTAGACAAGGAAATAAGAAGGGGCCCAGGAAAGCACTCTTAGGTACACCATGTTGAAGAGGGAAGGAAGAGAAAGTTTTATCACCCCAAGTGAAAGAATAGGTATGATTACAGAGATAGGAACAGAACCAGTCAAGAACAGAGCTTTAGAAACTAAGAGAAGCAAGTGATGTCAGTAGAAGTGGGTGGTAGACTGTATCAAAGGCTGCTGCGAGATATAGAAGTACCAGGAGAGAAGTTGGCCAAAAACAGTGAATTAGTAACAGAAAGGAGCACAGTCTGGGTAGAGTGACAAGAGTGAAAGTCAGATTGGTAGTGAGGAAAGAGAAGAGTGTGAGGATTAACAGCGGGAGAGACCTGAGAAAAGACAATTCGATCAAGTATTTTGGAAAGATAGGGAAGGAGAATGATAGGGATGGAAATAGAGGGGAGAGAAGGATCCAGAGTAGGCTTCTTGAGCATAGGGAGAATCATAGCATGCTTAGAGGAGGAAGTGAATTTGGAGGAGGTAAGAGAAGCATTGAAAAGAAAACTAAGGTAACAAAGGAGGAGTGGGAAAACCTTGGGAACTAACGTTGAAAGAAGGGGATCAGTAGGAGCGCAGGTGGGATGGGCATGAGACAGGAAAGTATCAAGAAGAAGTAGGAGAAGAAGAAGGAGGAGAAGAAGAAGAGGGGGAGAAGAAAAAGAAGGAAGAGAAGAAGAGAAGAAGAAGGAGAATGAGGAGAAGAAGAAGAAGGAGGAGGAGAAGAAGAAGGAGACGAAGAAGAAGAAGAAGAAGAAGAAGAAGAAGAAGAAGAAGAAGAAGAAGAAGAAGAAGAGCAAGAAGAACAAGAAGAAGAAGAAGAAGGAGGAGCAGGAGAAGAAGAAGGAGAAGAAGAAGATGGGGAATGTTAGATAGAAGAAGAAGAAGAAGAGGAAGAAGAAGAAGAAGGAGGAGGAGGAGGAGGAGGAGGAGGACAAGGAGAAGGGGGAGGAGGAGGAGGAGGAGAAGAAGAAGAAGAAGAAGAAGAAGAAGAAGAAGAAGAAGAAGAAGAAGAAGAAGAAGAAGAAGAAGAAGAAGAAGAAGAAGAAGGAGGAGGAGGAGCAGGAGAAGAAGAAGGAGAAGAAGAAGATGGGGAATGTTAGATAATGGAAAAGTGCAAGAGAGCAACATTAGAAGAAAAATAGGAGGCAAATACAGAGGTGGATAGAGACGAGGTTATGGCAGAGTCAGGAGAAGAGGGGGAAGAATATGAGACAAAGTCTGAAAAAGGCGCAAAGAGTCAGATGAAAGGGAATGGAGAAGATCAGTGTATTATTGTTGTGAGGCAGAGAAGAGGGCTGTGCCATAGAGAAAAGATAGGCAGAGTTGGCAGGGGAAGGTAACTTCAACCAGTGATAGTCAGCACTCCGAAGAGAGCAGCACAGAGAGTGAGGTGATGGGGATAGACAGGGTTGGGGAGGCTTATGAGAAGGAATGAAGGAAGAGGCAGGATAAAGAGTCAAGACAGTCAGACTTGTAGCGTCCATGTAGTTATGGTTAAATTGGCGTTTCCATATGAAGAGCATTTTTTGGGTGGCTTATAACTTCGCTCCCTCTGGACGAATCCTCACCAAACTTTGCAAAAAAAGTATATGGCCCACTCTGAATTTTTGGAGAGGTTTGGTCCAGGGGGGGCAAAATTATAGGGAGGTCCCAAAACTTTTGTTTTTTCCCATAGACATAATGGGAAAAAACTTTGCGCACACCTACAGCCCAAACCGCTGGACGGATTTACACCAAATTTGCGGCAGGAGTGGGGGCTTGGTCCTGAAAGCATGCTTTTGCAAATTTGGTGTAAATCGGTCCAGTAGTTTTTTTTAAAATGACCAAAATGTAAGGCAAAAAAAATTGTGATATCTCCATTCGCTCCGCGGACGGACTTCCCGGTTCGCTCCGCGGACAGTGCCCTGATTGGCCGAGCGGCTTGCGTGATGTCCACGGACATGTGACGTGTTCAGTGATTGGACGGGGTGGTGCGTGAAGCGCGTCAGATTTTCTGTGGCACCCGCCATCTTGCATTCACGGACGACCACGGACAGCACGGTGAAACTTGGATTAAAAATTGTATTTAGTGGAGTGTGTTTGGTGTGTAAGAGTGTTTGGGGAGGGTGGGGGAGTTCAATGTTCTGTTTTTTTAATGTGCTAGACACTTTTGTTGTGTTCGATTTTTCTGCGGACAACACGGCTGTTCTGAAATGTTCGTAAATAAACAGAATGGATTCGGTGTCAACTTGAAAGTGTTCTAAGAAGACTAGTGGGGTCCTGGAATGTTCGCAGGGGGTGTCCTGAAGACTGTGGGCCTCATTACGACCCAGGCGGTAAGTTACCGCCTGGGTCGTACCTTTACCACCATGGCGTAAACTACGTTTACGCCATGGTGGTTGGCGGACTTATCGCCCCATTCCAAGGTTGGCGGGGCGGTAAGTCCCCATTAACCCATTTACCCTTCCCCATTCCCATTTTTGCCCCATAGGGCATAATGATAGTGGGGAAGGCGTTAATTACGCCACCGAACATTACGGTGGCGTAATTAACAACAAGGTCCCTTAGCGCCATGGATTTTAACACCTGATAAAAGCAGGTGTTAAATCCTCCATGGCGCTAAAAGACCTCGGAATCAGGCGGTAAGGGTCGGCGCTGTTTACGCCGCCGTAAACCCCTTACCGCCTGGGTCGTAATGAGGCCCAGTGTCTGTATTGTTCTTTGTCAAGCTGAAAGTGTTCTAAGAACACTCGCGGTGTCCTGAAATGTTCGTACATAAAGAAAATGGGGGTGTTCTGAGGACGTTGTCCGTATTGTTCGCTGGCAAGTTGAATGTGTTCTAAGAACACTCGCGGTGTCCTGAAATGTTTGAAAATAAACAAAATGGGGGTGTTCTGAGGACGTTCTCCGTATTGTGAGCCTGCTTAGCTGTATCCAATGAGGGAATGGCACAGAGAATGAAGTGGAAATGGTAGAAGGGCTGTCTAAGAGTTATGCGGTCCGCGGACAGGGCGTGCTACATCCGGGGTTTTCCAGCAAATGCAGCATGGAAAGAAGACTGTAGGGATCAGCCAATCAGATGTTGAGGTTGTGGATTTGTGTGCAAAGAGACTGTGTGTAGTGAAGATGGCAGAAGTGGAGAAAGTCAGGGTGTTGGTGCTTGGACATATGTTTGTGCATGGTTTACAACAGTATGCTCAATACAGGCATGTTGCAAAGCATTTTGATGTTAAAGGAGTGGAGGTGTTGTGGAGCACTGTGCCTGATTGCAATGTACAGGGAATTGTACAAGTTTGTGAAGATATGGGCAGGATCAACAGTCCCCATTTGGTAGTTTTGCACTATGGTGCTTTCCATTTGGGCTATGTCAGTGCCCCTACTTTGTTGGCAGATTTGGAACACTTGCTTTAAGCAGTAATGAACATCCTTCCAAATGCCAAAGTAATTTTTTCTGGATTAGTACCTAGGGCAATTTGGGACAATAGTTCAGTTTCTTTTCCTCATCAAAACAATGCTAGGTGTGTAATCAACCAAGGCATGTGTGCCTTCATGCTTAGAGCTGGTATGTTCTTCTGTAATAATGAGAATATTGATTCCAGTAATGCTGTTTATTTTAAAGAAGATGGCATTTCCTTATCTTTTATGGGAAATGCCATTCTGTTTTGGAATGTAAGGGTTGCTTTGGAGAAGGTTATGTGAAGATTTTAGGAGTAAAGTAAAAAAAATAAAAATACAAAAATACAAAATAACAGGTGTCTGTCAAGCATCTGCAAAAAAAACCAAAAAAACGGCTCTTTTCAGAGCCAACCTCAAAGGGGAAATGGGGCACACTATTCAAATTTACATTCACCACGCTCAGATTTTCGATATGTCCGCGGACATGGCGGTAGTCCGCGGACATCGAAATCACTAGCTAGGGGTTCAGTATGTTCTATGTTACATGTATATAAAGTCAGGGATATTATGGTTAAGTTGTGCTTCTAAAAACATGAAATTCAGTAAAAAGACTTTGTTAAAGGGACGTTATGGTTAAGTTGCGCTACTAAAAACCTATGAAATTCAGTGAAAAAACTTTGTTAAAAGGGACGTTATGGTTAAGTTGCGCTACTAAAAACCTATCAAATTCAGTAAAAAAACTTTGTTAAAGGGACGTTATGGTTAAGTTGCGCTACTAAAAACCTATGAAATTCAGTGAAAAAACTTTGTTAAAAGGGACGTTATGGTTAAGTTGCGCTACTAAAAACCTATCAAATTCAGTAAAAAAACTTTGTTAAAGGGACGTTATGGTTCAAAGTAAAACCGAAAAACCCCTGAAATTCGGCAGTTATGGTAAGATAAGCAACCATAACTTGCGCCACCGTGCACTGCTAACACTAACACCCAGGACATCAAAGATGACATCACACATGTCATTGATGACATCACTGATGACATCACATGGCTGGCTCTCCCTTTTTTTCCTTTACTGACATATCTAAGCCACATAATTTTCTTCAGTAACAGTCAGGAAGTAAAAATTGAAAAGGTACTATATTTGTAGACTTAGGGTCAAGTCATATCATATGAAACATATATATAGCGGAAGACACAGGCTTGAAAGAGAGCAATCCTTTCTGTGCATGAAGATAATCATTAGAGTTATCAGCATTTTCCCATAGTTTTATTTTTATTACTATACCTTCCCTGTATATGCTCATATTTGTATACATTGTACTCACACTCCTTTCCTTAGGGTTCACTGACATCATTTGATACACATACATACAGTAAGTAGCAGCTTTGAAACAGAGCAATCATTTCTCTGCATAAAGATAATCAGTTAGGTTATGAACTCTTTCTGCTACTACTTCTGCTTTTTTGCTTACTTCTCTGTCCCTGTATATACTCATATTTGTATGTGTTGTTGTCTCTTTGTGTTTTGTCTGTATTAAGTGTAATTATGTATTAAGTGGGTTTTATTAGCTACTTATTACATGTTTCACAGTACGCAAAACTCTGATAAGAAAGCAGTTATCATTTCATTATTCTACATGGCAAGATTATGAATATTGCACCTTCATCATGTATACTGCACACACTGCCTAAGTTTCTGCATGAGTTGCTTAGTATACTGGATAGAACTTCATAATAGAATGCTATTTATATCAATGCATTGCTTAATGCACTAATTAGCTCATGATATTTATTCAAATAATCCTTGACACTTTTTGGTCAACATTATAAGAATCCCTCCTACAGAGTTTTCATGAAAAGTAAATGCACATGTGATGTCATCAGTGATGTCCTGGGTGTTAGTGTTAGCAGTGCACGGTGGCGCGAGTTTGGTTGCTTATCTTACCATAACTGCCGAATTTCAGGGGTTTTTCGGTTTTACTTTGAACCATAACGTCCCTTTAACAAAGTTTCTTTACTGAATTTGATAGGTTTTTAGTAGCACAACTTAACCATAACGTCCCTTTTAACAAAGTTTTTTCACTGAATATATATATATATATTCAAAGTAAAAAACGAACCGCAAAGTTCGCGACTCACAGCGGCACTCCTCCATCCAGCATTCCTCGAAATAAGTACGCCACTCGTGCATTTTCCATTGTTAAAAATGTCCTTTATTGTTTGGTATGGACTTTAAGAAAGCACACACGTGAAAAATTACAATAACGCGTTTCACCCCAAACTGGGCTCCGTCGGATTGTAACTGACACCATGTTGACATTGGATTTTTATTGTGTTTCCTGTTTGGCTTGGATCTATTTCCTGTTTTCCCACCACTAGACCAATGTTTTAACCATTGTGTTTCGTCTGTTTGTGGCGGCCATGTTGGGTGAGTCCATTCTGCCGCCAACATTTTTAAAGTTACAGACTTACTTTTGGCAACGTGGTTCTGTATAACATTTGATATTATATATGATTGTGTGCTGCATTAGATATGCAGGCGGGGAAAATATGCATATGTATATATATATATATGTATTTAAGTTTAATTTTACATTCTACAACCATATAATTGGGGAGATAAAGTGACTAGTGTTTAGCTGGAAACTTATTTCAATTCATATGTTGATAGAAATCAAGTGGTTTCATATTTTTGGCAAATGTTGCTACTAACAACATGATTTGATATATCTTTAATACAAACAATGTTGTATTGGTTTAACTTGGAAAGTCTGTACAATCTACAATAAAGTGTCTAGTGCATAGTGCAATATCAGCTGTTTATAACACCATGTGCAAATAGGCTATATAAGCTGGATGAGATTAAATGTCTCCTCATTTAAAGTGCCTAGTGCATTGTGCAATATTGATTGTTTGTAATATTATATGCAAATAAACTATATATACTTAAAATTATTCCATAGTCTAATAAAGTGCCTAGTGCCTTAAAATACAACATTAATACTGTATACGATGTATATAATATTGAGTAGTTTTTTTGTTAGCCATACAATTATTTCAACGCATCTATATTGAGTTTAGTTCCACAGAATGTATTCTCCTACTTTAGATGAATGCCACCCATCGGATAAATAACAATCCCCCCATATAAAATCACAATATAATATCTTGTCATGTTATAAAAGACTTTGTTTCTCTTCCCTCCTATCCTAGCCTAATTCTATTAAAATCTGAGTAACATGGTGTCAGTAAAAACATATTGTACAATTGTGCTAAAAACCAGGATATCTAAATGTGTAAATGTGAACCAAAGTTAAAACCTATATAAACCACAGTTAAACATACAAAGAGAGAAGTCACACATTAATAAATCACATATAGAAAAAAGCTTATTCAGTGAGAGGACTGAGTTGTTGTTCAATATTTACATTAACAATTTCATGGCTTTCTCAACTGCATAGTTCTATTTTCATTTGAACTGGATCCATTCTAATATTAGATTTACTTTTCCCCATATATATCCATCTCGGGATGTCGGACTATTTTCCTGGTCATTTTACTCCCCTATGAACGTGTACAGTTCCTCATCTTTGTTGTGTCCACCGGGGGATTTGGTGTTATAGTCGATTATATATCGGCTTTCCAATTGTCGCAATATTCGCTCCCTATTTCCCCCTCTTATTTGTGGCTGTACATGATCTATACCAAAGTACTTAAGGGACTGGATATCTCCTCCATTAACCTCAGAAAAATGTTTGGCTAGAGGATAAGTAGGGTCCAAGTTTTTAATTGCTCTGAGATGCTGCAAAATTCTGACCTTGACTTCCAGTTTCGTGCTCCCTATGTACCAGAGGTTGCAACTGCAAGTTATCACATATATAACAAATTTGGTGCTGCAATATATGATTTTGGTCATCCTAACATCACATCCTGTTCAAGGGTGGATGTATTGTTTCGTATTTTGTCAAAATTTGCATGCTTTGCATTTTGCACATCTCTGAAATCCTGCTGGTTTTTCTAACCAGTTTGTTTTTGATTCAGACTGAAACATACTGGGAGAAACTTTAGATTGTAGAGACTTGGATTTTCTAACCGTGACACTTGGATTTACGTTTATCACTGATCTGAGGTCTTGATCTTTTCTCAGGATATACCAATATTTGGCCAATATTTTCTTGATCTCTTTGGCGCCATTGTCAAAGGTTGTGATAAACCTGATGATTTTTTCTTTGCTATTATAATCTGCTCTTGTTTCTACTTTTTTTGTTGTTGTTTTGGTCAGAAGTTCTTGCCTAGTCTGTTTGTTGCATTCATTGTAGGCTTTGTTAATGACTGATTTCTTATAGCCTCGAGTTTGAAATCTACTTGCTGTTATTTTTGCATTTTGAATGAAAGTAGAGGTTTCACTGCAGTTTCTTTTCATACGGAGAAACTCCCCGTATGGAATGCTGTTTTTGAGATACATTGGATGAGCACTTTTAGCGTGTAGAACTGTGTTGGTACTTGTTGGTTTTCTATATACCTCTGTTGTTATTTTGTTATTTACAATTTTCACCTTGATGTCCAGAAAGATCACTTCTGTTTGGCTGTGGTGCTCAGTAAATTTTAGACTTATGCAGGTATTTATGATTTGAAAGAAGTCTTTCCACTCTGTTTCCGAACCTTCCCATAAGATGAATAAATCGTCAATATATCGACGCCATAAAATAACTTTGTTGGTATATATATCCATTGATTCTTGTGAAAATAACTTCTCTTCCCATGCCCCCATAAATAGATTTGCAAATGTGGGGGCTACCGTTGTGCCCATCGTTGTGCTGCATATTTGGGTATAACATTGGCCATCAAACATGAAAGAGTTGTGTGTCAAACAGAATGCTAACATTTCAAGTAGCATTAAGGAGTGTTCTCTATAACTTAATGATCTTGTTGAGAGAAATCTCTTTATTGCCTCCATCCCTTCATTATGTTCAATACACGTATACGAGACTACATCTAACGTGATCAGCAAATAGCTGGATTTCCACGGTATTTGGTCTATCTGCATCAGAAAGTCTTTTCTGTCTCGTGTATATGATGGTAGAGTTTCTACAAAAGGAAACAAAAATCTGTCCAGGTATTTGCAAGTGTTCTCTAAGAGGGAGTCAATTGATGCAACAATTGGCCTGCCAGGAGGTCTGGTAGCGGATTTATGTAATTTGGGAATGAAGTGAATAATAGGAGTTGTTGGAAAATCCTTTGTTAAATATTTCTTATCATCCCACGAAATTAGACCTGCTTCGAACCACTCATGTAATTTTATGTCATATTCAATTTTGTAATCTTTGTAAGGATCTTTGGAGAGTTTCTGATAGTTTTCACTGTTTCTTAATTGGCGTAGAGCTTCTTTTGTGTAGTCTTCTGAATTTAAAACTACCACATTGCCTCCTTTATCCGCCGTTTCATATTACTATCGA
Organism: Ambystoma mexicanum; assembly: GCF_040938575.1. Classification (NCBI taxonomy): domain Eukaryota; kingdom Metazoa; phylum Chordata; class Amphibia; order Caudata; family Ambystomatidae; genus Ambystoma; species Ambystoma mexicanum. The sequence continues at coordinate 1,214,123,690 of NC_090929.1, read as the reverse complement.
ATCATCCATTTGTAGACTTTTTATAGCTTGTTGTTCTTTTTGTGTTACATAGTGGTTCGGTCTATTTGGGCAGGAAGCAAGTTGTTTCATTTCTTCTATAATCAGATCTTCAAATAAATCAATGTTCGGTGTATTGATGACTTGCGGATAAAACTTCGATTTCTTTTTAAGATCACACTAAGGTCTTATATCTGTTGTTAAATTTGTTGAAATTCTGGTAGTCCATTGATCTTGCTTGGGATTGCTATCATTGTGTCCAATATCATTTTCCCTATACAGGGCATCAAGAGTGTTCAACATTGGAATATCTTTGATTGTTAATTCAGACGGTATTTCTTGGTTCTCTGTTCTGCCTTTTGTTTTGTCACTGTTGGCGAAATGTTTCACCAATCTTAGTTTTCGAATAAAACAGTGTAAATCAATTTGTGATTGTGTATAGTCATAATTGGATGTCAGACAAAAAGATAATCCCTTTTCAAGTACTATTACTTCAGTGCTAATTAGTTCTTTTTTTGACAAATTGACAACTTGAAGTTTTTGATCTGTTGGTATTACTTCCTGTTTTTCCCAGAGCGCATCTGACGGCCTGTCGATTGACTTATTTTTTTGGGTTTTCCTTTGTCCTCTTCTCCCTCGCCTCCTCTTCCTCTTGTTTGTATGGCGAGATTTGGTTTGTTCTTGTTTTGTCCTCTTCCTTGTGTTGTTTTGCCCACTTGATGTAACAACCTCATTTCTTCTAAAAAATTTAACCTGGGAGGTGCCTCATCATTGTTGCTTGATATGGAGGAATCTGTCGAGGAGCCTGCACTATTTTCAATTTCCGAGTCTCCCTCTGAGATTACTGGTGTTTGCAACTGCTTCTGTGTTTGAATACCTTTCCTTATTATATCATATTTCTTAGCAAAAGTATATATGCGTCCTGTTGCATAATCTTCTTTATCTCTTATACATTTTCTTTGTTTTCTTTCTTTAATCTCTTCCTCATATTTAGAGATATTCTTATCCATATATACTTTTAAGTCTTTAGCAGTGCTTGCATCTCCTCCTGTGTAGACTGCTGCTTCCAATTCTTCAATGTCCTTTAAGGCTTTTGCTCTGTCGCTTTTGGCGTATTTTGCTAATGTATGGAGCATTTTAAATGAACATTCATTTGTAGCCTCTCTCCACTCTTGCAACATTTCAGGGTCTGGATCTTCATAGGTAGGAATAGTTAAGATTCTTAGGCCTCTTGGAATCCTTTGATTATCTATATTATTTTGAAGAGACTTTATTTCCCACCACTTATTTGTTTCTTTTTTATGTAGTTTCTCTAATGTAAACATCATTTGTTGGATGGTTTTTAATTGTCCGCACTGTGTTGGTTTCTTGGTTTTAGGTCCTATAGCCTCACTGAATAAGGCAGAAGCTTCCGCATCTCGGCTGCTTTCTTTGTCCACCATATTGAACCTTTATTCGTATTTTGGACTGTGGATGCACAGGTTTAAACACTTTGAAAGGAAAGCTTTCACTCTTGTGCTTTGGTGGGCTTATTGGGCGTGCATAGCGTTTGGAATATTTTTTGTTCTAGGGCCTGCATAGACAATGTATTTTACATTATCTAATAATACGTGCGCTGAAATGTCCATATGTTAGTAGGGTTTAGATCTTACCGCATATCCTCCACTCATGGGTCCTCCGACTCATAAAACAAGAAAAAAAATGGCAATTATTGTCCACCTCACTGCCCAGAAAAAACGTCACGTTATTTCTTCATTTGCTGGCACTTTTCCAAACGGACGGCTGCGTTGCCATGGATCCTCTGTCGTCTGCAAACTTAGTTTCCCAAAACTTGAGGCGTGGCGCTCAGCCTTTGTATTGACTTGAAATAAAGTCTGCACGGGTGCCTGCTGTAAACGTGTTGGGCACAAGTTAAATATTCAAAGTAAAAAACGAACCGCAAAGTCGCGGCTCACAGCGGCACTCCTCCATCCAGCATTCCTCGAAAAAAGTACGCCACTCGTGCATTTTCCATTGGTAAAAATGTCCTTTATTGTTTGGTATGGACTTTAAGAAAGCACACCCGTGAAAAATTACAATAACGCGTTTCACCCCAAACTGGGCTTCGTCGGATCGTAACTGACACCATGTTTACATTGGATTATATTTTGTTTCCTGTTTGGCTTGGATCTATTTCCTGTTTTCCCACCACTAGACCAATGTTTTAACCATTGTGTTTCGTCTGTTTGTGGCGGCCATGTTGGGTGAGTCCATTCTGCCGCCAACATTTTAAAGTTACAGACTTACTTTTGGCAACGTGGTTCTGTATAACATTTGATATTATATATGATTGCGTGCTGCATTAGATATGCAGGTGGGGAAAATATGCATATGTATATATATATATGTATTTAAGTTTAATGTTACATTCTTGTAACGCTCACCTGACTCCCATGGAGGCGCTGGCCTGGTTCGCGCTGCTGTGACCTCTTCTAAGGTGATGCGCAGGGTTCGGAAGACGGACTGGACCGGGCCCCCAAATCTGGCTTGTCTGGCTCGCAGAAGTATCCTTCTGTAGGCGAAAATAGGGGATTAACTGTCTGCGGGGTAATGCAATCAGCCTCCCACTTTCCCCTCTCACCCTCCTCGAAACCCTTCTGTGATTCCTCGTAGCGTCTCACCTTAGGGTCTGGAAGGACGAGCTCTCCATCCTGCTTCTGATGCAGGGGCGCGTTGGTATGCAGTTACTTCACTGGATTTTCGGATTGGTGAGAACCAAACTTGCTTGGCTTCCAGGTAAGTTTTTTGATAAGAGGTTCCCCTTGTGTTCATGCATTAATGTACTAATGCTAGTGTCTTTTTCCCCATAGGGGCCGGGGTACGGAATGCCGGGGAACAGGCACCGACCCGAGATGAGAGGTGAAATCCTTGTAGAAATCAGGTAAGTCTTTAATGAGCTTTTTTTGGTAATGTCTTTTCATTCGCTCATTAACGCTGATGTCTCTTTTTCCCCTTAGGGGCCGGGGTCCGGAAATGCCAGGATGTGGCGCGGACCCGAAATGAAGAGGGAATGAATCAACAGGTAAGTCTTAACATGGAGATTTAGCTTTCCTTATTCCCTTCTCTCTCTCACCTTTTGTTCTGGTCTTTTTCTCCCTAGGCGCTGGGGCGTGACTGCGAATCCGGATGATCGCTGCTGAACATGGAGGCGCCCTGTAAAGGTGAGTGGAATGCGGCGCTGCAGCGATCGACGCGATGAGCTTTTAAATAAAAGTCTTCCTTTTCAGGATTGTCGGCGAGATGTCTCCGGGATGCGGTATTTATCAGGTAAGGACTTTTCCTTCTTCTTTTCTCTTCTTCTCTTCCTTTGCAGGTGATCCAGGAGGCTGGCAGGCGTGGCAGAAGTCAGGATGCAGGAGCAGACACGGTGAGCGTCCAGCTGCTAGATGCAGAACAACGCGAAGCACGTGTGGCTGTTCGGGTGGGGTTTAAATAGCCTTGGAAGAAGTTCCAGGTATGTATCCTTCCTCCAATCAGGTATGTATCCTTCCCCGACCACGCCCGGATGGTAAATTAGTCCCACAGGTAAAGTAGTTCCTTTCAGGCCTCAAGGAGGCCGGGATCCTGCAGCATGGTCTGCATCAGGTAAGTGCACCCAAGCACTTCCATAATGAGCCTGGTGCCTATGGCGCCAGGACTGATGTCTTTTATGAACCTGGCGCCATAGGCGCCAGGACACTGTCCAAAGGGCCCCATATGGGGTTGCTGGGTCCTTCCTTGGGGACTGGATGTCCGCTTTCGGGGACGCAGGGCTTGAACCGGCTCCCCGGGAGCGGGCATCATGACAATTCTACAACCATATAATTGGGGAGATAAAGTGTCTAATGCTTAGCTGGAAACTTATTTCAATTCATATGTTGATAGAAATCAAGTGGTTTCATATTTTTGGCAAATGTTGCTACTAACAAAATGATTTGATATATCTTTAATACAAAAAATGTTTTATTGGTTTAACTTGGAAAGTCTGTACAATCTACAATAAAGTGTCTAGTGCATAGTGCAATATCAGCTGTTTATAATACCATGTGCAAATAGGCTATATAAGCTGGATGAGATTAAATGTCTCCTCATTTAAAGTGCCTAGTGCATTGTGCAATATTGATTGTTTGCAATATCATATGCAAATATACTATATGTACTTAAAATTATTCCATAGTCTAATAAAGTGCCTAGTGCCTTAACGTACAACATTAATACTGTATACAATGTATATAATATTGAGTAGTTTTTTTGTTAGCCATACAATTATTTCAATGCATGTATATTGAGTATATATATATATATATATATATATATATATATATATATATAATCAAGCTCCGGAAATAAGGAGCAATAAGTAATGACGGCAGAGATAAAGGCCAAGACATCAAAGCTACGCAGGTCCTGATGAAGAAAGACACGAGAAGAAGCAGAGGAGGTGAGAGAGACAGGAGGAGGAATAAGGGAGAAAGAAAGAAGAGCATGATCAGAGGAGTGAATATAAAAGGGAGTAACAGAAGTCAAAGATGACACAGAGGAAACTATGGGATCCAGGCAAGATCCAGAAACATGACACACATTTATTAAAGACATCCAACGCTCAGACATTGAAGACTTGATAGAAGACTAGGCTCCTTGCATTCCTGCATTACACCCAACCCCCATTTGTGGAACAGCACCCTCCTTTCCTCCTATGTTACCCTCAATAACATGTACAGACCTCTTTTGTTTCCTAGCTAGATTTGAACTAGATAAAACCGTAAATACAAATACAAGGACACCCAGAATAGAGCATTGACCAATAAGCTGGTAGGAATGTTTGGTAAATGGAACAAGTCGGAGGCCATTCGAAGTAAGGAGATTTTACTTTTTGACTCATAAGATATTTAATGAGGAAAGAATTCCATGGAATTACATTGTTAACTCGCTGAGATGGTAGAATAGAATGCATTGTCTGTACAATGACACTTCTCTTCGGAGACTAAGGTAGACTGGAAATGATCTATCAATATTGGTAAGGAATTAAAGCGATCAGATATCTGTTGAAAATACAATCAAGACCATAGAGGCCAGGCTAGCCCATGACTTTTTGCTCTTCCAGAAAAGCAAGAGCTTTTGGGGTGATCCAAAGCCTCTTCGGAAATCATTAATTCTGAAAGGACAAGAGACTGGTCCAGAACACAGGGATGTGCAACACTGAATAGAAAAATCAGACGATAAGGGAACGGGGAAAGTGGAACTAGTAAATCTAAGTTTTACAAGGGCTGGGACAATGGATGCATCAGAAAAAGAGTAATACGAATCAACATAGTCTTCTAACTTCTGATACAGTAAAGAGGTATGAAAATCTGTGCAAACAGAGGGCACGTGCGTAAGAAATCTATTTAACAGACCTGTAGGAAATGTTCGGTTGCCAGAAACATCGGATCTGGTACCCTCTGTAGAACACACCAGATGTAGATGACATTTTAGGCACAAGGCAAACAGCGCAATCACTAGGCAATTCCACAGAGCCTGAAACATGTGAGCATGAAGCTTCAAATTGTAGTAGTCCTGAAGATAAGGAGTATCACTCTGCACTTGGATTGCAAATCCCTGGAAAATATTCTGCCCTGACTAAAATGTGATGTTCCAGATTATAATGCCAAAGTTCCTTAGCAATGTTAGAGAGCATGTTTTGTATGTTACCCCTAAAAAAGAGCAAAAGATTGACAAGAAAATCTCGAGTATTAAAGGTGAACTATTCTCCAGCCCATTTTAAGGCTATCTCTGTCCTCCTAGCCCTGATGGGAGCTCAGTCCTCTGAGAGTACCTGATAAGAAGGGAAGGGCTGCCTGAAAGGGAGCTCAGTTCTTCTGAGAGTACCTGATAAGAAGGGAAGGGCCGCCTGAAAGGAGGGGCAATATATGTACTTCTGATTAGTCGGTCAGCCTGAATCCCCTATCCTGAGGCTTTTACTAATTGCTTTGACACTGGGACAGTGGTCCACCCACATTTGAGCACCGAATGATCGGGGTTTCAAGACTCACCTGCTATAGTAAGTTAGGAGGTCTTTTTGATGCTCTTTATGTTATCTCGAAAAATGGGTAGTGGAACCACTATGTACTGCACCTGTGCCGTATGTTAGACATTTCTTAAAAGCGTATTTGTCTTGGGAATTGAGTTTTCACGATTGTACGGGAAAGAAGGAACAGTCCAGACAACGGAATGTCGGTGCAATCTGTGTTACATACACATTTGAAGTTAGTTTTGCATCACATATGAAATGTCATTTACATCATATATACACAGTATGGACGTTTCTGTTTTTATTTCGCAAAGCGCTGTAATAACATCCACAGATTGCTCGCATATACCACAAAATAATACTGACACACAACAGTTAATCATAAACACTGACACGTGTGTCAACTCTCAGAGGGGACGCATATTGTCCTTGGCTGATAGTGTAGTCCTCCCGGCGTCTTCCTCAGGGTGGTATTGTGTGTGCATGGAGGTCTGGCAAAGGAAACAGAAAGCGAAACTGTGGTTCTGTGAATCTGGTACGAGAACCAATAAAAGTCTACAATACAACATGTAAGCAAACATACGGGGTTTGTGCAGAGCCATGGGTGCTGGCAAAGAGACATGTTTTATTAAACTGGGTCATCGTCTAACGACAATATATGTCTGTGCCGATTTCGTTAATGTGTGAAGAGTGTGGCTCACTTGATAAGATTAAGGTCAGGGCCACTGTTTAAATATCGACATTACAGTATTCTCAAGTATATTACAAATAAGTAGGTAGGAGTACTCGTGGAATACAATATAATGTGATGGAACTCGTATTCCGCTTTGGATGTTGCCTCCGTTTTTTGTCAGAAGATACGAATCACGTACCATATGAGCATGCCCTGTAAATGCCACAGCGTTAATGACACAGCGCATGTCACATATGGGCAAAAGGTAGTTAGCTATTTCTTGAAAAAAGATTTGTTTAAAAAAATGTATTGTGCAATTTTTAGTTTGATTTACAAAACGTTTGGCACATATATATATATATATATATATATATATACATTTTATCTATCATATATATATATATATATATATATATATATATATATATATATATATATGATAGATAAAATATGTTTCAGCCCTCACCAAATTCACATGAGGTCCAATTGCATGGCCTCGCCAGGGCTAGGGGACACAATGGATGTGCAGTGGCTCTATGCTCAAGCGGGTCAGACTGAGAGGATAAGGGAAGGGCACTAGAAATCAAGTTCCTGTGGTGTTCAAGGATTTATATTTCAAAAATCAATATGCCAAGTGGATTTGGCACTTAGCGCGTCCTAGTGGGGCGTGCTGTTGAGTCCTGAGGCTTCAGAGAAAGTGGCCTGATTTGGCATTTTGGAGCCATTATTTATTTACGACACTGTATGTGATGTCATAGTGGTGATGTCATTGCGTACGTCGCGGGATGATGAATGCAGTAGAGCCCCTGGTCTACTATTTGCCCAGAGTGACATTTAGACTACTACATAAAGGACAACCGCATCTGTAAACAATATATAATAGACGCGCTGGGCTACATTGCAGAGTCTGATACATAGTTGTGACAGCAATGTCAGAAAAACTAAATGCCCCACTCGTGACACGTGGACCCTGTAAATAACGGGAATATTGAACACCTGGCGCTAAGGGTACCAATAACACAATGAATTGCCACCCATAAGAGTATCAATAAAGAGCTGACAGCAGCTGGGGAGACAGACGCACTTCCAGCTGTAATGTAAACTCATGAACCAGGCATTTCATCATGGTCATTGAGTCCCTGCTAACTTAATTGGTGAGAGTGATACAGTACATTTACCTCTTCTGCAGTTGAGTTAACATATCACCGTCCGTATGTGAAGTTTTAGATGCTGTTAAGATGGATTTCTGAACTCTGACCTGGAGGGGCAGAGGTTCAGAAGGCCAGCCTAGTTTCTTGGAACAGCGTAACCTCTGGACAAGCCAGAGCAATCAGGGTAGGTATGGCAGGCGGTCAAGACTAAGGGCCTCATCACGAGTTGGGTGGTAACGCCGGCGCTATTAGCGCCGGCGTTAATAGCCCTACCACCAAACCCCCTGGCGCTAATAGTGCGGGATTACGGGTTTGGCGGAACAGGTATTGCCCATTCCCCATTGAGCCCATTTGGGAATTCCCCATTCCCCATTGGGCTCAATGGGGAATTTTCGCGCTCTTACCGCTGGGGGATTTCCCACCGGCGGTAATTGCGTGAAATTTTGGCGGATTTCCCCCCAGCTCAGAGCTGGGGGGAAATCTGCCAAACCTGTGATTTGGCGGACACTTAAATCTGGCAGTAATAGCGCTACCGCCGGATTTAAGGGTTACAGCCAAACTCGTGATGAGGCCCTAAGTCTCAGGAGGGGTGAGGGTGAGTGAAGGACCTCAATGGGCACACAAAGCAAGGACACTTACAAATTACTCCAGACAGGTGGTAGATCAAAAATATAGACACATTTATTACAAGGCCTTTGTAACATAGACCATAGCAAAAGAATAACAGAAAAAACAAGTAGACCAACACAACACTATCAACACAATATATATACAAGACCATTGGGGTCCAAAGGGTTAAATGCATGAAATATGTCGACAACCTAGATGGGAGGGAAACAGGCAGTGCAGATAGTCTTTAGGCCCTTTCGACATCGACAATACACCTAACTAAGAGGCAATCCAAGCCTTAAGAAGAGAGGGGCCTTGTGCTCAATAGTACATGCAATGCAAACGCACATGGTTGTTCTAATGGGCAGAATAGGGTCTCTTCAGGGGTCTCTAGCAGCTCGGGTAGGTGGATGAGGCAATGCAGAACAAGTTCCCACTATTCAAGAAGGACCTCCACTTGAAGGCAGAGACAGTTTGAGAGTTCGGGATGAAGGCGCTATTTCCGAATAGCAATGGAAAGGAGAGTGGCCCCCAGGGGCCACTTGTGTGTAAAAATGGGCATGTGCTAGGGGCCACCGGTTGGGGTATTGAGTACTCACTGGACCCCGATGCAAGCAGACCCAAACTTCAGCAGGTCAGTCCACTTCGCTTGCAGGTTCGAATGCGGCAAAAAGGACGTCTCGGCACCTTTTAGTTCCTGAGATACAGCGATGATTCCCAAAAGGGACAGTGGTGATTTTTCCGCTCCAGGTGGATGAATCGACCCAGTTTCACTGCAGCAGGCTTTAGGGGCAAGAGGGTCACAAATGCAGTGGACTTCCAAAGGACGTTGCCGCGGCAGGACAACACGGTAACCGTGTTTACTCAGGTCCTGGCGCACTCGTCTCACTTCAGACCTGGGAATGCCAAGTGTACGAAATTCAGTGTGAGGGTGCTGTGGACACAGAGCTAGCCGTATACCAAGTTTCAAGGGCCTCCTCGAAATGGCAGCAGTGACAGAAAGCAACTGGGTAAGCTGGTCAGTCCACTGGTTGGCCCAGGGACACTTCCGAGAAAGCTTACTTGCAGGTTTTGATGAAGGTGCCAAAAATAGTTGGTCCAACTATTCCAATGGGTCGAAGCGTCTTCCCAGACTTTCTAGGACGACCAGATGCAGAGGGGTCCCACTGGACGACAGCGGGTTCAGGGTGCCAAACCTTCCAGCGGGTCACCAGCGGTTCCTCGACTAGGCTTTGTAGTTGCAGGATACTTCGATCATTTCCTTTGTCCAGTGAGAACTCAGGGATCGACATGGTAGTGGTGTTTTCAGCCTCCTCTTATCCAAAGTTCCCCTTGCGTCAAAACGGAGAGGACCCAATGGGAAATCTGCTCACAAACACACACTCCATACGTGGACCAATCACTGACCACAGTGGTCCCAGTCATTCATGGCACTCCAGACTCTTTGGCACCCAGGATGTGTATTGGAACCAAACTTTCCAGCCCACATCCTGGAGGCACACACACAAGGCATGTAGAAGCCCGCAAAAGCATTGGGATTCGTGCATGACCAAATAAGGACTGACCCGGGTCAACTCGACCTCGGGAAGGTGATGGGGCAAGATGGCCAAAGGACAGGACAAAGAACCTTGTGGCATGGCCATTCTGAAGCCATGCCACCTATTTGTGCCAAATGCGGTTAACGCGGCTAACATGGCAGAAAAGGGTTAAAAATAATTCAAACAGATAGCTGTCCATGACACATCTGCACAGTTCATAAAAAGTCCAGCGAGAGTGTCTAGGGCCTTAGGAAAATGACTATAGACCCAAGTGTGCTGTATGGTAAGATACATTGCACACTTGTTACATGTTGCACAAAAGTTGCAACATGAGGAAAGGACTAAGGGAAACCAAGTCTCCCAGTACTGACTGTCTTAAGGGCATGTCAGTTTCCCCATAAAAAGTGAACGAAAGCCCAGAGGAGTGCAGCTGAACGCTGTGCTTTTCTGGCAAAGTCAGTCAATGGTGTCTGAACAGCAGCAAAAAGTTTGGGGGTTGACGCACGGAGGGGAAATGACATACAATTATGACATCTTTCCTAACAGATGCTATGCCAGATGAGATGGTCAAAATTCTCTGTGTTTTGCAAACTGTTTAGATCAAATTACACGGACAGAAAGAGTATAGATGTCATTCCTAGTGTTGCAATTGGAATGAAACCTGAGATCCCATTTTATTCTTCCATATATGAAATGTTTTGTGTGGGTCATAGAGTCACAAGCTATACAATGTCCACATGGGTAATGTTCCCATATTCGTGGTAGCCCCCAATGTTCAATGAGTGTGAGTTCCCATGGTTCTGTGCAAGCTTTGACCAACCGTTGCCATTAACACTTGCCTTTCTTGAAAGAAAAAAAGTGGACTTTTCTAGATCTGGAAATTCTAATATGCCCGGTTTTATTTACGGCATGTTGAATCAGGTTGCTATGTGGGCAGTATGTTGTGATACATGTAATCTTCTCTATTTTATCCTGTATGGCTTTACTTTGGATCAGGACTTCTGAAAGGGTATTATTGGCTTTTTTGCTTGTGTCTCTGATAACTTTCGAATGGTAGCCTCTTTCAAGTAACTTATGTTGTAACTTTTCAGCTTCCAATATATAGGGCCTCATTACAACTCAGGCGTTAAGGGTTAACGCCACCGTTAACCCTTAACGCCTGATTCTGATTTTAACGCCTGCTTTTAGCAGGCGTTAAAATCCATGGCGCTAACCTGCCATGGTGCTAATTACGCCGCCGTAATTTACGGCGGCGTAATTAGCACCTTCCCCACTCCCATTATGCCCTATGGGGCAAAAATGGGAATGGGGAAGGGAAAATGGGAAATGGGGATTTACCGCCCCACTCACCTTGGAATGGGGCTTTAAATCCGCCATCCACCATGGTGTAAACAGAGTTTACACCATGGTGGTAAAGTTGGTGCACTTAGCACCAAGGTTGTAATGAGGCCCATAGTCTTTTAGAGTGGTGCATTTACGTCTATGCCTTGAGAACTTTTCGTAAGGTAAAGATTGACGTAACGTAAAGATTGACGTGAAGTTTGGAGATGGAAACTGTCCCAATATAATAAGGTGTTCCTATCGGTCAGTTTGAAGAATGTTCTGCTCTTGTGTGTGGTTGCCATGCCAAATGACCAAATCAAGAAATTAAATCTTATCATTAGCATATTGTACTCTAAATCAAATATGAGCAGTGCAATCTTTCCACCAATCATGTTACTCGGTTCTGATAGTTTAAATTGAAAACTTGAGAATATCATCTGCAGACTCATCTCTGCAAACACATTGAGGGACGAATGGAGAGTAGTTATAATTCTGCTTATAGACATTATGGACCCTTGATACTGGACCCAATAGAATTGAATAGCATGAAATGGGCCTCATTACACGGTAGGCGGTGAGCCATGGCGCTATTAGCGCCATGGCTCGTGCCGGTAAAATACCGGCACCGCCTTGGCGGAAAGGGGATTTACCGCCCAATTCCAAGGTTGGAGGGGCGTTAAATCCCCTTTGCCCTTGCCCTTCCCCATTCCCATTTCTGCCCCATAGGGCTCTATGGAAATGGGGAAGGCGCTAATTACGCCACCGCAATTTTGCGGTGCCGTAATTAGCTCCGAGGTCCCTTAGCGGGTTGGATTTTAACGCCTGCAAGAAGCAGGCGTTAAATCCTCCAACCCGCAAAGGGACCTCGTAGTACGGCAGTAAGGGTTAACGGTCACCGTTGCCATTAACGGTGACCGTTAACCCTTACCGCCGTCCGTGTAATGAGGCCCAAAGTCACCAAGCTACCTCAATGAGAAACTCAGCATCGCCGTAGGCCTAAAATCCACCAGAAGTAAGGCCATATTTTCAGACCTTAACTCTGCAGGTGTGGGAAGGAAAGACCTAGAAGACAGGCCATCTACACCCCAGACTCTGGAACTTCTTCTCCATCAACACCAGACTTGCCCATCACTTCTACATTTCAAGAAGGATCTCAAGACCCTCCTCTTTAGGGAATGGCTCTTCCCTATCATCTAGTTCCAAACGCCTTCCACTCACCACACACTCTGAGACTGGGTGACCCACTGCCCTCCATTTCCTCACCTATTTTCTTTTAGATCCCTTGCTGCCAAAATCTCTGACCTTCCCCTCCTGGTGTTCAGTTGCAGTTGTGGTGTTCTCATTCCAGATGAAACACATGGCTTGTTGTGCCCAACCTCTCACCAGCTTGAGGTACAGAGGGTTGTATATAGTATGGGAGTCATCAATTGGCTGAAGTATCTCCCTCAGTGGGCCCATGGTATCAAGAACTTTATCTTGGCATAACTTCCATACCCGGTTAGTGCCCTTCTTAGGATCTTAATTTAACTGATGAATTATTATTTTAGGGTTTCATTTTGAGATATTATTCGCTGCTCCTTCTGTGCCATGTATTGGAGACTCTGCTCTGAATATGGTGTGTGAAGGCTTATCCAGAACCCTGTATTTCCCAAACTCTATATACTGGGCAACATGATCTGAAGGACACAATTCTAATGAGTCTGGATGAGAAATATCTACTAACTAAAAATCTATTAATCCAGATCATCAAGGATACAGTCCATTAGCACAGCTGTATCAAATGGAAGTTGAGCCAATTCCAGTGATGTCAATATGACCACATCCTCACATTCTTGCATTACAAACTCCTGGTCTGCTGGTCTAGAAAGGGCAACTTGGGGAGGGAAGTCTTGACTGATTTAGTTACCAGTGAAATGTTGGAGTTACCGGAACCTGAATGTTCAGGACCAAAACCCTTCTGCTTATGTTGCACTTTGTGGCCCCAGGAATGTCCTTCTTTTTTTATGTAACATAGCTGCCAATTTGAAGAGCAGTCACTGTGCCAATATTGGAGTTAGTGGAGGAACTTTGCTGCAATGGAATATAATCATCCTTCCCACCCCCGGCTAAAAAGAGTGCAATAATCGTCCAATGAGCATAAGGATGGAGAAGTAACGCCCACCCGACTTGCAGGGGAGAGGTTCGAACCATTCCCATGTCTTCCATTACCTGAAGCCACAGTCATTCGGTAAGAGTCCCCATAGCTACCAGTGTGTGAGGTCTTGGTATATTGTGAATAAGTCATTTTGAAAAAATAAAAATAATGCAGCATTTAATGTTTTAAGTCTTTGATCATGTCAGAAATTGCTAATGGCACTGCCTGTTTCATTGGGGCAATAACCACTGAGTGATCACAATTTTTACCTCTGGAGAGCGATGCAGGCTCTGCTTCTCATTCAGTGAAACGGAAGGCTCCATAACAATGTATCCAAAAGTATCTGAAAACGTCACTCTACACCCATGAGGCTGTGAAAGAACTGCAGTGCGAATAAACTTGCATGCAAGGGTCTTAGTGGCACTTTATGTATTGTATTATATCGTTTTGAAGTCGTCATTTATTTAGTGCCATTTCCTCATAGGTATGGCGTCAACGCACTTTGGAGTTGGAATGCTCTCGGGGTCCGAATTCCAGGTATGGGAGAATTCTAAGAGTTTAGTTTAGGATGCGTCTGTGCATTCTGCCATGATTAGGACTTAGGAGGGCTGGCTAGGCTCCAGTAAGCAACCCAGATGTCAAGCACGTGGGCGGGTGCTGTCGGTGGTTGCGGCAGATTGCTGGTGCAGGAGACTCGGTGTGTGCCCAGCTAGACCGAAATTTGTCGTAAGCTGTCGCTGCATACTAATGGCCGAGGCACCCAGGGGTTTCACTGTGGACGGCTATGCGAGCAGCTAGACCAGAGTTGTGGTATCCATAGTTGCATTCTACAGTGCATGGATGGGGAGTCGTACCTGCAGCATGTGTCCGCATATGTGGTGTGGTTTATATATACCTCAAACTCTGACGAAGTTTATCTATGATGTTGCTTTCCTGGGTCTCCCAAGGCAACTGCCTGGTCTCGCAAACTAAGAGCCACCTAGATTTGAGAACTTGAGCAGTGGGCCACATGGCATGAGTCAGGCACCAAGAATGAAACTCAGGCTACATGAACCAAACTCCCATGCGTCGTCTGCTCGTTTACCTATTGCTCAGAAAAGAAAATGGATAATTTGTAAGGGACCCAACAGCAGATCCCCACTCGAATGGGTATGTTGACAAGGGGAGAGGAAGGAAGAAAACATCACCACAGACCAGAGCTGGTGGGAACTGCACCAGCTCTGAGAATATAGAGCACTGTAAATAGTGTAAATACAAACGTAGATGATTGGAAAATATGCAAAAAATCACGATTAAGTGAAAATATCAAGCAGAAGAACTTTGAAGAGGCAATACAAGAGTAGCTGCTGCCAGTATCAAAGGAAGAGGACTGGAAACCCAGCAGCTGCAGTTTATCATCCTGCACACAGCAGAGGAGATTACAGAACTCTCTCTATTGGATCCCCTGTTGATGTTCTGGAATTTTGTTTTTTCTTTTGTTCCTTTAGACATTTTTTTAAAGCTTGCTGCTTTTGGAAATATAGAAAGATTGAAGCCATAATACCAGCCTCCGTGGCATTTCCTTAAATTTCCATTAACACGCTGCCTTTCCCCTCATATAGTCAGATCCAGCTCATATTCCTAATATCACAAATAGCTTTTAATTTTCTATAACTTAGAAAATAATGTGGTATGGAGCACCCAGTATTCAAGATCTTCCAGCTGCATAAGCCTAACAACTGCCTAATTCTAGGTGCATGTGCTTTCCATAACCATCAAAGATAGCTGTCGGTTATCATCAAGAAGAGGGCAGTTTACAATCACATGCAGGACTGAATCAGGAAGATTTCCAGGCACATAAACACGTCCTTGATGATTGTGGAGTGGTGTTCTGCCATTCCCAAACATGGGCCTCATTCTGAGTTTGGCAGAGTGTCAAAAAAGTGGTGGTAAGGTAAATCCACCACCTTACTGCTAAAAAAACGGAAAAATCAGCGAAATTACCGCTGGTGGTAAGTCAGCGTAAATTCCCTTTGAGTTCAATGGACGCCCAAAAATCGGAACTTACGCCTCCTACCATCACTTGTAATCATGTGGAAAATCTGCAAGACCTAGTGGTAGCAACCGTAACTGCGTTTGGCCATAGTTCGGCAAAATTACTGTGGAATTACCACCAAACTCGTAATGATGGCCTACGTCTTTGTGGGTGCATACTTGTAGTTTACCTCCATGCTTTGATGCATGAAATTTGCCATCAGACTCTGAATTAGCCATTTAGTAATAAGTGTGTATTGAAAAGCATATTTCATATCTGGCTGCATATTGAATAGATGGCAAGTGTTCAAGTAAAACCAAAAGATGGTTATTAAATAAATCAAGCACCCAAATATGATAAACCTACGTTAAGGAGGAAATTGGTCTCTCTTATAAATGTGTTCTAATGTGTAATTCAGTGTTATATATATACCTTTGCAATTACCGCATAGCACATTCATACAAATCTTAAGGTAGATCATGTGAAAAGTGGGTATTCCCCCTTTTATGTGACTCAAAAGGACAAACTTCAATGTTTTCTAACCGTGCCTGCAGTCGCAAAACATTGCATTGTTGGTGTTGGTTAGGTTACACAGTAACCATTAACACTACAATACATGCCCACTTCCCTTGTATCGTCAAGGGGTCCACATGGAAGCAGCATTGTAACTGTAAATGCACGGATGACGCCTGCTGTCCATTGCAGGCCTGCATGCCGGCATGTGTTACTCTGTGCAGTAGGAGCACATGCACAACTCACATCATTAATATGCATACTGTGTATCTAATTTCATATAGCCCCAATGACCGGCAAAGGAATTATATATTTTATGCAAGGGAAAAAGAACTGGCACTGTTGCACCTGTGCAATGGGCCAGTATGTGCATCTGACTTGAGAGGTTTTCCTCTCTGTTCCACACAGACAGAGCATCTCAATTCTCACACCTAAGGCTCATTGGCTGATAGAGAAAAACAGGCATTTGATGAAAAGTTGGTTCCTCTCAGTGGCCATTAGGGTGCGAGAAGGGCCAGTCATGAATCACTATGACTTTTCCAATCCTATAGAACATCACCTTCTCAGCACGCATACCTCCGCCTCACCACCAAACCAGAAAATACCACCACACCAGCAGATGCAAGGCTCTCTGGGCTACTTTTCCTATCCCCTGACCCACCATTGCCTAAAGGTAAACGGGTGTGTCTTAAGTGGCAGGTTCGTATTGAAAGGTGAAAGTGCTTCAGCAGTACCAGACACATGTAGCTAATCTTCGCATGTGTGAGTTCTGCCAGTGCCAGAGCCCTACATGCTTTTCAAAGTCACCTGCCTGTATGGGATTTATATTTCAAACTATCCTCTGCCTACTCCGACTCCTCCTTACCACACCAAATTATGAAGAGCTTTTTGGCGTTCCGGCGCCTTTCACTCTTCGTCCTTCCTCTATCCACCCCGCGAGCAGAGACAGCTTGGTGGCTTTCGCTGTCTCTCACAGAGAGTTATATCCTACTACACCCATTTCTGCCAAGACAGACTGGCCTAAAAAAATGAAGACATTTGCTAACAGGCATGCTCCCTCAAGAGGCTACTAGGGGTGGGACAAAGCCACAGACACCCTACTGGCTTCAAAGTAGCACAGCCACGTTGAGAAGTTTGCCATTTTAGCAACAGGCCAGCCTACCTTTATTTACATCTCCTCCTCCCAATTCGGTGAACCTTGAGATGACCTCTGACTAAGGGCCTCATTACGAGTTTGGAGGTAGCCTGTGTGTCCGGGTCCGTGTCATCGGAATGGGGACTTACCGGGTCATTCCGACCTGGAGGACCCAGTAAGTCCCCATTCTGAAAACCATTCCACATTCCCATTCGATCCCCCATAGGGCTCAATGGGAATGGGGAAGGAGCTAATAACTCCCTGGTAAAACCCTGGTAAAACCAGCCGGCCTCAGTCGGACCCGCTAAGGGACCTCGGAATGCGGCGGTAGGGGTTAACGGCACCAGCATCCTTACCGGTGCCTTTAACCACTTACCGTCACACTCGTAATGAGGCCCTATGTCTCGTAAAAGTAGAACCATCCTTGACACCTGAGGCAAAATGGATTTTAGGGGAATTGAAGCTATTTCCCAGTATTAACATCCTGTGACTGGCCGGTTGGGTGTGGCTGAGCTAGCCACATGTAGCTGTGCCTGACATGTAGCTGACTTTTCCCTGGCTCAATGTGCATAAACATAACAGATGCAAATCCTTCCAGTTTCTCAACACCCTTTCACACAGTAACAGAGCCTGGTTACCACTCATCTCTCTTCTCACGACGTCAAGCATGCACTTTGGTCTCATATTCAATCAAAAATGCTAGCAGGCAATATTTACACACCTTGCAGTCTGAAGTCCACCTCTGACCCTCTATTCTGAAATTTGCATATAGATTCCGATGCAGGATTCGAAATTGCTGGGAGCTATTTAGCTCCTGTTTCTAGCTTAGGGGAGCCTGGTTGGCATGACGCAAATAGCTACCAGGAGTTACTTTTGAATCCCCAGTCTAATTAGTGTTATACACTTATTTTATTTATTTATTACATTTATTACACGCTGTAAGATATTTTGTCTTATTGGGGTAAATTTGGGATTTGGAGGTATTTTCTTACCATACAAATATTGGTGGTAATTTGGTGGTAAAATAGTTTTTCATTTAGATTGGGTTTGGCATCACATTATTTTAGTGACCATACCTTGTTAGCTTATATTGGTGGTAATTTTAGTGGTATTTTGTTTTGCAGTATTTATTTCTGTGGTATAGTGATGAGCATGGTTTTCTTCTTTATACTATAACCCCATCATAAAACAAAACTTTTCTTTCTATTAGAATACTTCCTATTTGTCTGTAGAGAGCTCCAGACCTATGCACTTCAGACAAACCCAATGATTTTATTCAGAGCGCCTCCTACAGTTTGTGGCTAGTGTTACTGGCTTATGGACATCTAGTAACCTATGCGCCGTTAGGCATTACTGGTTTATGGACATCCAGTAATCTATATGTCCATTAAGACAACTTCCCATCAGCATGCAAGGAAGGCACACCACACACAGACCTCTGAGCTTTCTCTGGTTTGCTATTTTACCTTCACTGGTAAAGTGACAAATGCACTACTGCACTGATATGAGCCTCCCTTGTATACATTACTGATGTAAATAAATCCACAGATGCATGATTGACACAGAATCCCATTTGTTTTAAGATATACTTATTATATTGAATCTTATTTACATGTCATAAAGTCTTACCATGGATTAATTACATCTTCTTCTGGAATACAAAAAAGAAAACAAAACAGAACAAGCAGTTCTTTTGAAACATGAGTTAATGTTCCCACTTTCTGAACATGACGAAAAATAAACATGCATAAAGATGCAATGATTTCCTGCACTGTAATAAAACTCATACGGCATAACCCTCACTTTCCACATATCTTACCAAGATGAGTATTTCTTTGTAGTTCCCAGCACAACCTTGCTATTTTCGCAAATGCAAGCCCAGTGTCAGCGTGAAATGCTTCTGTAATCTTGTGTGGGGAGCACTAGCGAGATATCTCTCACAGCCAGCGCTCTGACCCCTTAGAACTCCGTCAGTTTTCTCAGCCCAGCCTGAACTAACTTTCTCTGCATTTCTTGTCCCAAGAAATCTCCAATCCTTCCTCTTTGAATTATTACAGCAGTGCCACTAAAACATGGATTTTACCTCATTTTGCATGTGAGACTGAATTATAATGTTAGGGAAGTTAGAATTAGTATTTTAGAAATGTTAATTATGTTAGTTATATAACTTAATGTAGTCTCCATGTATGAGATTTCCAAAAAATTTGGCCTGGCAGCACTAAGCTTTTCTATGCGTGCATTTCATTCTCTGCAGTTTCAAGTTGGTCTTGGCTGTGTTGTAAAACCTGTACTTTGCATGCCACCAACAACACATTTACATGTCACACTGGCAAAACAAAAAAAAAAATTATATATATATATATATATATATATATATATATATATATATATGCCCTATTACTGCTGGCAAAATACCACTACATGCTGGCAATGAAATGCCATTGCATTTGCAATAAAAAAATGCCATTAAATTTTGGTAAAATAAAAATGCCATTACATTTTGGTAATACAAAAAAATGCCATTACATTTGGTAAAATGCTATATATGTCCTTACATTTACCCTCCTTTTCCCGACTATTCTGGCTACCCACATCCACAATTGGAGGAAACCCACATTCTTTTTCTTTCTTTCCATTATATGAATCACAATTGAAATAATAGCTTCTTAATAAAATGAACATTGACATATTTCATAATAAACCACTGCTCAATCAATATCCCAAATGGGTCCATGAGTCCTCATACACATGTGCATATGCATGTATAACTTTTTCTTTCTTTTTTTTACCGAAGTGCCCGCCATCAACATTTCATTTTCATGTATGATAACAAAAACAATAAAATAAATAAATAAATAAATAAAATAAATGACTAATATAACTATCTAAAAGAAATCAACAAAATAACAAACATGTGATTCTCCACCACACTCCTTTTCAGTCCCATAGAATAATACTATGCTTCATCAGGAACGCCGTAGAATTAAGTACAATTCACTACTGTTCTTTTAAAAACGTTTATCATTTTTATGATTGCACCTCTGAGATGTTCTGATCATCAACCTTTCGTCATCTAGTTCATTCGGTGAAATTCTTTCATCCTGGCACCCTTGGATGCTTTTCCATAGAAGTCATCTCTTTCGGCGTCCTTGTTACTTTGTCTTCACCTCCATACTTCGGTCCAGAGGCTTTACTCGAGCTTCATCCCGTCGACTCCAGGACTCCGTCATCTCTCGTGTCCTCTGATCCTGCGACCTCCGACCCCAAAAGATCAATTAATTTTTCTAAATTAAATAGACAAGAGACAGATTAAGTACATAGCACAATACCAATTTTACCCTTTCTACCACACAAAAACAAAATGTAGTCCAAAACATTCCGCTTGAGTCTTCTGATTTCTGAAACTAAGCACACCTTCTGAAACTAAGCACATGTTAGAGAGAAAACCATAATATACATAAGACACCATTATACATCAAAAATATATTTCAACATTGTACCATAATAATTCAACCTGATTCAGCCCTTCTATCAATTTTATTACTGCATCTTTCTTAAATGTGGTATTTTTATCCACATTTATCTCTACAATAAACATTGCATTTATTTGAATTTTGGCGTGGGACACTATGAGGACAGCCTGTGTCTTATTTTCCATGTCTTCAGGGCACTTAAGCTGTTTCTACTTGCTCAAGTCTCCTGATTTCATGTTTGGGGTGACAGGTCTTGATTTGGTTAACATGAACAAATTGCTCTGTCACCGTTTCACCCTCTGTGTTCAATATTTTGTAAACTACTGGGAACACCTTATCCACAATTTTAAATGTCCCTTGCCAAGCCGCAAGAAATTTAGAATGTTTATGTTTACCTTTTCCAAAAATGAAATTTATATATCTGATCCCCTACATTATACTCTTTCACAGACGTCTTTCTATCATGATATGACTTTGCACTGTCAGCAGCTCTTTCCAAAATTTGCTGCACAAATGCAAATGCATGTTGGAAATGCTTCCTCAGTTCTTCCACATATTCGTGAACTGTAGATGCACTTACAAGTGCCTGCTCATGTGTCCTGTATAATAAATGATGTGGCAGTACCATTTTTCTACCTGTCAACACCTCATGTGGACTGATAACTGTCGCTTTGGCAGGAGTCGATCCTATTGCCATCAATACCAGAGGTAATCGTAAATCCCAACTGGAACCTGCCTCTGCTACAAACTTCTTTAATATCTCCACAACAGACCTGTTGCAACGTCAATATTTCCAGAAGAGGCGGGTCGGTACGCAATATGCAGTTTCCGTTTCACCCCCAATATCTGCCACACCTTACTCATCAAGGTGCTTGTGAAATGACTTCCTCTCTCTGACTCTATTCTTTGTGGTAATCCAAATCTTGAAAATATATTATTTACCAGTAATGTAGCTGTGGTTTGTGCACTACAATCTGATGCAGGGATACACTCTACCCATTTTGACATCAAACAAACCACGGTCAAAAGATAACGGTTCCCCCTACTCAACCTTTTTACAGCCCTACATAGTCAATTTGCAAATCTGACCATGGAAGGGTTAAAACCTCTTTTCATCAGTGGAGCTCTATGCATTGGTGAAGAGGATTTTAATTGGGCACATACCAGGTAACTCCTAGTGTATAATTCCACATCTTGGGACATATATGGCCAGTAAGCATAATCTTTCAGTGTCTCTGAAGTCTTTTGTGAACCTCTGTGTCCTGCAGTTATTGCATCATGTGCATGGTGTAGCATTAGTCCTCTGAATGAAAGGGGTACCACCCATTGTATCTGTCCTGTTATGGATTCCCTGATCATGAGTCCATCCTGTAGTATAATTCATTTTTTGTTCTTTAATAATACCCTCAACTCTTCCTTTCCTGTACAATGCTTTTCATTTAAAAGATTTTGTTTGGGGTCCATCAAATGATTGTAATAGGTCCCCAATATTTGATCATCTTTTTGCGCCTTAATCAGATCTTGATCTGGTGTATCATAACTCCATTGCACTACTAGTTGTTGTACCTCTTTTGGAGCCTTAGAGCGTGTAACTGCATCTATTTGTATTTCACCAATTAAATGTTGAATCAGTAACAATTCTCCCATAACAGTCCCAATCTTGGCTAATTGATCTGCTTTATCATTTTGCTCCTTATCTTCTCCTGGAGTTTTCAAATGCCCACGAATTTTCCTCCAGTACACTGTTAAATCATTTTCTGACACTAATTTGTCTATAGCCTGTATCATTTTCCAATGCTTGAGGGGCTTTTTATTATATGTAGGCATGCCTCTTGTTTTCCAGCCAGGCAAATATTCTACAAAGCTATTTCGTGCATAATCAGAATCAGTCACCAGCACAATTTCACTGAATGTATTATCAACTGCAGTAGTAATTGCTTTATACATGGCTGCTAATTCTGCTATCTGGCTACTCCTAGCCCCAATTCACATCCCTATACTAGGAATGTCCTCACATTTCAACCAGACATTTCCTATCCCTGATACCAACTGTTTATTGCTGTCCTTTTCAATATGAAAGGCACATCCATCAACATATACAGTTGGTAAATTCTTGCACGCCTTTTCATCAAAAGCTTTGTGTGGTGATTTTTCAAACTCCTGCAAACCAGATTCTACTTCTGTTTGATTTGATACACATTCAGCTGCACAGTCATGTAAATCTGCTAACCCTTGAGCAACTGGGCTCTTTTTATTTTCGCCATATCTCACTTCTACGGGAAAGCCTGACAATGCCAATGCCCATGAAGTAATTCTGTGCTAAATTGCCTGACCTAATCCTTTTACTCTGTAAAAACTGAAATGGTTGATGATTTGTCTCAATGATTACCTTTTCTCCTTGAACAATGGGGCGGAAATGCTGCAACGCCCACACAGTGGTCAAAAGGGCCTTTTCACATTCACTGAATTTGATCTCAAACTGGGAAAATGCCTTACTTGCATAAGCAATGGTTTTGTGGTTCAAATAATGTTTTTGAGATAACACTGCTGACATACAATGTTCAGTGAAACCTATTTCTAAAAAGAAATCTCTGTTTTGTATGGGATACGCTAGACATGATGCCTTTATGAGACACTCCTTCAATTTAGCAACTGCCTGAGATTGCTCCTTTTCCCTTTTCCAGGGTGTATTCAGATGCAATAGTTTAGTCAATGGTTGAGTAATTTCAGCAATACATTTCCTGTTATATCCCGTCATTCCTAATAGATTTTTTAAACCTTCCACATTTCTAGGATCTTTCAATCTCTGTATGGCCTTCACCTTTTTCTTTTGTGGATTTGGCCCATGTTCAGTTACCTCAAGACCTAGGAAATTCACCTTTTTCTGGCACCATTGGGCTTTCTGCAAAGATACTTTGGCACCCGCCTTTTGCAATTGGCCAAGTACATGTCTAATTTCATCAAAATGGCTTTTCAAGTTTTCATGTTTTATCAGGACATCATCCACATAAACTATAGTTCCTCTTTCCATTGCATCAGGCATAGCCTTTCTCAAAAATATGCCAAATTCGCTACCCACTATTGACATACGCAAATGGTGTTCCAGCCCATGCGTATTGCGTTTTATCAAATGAAAATGAAAATAAATTCTGAATATCCTCTGCCAAGTGGCACACACCAATATCCAGATGTGAGATCTAATGTGGTAAATACTTTTGACCCATGCACCTGAGCAAGGCCTTGATCAATGAATGGCAACGGCCATCTAGACACTGGCACTCTTTTATTTAATTCCCTTGGGTCTGCACACAGACGCCATTGACCATTTGGCTTTAACACACCCAAAATAAGAGTGTTGGAGGTAGTATGAATCGGCCTGATAATTCCCCTAGACTCCAAGTTTTTAATGATCTCTGCCAATGACTTTAAGCACGCCAGTGGCAATCGATATTGGTGCACAAACACTGGATTTCTACCACACCCTTCTGGTAATGTCGCAACATGTAAATCAGTTAGGCCGCAATCATATGCATCTTTGGCAAAGACTTCTTTAAATTCCATAAATATTTTTCTCAATTCATTCTTATCCTCTTCGCTATCATATGCATCTGCTAACAAAATCTGCTCTTCTACCATCTTTAAAAATTCTGGGAAATCCTCCAGTGGAGGAACCTCTGTGCTCTCTTCTAACTGTTTGGCTGTATATCTTTGCAAAGCTGCCACTTTTAGATATATTGGCATATCAGCTTCCACTTCAATGTGCTGATTTTCTGTTTCATTTTCATTTAAATCAAATAGTATACAATTCTCTTGGTGACAGCAAATTGTCTCATTTGAATCATAAGGGTACACAGATGGAATTTTAAAGATCCCTTTGGGTTGAGAATCCAGATACTCTGGCAACGCACCCTGTGCATCTACATATCTCTCAGGGATATTTCCAATCACCATGTTATTGAAGTCTGCAGTATAATGTGATTTTTGTATGGCCATCCCTTATAAAGAATTCTCTTCTAAGTGAATATCCTGACATCCTTTATTATTCACCATAATTTTGACAGACCCTTCTCCAACATATATCAATGGGGTGTATTCATAATCCAGGCCTTGCTGTTTCATGGATTCATTTAAGCACAGAAATGCATCAGAATCTTTCATTTGCTGTCCATTCTTGAACTTTAGTGTTATAGCAACCTGCTTGGTGGATGCAAGAATAGTAATATCCTTCTTCACCTGTAACTCAATTGCATATGGGACCAATTGTGCACAATGATAAGCCTTTCTCTTGTCTTCATATCTGGGTGCAGGCCGACCCAGCCGGCACCATATTTTTTGGTTAAGGAAATCTAACACCATGCACATTCTGTGTATGATATCATTGCCCAGATAAAAATAATTTTGTGTTCCACTCACTATCCACACATTGTGCTAGATGGTTTTGTGTCAAATGTTAATCTTTAGCACGCACCTTCCTGCAATTCAATTTTCAAAATCTGGATTTTCCAAACCAGAGACATATTGGTTTCTAATTCTAAATTTTGGGATCTCCTCCATTGCCATTATTCTCTGCAGTAGTTTCTCATTAATAAAACTCCTTTCTTGTTCAAGCGCCAAAGTGGCTTTTACCATTTTAGAATGGTCATTTATACCAATGTGAATCCATGGCTGCTCATCTTCCATGTGTATTTCAGCAAGGGTGGTGATGTGTTTTTCTGTGTCTGCTTTTGTAATAGTGTTCTGTTTGCATTTCTTCTCTTTTAAATAGAAGAGTAATGTATGTTCATCTATTTCAGTTTGTCATTTCTTCCTGGGATCCAAATAAATCTGCACAGATTGTTTTTCTTTTTCACTTGGCATATTATCCTAACACATCAAAATGACAGTGACACTAGGCACACAGCTATTCTGTAGGTATACCTCCACTGCATCATTCATTGTAGCAACAGTGTGGCATTCATTTATACTGCTGTTTTGTGATTTTATTTTCTTATGTCTTAATGGTTTTTTTGGTTAAAGACCACAGTACCCCATTTACCCCATCTATAAGAGGAGACAATCTTTTCAGGCAATCTGTTCCCATCAGGAATGGAATTTCACGAATAGATGTGATCAACACTTCCTGTTTCATTCTGTGTTTTCCTATCTTTATGTCAACCTCGGTGACACCCACGATAGGCACCTCCTCACCGTTAAAGTTATGCACTGTGCCTTCACTTTGCCTCACTGTGATCTGATTATGTGGAGATCTCCCTTCATTGATACTTTTTACCAATTCTTTGGACATAATTGTGGCCTGTGCGCCTGTGTCAATCATTGCAAATGTATTGCATTTCTCTTCTAAAGTAATGGGAGCATAATATCTGTCTTCAACTTCCTCTAACACACACAAAAATTGCGAATTCTTACTGATTTCAGGATTCACTTTTCTCAGACCTTTCTCACTTTTGGCTAAGCACATTGGTAAATGAAAAGACATTTTTCCCTCCTTTCCGTCCATTTCCGTTTGAGAAGTCTTACCCATCTCCCCATATTCAGGGGTCCTTTGGAGTGTGGCCACTGTTCTCCCTTCCATCCAGGGATCATCAGAGTTCACACTACAACCCTCCAACTGAATATGCGTAGAAACATCACCTGATAATTTGTCATTTTCTAATTCTGGGCATTTGTGGGTATTTGGCATGGTACCAATCTTTTTAACTTCCTCAAAAATCTGTGTCTCAAAGAACTCTTAAGGTGACTGATCTCTACCCTCCTTTTGAGTACTTATTCTTCCTGCCTGTATTTTGTTAGTGTTTTGATTGTCTAGGGAGAGCGTTCTTACATCCCCACTTACTCCCTGATCAATTGTATTACCCATGCATGAGTTGTCTTTCTTAAATCTGTCTCTTTGTTTTTTTGGAATTTCATGTTTTCCTTTTTCATTTGCGCACATTTCCAACGTTTGATTTAACTCCAGGTTAAACCAAACTTCTTTTTTAGATGTATTTGCAATTTCTGGCACATGTTCATTTGCCGGTATTTTCATTTTTAAATCATTAAGCATCTCAGAGTCATTATGCAAAACCAGATCATGGCAATCTGTCTTTTTATCACTGCAGGTATCATGAAGATTTAGTCAGTCATTATCGGAAGCCACCCGGTCACTACTATGGCCTTCTGCCCCCTCCTTTGATGACTTTCTTTGGGCTGTACAGAGCTTTCCTATTTGTTCAGCAACATTTTCACTTGGGCCTCGAGACACTGGAATCTTTCAATTTCTCTAAAATATTCTCTCTGCGCCCTATGTCGATATTGGTTGTTTTCCCCCTGATTGAATCTATTCTGAAATCTCTCAGGAGAGTGATTTCTATTGGGGTTGTTTTTGAACTCTTGATCCATGTGGGGCGGGGAGCGGGGTGCACCTATCTTTTGGTTGTAGTCCTCCGGTGGCGGTGATTGATTGTATTGACGTGGAGCATAATTCATACTCTGCCTCATGTCCTGTCTCTCATTTTGTGAGTATTGTCCCCTCTGCTGATTCCCATTTTCATTAAATCAATCCACATACCGGGGTCTATCCTGATTACCATATATCATGGTGTTGGGGTCAAATCTGCTCTGTGTCCCCAATGTCTGGTAGGGACCATTATTTCTTTGTTCTTGATTTTGTCTCTGATTATTGTTCATACCTGACATATCAGGCCAATATCCTGCTCGGGGCCTGTCTCTTAAGTATCTAGGGCTAATGTAGCTCTCCCTATTACTAGGATCATGTGACTGAAACATTGGTGCAGAGAGCGGCAACCTCTGTTGATTACCCCTCTGTTCGGTTGTCACATTATTTTTGCCTGAACTTTGAGCGGACTCAAGTGACATTTTGGCTGACCTGATCTCCATCACTGTTGCTTAGGATTCTTTAGATTTTAGTCTAGTATCTTTCATTTTATCACTCTCTCTACCCTGACAGTATAGCACTTCATATAGTTTTGTACTTTGGTGCACAATCCACTCAAGGGACTTGTCACGATAAATTTGTGAACTAACTATGATATAATGTCTTTCTGCAACCCATAGCAGTAGGCAGTTTCAAACTCATTGGAATTGGGGTCAAAATATACATCAAAGCGAGAAAAAGGGGACATATTTGGCCCAGCCGTAATCTTGTATGCAACTTTCTTTGCCTCCTGTAATGAGCGGAATGGGGAAAAATGACGTCTAATCTCCTTTTCAAACTGTGCCCATGTCATGTTCTGCTTTTCATTTAATCCTCTAAAGATACTGGCTGTGGTAGCATCCAGAGTTAAGTGAAAGTATTTTCTGTATTGTTCTTTGGGAATCTGGAGGGCTTTACATATATTGTGCACTGCTTCTAGGTGGTCCTCTATACAGCACTCCCCTCCTTTTTGAATGATTTGATAAGGGCCTTGATTGATTTCATTATTTTGATAGGGCTACTTGTTGCTATGCATGGGATTGCACTACTTTGTGATTCAACCCTTGTTTCAGGCGTATGGGATTGGTGGCAGCCCCCAATGGGTGTGTCAAATCCCCCAAGGGCGCTACAACCAAGTTCAGACACCGGCACAGCCACTGGGGCACTAGCTCTCTGTGTAGAAATAGAATTCACCTCAACTCCATTGAATGTGGTGCCCTGTCGTTTGTCCTGGGACCTGGAAATGCAAATTTGCTGTTCGAAATCCTTGCACTTTTTAAGGAGTCGATCTGCCACCTTATGCAAGTAATTATTTTCATCACCCAACGTATTAATCACATTTTGCATACCACTCATTTGCATTTGGAATTCATTGAACTCTTTGTCTCGTTTGTCTCTTTCTTGAAACATTTTTTGTTCAGCATTTTGAAGATCACTTTCTTTCTCAAAATGTTCTTTTTGTAAAATCTGTATTTCCAAAATAACCTCGTCTTTATCTTGTCTAATATGATCTACCAACCCTTTCAAGTGTTTTAATTCTTGCTCACTATCCTCAAACAGTTTCTTTCTTTGGGACAATTGAGTGTCGAGATCTTTACATTTTGACTGCATGTCCTTTTGACATACCTCCAGTTCCTCTCTTAACTTTTCCTCTCGTTCACTAGTTCCATCCAGTTCAATTTTTAATCTGCTCATCAGCTTGGCATCATTTTCTTGCATTCACAGAGACCTATTTAAAATGAACCATGTCTTGGCACATAGCCGTATCAGACAATCTTTCTCTGCATGTTTATCAGCAGCATTTAATAATCTCAAAAGACGGACCTGGATTATGCTACCTTCTGCAAAAATGTTGTCCAATGGTTCTTTTTGCACTTCACCATAGATACGGCCATGCCGCTCTGTGGCGTTATTTGATGACCATGTTCCATGTGCATATAACTTTGCCTCCAGATATTGCACTAACTCTGGGAATGTGGCCTCCATTTGAGACATTCTGAAATTCATTTCAAGTGTCACACTGCTCTCATAAAATGGGTTCCCTTTGAAGCACGTATGGTAGTGTTAGACACACTTGCCACGCCCAGTAGGTGCTCTACAGTCACTTTCCCAGCCAACGCACCTGTATATGTAAGATATTTTGTCTTATTGGGGTAAATATGGGAGTTGGCGGTATTTTCTTACTGTAAAAATATTGGTGGTAACTTGGTGGTAAATTAGTCTTGCATTTAGATTGGGTTTAGCATCACATTATTTTAGTGACCATACATTGTTAGCTTATATTGGTGGTAATTTTAGTGGTATTTTGTTTTGCGGTATTTATTTCTGTGGTATAGTGGTGAGCATGTTTTTTTCTTTATACTATAACCTCATCATAAAACAAAACTTTTCTTTCTATTAGAATACCTCCTAGTTGTCTGTAGAGAGCTTCAGACCTAGGCACTTCAGAAAAACCCAATGATTTTATTCAGAACGCCACCTACAGTTTGTGGCTAGTGTTACTGGCTTACGGACATTCAGTAACCTATGCGCCGTAAGGCTTTACTGGCTTATGGACATGCAGTAATCTATATGTCCATTCAGACACCTTCCCATCAGCATGCAAGGAAGGCACACCACACACAGACCTCTGAGCTTTCTCTGGTTTGTTATTTTACCTGCACTGGTAAATTGACAAATGCACTACTGCACTGATATGAGCCTCCCTTGTATACATTACTGATGTAAATAAATCCACAGATGCATAAATGACACAAAATCCCATTTGTTTTCAGATATACTTATTATATTGAATCGTATTTATATGTCGTAAAGTCTTACCATGGGTTAATTACATCATCTTCTGGAATACAAAAAAGAAAACAAAACAGAACAAGCAGTTCTTTTGAATCATGAGTTAATGTTCCCACATTCTGAACATGACAAAAAATAAACATGCAATGATTTCCTGCACTGTAATAAACCTCAGTCACTCATACGTCATAGCCGTCACTTGGCACATATCTTACCAAGATTAGTATTTCTTTGAAGTTCCCAGCACGACCTTGCTATTTTCGCAAATGCAAGCCCAGTCTCAGTGCGAAATGCTTCTCTTAATCTTGTGTGGGGAGCACTAACGAGATATCTCTCACAGCCAGCACTCTGACCCCTTAGAACTCCGTCAGTCTTCTCAGCCCAGCCTGAACCAACTTTTCTCTGCATTTCTTGTCCCAAGAAATCTCCTATCCTTCCCCTTTTGACGTTTCTTGTCTGCCTATAATTTCACCCAATCAGGTTAACAAGATTGTGTTCTGTATCAACCCTCATGTTTAGAACAGTGAGGGCTTTAGGCCTCCCTGAATAAATGTTTCATTCTGTTTCCTGCTGTATCATTCCCTCTGCTCTGCACAAGCTAATACAAAAATAAAAAAAATGCCAGTGTGCATTTAAAAATGAATTACAGCAGTGCCACTAAAACATGGATTTTCACCTCATTTTGCATATGAGAATGCATTATAATGTTAGGAAAGTTAGGATTAGTATTTTAGAAATGTTAATTATGTTAGTCAGTTATATAATTTAATGTAGTCTCCATGTATGAGGTATCCAAAAAATGGTGCAGTTCATTATTTGACCTGGCAGCACTAACCTTTTCTATGCGTGCATTTCATTCTCTGCAGTTTTAAGTTGGGCTTGGCTGTGTTGTAAAACCTGTACTTTGCATGCCACCAACAACACATTTACATGTCATTTGGTAAAATGCTATATATGTCCTTACAACGCCCAGACCCTGAGGTATCACAGCGAGGTTACAGACAGTTTGTTAAAAGCAATTAATCATAAACAGTTTCATTTATAGTTACAGTTACAACAAGGCGCTGGTTATTTACAGAGGGATGTAAGCAGGCAGATTAAGAAAGTCGTTATGTACAGCAAGTATGGCATCTGATATGTCAGTACTAGTTAAATAACTAGGTTTTTAACAGTTTTTGAAAAACCAGATAGGGTTTCCTCTTTTTTTATACTGAGCGGCTGGTGTTCCAATGTTTAGGGGCTAAATATTGGAAACTACTCCCTCCCGCTTTGGTGTTCTTGAATCGGAGCAATCCTAATGGGAATTGGTTATTGGATCTTAGGGTTCTAGTGGCTTCTTTTTTGGCGATGGCTTTGTTCAGGTAAATGGGCGCTTTGTTATAGTGGCATTTGAATGTGATGCATAAGGTTTTGAAGAGGATTCTGGCTTTAATGGGAAGCCAATGAGAATCTCTTCTGGTCTTAGAGATGTGATCAGATCGTTTCATTCCTAGAGCAGCCCGTAATGCCTTGTTTTGAATTAATTGTAGTTTTTTGAGATTGCTAGCAGTGGTCCCGAGTAACAATACATTAAAATAGTCAAGTTTGGATAATATCAGCGCTCTAGCCAATGTGATGCAATTGGCTGGGGTCAAGAATTGGCGGCTTAGGGCTATTCGTTTGGCAGTGTAAGAAGATGAAGAGGATAGTGTGTTGATATGTTTAGTCATTGTAAGGTTTGCGTCCAGATTCACTCCAAGTGTTTTTACTTACTTTGAGACAGGAATCATTGTGCCATCAATGTTGATGGCAGCGTAGTCTGGGTGGAGGGTACCTATCATGAATTGGGAGCCCACAATGAGAATCTCTGTATTCTCATCGTTAAGGCACAGACTATTTAGTGCCATCCAGTTCTGTATTATGGCATACATATTGTTAATAGTCAGCGTGTCTTGGGCTGTCATGATGCCTACCCCCGGAGCATCAGGCCAGGCCCAGCACCCCCGGAAGCAGGCATCATGCCCTCGGGTAAAAGCCCAGCGGTCCCTTATAGGTACTCTTTGGACTCAGTCCTGGCGCCTTTGGCACCAGGCTCATGTTGGACATCAGTCCTGGCGCCATAGGCGCCAGGCTCATAAAGGGAGGTGTTTTGTGCACTTACCTGATGCAGACCATGCTGCACGCTTCAGGCCTCCCTCAGACCTGAAAGGGACTATTTTTTCATAGGGACTATTTTTTCACTCGGGCGTGGCCAGGGAAGGATACATACCTAGTTGGGGAAGGATACATACCTGGGACTTCTTTGGAGGCTATTTAAGCCACGCCCAGACAGCAGCTCATGCTTCGCGTTGTTCTGCTTCCTGCAGCTTAACGCTCACCATGTCTGCTCCTGCTCCTGGACTACAGCCACGCCCATCTTGAACCTGGAAGACCTGCAAGGAAGGAAGAGAAGAGAAAGGTGAAAACCAAGGATTATTTCAAGCTTCTTACCTGCATCCGGAATCTTCTTGCCAGCATCCCTGAAGGAAGACTTCAATTTAAAAGCATCGCGTTGCTCGCTGCAGCGCCACGCTTCACTCACCTGTCCTCGAGACATCTCCAGGCTCCATCGCGGCTGTCAGCATTGGACGCCACATCTCTGCACCTAGGGGAGAGAGGAAGAAACAAAAGGTGAGCAGAAGGACACACAGAAGGAAAGCCTGATTAACAGCCATAATACTTACCGGCTTTTCTTCCACATTTCGGGTCGGCGCCGCCCCGTTGGCAGGTACCGTACCCCGGCCCCTATGGTGAAAGGACTAGAGACATTTCAGAGGAATGATAAGGACATCTAGAGGGATCGCCCTCATTACTACTCACCTGAGCAGGTTAACCCCTCGGCGCATCGCCTTCATTCTGCACCTGAAATAAAGGACAGATCACAGGTGAGAAAGACAGCATAAAGGGGGCCTCACTTGAACTTTGAACTTTCATACTTACGGCGCATCGCTCAGGAAAGTCAAGTGAATTTTGCCAGCGCCATTCTGAAAACCAGTGAAGTAACTGGACGAACGCGCGCCCCTGCACCAGAAGCAGGATGGAGAGTTCAACCTTCAAAACCATAAGGTGAGCTTAAACCGGGTTTGGAGGAATAGAGAGGAACGGAGGGGGCAAGGGGGGAGCTAGCACACCATTCTGCAGACTGTTAATCCCCTTTCTCATCTGCAGAAGGATATTCCTACGGGCCAAGGAAGCACGATTTGGAGGTCCTGTCCAATCGGTGTTCTGGGTCCTGCGCATCACGCTAGAAGAGGCCGCAGTAATCCAGACTAGATCAGCGCCCCCATGGGAACCAGGTGGGCGTTACAGAACGCGAAGCCTCCCTACAAATTCCCACCCAGGCGCTATGGAAACTTCTGAGACTGACCAACTGGCCCAACTACTGGGGGAATTACGGGCCGAGGTACACGCCGCTCGTCAAGAGACTAATGCCCTCAGAAGAGAAGTGATTGTAACAAGGGAAAGGACTGATGACCTGGCTAGACAGCTTTTGCAAGGTCAAGCTGGACAAGCTCCTTTACCCGGTTCCGGGGGGAACCCCACTCCTGTGGTTTCCAGTAACCCTGTGCTGATTAATCTACCTGCAAACATGCCGCTGGCCCAACCCGAACGCTTTGCTGGGGACCCCAAACGATTCGCCGTATTCATGAATCAGTGTCGTTTGCACTTCCTATGCAAACCCGGGGCCTTCCCTAATGATCAGACCAAGGTAGCCTTTGTGTTGTCATATCTCAGTGGCTGTGCTGCCAATTGGTCAGTCCCACTGGTAACTCAAGATGACCCGATTCTTCGTGATTTTCAAGGATTTCAAACAAGCATGGAAAGGTTATTTGCTCGACATTCCCAGGGACAGGCTCTGGATGACGAACTTCTATCTCTGCGACAGGGCAATCAAGACCTTCTATCCTACATTGCAACCTTCAATAGACTAATTGTGGAAACTGGTTGGCCAGAGGATAAAAGAATCACGTTATTCTATCGAGGTCTACGCGGAGAACTTAAAGATGTCCTGGCACAAGTTGTAAATCCGCCCCAAGAATGCACTGAATATATAGACTTAGTGGTCCAGTTGGATCACAGGCTGCAAAACAGAAAAGCAGATCGGTCCAAGTTTGAAACCCGGGTGTGGGCCAAAACCCACGCTAACCCCAAGGGGGCTGATGCCTCGGAGCCTATGCAAATCGGAGGAGTTAAAGGACCCCTAACTCAAAAAGAACGGGAAAGAAGACGACAGATGCAATTATGCCTTTATTGTGGGTCCTCAGGACACTTTCTACGAGATTGCCCGGTTAAGCCGCCCAAGAAGGTGGTAGGAGCCGCTGATAAAATCCATGGAAACTCTGTATCGGGAAACGACCACGCCCGGCAAGCGTAGGGGTCCGCTTGCCGAGCTTGAAAACTAACTCTCAGACCTCGCATTTCATTGTACCAATGGTCCTCATAGATCCGGAACAGCCAAAATGGTTGCATGCTATAAAGGCATACATCGATAGCGGGGCTATAGGAAACTATGTGGATCGAGAATTGGTCTCTAGGATAAACCTCCCTCTGCATCCTAAAACCAGCAAAGATGTCATCACCACTGTAGATGGAACCGAAATTGCCTCTGGACCGGTAACACATTCCACAGCTGAGGTGACACTTGTAGGTCCGGATGGCCATCGGGAGGCAGTTGTGTTTGATGTGATCAAGGCTCCACAGTTTCAGCTAATTCTCGGAGTCCCTTGGTTAGAGACACATAATCCTCGAATTGATTGGCGAGCGAAGAGAATAAACTTCCCGGATTGTGCACAAACCTGCTACCCAGAAAATCCAAAGATTAATCTAGCATCAGTAACCTCTGTCCCCGTGCAACTACCTCCAGAGTACCAAGACTTTCAGGACGTCTTCCAAAAGGAACAGGCCAACACGTTACCTCCCCACAGATCGTACGATTGCCAAATCGATCTGGTGCCCGGTGCACAACCCCCTTGTAGCAGGATTTATGCCCTTACTGAACCTGAGAATCTGCATTTGAGACAATATTTAGATCAATACCTCGCCAATGGTTTCATTCGCCCGTCAAAGTCCCCGGCATATTCAGCTTTGTTCTTCGTGTCTAAAAAAGAGGGCGACCTTAGGACTTGTATGGATTACCGCGCATTGAACCAGATAACTGTTAAAAATCGTTAGCCTCTGCCTCTGATCCCTGAACTCCTTGACCAGGTGAAGGACGCTTGCGTATACACCAAGTTAGATCTCTGGGGGCTTTTCATCTGGTACGAGTAAAAGAAGGCGACGGATGGAAAACGGCCTTCCGTACAAAATATGGACTATTCGAATACCAGGTGATGCCTTTCGGGTTGTGCAACGAGCCTGCTGCCTTCCAATTCTTCATGAATGATGTCCTTCGGGAACTCATCAATGTCTGTGTTATCGTGTATATCGATGACATTCTTGTTTACTCCTCTTCGGAATCTGATCACAGAAAACATGTCAGGGCCGTCCTAGAGAAACTGCGCCAGCACAAACTGTTTGCCAAGCTGGAAAAATGTGTTTTCCATACCACCGAGGTTGAGTTTCTCGGATTCATCCTGACACCTAAAGGGGTCCGAATGGATTCACGGAAAGTGGATGCCATCCTCAAATGGCCATCACCTAGTTCAGTGAAAGGTGTCCAAAGCATGCTTGGTTTTGCCAACTTTTATCGCAGGTTTATCCCGGAGTTTTTACGTGTGGTGCAACCCATCACTGCACTCTTGCGAAAAAATAAACGTTTTGAATGGACCGAGGAAGCCGAACAGGCTTTTCAGGAGTTGAAAGCTAAGTTCACGTCCGCACCTATTTTGAAGCACCCGCGTCCTGATCTCCCATATATAGTCGAAACCGACACGTCCAGCTTAGCCATGGGAGCTGTCCTGTCTCAGAGAGACCCTGAAACCAACCAACTGCACCCCGTAGGATTTTGGTCCAGAAAGTTCTCACCGCCGGAGATAAATTATGCGATTACCGATAAGGAACTATTAGCCATTAAGTCCGCCTTTAAGGCTTGGCGGCATTATCTCCTCGGCGCCTGGCATACCATCACCGTGATCACTGATCACCGAAATTTACAATATTTAAAAACTGCCAAGGCCCAATCGTCTCGACAGCTCCGATGGGCTTTGTTCCTTGCTGAGTTCGATTTTGTAATCACCTACCGCCCCGGTTCTAAGAATGGTAAGGCGGACGCTCTATCCCGAATTGGAATGGAAGAAATAGACACAAACTCAGAACCTGTGCCGATAATTCCCGAACAAAGAATTTTGGGAATAACCACTTTACAAACCCTTGAAGACATTCAAGCACGAGTAAAACAAGTCCTGGACTCTTCAGCCTTGCAGGATTGGATCAAAAAGGGGTCTAACTTTTCAGTCAAGAATGGCTTACCTTACTTCCAAGGACGCTTATTTTTGCCAGAAAAGGAATTGCAAGAACTGGTTATTTCCCGTCATCATGACACCCTGATGGAAGGACATCCTGGCATTGCCAAAACTGAGGAAAAGGTTAGACGACAATTCTGGTGGCCTTCCTGGCGAAAGGATATTAAATCTTTCGTGATGTCCTGTGGAGTTTGTGCCCAAAACAAAGGTCAAAAGACAAGACCCGCCGATCTTCTTCAGCCCTTAGACATTCCACCAGCACCTTGGCACACCCTGTCACTAGATTTTATCACGGACCTGCCCTCTTGTAATGGTTACAATACTATTCTGGTCGTGGTGGATTTATTTTCCAAAATGGCCCACTTTATTCCTTGAAAGGATTACCTTCAGCCTTTGTTCTTGCCAATGAATTCCTCGAGAATATCATCCGTTTGCATGGATTCCCGTCCATACTAGTCTCCGATCGGGGAAGCCAGTTTATTTCTCATTTTTGGAAAAAGTGTTGTCAGCTGGCACAAATCGACGTAAGACTCTCGACCAGCCACCACCCACAGACCGATGGTCAGACGGAGAGAACGAACCAGACCCTTGAACAATTTCTACGATGTATGTTGCACCAATCGGAGGGTAATTGGAAGGATATTCTGTGGTTGGCTGAATATGCTTATAATAATTCGATACACTCTGGAACGGGTCAAAGCCCCTTTTTTACCCTATATGGACATCACCCTCGTACTTCAGACTTGGACTCACCTTCGAGCCTTGAAATGCCCGCAGTGGATCATTTGCATTCTACGATAACTCAAGCCTTCAAGGATGCAACTGCACATTTACAACATGCGAAAGAGAAATACAAAAAGAATGCGGATCTACATCGAAAGGAGGCGCCTCCGTACCAAATTGGGGATCAAGTATGGTTGGCTACCAAACACTTATCGCTCAAGGGACCTCGAACTTTTAATCCAAGGTATTTAGGCCCTTACTCAATCAAAGCTATAATTAACCCAGAGCAGTCAAGCTCGATCTACCAGCCAACATGCGGATTCACCCCGTTTTTCATGTGTCACTTTTGAAACCAGTACAACCAGGAACCAGATTAATAAAGCCACCAGATCCAATCCTGATAGATGGAGAGCCAGAATTCGAAGTAAAGAACATTTTGGATTCCAAAATCTTAAAATCAAAGCTTTTCTATCTAATTGATTGGAAAGGGTACGGGCCTCAAGAAAGGTCTTGGGAACCCAGTGATCACGTACATGCACCTCGGCTGGTAAAAAGGTTCCATCGGAATTTCCCAAACAAACCGAAACCTCCAGAAGGAACGACCTTGGGAGGGGCCTTGGTGGGGAGTGCTGTCATGATGTCTACCCCCGGAGCATCAGGCCAGGCCCAGCACCCCCAGAAGCAGGCATCATGCCCTCGGGTAAAAGCCCAGCGGCCCCTTATAGGGACTCTTTGGACTCAGTCCTGGCGCCTTTGGCGCCAGGCTCATGTTGGACATCAGTCCTGGCGCCATAGGCGCCAGGCTCATAAAGGGAGGTGTTTTGTGCACTTACCTGATGCAGACCATGCTGCACGCTTCAGGCCTCCCTGAGACCTGAAAGGGACTATTCTTTCATAGGGACTATTTTTTCACTCGGGCGTGGCCAGGGAAGGATACATACCTAGTTGGGGAAGGATACATACCTGGGACTTCTTTGGAGGCTATTTAAGCCACGCCCAGACAGCAGCTCATGCTTCGCGTTGTTCTGCTTCCTGCAGCTTAACGCTCACCGTGTCTGCTCCTGCTCCTGGACTACAGCCACGCCCGTCTTGAACTTGGAAGACCTGCAAGGAAGGAAGAGAAGAGAAAGGTGAAAACCAAGGATTATTTCAAGCTTCTTACCTGCATCCAGAATCTTCTCGCCAGCATCCCAGAAGGAAGACTTCAATTTAAAAGCATCGCGTTGCTCGCTGCAGCGCCACGCTTCACTCACCTGTCCTGTCCTCGAGACATCTCCCGCCTCCATCGCGGCTGTCAGCATCGGACGCCACATCTCTGCACCTAGGGGAGAGAGGAAGAAACAAAAGGTGAGCAGAAGGACACACAGAAGGAAAGCCTGATTAACAGCCATAATACTTACCGGCTTTTCTTCCACATTTCGGGTCGGCGCCGCCCCGTTGGCAGGTACCGTACCCCGGCCCCTATGGGGAAAGGACTAGAGACATTTCAGAGGAATGATGAGGACATCTAGAGGGATCGCCCTCATTACTACTCATCTCGGCAGGTTAACCCCTCGACGCATCGCCTTCATTCTGCACCTGAAATAAAGGACAGATCACAGGTGAGAAAGACAGCATAAAGGGGGCCTCACTTGAACTTTGAACTTTCATACTTACGGCGCATCGCTCAGGAAAGTCAAGTGGATTTTGCCAGCGCCATTCTGAAAACCAGTGAAGTAACTGGACGAACGCGCGCCCCTGCACCAGAAGCAGGATGGAGAGTTCAACCTTCCAAACCATAAGGTGAGCTTAAACCGGGTTTGGAGGAATAGAGAGGAACGGAGGGGATAAGGGGGGAGCTAGCACACCATTCTGCAGACTGTTAATCCCCTTTCTCATCTGCAGAAGGATATTCCTACGGGCCAAGGAAGCACGATTCGGAGGTCCTGTCCAATCGGTGTTCCGGGTCCTGCGCATCACGCTAGAAGAGGCCGCAGTAATCCAGACTAGATCAGCGCCCCCATGGGAACCAGGTGGGCGTTACATGGGCGTAGTTCCTTGAGAGTGGGATAAGGATCTGAGTGTCATCAGCAAAGTTGGTATAGATGACACCCATATCATCTAGAGCTGCGAAGAGGAGCTTAGTATTAGCATTGTATAGTGTAGTAGAGAGGCATGAGTCTTGAGGTACTCCAATGGGGACTGGGATGTATGAGGGATATTATCTTTGTGTGTTTGGGAGTACGTATAAAGAATCATTTGGGCACCACTAGAAGATATTTTAAACATAATGGATAATGCAAAATGTACACAAAGGTAAAGTTTGCATCTCATGTTGAAGTTAGATTTTCAGCACGCTATGTACTAGGTCCTAGCTCCCCAGATGTAGCTCCTGCCTTCTTAATGATACCGATACCGAGGAGCCTGCTTTAGCAGCTTTTCATCAAATCTTTATTTTGAACTCTGCAAAGGCAAGAGGGGGAAGTATTTGGCCAGAGTACATTAGTAAGAAAGTATTTTGTCACGGTGAACTACCTGTTTCTCATGAAGAACTACATCCCAATACCTCTCTCAAGTCAAGGTTCAGTACACCTGAACATAGTGACCTCTGGCACTGGATCTGAGAATCCTGGTGAAGGAATGCAGAGGTAGTGTGGAAAAAGAATTAAGCATGTTTTTAAAGCCCCCTCTTTTTTGGAAATCACCCTGTGAAGTTTCGCTTTTTATAATATGCTATATTCGCAAAGCTGTAACTGGAGATTAGTGTTTGTGTATATAGGCCACACAGACTGGATGCCAAAGATGCAGAGCATCCTATTTAAAGTCAACCTGTTTGTTTTATGTTTCTGAGGCCTATATTTCTGTCTGACATCTGATTCCTCCTGCTTCTAAGCACTGAAAAAATAG
This sequence comes from Ambystoma mexicanum, assembly GCF_040938575.1. Lineage (NCBI taxonomy): Eukaryota > Metazoa > Chordata > Amphibia > Caudata > Ambystomatidae > Ambystoma > Ambystoma mexicanum. The sequence goes on along the minus strand of NC_090929.1, from coordinate 1,214,083,869 downwards.
ATTTTATTACTACAAAATGTAATAGTACTTAATTTATTGACCTGAGAAGGATAATGGGCTGATTCATCCCAGTTAAAATATGAACTTGGAGGTTGAGCTTTAAACTCGCTGAGCTATCCAATTGCAATACAATATGCTGTTTAATCCTTTTTGCATTTAATAGGAAACCTCTATGAGGATATCTACTCATCACGCTCTCCTGTGCCCTCAAGTCCCTTTTAATAAAATATAGCACTACTGGTATCAGGTTTACCAATGGGCCATGACATATTCCTCCTGCTTCTAAGCACTGTAATAATAAGTGTTCTGTTAATATGAAATGTGACCCCCATAGCCAATGCTTTACCAAATGCTGTGGCATGTGCCTTTAAGGAGAAATAGCTGGTAAGGTAGCTCAATGGGTTAAGTGCTCAATGCTGGGTTCAATGTGTATTTTGCAGGTCACAGGCTTGAATCCTAGCAAGGTCTACTCAACCATGTATGATGCTGACCATATAGCTTAGACATGTATGGTTAATGGCATAAATGGTCAGCGGCATATATGAAGACAATGCCGTGGTGTCAGCCTCTTGGTCCTCCTGATGATGATTCATGTATGGATTGAACTGTGTTCAGGTGCATAGGCTCCCTTTCAGTTTGTTCATGAACTTTAATAAAGTGTGTGCAGTTATATGTCAGTTGTCTGACTTTATCCTATACCAGGTGTCTGAGACACTAACTGATATTGGGTGGCAATACTGGACATTTGAGGATGTACTTGGCATATGAAATAAGCAACTAGATATAGAAAGATGTTACACATTTTGACCATACATAGGCGTTCCTGCTATAACAGACATGAGATGGTTTTATACTCAAATGCTACAGTAACCATACTGAATTATGGCAGCACCTTGGAATGTGGGACTTAACTTGGCATATGAGTATTAGACCTGATGTGCAGAAATAATTGGTATCAGTTGCCAATCATTTCCATATGAGGCTTTAGTGGCATAAGCAAGGCAGTGTCCCTGGCCTGAGTTGGTTGTACTGGGACTATCCACGTCCTAACATGACCCCCTCCAAGGCATATTAAGACAGCACTGTAGTTAAAATGTATTTGGTATATAAAATAGTCTTATGTCTGCTTTAGTATTGGTTTGGTATGAGTTTTTTTACACCCATCAGTCACTTCACATCGGGGTTAAATGTCATGCAATGATATTTTATGTGATGGTATAGAGGTCAAAGTTCATATGACATCACTTCCTGAGATTTCATCGGGTGTGTGACGACACTTTCCGTTAACCCAGGCATTTTGGTGAACTGACGTCCCTGGAATTTCACATACAAAACTTACCCAAATTCCAAATAAATTAAATCAGTTAAAATAGGCACACATGTGCACTTACATTAAAATGATTAAAAAACATGAATAGTAAGGGGGAGCAAGGGCATGAAAATGAAACTACAAACAAATAAAGACAAAAGGCATTGAGGAAGAAATTGGTAAGGGTGAAAAAGAGAAGGAGGGTACTAGGATTTCCCCCTTTAATCACGAATTGAGCAAGGAAATATAAGTGCAAAAACACAACTTTTTTTTATAAACAAGGCAGTGGGATGAATTTAGGTGAAATGTACATAGTAACACATTTCATTGAAAGAAGTGATGAAGGATATGCATTGAGTTGCATTTCGATAATTTGTCATGTGGTGAAATGACAATGATCTGCTGATTTTGTGCTTGTTGCCAAGACGCAAACTGTACTCTCTTCCGTTGGCCTTTCTGCCTTGTTGACTGCTCTCTCCTCTGATGAAAACAACGCACCTACGAGTTGAAGTCCTCATGCTTCTGTGTCCGATTGAATAGGAAGTATTAGAAGTCAAGGTCTTGTTGGTAAGGCAGCTAAATTTTTTCTCAAGGAATTTCCTTTCAACGGAGAACACACATCGAATAGCAAGCAAGGACAGGAGGTTGTTTTTCTTGCACATTAAGGACTGTTCAATGCCCTGGTATTCACAATCTAGCCTGTGAGCAATGCCAAAGCTATTCTTGCATTCTTTTACCTAATATATGTTGAATTTCGCACAATGATTTGCACAGTTTGTTCTGACTTAATGTGGACGGTGCTTATTTATTCCAAATCACTCTTTCTGCCAACTGCAAATGTAATGAAATCTGGAACACAAAAAAAGAGAAGCACATGATTGAATGCATGTTGCCAACAAGCAGTCTGTTAATGCGCCTGGCACAATATAACCATAGTCCATCAAGTCATACACGCCTTTTGATGGCATGGCCTCTGGTCACTGAGTATATATTGGAATAAAAAAAGGTTCTTCTAGTTCAGGGTTGTCTTCGTAGGTTCGGCAAGATGTTGGATTTTTAGGATCTACCGCAATAATATTCATGAGATTAATTTGCATACAATGATTCTAAATGTATGCACATGTATCTCATGAACATTAATGAGGGTTAACCTGAAAACCTGTCAGGGTTGCGGCCCTTGAGGTCTGAAGTTGGAGTTCGATCTGGGTGGAGCTTCATTGTTAAACTCCATTCCCATGGTTTACATTGCTATGTAAATTCAAAATAATGCACGAAAAAGGTAATGTGAAAAAAAAATGTGAACAGCACTATCTACAATTTGTTCTGTTTTGCAGCATATTTTTTAACCCAAAGACTGGTTCCCATTTAAGGAAGTGGATAAGCCACCAAGACATGTTATTTAAAGGTTTTGGCAGAGACCCAAGTGGGCCAATCTGAGGTGGTGCCTTTAATGAAGTTACATGTTTTAAAAGAAGCAGCTCCTAGCCAAGTGTGCTACAAAAGGAAAACACGCCTGTAATCTTCTTCAATCTTCTTTTGTTGCAGTTATAGAAGATAAGTACAAAGTTTTATAAAACACCCACCAGAAGCATTAAATCAGAAGCAAATCACCGTCCAACTGACATTACCAGCATCCTCAATCAGTCAGAAATGCCTTTCACCGACCAGCCCTTTAGCAGTGTATGTTCAGCCATGAAAAACAGATACCACACACAACTACCTCCTATCAAACCTGACAAAAGTCCTTGCTCACCCCACACATAAACCAATGGCATCACATCTGACAAAGGGCCTAATTACAAGGTTGGCTGTAGAACCCAGCGTTAGGCGGTGTGCTACCGCCAACCCCGTAACACTGTTTCCGCCGCCTGACATCCCGGTGCCACCAGGATATCATAAACAGCGGCGGAACTGTAAATCCCCATTTCCTGTGGAGTCCCATAGGACTCTGTGGGAATGGGGACACTGAAGCACTGGCACCGTTAGGAGCGGTGCTGGTGCTTCCGTGAAATCCCTGCCTGTAGGGGCCTGCCTGCCGGGAGTACCGTGCACCTGCCGGCAGACTCGTGGTTTGACGGTACGGAAAGGGTGTTTATAATGAAGTCCAAAATCACAAATAATGAAGCAGAAATTAGGCAAATCATATCAATGAGAGAAGAAGGCCTATTCCACTGTAAACAACAAGAATACAAATGCAAACACAAATGCTAGATATGTAAGATAGTACACCATAATGGAGGAAAATGGCTTTCCTGCTGTTCACATGATACAAAGACCCAACACGCCTAAGAGGGTCAATGTAAAGGTCTGTGGGTATAGCAGAGTGCGACTGAATGTAATTATGGGCAAGCAGTTGCTTGCTTGCTGGATTGATTGTGTATAACAGATCGTGTACTTCTAACACGAAAATCTGGGCAGACCAAGGTTTCCAGGTCAGAAATGCACCATTGTTAATGTGAATCCTAAATGTCGCCTACAATGTCTGTGCATTATAGACCACCTTTACACGAACCATTCGATTTCACCTGCCATTTGCAGGTACAAAAATCAAGTGGATTCCATCGAAAGCCCTTGCATCTCCCTGGTATCTCCAACCCAACCAAAATGACAAGGTGCGAAGGTAATCTTACATTTGACTCACAAATGCATTAATATGACATGGTCAGTAAAAAAAAAAATACCTGCGTAAAACCATTTACTCATTTACTCACAGCAATATTAATGCCAGCATGAAAATTAGCCTTCGTGTCACTGTTAACAAAAAGTAAAAACTATGTGTTGTCAAATAAATCTCCCTGGAATAAAAACTATAAAGAAATACTAATTCATGAAATACAAATGAATACATAATGCTTCTGGTCATATGGATGACCTAAAGTTGAATTCCTACACATATCAAACACAAAACAGTTAATGAAAAAAAGCAATTCAACAAATGGATTCAAACAAACACATTATGTACCAAAATCTGCAAACACATAAACTAATACAATGTATGTATTTACGTTAGAAGGCAAGTCTATTAACAAATGACAAAAAAGAGCAAAAATACATTGTAATAAAAAATAAGACAAAACAGTTATCCTACAAAAATGGAATACACATGTAACAATTAAACTTAGGAGAGATGCCGACAATAATGAATGTAACAGAGTTCACAGACGCTCGTCTAGTTTCAGCATGGCGCCTCATCATTGTGTCGTGGCATCTTCACCTGGACACACATAAGTACAAAAATGTACAGCAAAAAATGTACATGGTGAAGTGTAAATCCATTTCAGATGTCCCGAAAATGATAAGCAAAAGAGGGGTTGTCGCTAATTCCTACCATCCACTATCCGTGACCTTGTTTCTCCATTATTTATTTTGTGTCTAACATGGCTGCTAGCACCACTCATCACTCTGATTGGCTCTTGTCTTGGCCTGAATGCTGCACTTCGTCTGACACTGTGCTACAATGCGTGAAATCTGTTTTTTTTTATTTCTCCATCAGATATGTTCATGTATATTTAGTGCATTGGAGGGCCGTCATTTTGTAACCCTGATTCACTTCATTGTATGCTGCTCTGCAGCCAAAGTTTGCCCGACCGTTTGACCCTATTTCTCCTTTATGTAGTTTATGGTCTTATACTGTCGCCTCATTGATCTGACTAACTCTTGTCTTAGCCCCAATTGCTCCACTTGATCTGATCCTAATGAAGGAACTACCACTGTGCTGAATGACCCTCCTGATCCCTGCCCTTTTCCCCTAGATATGTGTCACCAGTGAACATGCAGTGGATGCACATGGCAGGCATGCCAAACACACACCTAAGATATCCAAAAGGCACACATGTCTACATGTGTTGCGTGGAGTCCAGTTGCCTTGTGTTGTATCCTTGTTTCCTTTGGACTCTTCCTTCTTAGTAAGTTCTACTCTTCCTACCTACTGTAGTGCTGATCTTCTTTCTTTTATAATACGCTTACTCTTCCAAATTCCTCCCCTATTCATAGTATCGTGACATCTGACATTGCAGCCTCTGCCAGTTCTAATCTACTCTCATGTCTCTTGACTTTCCTCCCCTGACTCACATCCTATGTGTCCACCTCTGCAAAGTCCCTTCTTTCTCTCTTTCTTTCTTTCTTTCTTTCTTTCTTTCTTTCTTTCTTTCTTTCTTTCTTTCTTTCTTTCTTTCTTTCTTTCTTTCTTTCTTTCTTTCTTTCTTTCTTTGATTAATTCTGATTAAGGCCTTGTATATTAATGGAATTGGTCTAGGAAAAATGCGAACAATTTTAAGGATAAGACATAACTAGGCAGACTATGACATAAATACAGGGAAGGATAAAAGAACACCAACAGGAGGTGGCGAAGGGAGTGGGGGGGGGAGATGAGCAGGAGAAATATAGATTAATGTGTACATAACTATTAAATAGAGATTACATTGGATATATATGTAATAAACAGTTGCCATTTCAGTTCATGTTTAAGGAACATATAAGAGGAAGAGGCATTACATCTTTCCAACCTGTGAATATTACATATGGAGTTCCACCATGTTTTATAAGGAATGTGATTAAGATTTTTTCAATTGGATGTTATGGTCTGAATGGCTACTAGGATAAGAAGATCAGATACCTAGCATGCATTCTTTTCCAATACATAGTGTAGCTGTGCACTGCCTAATAAAAGACATTTCAAATCAAAGTTTTGTTGTATATTAAAAACGGACTTCATAGTATTCCACAAACTTTCCCAATACAGTTTGACATGTTGAAAATCTATAAACATATGCCTGAATGATCCTTGAGCGTGTAGACAACTCCAACATCTGTCATTTTGAGCAACCTTATCCTTAAAAAGTTTTATGGGAGTAATAAGAAACTCTGTGATGGAAAAATATCAGGTTTGAAGTAAACTGGCAGACGTAGTAACCTTGGAGATATTGTTCCATACTCTGGGCCAAACTAATACATTATCCAATAAAGAGCATTCTTGCTTCCATGCAATCTGCAATTTCCACCTGGATTCTGAAGAGGATACATCCAAAAGGGCTTTGTAAAAAATGTTATTCAATGGTACCATTGCATTCAATTTCATTAAAAGGTAAGAACGGAAGATATGCGTACTTGGATATGCTGTGATATAACGGGGCACGGAGATTCTAACTAATCGCTCAGTGCAGAAGTCACACGCATAAGACATATTCCCAATGTAAAGCATGTTTTCTAAAAACGCTGCCTTACCCAACTTACAGGGTAATTCATAGAATTTCGCAGAAAAGTGTCGCAAGCGGCTGGCGCAGAGTGTCCGCGTGCGATTGTCTGCGCCAGGCACGTGCGCTAAAACCGATTTCCGCGCACAGCGTATTCATGGATTTTAGGCTCCCAAACCAGCCGTGGCGCAGAGTATCGCAGCGACCCTGCAGCAGCGCCAGTCACGCCCCCAAGAACGCCCTCGCGCAAGGAAAAGCCATCAAAATCGCTAAATCATCGCAAAGGGCTGCGCTAACCCTGGACCAGTTTACAGGGCTGCCAAACAAGGAACGCAAAGCGGGTAACGTTCATATCAGGGGTACGCGGGAAGTTTTACACGCGATTAGCCAGGGTACGTGTATTACAGGGGTACGCGTGAAGTTTAACACGCGATTGGCCAGGGTACGTGCATTAGAGGGGTACGCGTGAAGTTTTACAAGCGATTAGCCAGGGCACGTGTATTACAGGGGTACGCGGGAATTATCACACGCGATTTGGCTGGGTAGGTGTATTTCAGGGGTACACGGGAAGTTTTACACGCGATTTGGCTGGGTACGTGTATTACAGGGGTGCGCTGGAATTATCACACGCGATTTGGCCAGGTACGTGTATTACAGGGGTGCGCGGGAATTATCACACGCGATTTGGCTGGGTACGTGTATTACAGGGGTGCGTGGGAAGTTACACACGCGATTAGGCTGGGTGGGTCCTCACAGGTGTTCCCTGTACACCCTCCAGGGCCCCTGCAGGCAGCCCACAAAACAGGGGACTACCCTGCACACCTGCTCATGTCCCCCTGCACCCCCACCCCCCAGCCACTAGGGGCACCCTCCACCAGGCCCCCACCCATGTCTACCACCACCCCCACCCCCCAGCCACCAGGGGCAGCCTCCACCAGGCCCCCACCCATGTCTACCACCACCCCCGCCCCCCAGCCACCAGGGGCAGCCTCCACCAGGCCCCCACTCATGTCTCCCACCACCCCCACCCACTAGCCTCCAGGGGCAGCCTCCACCAGGCCCCCACTCATGTCTCCCTGCACCCCCATCCCCCAGCCACCAGGGGCAGCCTCCACCAGGCCCCCACTCATGTCCCCCTGCACCCCCACCCCCCAGCCACCAGGGGCAGCCTCCACCAGGCCCCCACTCATGTCTCCCTGCACCCCCATCCCCCAGCCACTAGGGGCAGCCTCCACCAGGCCCCCACTCATGTCCCCCTGCATCCCCACCCCCCAGCCACCAGGGGCAGCCTCCACCAGGCCCCCACCAGTGTCTCCCACCACCCCCACCCCCCAGCAGTGCAGGGGCAGCCTCCACCAGGCCCCCACTCATGTCCCCTATCACCCCCAACCCCCAGCCACCAGGGGCAGCCTCCACCAGGCCCCCACTCATGTCTCCCACCACCCCCACCCCCCAGCAGTGCAGGGGCAGCCTCCACCAGGCCCCCACTCATGTCCCCTATCACCCCCACCCCCCAGCAGTGCAGGGGCAACCTCCACCAGGCCCCCACTCATGTCCCCTATCACCCCCACCCCCCAGCCACCAGGGGCACCCTCCACCAGGCCCCCACCCATGTCTCCCACCACCCCCACCCCCCAGCAGTGCAGGGGCAGCCTCCACCAGGCCCCCACTCATGTCTCCCACCACCCCCACCCCCAGCCACCAGGCGCAGCCTCCACCAGGCCCCCACTCATGTCTCCCACCACCCCCACCCCCCCAGCCACCAGGGGCAGCCTCCACCAGGCCCCCACCCATGTCTACCACCACCCCCACCCCCCAGTCACCAGGGGAAGCCTCCACCAGGCCCCCACCCATGTCTACCACCCCTCCCACCCCCCAGCAGTGCAGGGGCACCCTCCACCAGGCCCCCACTCATGTCTACCACCACCCCCACCCCCCAGCCAACAGGGGCAGCCTCCACCAGGCCCCCACTCATGTCTCCCACCACCCCCACCCCCCAGCAGTGCAGGGGCACCCTCCACCAGGCCCCCACTCATGTCCCCTATCACCCCACCCCCCAGCAGTGCAGGGGCACCCTCCACCAGGCCCCCACTCATGTCCCCTATCACCCCCACCCCCCAGCCACCAGGGGAAGCCTCCACCAGGCGCCCACCCATGTCCCCCTGCACCCCACCCCCCAGCCACCAGGGGAAGCCTCCACCAGGCCCCCACCCATGTCTACCACCCTTCCCACCCCCCAGCAGTGCAGGGGCACCCTCCACCAGGCCCCCACTCATGTCTCTCAGCGTGCTACGTGTATTTCAGGGGTGCGCGGGAAGTCCCACTCGCGAATAGCCTGGGCGCGTGTATTTCAGGGGTGCGCGGGAAGTTCCACACGCGAATAGCCTGGGCGCATGCATTTCAGGGGTGCGCGGGAAGTTTTACACGCGACTTCAGCAGGGTACGTGTATTTCAGGTATGCGCGGGAATTCTCACACGCGATTTGGCTTGGTACGTGTATTACAGGGGTGCGTGGGAAGTTACACACGCGATTAGGCTGGGTGGGTCCTCACAGGTGTTCCCTGTACACCCTCCACGGCCCCTGCAGGCAGCCCACAAAACAGGGGACTACCCTGCACACCTGCTCATGTCACCCACCACCCCCACCCCCCACCATCCAGGGGCACCCTCCACCAGGCCCCCACTCATGCCCGACTCATGTCTCCCACCACCCCCACCCCCCAGCACTGTGGGGCACCTGCCAGCAGGCCCCAACCCATGTCACCCACCACCCCCACCCCCCATCAGTGCAGGGGCAGCCTCCACCAGGCCCCCACCCATGTCTCCCACCACCCCCACCCCCCAGCAGTGCAGGGGCAGCCCCCACCAGGCCCCCACTCATGTCCCCTATCACCCCCACCCCCCCAGTCACCAGGGGCACCCTCCACCATGCCCCCACCCATGTCTACCACCACCCCCACCCCCCAGCCACCAGGGGAAGCCTCCACCAGGCCCCCACTCATGTCCCCTATCACCCCACCCCCCAGCACTGTGGGGCACCTGCCAGCAGGCCCCAACCCATGTCACCCACCACCCCCACCCCCCAGCAGTGCAGGGGCAGCCTCCACCAGGCCCCCACTCATGTCTCCCACCACCCCCACCCCCCAGCCACCAGGGGCAGCCTCCACCAGGCCCCCACTCATGTCTCCCACCACCCCACCCCCCAGCCACCAGGGGCAGCCTCCACCAGGCCCCCACTCATGTCTCCCTGCACCCCCATACCCCAGCCACCAGGGGCAGCCTCCACCAGGCCCCCACTCATGTCTCCCACCACCCCCACCCCCCAGCCACCAGGGGCAGCCTCCACCAGGCCCCCACTCATGTCTCCCACCACCCCCACCCACCAGCCTCCAGGGGCAGCCTCCACCAGGCCCCCACTCATGTCTCCCTGCACCCCCATCCCCCAGCCACCAGGGGCAGCCTCCACCAGGCCCCCACTCATGTCCCCCTGCACCCCCACCCCCCAGCCACCAGGGGCAGCCTCCACCAGGCCCCCACTCATGTCTCCCTGCACCCCCATCCCCCAGCCACCAGGGGCAGCCTCCACCAGGCCCCCACTCATGTCCCCCTGCATCCCCACCCCCCAGCCACCAGGGGCAGCCTCCACCAGGCCCCCACCAGTGTCTCCCACCACCCCCACCCCCCAGCAGTGCAGGGGCAGCCTCCACCAGGCCCCCACTCATGTCCCCTATCACCCCCAACCCCCAGCCACCAGGGGCAGCCTCCACCAGGCCCCCACTCATGTCTCCCACCACCCCCACCCCCCAGCAGTGCAGGGGCAGCCTCCACCAGGCCCCCACTCATGTCCCCTATCACCCCCACCCCCCAGCAGTGCAGGGGCAACCTCCACCAGGCCCCCACTCATGTCCCCTATCACCCCCACCCCCCAGCCACCAGGGGCACCCTCCACCAGGCCCCCACCCATGTCTCCCACCACCCCCACCCTCCAGCAGTGCAGGGGCAGCCTCCACCAGGCCCCAACTCATGTCTCCCACCACCCCCACCCCCAGCCACCAGGCGCAGCCTCCACCAGGCCCCCACTCATGTCTCCCACCACCCCCACCCCCCCAGCCACCAGGGGCAGCCTCCACCAGGCCCCCACCCATGTCTACCACCACCCCCACCCCCCAGTCACCAGGGGAAGCCTCCACCAGGCCCCCACCCATGTCTACCACCCCTCCCACCCCCCAGCAGTGCAGGGGCACCCTCCACCAGGCCCCCACTCATGTCTACCACCACCCCCACCCCCCAGCCAACAGGGGCAGCCTCCACCAGGCCCCCACTCATGTCTCCCACCACCCCCACCCCCCAGCAGTGCAGGGGCACCCTCCACCAGGCCCCCACTCATGTCCCCTATCACCCCACCCCCCAGCAGTGCAGGGGCACCCTCCACCAGGCCCCCACTCATGTCCCCTATCACCCCCACCCCCCAGCCACCAGGGGAAGCCTCCACCAGGCGCCCACCCATGTCCCCCTGCACCACCACTCCCCAGCCACCAGGGGAAGCCTCCACCAGGCCCCCACCCATGTCTACCACCCTTCCCATCCCCCAGCAGTGCAGGGGCACCCTCCACCAGGCCCCCACTCATGTCTCCCAGCGTGCTACGTGTATTTCAGGGGTGCGCGGGAATTCCCACTCGCGAATAGCCTGGGCGCGTGTATTTCAGGGGTGCGCGGGAAGTTCCACACGCGAATAGCCTGGGCGCATGCATTTCAGGGGTGCGCGGGAAGTTTTACACGCGACTTCAGCAGGGTACGTGTATTTCAGGTATGCGCGGGAATTCTCACACGCGATTTGGCTTGGTACGTGTATTACAGGGGTGCGTGGGAAGTTACACACGCGATTAGGCTGGGTGGGTCCTCACAGGTGTTCCCTGTACACCCTCCACGGCCCCTGCAGGCAGCCCACAAAACAGGGGACTACCCTGCACACCTGCTCATGTCACCCACCACCCCCACCCCCCACCATCCAGGGGCACCCTCCACCAGGCCCCCACTCATGCCCGACTCATGTCTCCCACCACCCCCACCCCCCAGCACTGTGGGGCACCTGCCAGCAGGCCCCAACCCATGTCACCCACCACCCCTACCCCCCAGCAGTGCAGGGGCAGCCTCCACCAGGCCCCCACCCATGTCTCCCACCACCCCCACCCCCCAGCAGTGCAGGGGCAGCCCCCACCAGGCCTCCACTCATGTCCCCTATCACCCCCACCCCCCCAGTCACCAGGGGCAGCCCCCACCAGGCCCCCACTCATGTCCCCTATCACCCCCACCCCCCCAGTCACCAGGGGCAGCCCCCACCAGGCCCCCACTCATGTCCCCTATCACCCCCACCCCCCAGCAGTGCAGGGGCAGCAGGCAGTCAGGCAGCAGCAGGTGGGAGCGTGCTCGGGCTCTGGGGGGCAGTAGTTCGGCCTTCCGGGCAGGAGCGTGGTATTCCGTGTGCGTACGCGTGGCCAGCTTGGTACGGAGTGATTTTGCACGTGAAAATCCTGCACGTCAGCGTGAAAACTGAGGAAAGGCCCTCAGCGCGTAAGCGTGTCTGTGACGTGACCCGCACAGGTGTTTCCCACACAGCACGTGATGACAGAGCACACGTGGAAAGACTGCACGTCAGAGTGTAATCGCGTGTGATTGGTGGAAATGGCCCTACACGCAGAAGTGACAAAGCGTGTGATTGGTGGAAATGGCCCTACACGCAGAAGTGACAAAGCGTGTGATTGGTGGAAATGGCCCTACACGCAGAAGTGACAAAGCATGTAATAGGTGGAAATGGCCCTAGCGCGTACACGCCGCGTAAGTGACGCTGGACGTGTGGGCCTGTATAAAAGGTACGTGTAGAACACGTTTTCCTTGTACGTGCTTTTCGTGGAGAGCGAGTGGGTGAATTCTGTACTTCTTGTCGTTTCACACGCGATTTACTTCACGGCGTTTCAAGTTCGTATTCCCTGTTACCTCTGACAGCTTTTTCTCTTTTTTCTCTTTTACTGGTTTACCTGGGCCTGTTCCCTCAAACAGTGTTCCCTTCTACTGTTGTCCTGTCTCCTCAGACAGCGGACAAATCTTCTTTTGGCGGGGGTGTTGCCAACCAAACGTGCTCCTTTTACACGCTCGTTTACCAGGCAGACGGTGAGTCACGCATGTATCTAACATCTGTGCTTGCCCCGTGTGTAGCCTACCCCTTCAGAGGTCATTCTAGGCTGCGTGTGACACGCATACGTTCATTCTTGTGTTTCTGGGTGCCACAGCGTAGTGCAGGTTTTTCTTTCTGCACACGTGGTCTAGGAGGGGTTGCGTGCACGTCATCTCCCTTTTTTGGGCCTCCTGTGCGTTGCGTGACCCGTCATCTTTCCCCAGGGGTTACATTCAGCCTTGCTAGAGCACTAGGGTACAATTACCATCTGGTACCCAACCCCTTTGACCCCCAATTGCCCAGGACAATAGTCTACATCCACTCCCATACGCACATTAACATCAGGGCCATGGCTGGGAGGCGAGGATTCCGTAAGGGTGGCAAAGGTGGAAGAGCCACAAGTGGTGGCCGTGGTGGATCCGGTAGGGGACGTGGTCGTAACTTGCAGGGTGAGCCTGTCCCCCCATGTGTGGAGGACCAGTCACGGGCACCCATAATCCCCCCCCCCCTCCCCCCCTCCCATTGAGGCTGATGTGGCTGACACCATCCATGCTCAGCCCTTGTTGGACCAGCCCATTGTGGCACCAGACCTGGCTGACTCCATGGCTGACTTCCAGGTCAGCAGGGCTACGACACGTGCGCTGGTGCACGTTGATGCCATCATGCCACGTGGATCTGGGGCAGCAAGGTCATCTGCTGCACCAAGGAGGCAGGGCGGAGAGGCTGCAGGGGCAGCTGCGGCTCCATCCACCCCAGCCCTCACACACCCAGCCAGGACAGTGTCGGTCCTAGTCCATGCTGCTGACATTCCCCCTGACACCATCACACTAGAGCCAATGCCTGCACCAACTCCCATGCTGAGTGTGCAATCCCACACTCCTGATACAGAGTCCACCAGGGCTCCTGCCCCTAGTGTCCAGAGCGGCGCAGGACACTCAGGATCACCACCACCTTCCAAGCGGAAGAGGAAGAGTGCTCGTCCGGCACAGGCTGATGCCCCAGACACGGCTACACAGTCTGGCCCGTCCAGGAAGCCCAGCTTCACGGATGACGAACTGAATGCACTTGTCGAGTATGTGTCCGGACATGACAACGAGATGGTCATTGTTGCAGGATCCAAGACCACACCTGCACAACGCCAGGCACACTGGCAGACCGTTGCGGACATCGTAAGTGCCCTTGGAATCGTGAGGCGCACAGCCAATGATTGCTATAAGCGCTGGAATGACCTAAAGCGCAGGGCAAAGAGTAAGCTGGCCTCAAGTCATGCCGCAACTCTAGTGACTGGAGGAGGGTCTCCAGTAGTAGACATGGAACTCACTCCACAAGAGTCAGTCGCTGGGACCTACGTCACGGAGGAACAGATCCAAGGAGTGGGAGATCTGGCTGATTACGAGGCATTGTCCGGTGAGTGCACATGCATGTGTGTGTCATCCATGTGCATGGTGTGTGTGTGAGGGCTTCTGTTCGGGTGCCAGGTGAGAGTGTGTGCGCCTGAGTCGTATGGGTCAGCCATGTGCTTCATGCAATCCTTCCTGCGCAGCTGCATTTGGCCATAGCAGTATCCCTTCTGCCAACAGTAGACATCTAGCCCAACTGCACGCCAGTTGCCCTTGAAGTGTCACCTTGCCACAACATATTTGCTTCTTTTTCACTGTTCATTCAGTCAGTTTGTTTGCATTCCACCACTTTCACTAGGCATGTCGCTGTCCACTAGTCACATGTCTGACATGGGTATGGTAAAGTGGAGTGACTTTGTTACCTGGATATCATTTGTACACACATGTCCCTGTGCAATTGGACCATTTCAGACTGGCAGCTCCAGGTGAAAAATCTGACCTGTTAGAATTAGAAAAGCAATTACATGCGGGAACTGGACTGAATGAATAGGTGCTGCCCTCCTCTCCATCTTCACTCAATAGCAATGGTACATGCCATCTGTGTGATGGCATGTGTGTTTCACCTGCCAATCACAGGCCAATGTGTGATGCCACTGCCAGGCAGCATGCAGAAAATGTGTTCATCTTCCATCTTGGTGTCATCAGTGTGTGCCATTTGCCTGCACTTCATACGCAGTGAGGGTGCATGCATGGGAGGGTTTTAGTCATGTGGGACATGTGTCAATCAAGTACTGGTTCTCTTGCTTCTCAGCCCTCAATGTGTGCCATGGTGCTAATGCCTGTTTCCATTTCTTTGTTTTCATGTCTTTGCAGGGGAAGACGCACCTGATACTGCTGGGGTTGTGGAGATGGTGCAGACCCAGGAGGGGTCCGAGGGCCGACCAACCACCAGTGAGGGACGTGGTGTGGTGGTGGGGGAGAACCCACAAGTGCTGCAGGTCGTGCTCTCAAGGGGTGTCTCTGGCTGCACCTCCCCCTAGCTGTACTCAGGTGTTGATTCGGATGAGACCTACGTGCCGTCGCAGGTGAGTGTTCCAGGGAGGGATTCTGTTCTGTCTCACCCACCTGCACCAGGGTCAGAACCCTCCATGGGGATGTCAGTGTTGGCAGCTACGCCTTCGGTGGTTACGGATGCAGGGTCACACTCCGCGACATCTGATCCTGTTCCTGGGCCAGCAGATCAGAGGGGGAATGCAGTCCTGCAGCCTCAGGCAGTGCCGGCACAGCAAGGCGCAGTTCGCCTTGCCCCAGACAGGTGTGGTGCCCGCCGACGTGGTGGCCGTACGCCACCCGGCAATACCGCATGGGAGCAATCCATTTACGGTATGGCAACCCAACAGGCTGCATCATCCGAGATGATGGCTCAGGCCATGGATAGGGTGGCCACTTCCATTGTCCCCCCAGAAAGGCTGATGGAGCGACTAGAGCAGGCAACCGACTCCATCTGCCAGTCACACAGGGAGGACATGTTGGGGTCCAACAGGGACAGGCGGGCGGCACTGGCGACTCTGCAGGAGGCCATCTCCATTGAGTCCCAGGGCCACAGGGAAGCCCTGAGGCAGGAGCTCCTTCACCTCAGGACGACTCTTGTTGAGCTTGAGGCTTCAACACACCAAAGGACAGAACAGCAGCTGGAGCGTCTCACCCGTACGCTCTCAGCTGAGATGCAGGCAACGAGGGCGGAGGTCCAGGCATCCCGTGAGTTGTTGCATGGGGACCTCCGCACACTCATCCTCCAGAACCAGACCTACCACACCCGCATGCTTGCAGCCATGGAGGAGCAGACTAGGGCCTTGCGTGGGCTGCCTCCCATAGTGCAACCACCTCCGGATGCAGCTGCACAGGGTGATAATAGCCACAGCAGTGATACTCCCACAATAGGGTAGCCGTGTGGGCCATGAGCCCATGGAGGTGTTTTATCTTCCCAGGATCCACGCAGGTGGGTTCTGGTGTGCATCCTGTCCTCGGACCTCCTGGGTGGCCTCCCCAACCCCCCCGGGCCCATCAATGGCCATTTTTGATTGTTTCTTATTTTTATTTTTATTTTGATTTCTTTTACTCCCAATTTTTTTGGGACGATCTGTTGGCTTCCGTGGTTCCTGTGGGCATACGCTGCATTGTGGCTGGGCACATGCAGGCTTGTAATGTATTTGGTTCAGATGCTTGGGTTTGAGTCACACACACCCCTCCTGCTTCCCGTTTCCATGGGCTTGCAAAGGGTGTGCCCAAGTGACAGTGAATTACACAGTGACGTTGGACTCCCATGAGCTGTGTGGGCAGTCTGTAGTCAATACTGTGTATACATTCCTAGTGCATATTGCTGTTGTGTTGTACACTGCATGTTGCATTGATGTGTAACTCTTCTTCTGTGTCTACCTCCCAATTTGCAGGTCCCTTCCTCATGTCCACACAAGGACCTCTAGTCTGGAGATGGGGTCCATGTTGGCAGCAGTGCACCTACAACTCTACATGGCGACAACACTGCACAGTTGGTAGTGGTGGGAGTGCAGGCATTTCCAGGTGGTGAGACTACTAATATGTAACATTTGTGATGTCATGTTAATGGTACTACGTGCTCAAGTATGTTGTTGGTCCGGCATTGCTGTGAGCATTTCAGGTGTTGCAGGTTTCTAATAGTGCCACTGTACATAGTGAGACTGATGTCATGTTGTGGGGATTACTTTGTTTACCTGCAATTAGCATGACATGGCACGGTGTGTCGTGTGGCAGTGCTGGGGTTGGGTTGGCTGACATGGCACTGTCCTCTTGTTGCATTTTGCAAGTGGGTATTCATTTTAGCTGCTTCAATGTGTAACTTCACAAAACTGCATTGGTGGTGTCTGTGTGGGTAGGGATGCACACATTGTGACACTTCCAGGTGAACAATCTCAGGCTGACATGGTATTCCCGGTTCATTCTCCAGACATTCAGGATCAGTGTCAGGTTGAGTCATCATTGATTGTCAGATGGAATGTGCCAGGGCAGTGTGCACTCCACAGGGGTGTGATTTCTATGTGAAGTAATTAGCCACTAGCTGTGTACGGGCTACCTCCCCCCGTGCCCTTTCCCCTCCCAGGCGCAGCTGCTGTGCATGTGGTTGGGGATGTGGGGCCACCACCATGTCCACGGCCAGGCCCCGGCGTGTTGCAACGTTGTGCAGGACACATGCTGCCACTATGATCCTGCACACTACTGGGGTAGCGTATAACAGCTGCCCGCCAGAACGGTCAAGGGAGCGAAAGCGTGACTTTAGCACTCCGAATGTGCGCTCCACTATGCCCCTGGTTGTAATGTGGGCTGTGTTATATCTTACCTAGGGTGGCGTGGTGGGGTTCCGAATTGGTGTCATCATGTGGGGGCTGAGAGGGTAGGCACTGTCCCCTGTGGAGGTGGTGATTGGTATCATTGGTGGGGTTGTGACCTTGCTCAGTATCCAACATGCATGCATGTGCAGTGGCATACATACTCACCAAGCAGCCATGTATCGCCATGCCGCCCAGCTTCTAGGTCCCGGCTTAGGGTGGACATTCGGTAAATGAAGCTGTCGTGGGTGGAGCCGGGATAGTTGGCATATACTGAGGTGATGATTCCCTTGGCATTACATGCTACCTGCACGTTGATGGAATGCCAGTGCTTGCGGTTCCTATAGATGTGCTCAGATGCCCTGGGGGGACGTAGAGCCACATGGGTGCAGTCGATGGCACCTAGCACTTTGGGGAATCGTGCCACAGCGTAAAAATCCAGGGCGGCAGCATGCCTTTCTGCAGGTGTTCTGGGCAGGTATATGTGCCTGCGGACTGATGGGCGTGCAGTGATGATGTTCAAGACCTGGTGTAGGCAGCGTGACTGGGTGGCCTGTGACACCCCACCCACTATGGCACTTGTCCGCTGAAATGATCCAGTGGCTAAGAAGTGCAGTACATTGAGGACCTTCTCCAGGGGGCTGAGTGCTTGGGAGCACAGGGTGGGTGATGTGAGGTCATCCTCCCACTCACTCACCAGGTCCAGTATAATGTGTGGTGGAAACCTGTACCTCCCATACACCTGGTCATCAGGCATCCCGAAAAGGCTGGTTCTGGGTGTGAATATTCTGGCCCTGACTATCCTCCTCCTCCTCCTTTGGTAGCCCACTGCCACTGCTGCTAGGAACGGTATGTTCATCCTGGCGTCTGAGCTTGTTATTGTTAAAGTCCGCAAATTTATGCTTTGCGCGTGTTCTAGGCGAGCGTGTGACCCGCGCACCCCTGGAATCCAGTTCCCAGTCCAATAGCGTGTGGAAATTCACACGCACCACGGGATACAGCGTGTGACCCGCGCACCCCTGGAATCCAGTTCCCAGTCCAATAGCGTGTGGAAATTCACACGCACCACGGGATACAGCGTGTGACCCGCGCACCCCTGGAATCCAGTTCCCAGTCCAATAGCGTGTGGAAATTCACACGCACCACGGGATACAGCGTGTGACCCGCGCACCCCTGGAATCCAGTTCCCAGTCCAATAGCGTGTGGAAATTCACACGCACCACGGGATACAGGTTCGCTGACGTACTTGCGTGTGTAAGTGCCTGCGCACCCATTAAATACACGTACATAGGCCAATCGCATGTACGCGCACTTTTGTCCAATTACACGCGATGACACTCTGACGTGCAGTATCTCCACGTGTGCCCCGTCATCACGTGCTGAGTGGGGAACACCCGTGCGGGTCACGTCACAGACGCGCTTACGCGCTGAGGGACTCTGGTCCAATAGAATCGCGTATGCGTGCTGACGCGCTTACGCGCTAAGGGCCTTTCCTCGGATTTCACACTGACGTGCAGGATTTTCACGTGCCAAATCACTCCGTATCAAGCTGGCCACGCGAAAACACACGGAAGACCACGCTCCTGCCCAGAAGGCCGAGTTACTGCCCCCCAGTACCCCGAGCAGCCTCCCACGTGCCATCTGCTGCTGCCTGCCTGCCTGCCTGCCTGCCTGCCTGCTGCCACCGTGCCCTGCCATTTGGTGCCTGCACATCAGCCATCTGCAGGGGTCCAGTTGCTGTGTCCACCCCTGCTGGAACTGAAGACTCCCGACTGGGATTACATCGCTCCACAGCCCAGCCCCAGGACCCAGTTGCCCACCCACACCTGCCTCTGGGGTTGCCATGTCGGGCACTTCCACATCTGGCACCAGTGGCAACCCCAGGCCAGAGGGGCAGAGGGGCACCAGCTTCACTGTCACCGAAGTTGGTGTCCTGGTGGAGCATGTCCTGGGGCCGTATGATGCCCTCTTTGGATCGTCCCGCGCCAGCAAGGAAGGACGGCAGAGGATCTGGGCCGACTGTGTGGTTGCCATCAACGCGGAGGGGGTGGCAACCCGCAACGTCCTGAAGATCAAGAAGCGCTGGGAGGACTTGAGGTCCAGGACCCTTGTGAAGGCCCGGCGCCTCGTGGAGGGGGGCGGGGCCGCATGAGTTCCATCCAGATGAGGGTCCTGGAACGCGTACGCCCAGCGCTCCACGCCCAGATCCTTGAGAGGGAGGCCCGTCTGGAGTTGAGCGGTAAGTGTCCATGCATTACTGTGTGAGACAGGGCATGTTGCGGTGTGCTGGTTCTATGATACTTGCCTGTATGTGTGCCATAGGCCATGTATGCATGTATGTGTGCAGGGACATCATGGTAATGCATGTGTGACCAGTGATGTGTGATGCACATGGTTGTTGCATGTGTTGAAATGCCGCATGGGGAGCCCTATGCAGATTTTGAACATGAGAGCATGCCAGTCTCTGTACCTGGACATGGGTGGGGGTGAGGGATGGGTGCTGATGCCAGGTACATATATGGTAGCCATGTCTGTGTGCCTGACCTGCGTGTCTGTGACTTGTGCATGCCATGGATGCATGACACATGTGTGTGACAATGCACAGATTCAGTAAAGCAGCCAAATTACCCTTGTATCCGCTGTGTTTGGTGTGTTTGGGGCCAGATGGTTGTGATTGAGGTGAAGTGTGTGCATGTGATAGGCATGAGCCATGATGCATGTGAGTTACATATCATTGAATGTTTCAAGAGTCCATTGGACATGCATGGAAATGTCCATGGCATGCACCATGCCTGTTACTGTGTGTGTTTTGCCTGGACTGACCCATGTGTTGTGGAGGGACATGATGGAAGTGTACTTTGACAGTGGTGCTCATCTGCTATTGCTTCCTGTCTAGGGGACCATTGTACAGTGCCCTGATGCTTGTGTTCTTTGTCTCCCTCTACGCAGCGGCTAGTGAAGAAGAGGGCGGAGACGGCGCTGTGGAGCAAGGCGGCGGGGATGCCCCCACGGCTGCAGCGGAAGGGGTGGGTGAGCCCCCACAGGGGCCTGCGACGGTGGGAGACGGTGAGGAGCCATCCAGGTTGGTGGTTTGCACAGAGGAGGAGGAGGCCGCCACTGGGGCACACATGGGGCCTGGTGGGGGCATCCCTGCTGGTGCAAGTGGTGCAGTCCAGGGCCAGGGCCAGGAGGCAGCACAGGTCACCGTGGAGGGGCCTGTGCATGTCGCTGTCCCTGACCCTGTGAGTGCACCACCATGCACCAGCAGGGATGCCCCGTCCCAGGCCTGTCCGCAGGTAGAGGGGATGTCCATGTCACCTGACTCCCCTCCACCTGCGGACGTGGGAACCCCTGGCCGTGCGGAGAAGGTCCTGATTGGGGTCGCGATGCGCACGGCTGTGATTCGTGATGCCGTGCGTGCTTCCCGGGAGGAGCACGCACGTCATCACGAAGTGCACCGTGCCGACGTGGCCCAATTGGGATCGGCCATGTTCGGGGGTTTCCTGCATGTGTTGGCCAATGTGGCGGCCCTCTCCTCCTCTGTGCAGGCTATCCACCAGTCGTTCTCCTTGCCGTCTTCCAGCCCAAATGCCACCAGGGCCCCCTGTGGACCTGCCCCGACCAATGCAGCCAGCTCGGTGGGGATCCCATCCCTGCCACAGTCGGGAGTCAGAGATCCAGCAGGGGTGGACACCACAGCAACTGGACCCCAGCAGATGGAGGATGTGACGGCATCATCGGGCAGGGCACGTGCACGACGGCGTCGGTGGTTTCCATCAGCCTGGATGCCGTCGTGCTGGCACAGGCAGTTGCGTCGGAGGCAGCAGCAGGCTCAACGTGGGAGGCATCATGGCTCGGGGCCATCAACATCAGGGGTGCAGGCATCGGCCGGAGGGCAGGAGAACCCTGGAATGGGAGTGGCTTCCATGTGGGAGCGGTTGTGCCAGCGGATAGGTGCGGAGCGGCAGCGGGCAGAGGAGGAACGGCTCACGATGGTCAGGGCGGAGGACTCCATGCGGAGGGCGCTGAGGCGGGCTGAGTGCCTCGAGGGTCTTCGCAGGGAGTTTGAGCTTGACACTGCGTTATCCCTGCGGGACCTCGGGGCCAGGGAACATGCCCGCCTCCAAGCCATTGACCAGGAGTTCGATGATGCCCTGGCCCATGACAACAACCAGTGAGCCGTCCGAATAGCCCGCTGCCTTTGTATATAGTTGTATAGTTAGGGTTAGGTTTCCTTTGTTTTTTTGATTTTTTTTTGGTTGCGATTGGACAATGCACCACTTTTTTGTATATAGTTCAGTTTTTAGTTAGTAGTCATAGTTAGGTTTAATTTGGTTGGGCTCATGGACCCAGGATGATCTTCTTCATGGTTCTTCATTGGCTTATTTTAATTTTTCAGATTATTTTCTTGGACATTCATCTTGTTTTGTTTGATTTGCTTTGTGTTTTTTCTTATTTCATTTCCATTCTACTTGCTGTTCACTATTTTTTTTGATTCTTCAATGTGTCGTATCATCTCATTGCTTTCAGGCATGTCATGTTGGGTGTTTTGTCATTCACTTGCAGCCATTGTGTGTGACAGACATGTGTTCAATTGCATTATTTAAATTGGGGGTGTAACATGTAATTGCCTTTGATATGTGGGTGGGTGTGATAGTTGGTTGGGCCTTTTGGCAGGGGAGGATGGGCATTACGGACATGATTGGGGAATGTTGGGACCCAGGTGCAGGGGGGCATGGATTGGACATGGGTGGGGGCCTGCTGGCAGGTGCCCCACAGTGCTGGGGGGTGGGGGTGGTGGGAGACATGGGTGGGGGCCTGGTGGAGGCTGCCCCTGGTGGCTGGGGGGTGGGGGTGGTGGGAGACATGAGTGGGGGCCTGGTGGAGGGTGCCCCTGGTGGCTGGGGTTTGGGGGTGGTGGGAGACATGAGTGGGGGCCTGGTGGAGGGTGTCCCTGGTGGCTGGGGGGTGGGGGTGGTGGGAGACATGAGTGGGGGCCTGGTGGAGGGTGACCCTGCACTGCTGGGGTTTGGGGGTGGTGGGAGACATGAGTGGGGGCCTGGTGGAGGGTGACCCTGGTGGCTGGGGGGTGGGGGTGGTGGGAGACATGAGTGGGGCCCTGGTGGAGGGTGACCCTGCACTGCTGGGGTTTGGGGGTGGTGGGTGACATGAGTGGGGGCCTGGTGGAGGGTGCCCCTGGTGGCTGGGGTGTGGGGGTGGTGGGTGACATGAGTGGGGGCCTGGTGGAGGGTGACCCTGCACTGCTGGGGTTTGGGGGTGGTGGCCTGGTAGAGGGTGCCCCTGGTGGCTGGGGGGTGGGTGTGGTGGGTGACATGAGTGGGGGCCTGGTGGAGGCTGCCCCTGCACTGCTGGGGTTTGGGGGTGGTGGGAGACATGAGTGGGGGCCTGGTGGAGGGTGCCCCTGGTGGCTGGGGGGTGGGGGTGGTGGGTGACATGAGTGGGGGCCTGGTGGAGGGTGACCCTGCACTGCTGGGGTTTGGGGGTGGTGGGAGACATGAGTGGGGGCCTGGTGGAGGGTGCCCCTGGTGGCTGGGGGTGGGGGTGGTGGGTGACATGAGTGGGGGCCTGGTGGAGGCTGCCCCTGGTGGCTGGGGGGTGGGGGTGGTGGGTGACATGAGTGGGGGCCTGGTGGAGGGTGCCCCTGGTGGCTGGGGTGTGGGGGTGGTGGGTGACATGAGTGGGGGCCTGGTGGAGGGTGCCCCTGGTGGCTGGGGGGTGGGGGTTGTGGGAGACATGAGTGGGGGCCTGGTGGAGGGTGACCCTGCACTGCTGGGGGGTGGGGGTGGTGGGAGACATGAGTGGGGGCCTGGTGGAGGGTGCCCCTGGTGGCTGGGGGTGGGGGTGGTGGGTGACATGAGTGGGGGCCTGGTGGAGGCTGCCCCTGGTGGCTGGGGGGTGGGGGTGGTGGGTGACATGAGTGGGGGCCTGGTGGAGGGTGCCCCTGGTGGCTGGGGTGTGGGGGTGGTGGGTGACATGAGTGGGGGCCTGGTGGAGGGTGCCCCTGGTGGCTGGGGGGTGGGGGTTGTGGGAGACATGAGTGGGGGCCTGGTGGAGGGTGACCCTGCACTGCTGGGGGGTGGGGGTGGTGGGAGACATGAGTGGGGGCCTGGTGGAGGGTGACCCTGGTGGCTGGGGGGTGGGGGTGGTGGGAGACATGAGTGGGGGCCTGGTGGAGGCTGCCCCTGCACTGCTGGGGTGTGGGGGTGGTGGGTGACATGAGTGGGGGCCTGGTGGAGGGTGCCCCTGGTGGCTGGGGTGTGGGGGTGGTGGGAGACATGAGTGGGGGCCTGGTGGAGGGTGCCCCTGGTGGCTGGGGGGTGGGGGTGGTGGGAGACATGAGTGGGGGCCTGGTGGAGGGTGACCCTGGTGGCTGGGGGGTGGGGGTGGTGGGAGACATGAGTGGGGGCCTGGTGGAGGGTGACCCTGCACTGCTGGGGTTTGGGGGTGGTGGGAGACATGAGTGGGGGCCTGGTGGAGGGTGCCCCTGGTGGCTGGGGGGTGGGGGTGGTGGGTGACATGAGTGGGGGCCTGGTGGAGGCTGCCCCTGCACTGCTGGGGTTTGGGGGTGGTGGGAGACATGAGTGGGGGCCTGGTGGAGGGTGCCCCTGGTGGCTGGGGGGTGGGGGTTGTGAGTGACATGAGTGGGGGCCTGGTGGAGGGTGACCCTGCACTGCTGGGGTTTGGGGGTGGTGGGAGACATGAGTGGGGGCCTGGTGGAGGGTGCCCCTGGTGGCTGGGGGGTGGGGGTGGTGGGAGACATGGGTGGGGGCCTGGTGGAGGGTGACCCTGCACTGCTGGGGTGTGGGGGTGATGGGAGACATGAGTGGGGGCCTGGTGGAGGGTGCCCCTGGTGGCTGGGGGGTGGGGGTGGTGGGAGACATGAGTGGGGGCCTGGTGGAGGGTGACCCTGGTGGCTGGGGGGTGGGGGTGGTGGGAGACATGAGTTGGACATGGGTGGGGGCCTGCTGGCAGGTGCCCCACAGTGCTGGGGGGTGGGGGTGGTGGGGGACATGAGTTGGACATGGGTGGGGGCCTGCTGGCAGGTGCCCCACAGTGCTGGGGGGTGGGGGTGCAAGGGGACATGAGTTGGTGTTCATTAGTTCAAGGAGACATGTGCCTTTGCTGGGGGGCATGCCCATGGTGGGTGGGCTGCCTGCGGGACATGACCAGGGATGCAGGGTAGTCCCCTGTGGTGTGGGCTGCCTGCAGGGGCCGTGGAGGGTGTACAGGGTACACCTGGGAGGACCCACACTGTCAAATCACATGTGGAACTTCCCGCGCACCCCTGAAATACACGCGCCCAGGCTATTCGCGTGTGGAACTTCCCGCGCACCCCTGAAATACACGCGCCCAGGCTATTCGCGTGTGGAACTTCCCGCGCACCCCTGAAATACACGCGCCCAGGCTATTCGCGTGTGGAACTTCCCGCGCACCCCTGAAATACACGCGCCCAGGCTATTCGCGTGTGGAACTTCCCGCGCACCCCTGAAATACACGCGCCCAGGCTATTCGCGTGTGGAACTTCCCGCGCACCCCTGAAATACACGCGCCCAGGCTATTCGCGTGTGGAACTTCACGCGCACCCCTGGAATACACGCGCCCCCAGGCTATTCGCGTGTGGAACTTCCCGCGCACCCCTGAAATACACGCGCCCAGGCTATTCGCGTGTGGAACTTCACGCGCACCCCTGGAATACACGTAGCCCGCTCCCCCAGGCCCGATCGCGTGAGGAACTTCACGCGAACCCCTGTAATACACGTAGCCCGCTACCCCAGGCCGGATCGCGTGAGGAACTTCACGCGAACCCCTGTAATACACGTAGCCCGCTCCCCCAGGCCCGATCGCGTGTGAAACTTCACGCGAACCCCTGAAATACACGTAGCACGCTCCCCCAGGCCCGATCGCGTGAGGAACTTCACGCGAACCCCTGTAATACACGTAGCCCGCTCCCCCAGACCCGATCGCGTGTGAAACTTCACGCGAACCCCTGAAATACACGTAGCCCACTCCCCCAGGCCCGATCGCGTGAATAACTTCACGCGAACCCCTGTGATGCACGTACCCTGCTGAAATCTCGTGTTAGACTTCCCGCGCACCCCGGTATACACGCACACGTATTTTTTGTCAGCGGGTGTCCGTGTTTGTGGGTACCCCTTTGCACGTCATTTTTCCTGGAGGGCCACAGTATGGGACATTCATCATGGCAGTATATAGGTGCTATTTGTTGGCGCACCTTTTGGCGCACATTTCTTACAGCCGCAGAGACGTTACCGCCTGCTTTCTTGTGGCGGTCGTGTTTGTGCCTGTGCGCTGGTTTGAGCGTGCGCTTCTTTGCCCTATTCTATTCCATGAATACGTGTTGTAGGCGAGCGTGTGGGCGTTCCGCGCACTTGTGCCCTGTACTTCCCCCGTGACGCCCACGTTTTGGCAAGTTGTTCCCCATTCCGAGTGTTACGCCCGTGTTCCGCCTACTTTTGTTGCGTGCGCCGCGCTATGTGCGAATTTCGCTGTGGCCTGTGCGATTTTCGCTGTGACCTGGCGCACGCTGTTAGATGGCCTGTGCGCCAACGTGCGCCGCGCACTTTTTTATCGCACATCCGCTGGTTTTCTCGCGCACGGCCTTCCATGAATCGACGTGCGCTGCTTTTCGTGCGATTTTCGCAATTGCACTGCGATTTTCGCTATTCCACTGCGATTCGCACGTTTTTGCCCACTTGCGCCGCGCTAATTATTCCATGAATCGGCCTGTGAGTCTTCAACCATTTCTTAATGTCACCAGCAGTGGAGATATTACTACCTTCATATAGCCATTGGGTATGGGAAGACATTACGATGCCAATTATACCTATGGGTATCATATCCTCAAGGCTTAAAAAGGCCTTCAAATAAGCATCAATAATAGTTCCTGTGGTCACAGTAAGTAAACGTTCAAACAGAAGAATACATTGAGCAGTATAGGCATTCCAAAGGTTTCATAAGTAGGTTTGCTTCATAAATAATGATCTGTTTCTTAAATGTATGGCCCCATATTGCAATTGCATAAGTTAGTATGGTAAGAATCTGGCATTATAGATTGCTAAAACAGCTGATGTACAATAACCACTATTTCGACCAATGAATGCACTAAGTGCACCAAACGATATGTTACATTTCCTTTATAAATCAGCCCAATGAATATCCCATTTCATTTTGTCATCATAAATAAGGCCTAGATATTTATACGATGTAACTTGTTCCAGTGGTTGAGATGATAGAGACCATACACATTTTTGGGTCTATGATTCTGAGAGAAGACCATAATTTTGCTTTTCGCATTGTTTATTTTAAGGCCGTTAGCTGCCGAATACGTGGCTAAAGCGTCCAACATCAGTTGCAACCCAAAAGGCGTGTAATCTAAAAGAACAAGATCGTCCGCGTAGGCGATCCAACCTAAGATGACATTCTTAATTTTAATGGGTTTGGCAGCCTGGATAGAGAATGCATCACACATGTTAGATAAATAAAGATTAAACAGGATGGCAGCGATCATGCACCCCTGTTTAACACCACAGTATGTTGATATAGGTTTCAAGGGCTTGCCCAGTGCATTTAAGCGAACACAAACTGATGTATCTTCATGGAGAAGCATCAACATACGAAGTAGACCAGGAGGGATACCCCAGGCATCGAGTTTCCGCCACAGCCGATTCCTATACACAGGGCCTCATTACGACCCAGGCAATAATGGGTTAACGGCGCCGTAAAAGGCTGCGGCGCTGTTAACCTATTAGCGCCTAATTACGAGGTCCCTTTGCGGCACCCGACCTTAACGGCTGGTGTAGACCAGCCGTTAAAGTAGGGATCCGCAAAGGGACCTTGGTGCTAATTACGGTGCCGCAATTTGCGGCACCGTACTTAGCACCTTCCCCATTCCCATTGAGCCCTATGGGGAAAAAATTGGAATGGGGAAGGGCCGTGGAGGAAGGGGGAATTACCGCCCCGCCAACCTTGTAATGGGGTGGTAATTCCCCCTTTCTCCATGGCGGAGTCGGTAATTTACCAGCATGGACCATGGTGCTAGTAGCACCATGGTCTTCCGCCAGGGTCGTAATGAGGCCCACAGTGTCAAATGCGGCGGAAAGGTTGATAAATGCACAGTGTACACTTAGTTTACGGCGTTGCCAAGTATGTTCAATAGCAGAACTCAAGATAAGCAAATTATGAGAGGTGCTCGATTTATCCCTAAAGCATTTTTGATTCTGAGGCAGGATCTTATTGGCAGGTATCCAGATGTTGAGTTCATGATGGAGGACTTTAGAAAAGATTTTCGAAGAAAGTCCAACATGTCTAACATATGGAAATTTGATGGCACATCCCAGGCACCTTTTTTGTGGACAGTCAGGATGTTAGTGGAACGCCATGAGGGCGGGATGAATCCATGTGTGCCAATGTGGGAGAATAAGATATGTAGAGCAGCACCCCAGAGAGGTGGATCGCTTTTGATAACAAGATTACTAATGCCGTCCGGGCCTGAGTCTCGTGAGGGTTTCAGTTTTTCAATGATGGTGATGATATCTAAGATGGAAGCTGAGCAAACCCATTGGACCTCGGGTATCGGGAGAACAAAGTCGACAAGATCGACCCGGCCAAGGGTTGGTTTAACACGTGTGGCCCATGCTTCCTTGTTGATACAATTAAGAGATAGATCTCATGGCTTGTTTTTCGAGAGCAAATGCCATATCCCGCTCCCATCGCCAACCAGGGCAAGACGGGCAGATTTCTGCCAAATTCGCAGCTCAAGATCTTTCTTATAGGTTTTTAGCCATACTTTATAAGCACATGTGAGGGTCCTAATCTAAGCAACAATCATCGGTACGGGAGGCTGCTCAATCTGTTGGTCAATGGTGTATTTGATTGCGTGCCGCAAGTCACGTTTAGCAAGTTGGATCAGTTTATCATTGCCAAATCCTGAAGGTAGAGGCAAATTGGCTCTTTCATAAACAGTTTTATGAGAATGTTGTACATGGGCCTTGCCTTGTATGTCAATCATGATTCTAGAAAAGTTTTTGATCATTCCATCGTTATATTTACAGTCAGATGTCCAAGATTTAATACATTCCGGTAAGAGTAACCAGGCCTTGGATTGGACTTCAGAGATGTTGTGTTTTTTCCAAAGAATACGATTCTGGCCCTGATTGAGTGATATCTGCCCATTCAGATCGTATGGAGAGGGAGGATTATCTGGGCACTTAGAGTCAAAGGGAAGACAAAGTGGCAGATGATCACTCTCCTCACGACTTACTATGCCCATATCAAGAATATATTGCATCCCTAGATGATTAGAGAAAATATGATCAAGAGTGGCAGCAGACTGACCCGCAATTCTAGTAGAAGCAAGGTGGGGATCACTAGGTGTGAAACCATTTAGACGGACCATGTTGTAGAGTTGTAGAATCTTGCACCATTTGTTCCCTTGAGTATTAAAGGTGGGCTGAATGGCTTTGGATTTATTAGTGGTAGAGGATATCTATTGAGCTAAATTCAAATCATCAGTTCTAGCGTTAAAGTCGCCAAGAAGCCATATTGGAAGATGATCAGAATATCGCTTCAATGTGGCTTACACTGTTTTCGTGTTTATAGATGTTAACGACATCTTAGGTCGATCATAGACATTGATTATGACAATAGTAGTCGCCATATAAGAAAGCTGCGCAATTAAGACATTGGGCGTTGATTGAGGAAGTTTGACTATGGACCAGGGAGGCTGAACAGATATTAGAAGCCCACCCTTAGGGCATTCGAGGTGACCTTTGGTTGCTATTTCATGAACAGTACATCGATTATCA
Source organism: Ambystoma mexicanum (assembly GCF_040938575.1). Taxonomy (NCBI): domain Eukaryota; kingdom Metazoa; phylum Chordata; class Amphibia; order Caudata; family Ambystomatidae; genus Ambystoma; species Ambystoma mexicanum. The sequence continues at coordinate 1,214,054,648 of NC_090929.1, read as the reverse complement.
ATTTGAATCTCACAGTGACCCAGGTTTCCTGGAGGGCCACAATGGAAAGCATATCAATATTACATAATAGACCATCTCGAGCGTGTAGACAACTCCAACATCTGTCATTTTGAACAACCTTATACTTAAACAGATTCATGGGAGTAATAAGAAACTATGTGATGGAGAAAATATCAGGTTTGAAGTAAGCTGGCAGACGTGCTAACCTTGGAGATATTGTTCCATACTCTGGGCCAAACTAATACATTATCCAATAGAGAGCATTCTTGCTCCGAAAGGTCTTTGTAAAACATGGCAGCACTGAAATTGAAATCATGCATATGTTGCTGTCTCTACATATTTGGAGAATTAGACTTGTCGATTTATCAATCACAGTTCTCCCTTACTGCATTGATAATAGTGATATATTGATGCATAAAGGAAGTCGGGATATAACATTTCCTACCAAATTAATTAAAGGTCACTGGAGCTCCCAGTAAAAATAACTGGTTAACATATTTAAACTCTTAACTGCTGAAGGTTTTCCCTCCGAGTACTGCACGATTTTTTTGAGATTTTGGTATTTCGCCATTCAATACCCTTGTAACTTTTATGTTACATGAGATATCTCGGCCAGATTAACAAAAAAGAGAGCACATTTTGAGTTTTTCAAAAAATGCCAACCAATGATGTACAAAGAAGCCTGTAGTTGTTTCCTTGTAAGAGCTAGGAACAAATGGTTTGCTGTTCTGAATTCACAATTTTCCAGGCTTTCAGGAACAGGCTGAGTGAAAACAAAATAAACATATTTTTATAAGGCTTTGTTAGAGGTAGCGGTTTCTCCCTTTTTTCCACTAGGACGTTCGCGGACAGAATGGAAGAGGAAGGTAGGAAAGCTGATTGGGAAGGCAGAAAGGCATACATTTGTGACAAGAATACAACATTCCAAGTTTAGGAAAGGGTCATTTGTGCAGGTCAGGCAACAACTATGTTTGTAAAATTCCTATAGTTTGGGAAAAAATTGGTAAAATGACAGAAAAAATGGTATGTGCTGGACATGTTTGGACCTGTAAGGTAATGGGTTCTGTGAATATTGAGAAAAGCAATGCACTGCTACATTCCCCGACTTTTCTAGTTAGGAAATCACACCTTTTTTATAATGTTTCTCAAAACAAGCAATAACACAAGCCAAAAACGGAGCCATGGAAAACAGGATTTTTATGCTGACAGCCTAAACAGATGTACTTAGCATTTGAAAATAAGGAAAAGAATTTGGTGAGGAATGACACGCATACCTTTTGAAGGATAGGTGACTGTTGCAGGTTTACAAAAGCATACAGTGAGCCTCATTATAATGTTGGTGGTATGGTGTGAACGGTGCCGGTAAGGCACTGGCACCGTTCATACCGTACCGCCGAATTACGAGTTCTGCTCGCAGGTGCCTGGTGGGCTGTGCGGCACCCGCGAGCATAACTCGTAATTGCACCAGCACCGTTATCAACAGTGCCAGTGAATCCATGCTCCCCACCCTCATTCTGCCCTGTGGGGCAGAATGGGCATGGGGAGCCCGGCAATACCGCCACCCGTGAATGGGCAATTACCGGCCCATTCAGCTCGTAATGGGCCGGTAACTGCCCATTCGAGGGTGGCAGTGCTGGTAATGAGTTTGGCAGTAGCCGTCTACTGCCAAGCTCGTAATGAGGCCCAGTGCCTAAAGCAGCAACTAAATGTAGGTTACATTAGGGAAATAAAAGGGCTGTGTAACAAAGTGCAGTAGCAAATGTATGAACACTTTATCAAAACCAAGAGAAAACAACAAATGTCCTACCATACCACATTCCCACTGGAGTCCTGACAAAAAAAGGTACCTCACATGTGTGGGTGCACCTCCCTGCGCACAAAGGGAGAAGGCTAAACCACTGGTACATCAAATGCCCTGGGGAAGACTGGATTTGGCTTGGTGGACTACCCACAGATTTGGGCTTGGGGTTTTGCAGCCACCAAGGAAAACAGGGAACCCCATGCATTTCTGAAAAGATGACACCCGTGGAAATGCACAGAGATCTGACTTGCGGGAATTGCTCTAGAATGTATTACCCACAAGGCCTGGCAAAGTCCAAAATGAAGGGGGAAAAAGAGATATTCAGACATTTGCCACCATAAATCAACTGAAACATGTCAACAACAACAGATGTCCTACCTTCCACATTCCCAGAGATGTCCCGATGAAAACGGTACCTCACATATGTGGGTGCACCTATCTGGGCGCAAAGAGAAAAGGCTAAACCACTGCTATCCCAAAGGGTTTGGGGAGAGGACATTTTTAGGATTTGGGTCTTGTGGACAACCTACAGATTTGGGCCTGGGGTGTCGCAGCCACCAAGGAAAACAGGGAACCCCATGCCTTTCTGAAAAGATTTCACCCGTGGGAATCCACTGCGGTCTGACTTTAGCGAATCGCTCTAGAATGTATTACCCACAAGACCCGGCAAAGTCCAAAAGTTAGGGGGAAAAAAATGTGTTTTCAGACATTTGCTTCCACGAAACCACCAAAACACACTGCCAACAACACATGTCCTACCTTCCTACATTCCAACAGGTGTCCCAATTAAAACAGTACTTCATAGGTGTGGGTCACCTACCTGGTCGCAAAGAGAAAAGTCTAAACCACTCCTAGAAGAAGACACCTGTGGGAATCCACAGAGGTCTGACTTACGCAAATCACTCTCGAAAATATTACCCATAAGGCCCGGCAAAGTCCAAAATGTAGGGAAAAAAACAAACTTTTCAGACATTTGCCACCACGAAACAACCAAAACACACTGCCAACAACACATGTCTTACCTTCCCACATTCCAACAGGTATCCCGACGAAAACGGTACCACACATGTGTGGTGCACCTACCTGGGCGCAAAGGGAAAAGGCTAAACCACTGCTATCCAAAAGGGTTTGGAGAGAGAACATTTTTAGGATTTTGATCTTGTGGACAACCGACAGATTTGGTCTTGAGGTGTTGCAGCCACCAAGGAAAATAGGGAACCCCATGCATTTCTGAAAAGAAGATACCCGTGGGAATCCACAGAGGACTGACTTGTGTGAATCACCCTATATTGTATTACACACAAGGCCCAGCAAAGTACAAAATGTTGGGGAAAAAACACAATTTTCAGACATTTGTCACCACGAAACAACAGAAAAACACTGACACTAACACATGTCCTACCTTCCCACCTTCCCACTGGTGTCCCGACAGAAATGTTACCTCAAATGTGTGGGTGCACCTAGCTGGGTGGAAAAGAAAAAAGTGTCAACTGTCAACAAGTCCAACGGCAGTACAAAAAAGGTAGCAGGCACCCCTCTCTAGAAAGAACATGGCACGATAACCTGTTCTGTAGTTTTTCCCACTTTGAGAGTCTGCAGCCATCGCTTTTAGCTCACTGTACTTTTCACAAAGGAGGAATAATCATTTGCATATCAGTCTTCGTCCCGCTCACAAGGGCAGTCCAGCACCGAACTGCCAGGCAAACCTCCTTTGAACAAGAGTAGCAGCAGCAACCCCATACATGTGTTTCAGCCTTGTTGGGCCTCATCAGTGAGGTGGAGCTGTGCCTCTGTCAGCACAGTGAGCAAGGGGTCCACGTCTGGGTTCCCCCAGGGTAACTTAAGGTGACCAACCCCAAGTTCCTTACAAAAATATAAAAAAGGTAGCAGGCGCCCCTCTCTAGAAAGAACATGGTATGATAACCTATTCTGTGTTTTTTTTCTCACTTTGAGAGTCCGTAGCCATTACTTTTAGCTCACTGTACTTTTCACAAAGGTGGGAAATCCATTTGCATATCACTCTTTGTCTCACCCACTAGGGCAGTCAGTACCGAAATGTCAGGCAAACCTCCTTTGAACAAGAGCACCAACAGCAATCCCATACACGTGTTTCAGCCTTGTTGGCCCTAAATGGCAGTCCCAGGGAGTCCCGGCAGGGTCCCCATCCCTAACAAGAGTGAAAAGCTCTAATGCTGCACAGCTAGAACTCCACCGTGGTCGGCGGTAATGTCCCAGCCATTGGCCCCTATCTCTCATGTGAATTGATCATACCCAAGTTCAGAGCCGCTTCCAGGCAGCCCCTGCATTGTCCCTGTCCCTTCCCTTACCCCCGACTATCCTGGAGCTCTGGTTGGCCTGTGTTACAGCTTCTCCCTCTGGGAAAGGTCGAGGACCCTGCTGGGGCTCCCTGGGACTGGCGCTTGGCTTAGGAATGGTCAACCCACATGGGAGACAGCCACTCAAGGCCTGGGACATCACCCCTAACCATCATTGAGCTCTGACTGGCCTGTGTTACAGATTTTCCCCACCAGGGAGCCCCAGCAGTTTGCCAATACCTTCCCAGAGGGAATATCTGTAACACAGCCCAGTCAGAACTCTAGGGCGGTTGGAGGTGATGTCCCCGGTCTTGCACATCCTTCTCCCATGTGGATCTACCATCTCCAAGCACAGTGGCAGTCCCAGGAAGCCTCCAGAACGGTCCCTATCCTTTCCCGGGGGGGAGAATCTGTAACGCAGGCCAGCCAGAGCTCCAATATATTTGGGGGCGATGTCCCCAGTCTTGGGCAGCTGTCTAACATGTCGGCCGACCATCCCCAAGTGCAGCAGCAGTCACATGGAACCCTGGCAGGGTCACCGAATTCTGTAACGCAGCCCAGCCAGAGCTCCAGGGTTGGTGGGGGTGATGTCACCGGCCTATTGTGCCGGTCTCCCATTTCGGTGAACCGCACCCATGCTCAACAGCTGTCCAGAGGAGCCCCGGCAGGGTTCCCGTCCTTCCTGGAGGGAAAAGCTGTAACTGGGCTTGGGGATGGTCGACCCACATGGGAGACGGGTGTCCAAGGCCGGGGACATCACCTGTGACCATTCTGGAGCTCTTGCTGGGCTGCATTACAGAATGTCCATCTGGGAATGAATGGGGACCCATCTGCGGCTCCCTAGGACTCCTGCTGTGCTTGAGAATGGTTGACCCACATAGTATATGGGTGCCCTAGGTCAGGGACATCACCCCTGACCATCCCGCTGCTCTGGCTTGGTTGTGTTACAGAATTTACCTCTGGGAAGGGAGGGGACCCTGCTGGAGCTCCCTGGAACCTCTGTTGGGCTTGGGAACATTCAACCCACATGGGAGACAACTGTCCAAGGCCAGAGACATGTCCCCCGACCATCCTGGAGATCTGGCTGGGTTGCATTACAGAATTTCCCTCCGGGAAGGGATGGTGACCCCACTGGGTCTCCCTGGAACCTCTGCTGGGCTTGAGGATGTTCAACCCAAATAGGAGACAGATGCCCAAGGTCAGGGACATGATCCCCTGCCTTGGGAATCCATCTCCCATGTGGGTCTACCATCTCCAAGCACAGCAGAAGTCCCAGGGAGCCCCGGCAGGGTCCTCATCGTTTCCCGTAGGGAGAAGCTGTAACAAAGGCCAGCCAGAGCTCCAGGAGTGTTGGGGGTCATTTCCGTGGCATTGGGCACCTGTCTCCCATATGGGTTGACCATCCCCAAGTGCAGGAGCAGTCGCAGGGAACCCCTGCAGGTTCCCCATCCCTTCACATAGGGAAAATCTGTAATGCAGCCCAGCCAGTGCTCCAGGATGGTCAGGGGTGATGTTCCTGGTCTTGGGTGGCTGTCCTTCATGTGGGTTGACCATCCACAAGCCCAGCGTTGATTCCAGGGAGCCTCGGCAGGGTCCCCATCCTTTCCCAGACAGAGAAGCTGTGGTGTATCCCAGCCAGAGCTCCATGGTTGTAGGGGATCATCCCCGTGGCCTTAGATGGCTCTCTCCCATGTCGGTTGAACGTCCCCAAGCTCAGCAGTGGTTCCAGGGAGGCCCGGCACATTCCTGTACTTTCATGGAGGGAGAAGGTGTAACCCAGGCCAGCCATAGATCCAAGATGGTTGGGTGTCATGTCCCTCGCCTTGGGCACCAATCTCCCATGTGGGTTGACCATTCCCAAGTGCAGAGGCAGTCCCAGGGAGCCCCAGCAGGTTCCACCTCCCTTCCTGGAGGGAAATTCCATAACACAGCCCAGCCAGAGCTTCAGGATGGTCGGTGATGATATCCCAGGCCTTGGTCACCCATCTCCCATGTAGGTCGACCATCCCCAAAGCCCAACCTGGAGCTCTGGCTGGACTGTGTTACAGCTTTTCCCTCCAGGGAAGAATTGGTACCCTCCTGGGGCGCCCCAGAACTGCCACTGGACTTGGGGACGGTCGACCCACATGGGAGACAGGTGCCCAAGTCCAGAGACATCACCTCGACCATCCTGGAATTCTGGCTGACCTGCATTACAGATTTTCTCTCTGGGAAAGGATGGGGACCCTGCCGGGGCTCCCTAAAACTGGTGCTGGGATTGGGGACGGTCAACCCACATGAGAGACAGCCACCCAAGGTCAGGCATATCACTCCCCGACCATCCTGGAGCTCTGGCTGGGCTGCGTTATAGATTTTCCCACTGGCAATGATGGGGCACTCTGGGACTGCTGCTTGGCTTGTGGATGGTAGACCCACATGGGAAATGAATGCCAAAGGCTGGGAAAATGACCCCTAACCATCCTGGAGTTCTGCGTTATCTTCGTTACAGCTTTTCCCTTCGGGGAGGGATTGGCACACTACCGGAACTGCCTGGGGGGAAAAACTGTAACACAGGCCAGGCACAGCTCCAGGATGGTTATGGCTGATGTACCTGGCCTTGGACATTTGTTTCCCATGTGGGTCTACCATCCTCAAGCCTGGTGTTAGTACCAGGGAGCCCCGGCAAGTTCCCCATTCCTTCCTGGGGGGAAATTCTGTAATGCAGCACAACCAGAGCTTCTGGATGGTCAGGGTGATGTCCCTGGACTTTGGCAGCTGTCCCACATGTGGGTTGACTGTCCACAAGCCCAGCAACTGTTCCAGTGAGCCTTGGCAGGGTCCCCATTCTTTCCTGGAGGGACATTCTGTACTGCAGTGCAGCCAGACCTCCGGGACGGTCGGGGGTGATGTCTATGGACTTGGGCAGCTGTCCCTCATGTGGGTTGACTGTCCACAAGCCCAGAAGTGGTTCCAGGGAACCTCTGCAGGGTCCTTGTCCTTTCGCAGAGGGGGAAGCTGTAATGCAACCCAGCCAGAGCTCCAGGGTGGTAGTGGGTCATGTCCCTGGCCTTCGGCTGCTGTCTCCCATGTGGGTTGAATGTCCCAAGCCCAGTGGTGGTTCCAGAGATGCCTAGCAAATTCCCTTTCCTTTCCCGGAACGAGAAGCTGTAACGCAATCAAGCCAGAGTTCCAGGATGGTTGGGGGCATGTCCCTGGCCTTAGCACCCATCTCCCATGTGGGTTGACTATCCCCAAGTGCAGCGGCAGACTCAGTGAGCCTTGGCAGGGCCACCCTCCCTTGCCAGAGGTACATTCTGTAACACAGCCCAGCCAGAGCTCCAGGATGGTTGAGGTGATATCTCCGGCCTTGGGCACCTTTCTGCCATGTGGGTCGACCATCTCCAAGCCCTGCCTGGAGTTTTGGCTGGGCTGCGTTACAGATTTCCCTTCGGGGAAGAATGGGGATACTGCCGGGGCTCCTATGTTCTGCTGCTCGACTTGGGGACGGTGGCCCACATGGGAGACAGGTGTCCAAGGCCGTAGACATCATCTCTGACAATCCTGGAATTCTGGCTGGCCTGCCTTACAGCGTTTCTCTCTGGGAAAGGCCAGGGACCCTGCTGGGGCTCCCTGGAACCGTTGCCTGGCTTGTGGATGGCCAGCCCACATGAGGGACAGCCACTCAAGGCCAATGACATTACCCCTGACCATCCTGGAGCTCTGGCTAGCCTCCGTTACAGCTTCTCCCTCTGGGAAAGGTAGGGGACCCTGCCTGGGCTTCCTGGAACAGCTACTGTGCTTGGGGATGGTAGATCCATATGTGAGACAGCCGCCCAAGGCTGGGGACATTTCCCCGACCATCCTGGAGCTCAGGCCGGCCTCCGTTACAGCTTCTCTCTCTCTGGGAATGTTCGGGGACCCTGCTGGGGCTCCCTGGGACCGGTGCTGTGCTTAGGGAAGGTCAACCCTCATGGGAGACAGCCACCCAAGGTCGGGGACATTGCCCCAAACAATCCTGGAGCTCTGACTGGCCTTTGTTACTTTTCCCCACCAGGGAGTCCCAGCAGTGTGCCAATACCTCCCCGGAGGGAAAATCTGTAACGCAGCCCAGTCAGAACTCCGGGCCGGTTGAAGGTGATGCCCCTGGGCTTGGGCATCTGTCTCCCATGTGGGTCTACCATCTCCAAGCACAGCAGCTGTCCTAGGGAGCCCTGTCAGGGTCCCTATCCTTTCCTGGATGGAGAAGCTGTAATGTAGCCCAGACAGAGCTCCAGGATACTCGGGAGGTGATGTCCCCGGCCATGGGTGGCTGTCTCCCATGTCAGTCCACCATCCCCAAGTGCAGCGGCAGTCGCAGGGAGCCCCGGCAGGGTCCCCAAATTCTGTAATGTAGCCCAGCCAGAAGTTCAGGAGAGTTGGAGGTGATGTCCCAGGACTTGAGCATCTGTCTCCCATGGGGGTCTACCATCTCCAAGCAACGAAACAGGTCCAGGGAACCTTGGCAGGGTTCCCATCCTTTCTCAGAGGTAGAAGCTGTAATGCAGGCCGGCCAGAGACCCATGATACTGGAGGGTGATGTCCCCGGCATTGAACGGCTGTCTCCATGATGGTCAACCATCCCCAAGTGTCATGGCAGTCGCAGGGAGTCCAGTCGGGGTCCCCATTCTTCCCATACGGGAATTCTGTAATGCAGCCTAGCCAGAGCCCCAGGATGTTCGGGGGTGATGTCCCTGGCCTTGGGAACCTGTCCCTCATGTGGGTTGGCTGTCCACAAGCCAAGCGGTGGTTCCAGGGGACCCTGTCAGGGTCCCCATCCCTTCCCAGAGGGAGAAGCTGTACACAATCCAGCCAGAGCTTCAGGGTGGAGTGTAGTCATATCCCTGGGATATGTTACAGAATGCCTCTGGCCTTGGCTGCCTGTCTCCCATGTCTCCCATGTGTTGACCGTCCCCAAGTCCAGAAGCAGTTCCAGGGAGCCCCAGCAGGGTCCCCAATGCTCCCTCGAGGGTTAATCTGTAATGCAGCCCAGCCAAAGGTGCAGCCTGGCCTTGCGGACGGTAGACCCAAATGGGAGACAGGTGCCCAAGGTCAGAGACATCACCTCCGACCATCCTGGAATTTTAGCTGGCCTGCGTTGCAACATTTCCCTCCTGGAAAGGATGGAGATGCTGCCAGGGTTCCCTGGAACCGCTGCTGGGCTTGGGGATGGCCAACTGAAATTGGAGGCAGCCGCCCAAGGCCAGGGACATCATTACCAAACATCCTTGAGCGCTGGCTTGGCTATGTCACAGAATTTCCCTCGGGGAAGGGATGGGGACCTTGAAGGGGCTCCCTGGGACAGCTACTGCACTTGGGGCTCGTCGCCTCATATGAGAGACAGTCGCCAAAGGCCAGGGACATAACCCTGCACTGCCCTGGAGCTCTGGTTGACCTGCATTACAGCTTCTCTCTCTGGGACAGGTCGGGGACCCTGCTGGGGCTCCCTGGGACTGGCACTGTGCTTATGGAAGGTTAGCCCACATGGGAGACAGCCACCCAAGGTTGGGGACATCACCCCCAACCATCCTGGAGCTCTGACTGGCCTATGTTACAGTTTTTCCCCACCAGGTAGCCCCGGCAGTATGCCAACATCTTTAATGCAGGCCAGCCAGAGTGCCAGGATAGTCGGGGGGTGATGTCTCCGGCCTTGAGCGGCAGTCTCCCATGTCGGTCCACCATCCCCAAGTGCAGTAGCAGGCATTTTACTGGGCCCCGTCATGGCTAGAAGCGATCATGAAGATGTTAATGGCCATCATTGTGTTCATCCTCGTCATTTTCTGCACTTGTCAGCTGGTCCTTCGATGCTGTGCCACTGTGGCACCTGATAGCGCAAGAATGATGGTATCAATTGAGGTTCCAAATGCACCTCGCACAATAAAGAATATTGAAGTGCAAACTGATGTCCAACCGGGTGTCCAAAGTGTGACATGTTCCCCATTCCATATGGAGATGACGTTGGTCCTCTATACCATACTATCATTTCCCCACCTCCTGATCCAGAAAAGTACACATATGTTTGGGTGGATCTGGTGAGGGAGTGGGGGTGCATTTATATGACATGTTCACCTGAAGAGTATGCGCTTATGTGTCAGTAATCATCAATGGGGTCATCCTAAAACTAGTTACGGAATCTGTACTGCTGTGTAACTCCGACCAAGGAGGGTCAAGTCTCCTCAAATGAGGGTTCCCGTTCTACTGATATGCCCCTTTGTTAGTTTATGTATATATGAACAGAGGTGTAGATCAACAGAAAGTGCAAAGGAAAGAAACACCACCAGCTGGACACGAGGCTGAAAATTGAGGGCAGGTCTTAGTGTCGATTTACAGATTTGACAGAACAATTAAACGAGGATGAAGAACAACACTGACTTTATTATTTGACGCACTTGGGCTTCAACTGTCGCCTGATGGTGTAAAAACAAAAGCTCTTTTCTCACTATGGAATAGGAAAGGAATAAATGTAAGTCACCTGATAGATTTTCTAAAAAAGAGAGTATTTCTGAACAAGGGCTTTCCTACCTAAGGAATTAATGAGACGATGATAACTGAAGGTGAAGGCACAGTTAATCCAAGATAATCCACAAGGAAACGGAAACGAAAGGGAAAGGTAAAAATTAAAAAAAGATTAGAAGGGTTAGTAGGGACCTATACCCCAGGCAGCATGAGGACACACTAACAACGGGATGGTACACAGTGTTGGTCAGCAAGGCATCCTTAGTTCAATGCACTTAGTAATATCCCATGGTACAATGGACAGATTCCTATACTAAGTTTTTAGAGAGTACCAAAGCAGATAAACAAAGGGACATTCCAAAAGCAATCCAAAAGCAAGGCAGAAAAGATTGTATACCGTGATATCAGCAGAACTAAACAGAATCGAGAGGCAGAGGCAGTCTGTGATGAGGAAACAGGATCAAAGGACAGAACAACAGGATTCTTCAACAGAGTACAAAAATAGAGGTACTAACTTCAATCAGAAGCATTCGTACTGTCGTCCGGCAGTTCTTTATGGAGCCAGAGTGAATGGGCTTGACGTGATGACATTGTGATAGGGGTTCTATGTTCTTTCATCGTCGGGCAGTATTATGACTGCCTTTTAAACGTGTATAACCTTTCGGAAAATGTCATCTAATTTTAGTTTGTGGGGGGTTCCAGCCCCCCAAATCCTCCTCCCGTCCCTATTTTTAACTATTCCCAACCCACCAACCCCTTATCTACCCTTTCGCACCCCCAAAAAAATGCAATGACATTTTTCATAATTGTATTACTGTTTAAAAGGCAGTCGTAATACTGCTTGATGTTGAAACAATGGTATACGGTGCTAGCGGTCATGTGACTGTATTGATTCCATGCAACAGGGAAACACTACTGTTGCAGAGCGACGTCTATGTGCCTTGCGTTGCCCAGTCGCCATGACAACTTCCAAAGCCGGAAGAAAGGGGAGGCTCCAGAATGGGAAAAATGGGCTGAGCACTTGTGCTGGGGTGAGATCGTGACATTAGGGGGGAGTGTTTGCGATCAGCATGTAGAGCTTGGGTGCCAGTAAATGGGACTCAGCCGTATGTGGATGCAGAGACGGGGGAGCAGGAGTGCAGAAGCATTCCAGAATGCGTTACTGTAGAAGTAACGAAAGGGGGGAATGTTGGGAAGGGGGCAACCCCATCCCACCCCCCTAGGCACTTTAGGGTGAGGCGAGACATATTTAAAGCACTATGCTGGGCCAGGGGGGGAGAGGGGACGGTGAGAGGGACCCCTTCCCATTTAACAGGGCCCTGTTTCAATATAACCAATTATAATTTAACTGCATAGTACAGTATAAAGCACAAGCAGAATCACTATTTTGTGTAGATATTAGTAATCATAGATAGAAGGGAAGTCATGCGCAGTAAATGCGGAGTTGCATGCACTAGGCCCAAATTCACCAGACCGCAGAAATCCCCAGCCATGCCCGGGCTCCCATAAGGACAGCTCGCACCCCCAACTGCCAAAACGTCTATTAATTGTTCCAAAAGTGTTGCAAAGATGTGTTTTTCACCCAAGAGGAATGTGCCCTACAAGGCTGCAATCACAGACCGATGACTGGTGTGCATGTTATCTCACACTGGCCAAAGCATGACCCGGCTCACTCCTGGTGACCATGCATTCTTGCCCATATAACTGACTAAACCCTAAGACCCCTGAATTCCATGGCACCAGGTGCCCTTTGACCACCAAGCCCAAAGTAGCATGTCCTGAAATGTTCAAAAGGACGAACAAGGCATATCGGCAAAGTGACAATTGTGCAATTTGTATTTTGCGAGGTGCTGGGAGGGATACATTCTAGTTCAAAATGAGGGTGGAGACCTTGGAGCCGGATGGCATGGAGGGAGTGAGTGAAATGTGTGTGTGAAGGTTAAAGTGCCCAAGAACGTCCTTTGTGTCTGTCTTAAGGCCAGCCAAGTGCACAGTATGAGTGATAAAACAAGCTTTATAGTAGGAGTATAATTTATTTGTTTTCTGACCTTCGACGTGAGACGAAGAGGAGCCCAGCAGCACCCACGTGATGCACGATGGACGTACTGGGCTTGGACCAATAAACTGCCATCCCTTATGGATAAATGTGGTACATGTATAGTGTCCATCCAATCAGCGGCGCAGGTTTTTACTGTATGTTGTTGCCTCATCATGATATTGTGTACCTTTAAAAGTTTCTGCTTGTACCTCTTTTTGGCAGAACGTTGTTAGCAGCAGTTATTTGCTGCGCTCTCATCTGCGTGTGAGGTTAAAACTTGTTATCCTTACAAAATCGACTTGGACCTTTCTTCCCTAGCGGGTTGTATTCTCTCTGTTGTGAGTGTGGAGGAGCGTACTTTAAATGGCCTAATGGTCACATACTGTTGGGTCACTAGATCACATGGGAATCAGGCCACATCTATATCTGCATTTTAACATTTGAACATTTTAGCATCTGAAGCAGGTCATCATTGGTTGAAATGATTCCAACATCTGTTCTTTGATGGTTAGCCTCGTGGTATACATGTAATTTATAGTCCCAATCCCGTGTATATTTATTTATGGGTTTATTTGTGCATTCATGGGTTTTGTATAGTGCCTCTGTGTCTACTAGTGATCATCCCAGGCTGCTTTTACATGCAGTACATGATTAAAGAAGGAAGGATCATAACAATCAATGTTAGACGTTATCAGGAGAGATATTAGTACAGGAATGTAGATGTTAATACATTGTTTTCCATGCAACTGATGCTATTTGTCTCGGTGGAAAGCCGATGAGTAAAGATCTGATATCTGACATGTAGGCAGCTTGCACTTCGCAAGTTTCAATCTTCAGCAGGTCCAACATAGCCTTTTATCCATCTGAGTTCGATACATTGAGTACCATTAAATGGGGTAATAATAATAAAATAGCATTAAGTACTCCTTCTAAGAGTTGGAACGGGTGTTAACGGCCAGGAGCCTGAGTTAAAGGCTTGAACAAAGCCTGCTATTCGTACCTCGGGTTTCCAATCCGGAAACCGGGGGTGCTAAGAAAATACTGTCTCAAGATGGCTGACATGGATATGGAAGGTGGGGTTCCATACGGATCCCCTCTTCCATGGCAGCCATGGTGCAACCATAGAAGCATGGAAGTTGCAGCAGAGGGTGCCACTGCTGCTGAACAAAAGAGGTAAGTGGGGCAGGGGTGGGCATGGGGAAAAACAGGAAAAATAAAGATAAGGGAGGGTGCGGGAAGATGGCGGTGGAAGGCAGGGGAAGCAGACTTCAGGTTCCATGGAATACGGGCAGACTATTGAAGGTGCCTGATTGGCTGCTCCCACCACCCCAGGTTTTAATAACAGTTATTTCCATACATAGAAGATGGAGGAATCTGGCATTGAGTGCCACATGAGAACACCCATTTTTGTGATTATTTATGAATTAATTCATCCAGGAGAGATTAGTGGGCAGTGCTCTGAATAAGAATGGTTGGGCACATGGCATGCTAAGCCATCAGTGGGCAGGAATCGATATTCTGTTTATCAATGTCTGGGAATTATAGCCGGGCTTGATCGGCAGGAACGGAACATAGCTGTTGCAACTAGCCCATTTGAATGCTTCTTCACAGGACATTTGAATGGGTATGTCACAGTGTCAGCCTCACCTTAAGCTGCACTTTTTGTCTTGTCTTGTCAAGGATCACTTACTGTTACCTAGTTTGGACCGTGGTCCTTTTAGAGACTTCTGAAGTAAAGCTCCTCTATAAATAATAACCACAACCAATTTAGGATCTGGAACTCTGGCCGACCTTTTATTACATGTTTCTTTGATCTTCTCTAAACAACTCTTCCACTTCAGCTGAAGCTTTGTTCTTTCTGTAAGGTGGATATTTGAGCCTTTTGAGGTTTTTCAGTTATTGTTTTGTCTCCCCAATAATAGAAAGATAAGGGACAGGTTTTCCTTTGACATTTCCCAAGGCTAGTTAACCTCATTGCATTTGTATCCTTTATTTCCCTGGTCGTATTCTTTGTGATACTGATTTGTTGCAATTAACTCGACTGAGTCGCCATGTAGCACGATCAACTGCTTAGCATTTTCGTCTATTGATCATTTATTCTCTCTGAATGAACCGGGCGTCGGAGAGGAGGTTATTAGACATCTAATTTGATCACGTATACTTCTCGGTTTCATTAAATAGTTGTGCAGTCTCCGTCTCTTCATGTCATGATCAATTTGTTTTCCTTTTCTGCATTCGGGGATATTTAGCAGTGGAAACTGGCAATATTGTCTTTCTGAAGTTAACTGCACTGTCGAACAATGCTGTATTGTGAAATCATAGATGCTGGGATGAGGCTGGTTGGATCAATCTGTTGTAGCTGTGAAGAAGAAGAATGGATTCCGTTATTTAGTAGAACAGTTAAATCACAAATGTATCATATATTGATTGGCATATCAAGTTGAGAGTTATTTTTGTAACTCTTAACCACTATTTAGAAAACCATGTATGTACCCACCTCAAGGATTTCAACTCTTTGCTTATCCTTTCACTAAATGTGCAGATAACAAAAGACTCAGCTTCTCATAGCTGAGAGCAATTGCAATACAATAACATAAACAGTATACCCATGCATACATGAGAATACAGACACCCTCCTTCTCTAGTCAATGACCTCCAGAGAACTGGAGCTTTCTTTTTGATTCGTAACATGACATTGTTTAAGACTTGTGTAAGCAATGCTTGTTGCACCAAAACCTGACTCTTCCCACCCCCCACTGAGATGATTTACAGACATCAGCAAATGCACATGTACCTTGTCCATCAAACATCTGTTTAAAAAAAACGGTTACAGCAAAGTCATGCCTGGAATGACATGTTTCCTTACTTTCATTCAATCCTAGCTTTGAAATGCTATACTGCACGATGGTTTTCTCTATGCATTTAGGTTCAGTAACAGTGCGTTAACTGGTGGAGGGAAACAGCCCGCCCAGAACGACAGCAGTGGCTGCTGCTGACTCTGTAAAGGGGTGGGGCGTAAATGCTACAGAGCGAATGCAGTGAGCAAGCCCAACCCCTATAGAGGGGCTTAGGGTGTGTGTGTGGGTGTGGGGGTTCTCTGACTTCTGCAATGATATATTTCAAAACAACTTGCACTGAGTGTAGCTGGTACTGAAATGCATGCAAATATAGTCATGGAACTATATTGCTGTAAATGTAAACCATGGGTTTATATAATGGGCATTTCTGAATAATTGTATGTATTGTTCATAAAACCTTTATATGCCACCACAGAGATTTCTAATGCATGCAATATACTACTACACCAGGAGACCCTAATTTGCCAGTTAAGTAATCCAAGCATTAAAATAACTATCAAAGTAAGAATTATTTGATTTGTGCCAACTGTAGCATGATCAGCATTCAGAACCATGGAAACATCATCCATAATGTCTGCAAACGACATTCACTTCCGCGATGTCTCAACGAGCAAAGCATGTTTGTGGAATCTGCCAATAGGCGTTTGACCTTTATGCTTCAAGGTCAATAAATTGAGCACCATACATAAGGGTAATATGAATCCACCTGGAGAATGTTGGAATGTGTGTGGTGCCTCATAGTCTAACTTAAGACTGTTAAATATATTGTACTGGTCTGACTGGGACTTAGAAACAAGAAGATGCGCATTGATTATCCATGATCTGCTATGTAGAGAGTAGCTTGTGAAGGATTAAATGCTACGTAAGACTTGCACAGGGAGTCAAACATGCTATCCGAAGGTTACACTCAGATCTCCTTAAAAGGCACTTATACTATGGCCGCGTTAGGCTGTTCCATCTCTAATATTAAATAGGCCCCCTGTGATTCTGACAACATAAGCTTAATAGCTTCTCTTAAATTGTGCGTTCGTTTTCAGCTAGTGGCTGCGAGGATACAGTTCAAAACCCTCTGCATTGTCCACAAGGCCCTCTGGGGCCTGGGGCCTAAATACCTTCAACTCTCTCTTCCTAAATATCTTCCTTCCAGAACCCTTCTCTCATCCGTCTCCAACTCCCTCAGGGTGAGCCGCTTCTCGAAGCAACGAGCTGGGGGTAGATCTCTCTCCGCGGCAGGGGCCTCCCTCTGGAACAGCCTTCCTGCGTCCCTGAAACTTGAGGAGAACCATCTCCGGTTCCGGAAGCACCTCAAAACCTTCCTCTTTGCTTCTGCTTTCTCTCTCCCTCTCCCCTGCTAAATTCTTCACTGAAACTGCACTGAATCTGCAACTGGGCCTCTCTCACCGACCTCGGTCCTGGGCCCAGCCACTCTCCACTTGCACTGCCTCCCTGGCAACCCCTGCACTGCGGGACTGTCTCTGTATCCCCACAGCCCCCCCTTCCCAGCACTTGTCTGCACTTACCTTGCACTTGCCACCATCTGGCCCTATTTATTTATTTTATTCTACTTACTTGTACTGCACTTCCCCCCGTCCCCCATGCACTTTTTCCCTTCCCTCTACCCCTGCACTTGCGCGATCTGAATGACACCTGGCCTAGTAGGATTGTTGTCTGTCTTCCCCTTGTTCCCCCCTCCCTGCCTCGTCGCGCCTTGAAACACTTGTGTATAGGCGCGTTACAAATGCCTTATCATATCATATCATATCATATCCTATAGGGTGCCTTTCTTTGTTCTGCTTTGCAAAGGCTACCAGGCCTGTTCCTTGATGATTTACAGTTCCATCTCCCGACATCTCTTTATAGGAGACCTTACCAAGTCATACAGTGGGGCTGAAAGCATGCACATATTCCCTAATGAACCACCAGCCTCACAAACTACAGGCTATGTCACTTTAAGTGTGCATTTGCTGACCAAAGACAGACCTTTGCAAAAAGTGTTTAAGATCACAGATATGATTTATACTGCTTTCAACTCTTGCCTTGGGCAATGAATCTGCTGGGAGATTAATGAAGTTCAAGTTCTGACTCATGTCATACAACCTGAATGACTAATTCCACGCTCAGGCAACCACATCATAATCTCTGTGTTCTCTGTTTTGTCTATGTCCAGCGCTACTATGCCCATGGGCCTTTGTCTTAGAGCTTTAGAAATAAATTAAATAAATAAATGATAACATCAGGGAAACAACCTATACAATTTGCATTAGGGAATGTAGTATTTATGATAAGAAAACAGAAAACAACTGACCCCTTTAGCCCCCCATAACTGTCCTTTACATAGGTTTCACTGAATTCATTATTCCCATTGCTTAGATTATTGGATATCGGGTCTACATAACCCTGCAGGCAAAACATTGGTGGAAAAACTGGGTTAATAGTTTTTTCCCCTTCCCTTTTGACCGAGAATTCCAACTCATCCTCCTAAACTACTCTTCCAATCCCATGTAGAGAGGGGAGTTGGTGGCATATTTTCTATTGGAGATCCTCTTGCAACATCCATCAAATCAGGAGACTTTAGAGAGGAATGTAGCATGTCCTGTGAGATAGGACCTCATAAACAATGAGATAATACAAAAGCATTTTCCAATGGGATTGTCCCATTGTAAAATGCTTCTGTAAATCGGGCCCTCTGTCTTTACGTCCCACTTTTTTGCTACGCCGCATTTTGTGTTCCCACTCCACACTCTGTAACCACCATCATTTTTTGATTTGGGCTGTTAGTGACATAGCCACTTATACGCTGAAACTATTGCAATACAGCACCGATGGGGAGAAATTGCATTTGAGGAGGGGCACAAAGCTGGAAGGTGTTGTTTGATTATTTGCCCACCCATTGACTGCCCATAGCCATGCTAATACCTATAGCCATTCCCACCAGAACCTGGCCATCCCCACACAAAACACCATCTCATGGAGACTCTTTGAGCTACCTTTAACAATCCTTATCATCAAACTTTGCACTTGAAGTTCCTGTCAGTGTTTTTTCCAAGCAGTCTTCTGAGAGTTAATGACTTAATTGGCACTGTAAGTACACTACTGATGTAATAAACATGTCTTAACCAGGTCTGCCTTAAGTAACTCGATGTATAAGCACTATGTGTGTCCTTCACTCAACTCCTGTTAAAAGCCAGCAGTGGCAAAGCCAACAATTTTGGCTTGTGTTTAGGTATTAAGCATTTTCCATGAACTGATTTTAGATGCCCAGGTGCTCACACCATTTTGCACCTGCTACCATCAATGGCCAGTTAATAGCATTATGGCAGTGATTGGCAAGTCCATTTCCAATCAACAAAAAAAAGAAAATGTTTTTCCATTGTCAAGGCTTGTTTTTATCTTCCATTTGAATCAGCTCTGGCTATCTCCACACGTGCCCTCTCTTTATCATATTGGCTTTGGTGGAGTGTTTGCAGAGTTTTGAGTTCTGCAGTAATCTCCAGGCTACCAGAATCCCAGGCAGTTCTGTGCATTGCTTTGCTGTGTTGAGTCTGTCTTCACTCTCTACCAGCTCTACCATCTTCAAAAACTCCAGTCCGGACGCAGAGCATTGCAGTGTTTGCAGAGTGTTCGCAGGGGAGGGTTGCAACGCTGCAAGAGGAAGAGCTGTGCTTTCCCCAATGGAAGCGGAATATGACTGTAAAGGGAACCAGTGAATGAGAAGCAGGGTAAGCTTAAATGCTAAAGCAGCCATCATAGATCCAGCAAGCCTCATGACACATACGTTTTCAGAGACGCTGCTGAAAGCTCTACAAATACGATTTCAAGGCGATTGTCCACCATGCCAGCATAATAACATTCAAACTGACATTCAAACTGACAGTCACGTTGAGGAGGAATGTATTGAGCATGAGCACGAAAATCACCAATCCCTGTGAGCCCCACAATCAATCTCCCCAACATAAAAAGTAACAGCCCCCCTTACTGAGTCGAACTCTAAGCCTAATCAAAATGCCAGTGCAGCGAAATTGGGACAGTAGCGTTACCGAGAGCTTATGAGCCTCGCTAGTCTTGCCAGTCTGCTCCCCCATAGTAGTTACAACAGAAGATCTTACCTCTTTAATGACAGTGGCAGTGAGTGGAGAGGTCCAGGCTCCCACATCTGAGAAAAGCGGCAATGACAGAGGAGCGCAGAGAGGCAGCAGGAAACTGAACTGCCAGTCAATACGAATTCTGTGTACAACGGGAAAGCGCGGTTGGCAATGGTAAACGACCGTAACCCTCTGCTGAAGGTCGCCAGCAAGAGAAGTTTGTCAAGCACTAATTTAGGAACCCTGAAGTGGCACTTCACAGCAATGCCTACACTTAATTTGAAGCAACAGCATGTGGTTTCAAATCACCAAAAAACTCTTTTGGTAGATTTTACAAATTTTCTGCCGAAAACTCCTACAGAAATACCAGACGAGGACTTACTAACCAGCAACGCTGAAATACATGAAAACCCAGAAAGTCCAGCAATCTCTTGGGGGTGCTGTGGAAAGAGTAAGCACAGCTTCCGTACGCCGATATAAACTCTTTTTGGTAACTAGAAAGATGGTTCAGAAAAAGTACTTCAAAAAGTGCTAGTGGGGTGCCCTGTGGAAAATACAAACAAGGAGAAATCTGCATCCCCCTGCTCCCTACTGATAGATAGAGAGAGGTCTCAAATAAGCCCAGATAAAATGAGCTGTTTAAATGCGACATTTCCCAAAGCAGATGCGACAAAGCGATTAGTGTAATGCGTTCCGGAGGACATTTTTACATCCTGTGCGCATATAACAAACCCTTTATCCCTCGAGGCTGGTCAGAACTCTGACAACAGGAGAAGCCACCAAAATAAGCGACCCTAGTCCAGGACGTTGATTAAAAACCTGTCACAGGACAGGGAGCCTCAGGAATATTCTCCCTCCAGCGATCAAAGACGGGAGCAAAGACAGAGGAACAGCACTGATCCACCATCTAATTCCTGCTATACAGACGGGCTTGTTTCATTGCAGCATATGAGGTCTCAATAGCAGCTAAAAAAACGAGGCTGAGCCAGAACAACCACCATTCTAGACAGAGGAACTTTCAGCAACATTCTAGTGAACTTAACAGAAGTGAAGTGCTTATAAATTTAAAAGGCAACTGATCATGGCCTGAGGGACCTCTCAAGCTCCTCTGATTCTTGTATATCGGGGGACAGGGACTGTGAAAATTGGGCTCAAACGCAGTCAAGAGCATCTCAGAAGAAGGCACCTTCAAGAAAAAAGAAGCAAAATCAAAAGCAAGCCTCAGAAAAAGCCAAAAACATGCCAGTTTGGGTTACGGGCATGCAAGCTGCAATTTCTTCAGCTGTTACAATATCTTTGGCACCCTTTCTTAAACTGTATGAAAATGATAAAGACTAGTTGACGCTGATCACCATGATGAATTGCAAATTAATATTTGTGGACTCAGTTATTGAATCGCTGCGAGAGAAAAAAAGAACAGAAAAAGAAATGGAAGGCATTATCCTCAAATCTCTAATTGACCTACTACAAGATGCTAGATCTGATAAACAAATATTTCTAGGGGGGATTCAAGAAATTGCATCTTGGTCTATAAACCTGCAAAGCCAAAACAAGGGAGTCAACTCTAGAGGTACAGCAGAGCCTGTAAGCGAGAATTCTAACCCCAGTGCTATAATCCCTGCTGCCAGTCCAAATAAATATCTCGCAATGGATAATATTGTCAGTTTATCCTTGATTAGGTTGATTGGAATTAGATGTGGGCCGGTCCTTTTCCCCACTTCTGGGAGGATATAGCATTGCAGACCTCCCGTAATTCAAAATGGGTTGAGATGGGAATAATCCCTCTATCAAAATCCTGCAAATAAATGCTCTGGAAACCTAGTGTACCTCCCATTCCATAAAGGTCCTGGAAATGTTTCTTCCATATACTCTGACTTATATCAACTACCACGTCCTTATCATGCCCCTCTTTGTTCCCGCTAACTGTCTTCCAGAACAAACGAGAGTCCCTGAATCGAGAGGCGTCCTGCAGTTTATCCAATTCTTGCCGTGCGTAACTATCTTTTTAACTTTTATCAGGGATTTATGAGATGCCCTGAGTAGTCTTAGTTCAGTCTTATCTGGGACCTGCCATCTTTTTATCCTACAATCCTCGTCAATTCAAACATGTTGTTTTATTGCACGTTTCTTTACATTTTTACAAGGTTTGGTAACAAAGGGTTGTATGGACACTATCCGCTTATCATAAACAGATAGAATATCTACATCACCAGATTCTATCAAGGAGAATTGCTCCAAGTCAAGCAAGATAGTACCAAAAATATGTGATCTAAATTGCCCATGGTCGAGATCAAGCCACTTTATTTTGTTATTTAGATTGATCCTGGATATGGACAGGGTAACTACAATCACTATAAAGATTGCTCTCACATCTGCCCAAATTAATCAACGTCAGGGACAGTGGCTTATGGTTGCTTTCCTGTTTATTCAAGACATCAAAATCTTTTGCATTAGCCCACAATTCCATTGATAAAAGAAAATAATCTATGTGTGAGGAAATTCTATTCCCTTGGAAGGTGAATTTGCCGGTTGGTCCTTTCCAAAGCGACCATTGCAGGTCCTAAATCCTAAACCAAGGAGAGTAGTAGCCCAACTAATAGCCATCGGGTGTGCCCTGCCCAACAACACTGGTTCCAATGGATGTATTTACCATGCCTCATCCACGTCATCTCAAGGCCCCTCTAAGTCACCCACAAGTATAATTTGATATTCCAATTTCTAATGGCTTATTCTTGTTTCTACGAGATTCCTGGCTAAATCAATTGCATTATTTGTGGGTTTATTAGTGACCCGATCGTACACGGTGGTCTCGGGAGGATAGCTCAGGGGCAACGTGCTCGCCTTGGAAGCAAGAGCAACACAGGTTCAATCCCCGGGTCCACGCTTAGAAACCTCTGGGTATTAAGCGTGTTATAAATAACCTATCATATCATACACATTAAACAAAGATATTGATTGGGCACCCGTCAAGCTTAGTACCAAATGTTGAAAATCTGGAGATCCAGATTCGACATTGGAGATTTGAAAATCAAGGGCAGTGCTAATCCACAGTGCCAGCCCACCAAAGGGCCTGTGAACATTTCCATCAACCAGAGACAACTGGAAGAACACATATTATTGGATTTGTCTACTGTACCTGTTACTTGACCGTCATCAAACAATTCCAGAGGGAGACAATCTTGTGGATCTGGATAATTTTCTAAATTCTTTTCATTAGTGCTGCGATTGTTGGGATGAGATATATCATTAAACCCATAAGAAGATGAAGAAACCATAATTCCCTTATCAATAAGCACCCTTTGAATTTGCTTCTCACTTTTCCCTTCTGATGTGTCTATACTCTCTCTTCTGACGTTGTATTCCTTTTCATTACTCTGATCCATGTTACTTGAGTATTTCACCTTCAGACTTACTCCTTTGTATGCAGGTATCCATTCTGAAGAGGATGGTTCTGTGCTCTTAAAAGAAAGCATCCTGCCAGCTACCAATTTATCTTCAGTTGTCTGGGCATTCTTGTCCACAACTGAAACATTGGGATTACACTGTGTTGCACTCTTGCTTCGTTGATCTTTGATTCTACTTGGCTGAGGTACTAAAGAACTCACACAGTACCCGTCTGTGCTATTTTTGTCAACTTTAGTCCTACACTTAGTTCACACTTTTTCTTTGTCTTTTTGGTTCTTCACTGAAGAATGGTGTGATGGTAGAATCTTCCCTTTTCTGGTTCCTATTTTTCAAAGCATTGTATATCCGTTATGAGTCCCTTCACTTGATTGCATTCTAGATTAAAGTGAACCTTCTTTTTTGGTCTTCATTGTGTGTTTATTTTTTCCTTGTTTTGGGGCCCCCATTTGGTCCTATTTCTCAATAGTACCAACCCTCAATACACCAATGGTTACAACTCTGTATCGGTTCCCCCAAATACCTTGTTGATCTTGATTGTTGTTCTTTTGTCTAGTCACTTGCTTGAGTTCTCTGTGGTGTTAAGAGCATATTCATTTTGGGATGCAGGAGGTGGACTGGTTAGTGTGCTGCCGAGTAATTTCCAATTTGTTCAGTTAGCATTCTTACCTGGTTTTCCAAATGTTGATATCGTCTCTCTATTCAAATCTCTAAAATCTAGATCTATACTCATTTAAATTGTTTATGCGGCCTCTGTTATGATTCTTACAACTCTGCTCAGGAAATTGTATTCTCCCCAAATGTATGGTTTACCATGGGAGGGGATCTAGGAATCATCCCTGTGTCAAATTGAATCTGAGCGACTGCTTCAGTGTATGTCTGTGGGTATAATTTGAGCTCAATATTTCAATTTCTTCAGTAATCTCCTCTCTGTGGGATATTTTGTCTGGCTGCCTGTTAAGCATCTCAGAGCAGGATAATTTGCCCTTTCTAGAGGCATTGGTAGAAACTCTGACCTGGGCCTTGCCCTTCTATTAGTCCGCTGAAAGAAGCCTGAATTTGATGATTCCTCTGCTCAATAGGGCTATAACGAAACCCAGTAATTGAATTGGATAGTTTATACTGAAGACTGATGTAGTTGAACTGTGTAGAATCAGTGTTCTGAAATGTGGTTATGATAGACCCAATATTTTCAGGAATCACTTTTTTTAATCAGAGTTTCATTCTGTTGACTATTCTGAGCCTTATTCTTGCTTTTGTTAGTTTCTAAAGATTGGTTTCTATTGGCCTTAACCTGTAAGACTTTGACCCCTGAGACAGAAGTTTTGTTTTTCTCCTTCTTTTGTCTTTGATTTGAATTGCTATCAGCATTTTGGGGGATTGGAATCAATTCCCACATGTAATCCAATTTACTGAATTGTTATCATGATAATCATGTGCAAGTTGTGCTATGAATTCCACTCAAAGGAAGTAGAAGCAGGAATTATCAATGTTTAAGGATTCAATGTCCTTATTAGGGTTGATTCACAGAGACACTCACCAAAGTCTTTGTAAGAATTTGCAAGGGTATTCATTTGGTTCACAAACCATAAAGTGGGCAACATGTTTTGCCTCTTGGACTAAAGAATATGGATTGACATGTCTGTGCAATTAATTCTCAACAGCATTCCACATTTTGGCATTCCGTTATAATAGACTGGAGGAAAGGCAGTGTTATCTTAATCTGTAGTCCAGCTAAAATACTTGATACTGTTTTTGTCTCTGTGGATATCTACATACTGAATATTCTGTTCAATAATTACTTTTTATTCAAAAAAACTTCATCAGACGTCTCAGAGATTTAATGATCTTTGTTGGGTCCATGTTTTGTTTATGATCTTTATACTTATGTCTACGCTACGCCAATGATTTTCATGAATGTTTCCTTCTGATTTGGTGTAATATGAATCTCTATTTTTGTTTCTAGCTCGCTTGATTATTATCATGTTATTTTCCTCCTCCTCTTTACTAATCTTAGGGTTATCATAACTATGGACCTTTTGTAGTTTTCTTTTAATTTAAGATCTGTCCAACTGGCTCGGACGTAACCATCAACATCTATTGTGTTCCTGTGGGTGTTCCTAGATGGATCACTTTGATTTCAGAACAAATAAGGGCTTGCACCATTTTCACATTGAAAACGTGAGTCAGTTGCAGTTATACATTTGTCCACTAGGTGATACTGTGTGCTTTTAAATGTGACATCATGCATACTGTCCCAGCATGTCCTATTTTGGCATGGCTCTTCTGGCGCTGGCCCTTTTAGCATGCCCTGTCTGCCACAGATCCCCATTGGAGCGCCCAGTTGGCCACAGCCAGCAGTACACAGGAAACTAACACCTCACAGTGCAATGTCTTGAATTAACTGCCATCCAAAACACTAATAAATGCAATGCTTTGGAGGACAGTACATTCAAGGAATACCCGGCCCGCTCAGCAAGTGAAGTTGACAGTACAGTTTAACTTGCTGAGCGGGCTTTGCATCCCTTGAATCTATTGTTTTCAAAAACAGTGCATTTATTTGTGTTTATGATTACAGTTTATTCAAGGAATCCACTGCCCATTCCTTCGCTGAGTTCCCGGTACCAAGGGGAACCAATTAAATTACATGTAGGGGTTTTGGAAAGCAAAGGCACTACCTACTTAGAACGAGGGGCCTTCAATAGATAGCATGGTTGAACTCTAGCTCGCATAAGAGATGCTATCTTATCATTTTGACATTGAATATGAAACCTGAAGATTTAAATGTCTTCTAGAGATTTCAACATGCACCTTTCCAAAAATCCCGAGTTAATGTCACAATGGTATATTTGTGTGGCACTACTGTAGTGTGGTGAAGGAGTGGGAGAGTGATGAAAGGGGGGCTATATCCCCATCTAAAAGCAGCAAAATGGCCAGGCGACGAGTTGAGCCAGATCCAACTCACTGAAGGAACAAACAAATATAAGAGTAAAAACACACCCAATGATATGAAAATTCCACATTTTTGTGTGCATGCTCCCATAAGCACACTTGGGAGTCTAACAAGGTTTGTATAGATCGTATTAATTGCGGTTTTGTTTTTTTCAAAAAAAGCAAAATGGATTGAACTTGCTTGCTAATGTATGTAGGTCCTGGTTGCAGCCAGACTTCACTTAATATAACATGCAAAACATCCTTTTGTCTTTTGACTCTGAAGGCAGTGAGACTGGGAGCTTGGAATTATGAATGGAACTATGAGCTACTACTCCCAGCCATGAACCCCTGTCCATTAGACAGAGATTTTAAATGTAGCATAATTCAGGACCGCCTGCCACCAACAGCACAGGTGTGGAACATGATGGCCCATCATGCCTCCATTCTTCGCCCACTATCGTGCTATCCCTCACACACACGGGCCATCAATGCCTCATTCATTAAACGCTTTTTGTTCTTTATTTGGAGACTGACCCCCTACAATTCAGACCCTCCTCCGCTGTTTTATCCACTCGCCCCGAGTCAATCCTGCACCCACCCAAGAAGTAACCGCTCTCCCCATGCTCACCACCAGACACCAGACTCAGAAAGTAGACCAAATGAGCCAAACAAATTAACCCACACACTTTTTTAATTCTTAATAAATCCTATCTATAAACGCCGGATTTCAAGGACATCAGAAATTAAAAGCAATTCCAGAAACACTTGTTTATAGGCACGTTATAAATGCCTTATCATATCATACCTGACCCCCGACATTTGTGGATCCATATATCAGCATTTTCTATTGATGAATTAATTTAAAAATCAAAACATTAAATAAAACTATTTTATAAACAGGTGCACTCAGGAGTTTCAGTAAAACTGGCATTATATTAGCCTGAGTTGTCACAAAAAGAGACAAAGACAGAGCAGAAGAAGACAGACAGACACTCACTGAGCAGTCAGGTCAAAGCAGGGCAATCAGGCCAGCAGCAGTGGCGCCATTTCACCAAAATGTCAGGGGCAGCGGAAGTGACATCACACGACCCTTGACCTCTGATGATATTACATGATGCAATGTCATTTGACCTGACCCTGAAGTGACATCACGGGAAGTGATGGAACACAACCTTTCACCCTTGACAAACCAGGAAGTGGCATCACATTGCATTATTCCTAAGTACACTACGAAACATATGGTTACTTTATCACTGTAATGTACTATCCATTTCATACAAGAAAAGATCACCATATGTATCATTAATATCAGTGTGTAAAGGCCCATATTACCAAATTAATGTGAATGCAAGCAGAAATCTAAGGCCAAATGATACAGTATTATATAGCACTTACATAGAACAACTATACATACAATATCACCCAACCTGTGTCGGTACTTATTTATCGACCTCAGAAGGATGAACGACTTAGTTGTCTTAGCCGGGATTCAAACCTGCAACCTGCAGATCACACACCCACTGAGCTATCTTACTGGCTATAGATATCTCACCGGCTATAGTAAAATGAGCAATTACATGTCTGAATATTCTCAAAGTTAGAAAGCAAATTACACTGTCAAGCTGGTAACTGAGATTTAACAGCTGGCCAGTTCATCTGCAGGTCTGATCCAAAATATAAACCATTGGGAGGGTTCATAACTGTGTATTAAAGAATTTTCGAGAAGCGCAGGGAAAGCAGTGCCTCACACAGCATCTCGTACTCTGGGCACTCGTTATCTCCTACATGCAAACAAGCATCCTGAAAAGCATGCCAATTAGATAGGAAAGATAGACACATTACAACAATGCATTCATTGTGGCACAATTAAATCAAGAGCAACTTTAAGTGCTATGGTCAAACATTTCTACACTGTAGACAAACTTTTAGGTACAAGTATTCTGTCAAGTGACCAAGTACACAGAGATGGAATATCTTGTGATGATAATAACAGAGACAACGGCAGAAAAAAAACATGCTATAACTGCAACTCGGGAAAGCAAAATACATAGGGCCTCATCACAAGTTGGACGGTAACGCCGGCGCTAATAGCGCTAGCGTTATTAGCCCTACCGCCAAACCCACCGGCGCTATTAACACCAGATCACGGGTTTGGCGGAACGGGTATTGCCCATTCCCCATTGAGCCCATTCAGGAATTCCCCATTCCCCATTGGGTTCAATGGGGAAATTTCGCGCTTTTACCGCTGGCGGTAAACGCGCCGAAAATCAGCAAATTCTCGGCGGATTTCCCCCCAGCTCAGAGCTGGGGGGAAATCAGCCGAAGCCGTGATTTGGCGGTCCCTAACTACCGCTGCATTTAAGGGCTACTGCCAAACTCGTGATGAGACCCATAGCCCGAAATGGATGCTTATTCTACTCTAAATGCTTTTTTGGAAGTTTTTGTCTGCATTGTAAATTTGAGGTGTTTAAGAACAAAATCAGTGACTCACCCCCTGAAGTGTGCCTGAAATAAACCTTTAATGAGTTTACCAATTATTGTATAGAATTCCAACAAGACAAATGATTTGTTATTCCTTTCCTGTCTTATTTAGAGTCACTGCTCAAAGTAGTACACCTGTGGAACCCCATGAACAAGAAAGCCAGCCACTCCAGAAACAAAGAGCCACATGGCACTGACCACAGCCCAGGAGCTTCCATTTTAAAAAAACAAAAAAATAAAATAAATATATATTTTTTTTTTTGGGGGGTAGCAGGGGAGACCCCAGGGGTAGCCTAGGAGGCCTTAGAGGTCGCACCTGAGACCCCTGGTCACCTCAAATGATGTCCCTGCATCCAGATTGGCATAGATCTCAGTCCAAGATGCATTAGACAGTCGTAAAAAACACAGGAGCGTGGCTAAGGACATTCTCAAACAGGCAGCAAGCTGCAACAGTCCATTGATGGAATGACGAGCTGGGCATGGCCTCGAGGTTCACCTATGGGCATTGGGCAAGGGCAGGAAACAGCTATTTCTGTATAGAGTGCCCATTTGAAAGAATTCTGTTTTCTGCCCTGGAGAGAGGAACGAGGTACATTAGGAAGGTGCGCATTAAAAGGGGGCAGCAACAGACCTATGCAAGAAAAACATGGAAGTGGCCGTTGGTACCAGACACACTGCTGAGGCTGCCTGAATATTTGTACACAAGCACCCCCAAGTCGCAGATCAGTGCTACTTCCAGTTCCCACTAGCAATGAACAGCGCTAGACAGGTAAAGTTACTTGGCCTTATCAGACTCGACTGGCCTAGTGGGAAGCCAGGAGTTTTCCTGGTAGGCCTCTGCAACCTGGGCCTCTTTTCCATTCAGCATTAGAGGGTAGTAGAGCAGCAACAGACCTATGCAAGAAAAACATGGAAGTGGCCGTTGGTACCGCACACACTGCTGAGGCTGCCTGAATATTTGTACACAAGCACCCTCAAGTCGCAGATCAGTGCTACTTCCAGTTCCCACTAGCAATGAACAGCGCTAGACAGGTAAAGTTACTTGGCCTTATCAGACTCGACTGGCCTAGTGGGAAGCCAGGAGTTTTCCTGGTAGGCCTCTGTAACCTTGGCCTCTTTTCCATGCAGCAATAGAGGGTAGTAGAGCACTTGAATTTTCTTTTTCTTTTTTGTCAAATCACAAATTGTTTCAGGAGTTTCCAGCCTTGGCTCTTGCATTTGGGACTGAGCTGCCTACTCATCAGTGTCAGCAAAAGACGTTGCCTAGTAACTTCAGCAGTCAGAGTCAGACACCCACATTGTATCATTTTTGCCCAGGCATGACGTATGTGCATTGGTACTGAGAATTCCTTCAGTTCAAACTTGAACTGGGGTGCGGTGAGTGTGGTGGAAACAAGCAGGGACACAATGGTGCATGATCGGGTAAATCATTCTTTAAAAATGTACAAACCTAATTCAGTCCCCCTTCTTTCAAGAGAAGCCTGTGTGTCGTTGGGTGCATGCACATAAAAAAACTAGTTACCCCTCTCTGTGTCCATATTATGTAGACTGATTGGCTAAACACATTTCTTCCACATTTCTCTGCCATTTATTTACCACTCCACTAAGTAAAAAACTAGTATCAAAAAACATAATCACAATTTTGAAACAACACAAATTGAGAACAAATAATCAAAACAAAAAGGGGTAAAAATGACATATCATTCAATGGGGTAGGAGGTGACTGAACGCAAAAGAAATTAAGGAGGAAACAGGAAAATGTTTTCCTTGTTTTTGAAAAACTCAGACAGATCTGGTATGTTAATCTAGTGTCAATTACATAGCTCCTTCTTTCTCCTGATTTTATCGTCAATTACTGTTCTGTCACACAACAAGAAAAACAAGACTTATGATCATTCTGGTCTTATGAGATCGTCAACATGTTTTGGCCTTCTTTCTTTTAATAAGACACCATCTCTGGAGTCCTTTTCAACTTATTGTACAGGCCTTCTTCAGGACAAAGTATTTTCTTTTTCTATTGACTGAATCTTCTAAAGCCCCATGAAATACAAATAATTGCACTATAATAATAAAAATACAGGGTCACATTTTTATAGGTCATGGCGTGAATCATTATACAAAAAAGAGAACCAAAAAGTGGCATATCTACACACCCTTGGCAGCCCAATCACTCTCTAATGTATCATAACCCTTGGACACGAGAATACTCTCTACTGATTTTAGAGTACTTTTTATATAAGAACAAATCACTATTTATTACCTTTTTGTTGTGGTACCTCATATTTTGCCCTTGTTTATCAAATACCAACTTATTTTCAAAGAGGACATAATTTTACCTTACAAGATTCCATAGTGCTTTTGTAGGACAAATATATGCTACAATTTTGTTAATCACCTAGAGTCCTTCTTATCGGCGTTGCTTTTTTGCACATCACTTCCGTACTCCAAACTGAGATAACCAAACAAACAAATCACTCATAGGGCTAAGGGTATGTCAACCATGAGGCTGCTTGATGCACATACAAGGCATCATTTTATAGCAAGCTGTTTTTACACAGGCCCTGGAGACTTAATTTCTTTATTTAATAGTCTTCTCTGCTTTTGGCTATTCGATTCTGTGTCTTTTATGCTTTCAGTATTTTCCTTTTCTTTCAAAAAAGAGGAAAACAAAAGTTAGCGTATGCTATTCCGCCGATTTACACTTACTTCGGATGATTTCCATGGCGACACACATACAAAGATTGTGTTTGTCTGGTTCTTTATGGAGTTGTTGTTTCTCCTCTCACGTCGGGGACCAGGTTTTGAAAAACTGTGCTCCCTGTGGTTTACAGATTCTGGAACACAAGTATAGCCGGAACACCAGATATAATTATCTTTTCTCTGTTTCCTAATAGCTTTTAGGTTTAAGTATTAACATTGAATATTGGACATGCTGACTTATTTTCAGATTCTAATCTATAAAAACTTATTTTAAATAAAAACACATGTTTTTAGCACACTAAACCCGTGTTATGGGTGCCATCTTAGATGGATGGTTTGATAGCGGACATCTTGTAATGGTCAATTCAGTTTTGTTGGTAAAAATTGCCTTCTTTTTCCTTCCTTTGGGAAGTGTTCTCTAAAAAGTAAGAGAAGTGGTTTACGCCGTCGACCTGTATATATCCTCTAGAATATGGGCAAACCTATAATGCGAACTAACAGTTTAGCTGCTCAAATATTTTGAAAAAGTTGCGATGACCGGCAGAAACTGAGATATATCAATTGTTGCTTCTGGGCTGAAAATAATAAGAAAATACGGAAGTGGTTTTGAAATACTGTGAAGGCAATTTTTACCAACAAAACTGAATTGACTATTACAAAATGGCCACTATCAAACCATCTATCTAAGATGGCGCCCATAACACGTGTTTAGCATGCTAAAAAACATGTGTTTTTATTTAAAATACGTTTCTTTAGATCAGAATCTGAAAAAAAGTAAGCATGCCCAATACTCAATGTGAATACTTAACCCTAACATTTATTAGGAAACAGAGAAAAAGATAGTTATATTTGGTGTTCCGGCTATTCTTGTGTTCCAGAATCTATAAAACACAGGGAGCACAGTTTTTCAAAACCTGGTCCCCAACGTGAGAGGAGAAACAACTCCGTAAAGGACCAGACAAACATAATCTTTGTATGTGTATCGTATTGGAATTATCCAAAGTAAGTGTAAATCGGCATACGCTAACTTTTGTTTTCCCATTTTTTGAAAGAAAAGTAAAATACTGAAAGCATAAAAGACACGGCATCAAATAGCCAAAAGCAGGGAAGACTATTAAATACAGAAATCAAGTCTCCAGGACCTGTATATAAACAGCTCCCTTTAAACTTTGCCTTGTATGTGCATCAAGCAGCCTCATGGTTGACATACCCTTAGCACTATGAGTGATTTCTTTGTTTGGTTTTCACAATTTGAAGTACAGAAGCGCTGTGCAAAAAAGCAACGCCGATAAGAAGGATGCTAGGTGATTAACAAAATTGGAAGCATATATTTGTCCCACAAGAGCACTATGGAATCTTGTAAGGTAAAATTATTTCCTCTTTGAAAATAAGTTGGTATTTGGTAAACAAGGGCAAAATGTGAGGTACCACAACAAAAAGGTAATAAATAGTGATTTGTTCTTATGTAAAAAGCACTCTAAAATCAGTAGAGAGTGTTCTCGTGTCAAAGGGTCATGATACATTAGAGAGTGATTGGGCTGCCAAGGGTGTGTAGATATGCCACTTTTCGGTTCTCTTTTTTTGTATAATGATTCACACCATTAACAATAAAAATGTGACCCTGTGTTTTTATTATTATAGTGCGATAATTTGTATATCATGGGGACATAGAAGATTCAGTCAATAGAAAAAGAAAATACTTTGTCCTGAAGAAGGCCTGTACAATAAGTTGAAAAGGACTCCAGAGATGGTGTCTTATTAAGAAAGAAGGATGAAACATGTTGACGATCTCATAAGACCGGAATGATCATAAGTCTAGTTTTTCTTCCTGTGTGATAGAACAGTAATTGACCATAAAATCAGGAGAAAGAAGGATCCATGTAATTGACACTAGATTAACATAACAGATCTGTCTGAGTTTTTCAAAAACAAGGAACATATTTTCCTGTTAACTCCTTCATTTCTTTTGCATTCTGTCACCTCCTACGCCATTGAATGATTTGTCATCATTTTTACCGCTTTTTGTTTTGATTATTTGTTCTCAATTTGTGTTGTTTCAAAATTGTGATGTGTTTTGATACTAGTTCTTTCCTCTGATCTTAAAATTACACAGTGGTGTGTTAAATACATGAAAACATTTTTTACGTGAAAAATAACATTTAAATGGTTTTGAAAATCCCATTCTGTCTCACTTATGCTTCATGGCGGAGAAATGTGGAAGAAATGTGTTTAGCCAATCTGTCTAATATGGACACAGAGTGGGTTTACTAGTTTTTCTATGTGCATGCACCCTTTAGATATGTTTCCCGCTTAAAAACTGGTCCCTCAAAACAACAATTGAGGGAAAATACACAATTGTGAATTTCCTGTGTATCATTGTACAGAACTAAGATGCCACCAATCTGCAACTTCCCTCCTGGTTGATTTTGCTAAAGGAGGCAAAACATGCATTTTACTGTCCCAGTGACAATGGTCCTGGCTGGTCCTCTTGATGATCTATTAGCTTGTGGGAGGTGACAATTCCTCTGAACCCATGCTTCTAGGTGCTGCCTGTCACCTTTTTATTACTCCTGGGGAACTTGAAATGACCCCCAGTGGCAATTTCCATTTATCTCTCCAACAAGCTGATTTAAAAACGTGTCCTCCCCACAACTAGCTTTTAAGTTGTACAGAAACCAACAGTTGTGCTACTGGCTGACTTTTCCCCAACCCACCCAGCCTGTGTGAGGACACTGGCTCATTGGGGATATTTGGTGGGCATTGTTGTTTTTACAGGTTTTCTTTACCTCTTGTTTTCATAGAAGGAATATCTGTAAATGTTAACCCACGTTTCAATATGGATGACCATTTTACTATTATCCCCTGATAGATGCAGCTCATAAGGTGCAGTGGAAAAGTAAATGCATGTCGAAACGTTTTACAACTTTCTTACCATTCACATCTGTTTAAATACAATGGCTAAACTAAATGGCTTTTTACGTTATGTATTTCTCCCGGCATTGCTTATCAACAAGTTGGGGTCTGAATAAAGTAATGCTTCACTTTTCTTAATATTTCCAATGGCCCTGTTACCTTGTGATTTCTCTTGTCTGATAGCGAGCATATAAGGAACTTACAGTCTCCCAACCCTGCCTGCGAGCAAGGCCCCCACCTGCTCAGCTATGCCACCCTCACCCCACCCCCAGAGAATATTTTTGGAACCAGGACAGTTTTTTTGTGTGCAAGTCAGTGAAAATGAGACGGTGGCTGGTGGAAATGGGATGAGTTGTAAGGGGGTGGATGAGTGGGGGTGTGGGATATATTTTGTGGTTATATCTAACTTTGTGGTCATTTATTATGGTGTTATAGGTGGTATTTTATGATAGTAGTATCTCTTGTGGTAATTTGTTGGAGTGTCCCTTTTTACAATGGCAAGACTAATTTCAGAATAATTCCTAACACTCTTTTTTTACCAGTGTTACTTCCTATAACAAAATGCTGCACTTAGTACACCCAGGATACATCACTTCCACCCCCTGCATGCAGTATTTTATGTACAATACTGCAGTATGCCCTTGTGGCTGAGCTTCAAAACAAATGGATCATTTCATAAACAAATAATTGTATACACACGCCTAATACTTATGAAAACCCAATTCACAGAAAAACTATTTACTATAGGTTTTACCACATGTGGTAACATGAATTACCACCTGAGGTAAAATAAGTCTATCATCTGTTGGACCTCAGTCTATGTGCTAACAAACATTCAGACACATAATAAGAGCACAAACCCAATTCGTTTTTAAACCTTTTGATTTTTATAGAAGGTTAAAATTCAAAGTTGTCCAGACAGTTGCATCATGCAATACTATTTACTTTAACATGGAAAAAATGCATTTCATTAGAGTGCTTGCACATATAAAATAGCTTTTCGAATAATAACTTTCCCTTACGCATTTGTTGCTAACTGGCCAGCAGCAGCCTGGCGAGTAACCTTGAATTGTTAACAGACAGAAGCCTGTCATGTAACAAAAGCTCACTTCATAAATGGGAACCCACGTAACATATAAATCATGAATTACTTTTTAATTAAAAACAACAACCTGTTTCTACCATAAACCTGTAAGTATTTCCCAGGCACACTACTCGCACCTCAATTTAAGACTGCATATTCACCTAGATCTGGTGGTGATACTTCTGTCACGGCTTGGCATGGAACCCGGGGTCGCGTAGATAAGCACTCGCTCAACACCAAATGACCCTCAGCACTGGAGTCTGCCTGCCTGCCAACTACCTGTCACCTCTCTCTGCTTGAAGATTTCTCTTCCAGCTCTCGGGGGTGTCTACTTATTCTATGCCCACTCAAGCCCTTTTTATGACCTCTTGCTGCCAGTCAAGGGAGATCCTGCCCCTTCCAGATCATACCACTGAAAACCACATGATCCCATTGTGCTTTTCCTGCCTTCACCAACTACATTTCTGAAGCTAAATGTTACATTTATTTTGTCTGCTTCCTGCACTACAGCGGAGCAGAATTCCATAGTACATTCTGCACGTTTTGATCCATTTTACAAAGCTCAGTGTATTTTCCAAAATAATTTTCAGGCCTTTCCACATAGGCTAATTTGCACTAAATGTTAGTAAAGGGGACATGTTACTGGGATTGTATTACCATTTTAATATATTAGCATCAGTTGTGCAAATTAGTCAATTGAAATATCATCTTGGAGCAATATGCATTTTTAAGCACATGCTTTGCATTTCTGAACTCTGTGCATTTCCCATCTTGCCTTATGCATTGGCAAGCATGTGCCTTGTGCCTTGCGCACTTCTGCATTTTTGTCTCTGTCTAAGACCCACACTGAAACCCACACTAAAACTACATGTGCATGCTAAACTAACAAGCCCCTGTAATTCAAAGCCCCATTAACTCAAAGCCACTTTCCTATACTCGACATAGACGAGGATTGAGGAATGGAATTATGGGAGTTTTACAGAATCTTCCAAAGCGAGCAGTGTCTCTATGATGGATCCATGGAGAAAGAGGGTGAGGAGTTTCATCAAACCCTAGAGTACTTCGGGGGTCGGGGTGGAGGGGAGAGGAGAGGCTGGATAGAAATGATAATGGAAGTCAGGGTGAGAAGCGCAGGATATTCCAACTGAGAGCACGCTTTTGGTTAGACATATGCTTGTTTAGTGTACTGAAGACAATAGCAACACTATGGATGTGTAGATTAAAGGAGTTCCCCAAAGTGTAACCCTTTAACCACTGTGTTCCAAAAACCAAACATGGGGTTCTGGTAACAAATTACATTTAACTGCATGCTATAAGCAATGCTAAGCAGGAGTATCAGCGTACTGACAGCCTTACTGACACTGCCTCAGAAAGGCTGAGCTAAAAGCACTTCTTACAAACAACCCCCACGAAGAGGTGCAACCAGCTTCTAAGTGGAACCTAACCTTATACCACCAGACTGGTCCCTTTGTTAACTTTTGCTAGTGAACAAAGCCACATGAAGGAGGCAAATACCTGGTGTGTTTATTACATCTGTAGCTATAGTTTGAAACACCACTGATACCCTCAAATCTGGGTAAATCACTTCACATTGGCCTTGTGAAGAGGCACTTTGTTCTCCTTTCTACCCCTCTTCTGCTCTCTACCAGCACCATTCAAGTCGCAACAGAGCACAATACACAGCAAAAAACCTTGGTCCCTTTTTCATTCAAAAATCAAGTGCAATTTTGCAAATTATCTGCACACGCTGTCAAAACATTGGCTTGGTTGGCATTCTTTTAAGGCTGTTTTACGGCAGGATTCAAATGCCCAGGCCACACAGATAACTGTGCACATTTAATGCTCTGGACTCAAGTCAGGAAAAACCACATGCCCTCTGTGAAAAGTGCTGGCCCCAGTACTCCTGTCCTCTATGAAATGTGCAGTTTCCTGTTTTCCTGCCATCATCTGGCACTTAAAATGCATTAGAATTAATGTGCTATAGTATTTCCATAACTAAGGGTTTCCTTTTCATGTTTCATTGTCATAAACCAGTTTGATATGTCAGCGGAATAATTATCAATCCACACATTCTTCCCCACCACCACCCCACTATCGTTTCCTTAGGTGTAATTCTTTCATGAATATTTTGGGGTGTGGAGAGTTTCATCATGGTGAACATTAGTTAAAGTGGCAGATTGCCGAAATTCGTTGATCTGCACATATCAGTGATTTATAGTGGCCATGTTTTGTGGGTATGTATTTTGGGCACATGCTCATGAAAGATATTTGCAGTGTAAATTCTGGCTTATATTTTTAGTGATCTACTGTGTCATTGCAGGAATATATTGTGGACAGAGGCACAATAAAACAGCAATGCCAACAATAGTGGAATTAACTGGCCATTGATCGTAACAGGCACAAAATGGTGCAAGTACTTGGGCATTTAATAGCAGTGCCTGGCAAAAGCCTAATACTTATGCACATGCCAAAATTGGTGGCTTCCTCAATGCTGGTTTTTAACAGGATTTCAGTGAAGGACACGCATAGTGCTTATAAATCGAGTGGCTAAAGGCAGACCTGGTAAAGATATTTGTATTACACCAGTAGCGTGTTTAAAGCTCCAATTAATGTATTAACTATCAGAAGACTGCTTTGAAAAAACACTGCCCGGACTTTGAGTGCAATGTTTGATGGTAAGTTTTGGTGTAAAGCCAGCTCAAATTGTTCCTGCAAGAAGGTGTTTTGTGAGTGGAGGGGCAGGGACTGGGTGGGAATGGCCATAGGGATGAGCATGGCTATGGCCAGTCAGTGGGTGGGCAAATATCCAAACAACACCTACAAGTTTTGTCTCCCTCCTCACATGTCATTTCTCCCTATCTGTACTTAATGCTATAGTTTCAGATTATAGGTGGTGCTTTAGAGCTGGCTAATAGCCGAAAATAAAAATGCTCCTCTGTACTGTTGGTGACGGACATCTATACCATTTTCAGTTTTGGCTTTTAGGTGGTGCTGAAAGCACTGCCTATAAAGCCGAAACTATTGTCATTAACATAAGAGATTTAACATGAGAGCTTAAAACAGGGGCTTTGGATGCAGGTTTGTTGTAAGGCTTTTCAATGCAGGTTGGCATCTGTGGATGGATACATGGTAGTTTGACTATATGTCCCACCCATTTAACGCCCATTGTTAAGTGAAATGGATGGGATTTTCTGACCCTTCCCACCTATCTCCACCCACAACATGACTCTTTTTGCACTCTTTGGCTGAATTTCTACTGTGTGGTGGATTTGACAGCCATTTTTACTTCCAAAATGGCAGCTGCCATGTTTTAATGTTATAAAAATGTTATTTCAGTTGATTGATGCTTTTAAACATGCATCTTTTCAGTTATGTTACATACTTTAATGTAATTGGTTTTCAAAATAAAGAATTTACTGTTAAGCGTACGTGTTTGGTAAAATGGCTTTTAAATTGGACTTGCTTGTGGGTGTGGGTGTCTAGTATTTTCTGTAGTACCTGATTGGATATCCAGTGATGTCAGTACGATGTGATCTCCAGCCTGCGTTTGTTTCCCCCAGGCAGCCATTTTATGTCAGCATTATAAACTTTTTTTTTGGTTGTAGTTTAGAGATTGGAAGAGAGAGGTAAGGCAGTTTGTTTCTATAACGTTCTAACGTTACTAAAACAAACTTTGTGTTCCAGGCAGGATGTTGGCTGCTCAGGCTCTCTTCCAGACACGCCAACATTCGTCAGGCCCTAAGAGGGAGCTTTCACGAGAGCAATCGGGAGAGAGTATTTTTATTATAGGATTGCAATGGAGTTATAATTATTTTAGGCGGGAGACAGTAAAAAATAGCCCGATTTTTCATTCAAAAATCGTCAGTCTCCCACCTAAATCAGGAGGGTTGGCATGTATGCTCTTCCCTCCGCATCACTGTCAACTGCCACCACCATTTGCTTGCTGCCGTCTGGCATATTCTGTACTCTGACCACCCCAACACACAACGCACCCCTTTTATTGCTCTACACTGAGCTGCCATCATGGAAAATGGAAAATGGAAGACTTCTCACTCCGTGTCAGTTCGATGGTGGCCCTTTTATTGTGTATGTTTTTTTTTTTGTGTGTGAAGTGTCGGCCGTGTGCTTTGCGTGGACGTTTATTATTACGGGGTAAAAAAACAAAGGCTTGGTACTCTGTTGTGCGCTGGGGAGCTAATTGTATTATTCCCATTTTTGATAGGCTGTACGAGTATGCTGCTCTACAGCCCTATTGCTTTGCCAGTGGCTGTTTTCAGAGCAAGGTCCTTGGCACCTGAATGGATACTTTATGAAGGCAGGTTAATGTCCAGGACATGGTTAGCTTTGTTTGGGAGCGTAGACTCGCTGGTTGCTCCACATGTGGGTTACAGGTGTCGGGATGGGTTGTCTTTATACAGGTTGTTTTTACTCGCGTCCGCCTGGTTTTACTTTGGGTGGGATGCCAGCCTGCCTGCAGTCTGTAGAAATTGTGTATGTCATATAATTCCACTGGTCGAGCAAGGGCTGCATTTCAGCTGGATGCTGGCACAAAGCGACAAAGTAAAGTTGGTGACAAACGTGGTGGCACTTTGAAATCGCTGTGCCATTTAAACAAGGCAGATGGGTCTCAGTGAGGGGCAGCTCTGACTGGAATGTGCGACTGCATGGTTCTGTTGCTGATGAGTTTGATATGCAAGGGCAGCTGAATGACCCAATTCTGCATCACGAGATAGTGTTATACTGTAGCCGTGATGACTGAAAGGCTCACCACCGCAGAGAGAAAGTATGAGATGCAAGACTGTTCGCTATTGCATTCTGTCCATCCTGCTGTTTTATACACAGTTGTTGGTGCCTGCCGTGGGAAGCGCTGCTCTTGTTTACTGTACAGTATGTGACATGTGCAAGTCACTCTAAACAGGAATTGGCAAAGCCAAGAATTTTGGCTTCTGCGTAGGCATGGGAAAGTCATTTGCCAGGCATGGCTATAATGCTACGACCTGGCTTTAAGATGACAATAGTTGCAAGGTGGTGTCGTATATTTTCTCTAACCTGCTATGTGAGACAATCCCTTTCATTTTCCCCTGATGGAGCCATAAGCAAATCATCCCTGGATTACGCACACGGGCCAATATGTTATCAAGCTGGTGAGGAGTAAAGCCTCAATGTTTTGAGTCAGTTGCATTTCATTACAGTTTATTCGTTTTAGATTTACACATGTTATTAAATGTGTACATTCACAAAGAGATCAGCGCCAGGAAAGAAACAAGGACGTGTTGAAAAATGTTAAGCAAAGCATGCCCTCTTCGAAGCGTTTGCTAGTTAAACAACTATATTTTAACTAGCGAGTGTTGAAACTCGGGTGATGTTTACACTTTCTGAGAAAAACTGGCTAAAAAGCCACAGTGTTTGCAATTGTTTTGTAGGGTAACACCAATCCAATACATGCAAGTCACCAACAGTGCACAGGAACATTAATGCTTTGCTATTAAAAATACCATGCCACAATGAAAACATGTCCAACTGGATCCACAATGTAGACCAGTGTAGACACGTAATAACATTACAGTAAAGCATGCCATGCCACATTTAGACATACCTAGACTGGTTGAACCAAAATGCCAGTCAAAGCAATAACACTCATCAAGAAAAGAGCACACATTCAAGCCCACGTCTCTGCAGCCTCTAACAACACGGCCAAACCTTTTAAAATCTGCAAGGAACTGGCCAATCCTGTTGCGGTCTCTACCTCTCATGTTCCCTCAACAGGCCCTCTTTACATCTTTGCCTTTCGCTTCTCTGCTAAAGCTCAGGACATCCTGTCCTCAATCTCCTCTCCCTCTCTCTCTTCCACTCTCGGCCCCCTTTTGCCCATGTCTCCCTCTCCTCCTCCTTTCTTCTCTTTCTATCTTATAACACTTGGCAAGGTTTCTAGACAAGTCCCATCTATGAAAGTGTCATCCAAACAGGATGACACTATGCTCCTCCTCCAGAACTATCACCAAATCTACCTCACCCATATCCTGGGCAAACTCTTGGAAAAGATGGCCATCTTCCAGCTTTCTCTTCACACTGAATCAAATCATGACCATCAGTCTGGCTTCGGAGCTGCCAGATGCATGGAAACTGCTCTCCTGAACACCCATGAAGATCTGGTCTCTAACCTTGATTCCAGCATTCCTTCTGTCCTCATCCTCCTTGATCTTTCCTCTGCTTTCGACATGATCAAACATGCCATCCTGATCAATCGACTCTGTGAGAACATGGGCATCACAGATCAGGCCCTGGAGTGGCTGACCTCCTTCCTCTTGGACCATCCCCTCCCATGTCCAACTTGGTCCCTTTCTCTTTGCCACCTCTCTCTCTCCCTGTGGCGTTCCCCAGGGCTCTATCCTCACACACTAGTTTTTCAACCTCTACTTGGCCCCTTTGGCCAACCTGATGTCTACTTTCTCCTCTAACGTTCAGTGTTATGCGGATGACACTCAGCCTCCTCACCTCTCTCGCTCATTCCTGATTGTCTATCCGCGATTCAGGATTGGTGCACCTCCAACGATCTCTGCCTTAATGCCAGTAAAACCAAAAGCCTTCTCATTGGGACCGCTGCCCCTGCTTTTTCTCTCACTCTGGCCACCTGTCCCAGGCCCTCTTCCTTCGCCTTCCTGCGAGGCAAAAAACCTAGGTGCCATCTTTGACTCTTTCTCTCCTCACATCTTGGACATTGTCAAGAAGTCCCATTACCAGCTGCACCTCCTCAAAGGGACACTTCCCTTTCTCACTTTGCCCCAGTAGCTCACAGTCTCCGGAGCCCTGGTTCTCTCTAGGCAGAACTACTGCAACACCCTCTTTCTCAATCTGCCTTCCTCTACTCTCTGCCCTCTGCAACTAATCCAGAAGATGACTGCAAGACTTATCCTTGGCCTCAAGCCCAGAGACCATATCTCTCCAGCCATGAAATCTCTCCACTGGCTCTGGGTGGCTGCAAGGATCAAGTTCAAGAATCTTTGCATTGTCCACAAGGCTTTCTGCATCCGGGACCCACACTACATCCACTGCTCTCTTCCAAAATATCTGCTACCTGCAACTCTCTAAGGGTTTGATGCTTCTCCAGGCAGAGAGTGCGGGCTAGATCTATCTCCTCTGCAGGTGCTACCCTCTGGAATGGCCTCCCTGTCCCTCTCAAATTTGAGCCGGACCACCTGGAGTTCCGGAAGCAGCTCAAAAACGTTCCTCTTCTCCTCTGCTTTCACTCTCTCCCATCCCTCCTGACCTACCTGTCTGGAGTACCTACTGGTTGCTTGGCTACCCTCAGTCTCAGTGAGTCCAGGCTCTTTCTTGATCAGTCACCCTTGCACTGCCTCTGGGCCTACCACACACTTAGGGGCTGCAACTGTAACCCTACAGTTCCTTATTCTACTGGCACTACCCAGAGCAACACTGCACTGGCTACACGTACACAGAGCATTGCTGCCCTGTTTTCCCCTCCCGTCTCCCGTGCACTTACCCCTCCCTTTCCACATGCACTTCTTGTTCTTACACTTGCACAATCTGGATGACACAAGGCGTAGTATGATCGTTTGTTTTTGCCTAGAAACAATTGTCTACAGGCACGTTATAAATTACTTATCATATCATATCATATCATTTTATCACTGATGCCCAGAAAAATATACAATGCTGCAGTAAGAAACAGCTAGACCGGCAGAACCCAACACTTAGCAGGACTGCTTTATCATAAATGCCCAGTTAAAGTCATACCAAACTGAGGAATGACTAGACTGGCTGCACCAAAATGCCTCTCTTGCTACTAATACCACATATCATGCCCTCTTAGCCTGGACATGGATGACCATTATGATTTATTGCACAATCGTACCCCCCCACACATCCCCTCTCCCTACCCCAACCTCCAAAATCACCTCCTTGGCCCAGAATTACCTCCACGTCCCTCTTCCTTGTCCCAGTGCTTACCTATGAGGCTCCTTGCCTCATAGGTAAGTACTGGGATGAGAAAGAGCGGGACTAGGAGTAATACAGATTACAGGCAGCTAAATCAGGAATTACCTCCATGTACCTCTACCTCATCCCAGTACTTGTGTAAGAGGCAGAGTGCCCCATACACAAGTACTGCCTCATACACAAGCATTGGGACGAGGAAGAATAGGGCTATTATTATATAAAATTCTGTTTATTTAAGCACCTACTTCCGCCAGCAGGGGGACGTCGGCCTGCCTCTGAAAAGGCCAGCGTGATAAGGCCCCTGTTGGCACCCCTGTTAGCGCTCCTATGCGCGAGGGCTCTAACCCATCCACCAGCTATAAACACATCTCACATCTCCGCCGGCGTGGGAGGGCGGGAGCCCCCACATCTCAGCAGCCTAGGACCAGCAGATTGCAGTGGGCCCGTGTGCCCCCACCCACCAGGTCCAGTTGATCACTGTGTGCTCCCCACAACTGCACATGAAAATCAGCCCGCATTCAGGTCTGCACGCGCTGACATTACTGAAATCAAAAATGGCGGGCGCGATGTGGCCTGAAAACGAGGCCCAGCGTCCCTAGCACTGCTAAGCATCGCGCACGCCACCAGAATTCGAATTCCCCAAACATCCGCCAGCAGGCAGAAGAGCCGGCCATCCAAAGGCCATAACAAGGCTACTCTCCCTGTTCACTGCGGTATGCCGCTGCTGCCCATGATCCTTACCACTCTGCAGCAACAAACTATCAATCTCCAAATGTCTCACCCATGCCTACTCAGGCAAGCCTCCCATGCAAGCATGGACCTACTGTAAGTAACTGGCTCTTTATGCACCCGCTCCTTGCAGTCTGATGACCCTGTTTGCCATATTTGTGTATGATACCTATGCACTCACGGTAAGACCCCACTGCACCTTCATTTACTTCGCCCAATATGCCTGACATTACCAGTCCTCTGTGCCCATCTTGAACTTGCCTATTGCAGCCCACTGTACCCATTTTTGATTGTGCCTATTGCAGCCCACTGTGCCTATTGTAGCCCACTGTGCCCATTTTGATTGTGCCTATTGCAGCGCACTGTGCCTATTGCAGCCCACTGTGCCCATTCTGATTGTGCCTATTATTGTGCCTATTGCAGCCCACTGTGCCTATTGCAGCCCACTGTGCCCACTTTGATTGTGCCTATTGCAGCCCACTGTGCCCATCTTGATTGTGCTTATTGCAGCCCACTGTGCCCATTTTGATTGTGCCTATTGCAGCCCAAAGTGCCTGCCCTGCCTATTCTGAACCAGCCTGCTCTCCCTAACCCGAGCTAGCCCTTTGTGCCCAGCCAACTGTGCCTAACTGTACTCCTGGACCCAGACAGTGTGTTCATGGCATACCTTTACTTAACCACTCTCACCTTAACGGCAACTCTCTTCCTACTCCTCCCCAACAACGCAACCCCCCTCCCCTCAAATCCACTACCCCAATCACCCCCACCTCAACATCACACACACATAACAACCATGGGGTATGTCAATTCTAAACAAATCGACCGGCCATATTGCGCCTTTAGCCATGTAGAATGGATCCGCCAATTTGCTGCTCCTCCCACACCATGGCATCCTTGCCCAGTGAAGGACAGAAACCTGAGACTCGGCGC
The DNA here is from genome assembly GCF_040938575.1 of Ambystoma mexicanum. Taxonomy (NCBI): domain Eukaryota; kingdom Metazoa; phylum Chordata; class Amphibia; order Caudata; family Ambystomatidae; genus Ambystoma; species Ambystoma mexicanum. The sequence continues at coordinate 1,214,009,954 of NC_090929.1, read as the reverse complement.
ACGGTTCTTACCCCCCAGATCTCATATCAAAAAACACCCACTTCACTCTTACCATAACCGGGCTCAAGCTAGCGCTTTACAAATCTTGGACGACACCCAAAAAGCCCCTATTGGCATAATTGAACACCCCCTGATCAAAGGTGCTCTCGTCAATGCCTGCTCTCTGGTCGCCCATGCGCTAGACATCGCAGATCTCATATCCGTGAACAATCGCAGATCTCATATCCGCGAACAATCTGCATTTCCTGGCTATCACGGAAACCTGGCTTCATCAGGCAGCAGGCCTATCTCTATCCCTCGCCATCCCAGACGGCTACTCAATACTAAGGAACGACAGGGGCTCGGGTAAAGGATGAGGAGTAGCTTTTATTGCCAAAATTTACCTTGGCCTTAGAATGACCCCTCCATCCAGCTTCCGGTCTGCTGAACTTCTGTCTGCTAAATTCCAACTTTCTGCCACACAATAAATTCTTATGCACCTCATATACAGACCCCCAGACCCCATCTCCTCATTCGAGGAAGAGATAGCCAGCCTCTTGACCACTAATACCAAAATAGGCTCTCAAATCATCTTACTAGGAGACCTCAACCTGGGCCTTGGCGATCCTAACAACGCAAATGCACTTTCCCTGGAAAACACCATCTCCAGGGTTGGACTGGCGGCATCGGCCCATCGGCCACTGGCCGATGACCTTTGGGACCTGGGGGCCAGTTTTTTCCTGAGGTGGGCCATTTTTTTAAAATTGTTTGTTTATTATTACAGCAGCAGGCCGGCACTGCGCGGCCTGCGCAGTGCTGTGCGCGCATGGTGCATCATATCCCGTACCATGCCTGTGGCGATCTGGGCTGCTGAGCGCAGCCCGAGTAGCCAGCTCGCCTCGGGCGCCGGGCCCGAAAAGGAAACAATTACAATTTGGAAACTGACACGCTGACTCTGTCAGCCTGTCACGCACGCCCTCTCACTCACTCTCTGGGGGGCCGGCACAACCAGCCAGGGGGAGCCTCAGCGGCTCAGCCTGGAGCTGCTGCTGGTCCTCCTGACCTGGAAGGTGGAGCGAGCATATTCATCAAAGCAAGGTAACAACAACAGACACGTCGTTAACTTGCTTTGATGATTTGCAATGCATCATGCATATGAGAGGACCGGCGGCGCAGTGGATCCCCTCCACCCCCCCTGAGAAGTTGAACTCTAGTGTGTTTTATGAACGAATACACAAATACAAACACCGGCGGGGGCGTTCTGCAGACTGCAGCACACAGTAGGAGGTTGGCTGGGCTGCTCGCTCCGGCTCCTCTGCCTGCAGGGCTGGGGCCTGGCTGCCGGGGAGTGGGGCTGCCGAAGAGTTCACACACAACAAGTTGCTTTCAACTTTCAGGAAGTTTCAACAACAAATTTGTTGCCCTGCAAAGTTGAAAGCAACTTGTGCCTGTGGGAGGGGGCTGGGGCTGCAGGGCTGCGATGACAGACAGACTCCGTGCCACAATCTTGGAGCTGGAGAGTCGAGAGTGTGGACACGTGGCGTGGGTGACTCTGTCTCTGATATAGTGGGCCTAGTCCTGGCCCTGGCATTATTTATTGCCCACAACTCGACAAGGCAGGCAGCCCACAGAGAGTCAGCCAGCTGAGCCAGCCCAGTGCCCATTGCCCAAGACTGACAACGACTCACAGCCAGCAGCCAGCAGCACTAGAGTGGCCATGGTGCCCACAGAGCCAGCAGCCTTCCCTGAGCCTGGCCCAGCAACAACAGCAGACTCACTGACCCCGGTAAGGACGGACCCAAGAGCTGCATGGGGTGTGTGATTTTTTCCACACGTGTTTTTATTGAAGCCATCAGATTAGGCAAACACAGCGAATTCTGGCCAGTGCGCTCATCCTCTTTCACCCCACGTAACAAGTTTATTTCGCTCAGAACCCACAATGGGCTTCTAACTCAGCTGTTGCCAGTCTCTGGAGGGAGGGTTAGGACAGGGGTTTGTGTGTGGAGCGCATGCGCTAGGACTCTGCCAAAAAAACTCGCAAGTGTCTGGAAGCAGCCCGGCATAACGCCTCTGCGCTATAAATGTTCAGTCGTTCACCCGGCTCAAGGCTTGCCTCATCCTTCACTCCAAGTGATCGGAGCTGCCAGTCCCCTTGAAGATGTAACTTTGTCGGGTGCACAGGGGCCGCTACGGATAGCGGGGTGTAACTTGTAGGACGTGCTGGGTTCCGTTCTTGGCAGGGGACCTGAGGCCTCCTCTTTCAGAGGTCAACAAAAGGAAAGCCCCCGGCGGCGGCCCGAGATGGGCAGTATAAACACTTAACTTTTAGGTCTGCTGTGCTGCACAACAAGGTTATTCTTCAGATCCTATCAGCAGTGGCGCACCTCCCCCTTTACTCCCCAAAAAATGGCGCAACCCCATCCTACCCCCCAAAATGTCAGACTGCTAAGAAAGGGCCGGCAATTACTAGCGTAAAGGATTGCGTGTTAGCACCTGCATTCATATGTATACATTTTCAGGCAAATGAAATTGTGATCTGGGTTAGTACTTGTGCATGCCAGGGGGTGTGATTGGAAGGGTAGACCCCTCATCCTCACAGCAGCCCTTAAGTGAGGGCTTCGAGACTTAAAGGAGAGTTAACTGCTTGTAACATTGAAGCTGCACAAGAATTGTCTCACTAGAATGCGTAAATAAGTTGGATACCCCCACCCAAATAAGTGTGCCCCTCCCCCATGGTCTCAGCAATTTCATTTTCGTTGCGCCGCTGCCCGACACTAAGCAAAGCAAAGTCACTCCCAGAGAGGCACATAATGATGAATTTATTGAAATGGGTTGGTTTCAGCCGTTAGCTGTTCGTTACTCCTCGCGGCACCTTCCTCCATTTTGTTCATAACCGTGGAATAGTAAATAAGCAGCCAACCCACTTTACCGGCTGATCCGGGCCCTTCCTCATGGTGAACCTCTGGGTCGCCCAGATGACACGGTGGCGAAAGCCCAGACCTTTGATAGAAACAGCAGTGTCAGACCATGCAGGGGCTCACATGTGATGGTAGGCAGTGCACAAGGACCTCAGTGAAACCGGTCGTGGTGTAATTAGCAGTAGAGTGAATTCACCCAGGCCACCTGTTAAACTGCGTTAACATTGTCTCCCCATTAACTTAAATCTTTTTTTTTTTACGTAGCGCCTTGTGTTGCATTAATCTGGTCTTCAGGCGCTGATTTGGATAAAATAACATGCAGAATAATGCATTGTACTTCTATGTTAACCGTGCATGCTTCCCCAGTCTATTTGCCCCACTTAACTGCGTCGTCTTCCATGTCCCTGGCTTTGTTTTATTGTATGTAATTCAACATGAATATGACCATGACCCCATCAATCAGAAAAACTGTGCAGTGTGTCAAAAACAGAAATCACAATCCGTAAGAAGCGCTCTGGTCTACAAAGGGGTCAAGACAAGTGAAAACGCTCGTCTGATAAACAAGCTGAACTATCTGTGTGACTCGTGCATCTCCCTGGCTGGCACGTATTTGGTGGCAGGTTCGTCCGGTGCTGAGTGTGTGTGAGCAAGAGGTGTGCGGGTTGGTGGGGGGACGGGACAAGGCCGGGGTGCTTATATTTATTGCTCCCTTTGGTAAATTTTGGGCCCCCGAGATTGGGGTCTGAAACCATTAGCTTCCCTGATGTTTTGGACTACAGTCCCCTCAACCCTAGCCAGCATAGTCAAGGGCAAGGGATCCTGGGAGGTATAGTCCAAAAGATGCATTTATTGCGATTTTTCTAAGAACATTGCAAGGAGCATGACTCGCTTAAAGACGTTCACAAAAAGGTAAACATGAGTTAACACAACATGGCACGTATGTGGTCTTTGTGTTTCAGCAGCATGTCATGTGCATAGTTGTTAAATATCTATGGTTGGGTGTCACTGGGTGTGCAGGAGTGTCGTGTTAGATTAAGGATGATATGGTTTCTGGCCTGGGCATGCTGTATTGGTGTAGTGAGGTTGCATTTGGTGTTTTATAGCATTTTGTAAGGTTGGCTGTGGCGCAGCCTGGGGAATGTCTTGTGCTGGATGTTGGCTTGCAGTAATGAGGAAGCATTCGGGGTTCGGGAGGGTATCTCGTGCTGGGGATGGGAGTGGGCCGGTCTCAAATGGTGGTTTATGTTGGAATTTGGGTGGCCACATTAAGGTTAGATTGGGGTGCAGGAGAATATGGCTTGTGATGCTTATTGGGTTGCAATAGTGGGGTTGGACTTCTACGCAGCACCTTGTAGTGTGTCTGAATGCAATATCATGGCTTGATGTGGGATGCACAGTGGCGTACCGAACGTGGGTTGGGGGGTGGTCAGAGGGGGCAAGCTGCCCAGAACAGGCTCTTTTGAGAGCCAGAACGGGACTTTTGTCAGTGAGACACTTCTCCAGTTCGGCCCCTCTCTGATATGTGTGGGCATTGTCCTGGCAGCAGGACGTCACACCAAGTGTGTCCCTGCCAGGACAATGCCCCAAGGAGCTCTGGGCAGCAGAGGGGCTCTCACACTTTGCTCTGTGCAAGGGGGACTATTAGCAGCAGGGATTTGTGTTCCTTAGAAATGTGCATGGGAGGGAGGGATCAGCAGTGAGAAGGGTGCATAATGCTGCATGTTTTATGAAATAATTACTATGGCTTTACCCAAGGGGCATTTTGTTAGGCTCACATTCATCTGCATGATGCTATTGTGATCTTGCTTGCAGAACGGGATGGGGAGAGTACAACTAAAGCCATCCTTTTATTACTCAACATATTTCTATGATGATGTATTTAGTGTAAAGTTAATTATGTATTATGTGATATGCTTTGCTTAAAAGGCATTGTTATAAATAAAGTATTATTTGAAGTACGTGAAATGCAAAGGGAAACCTTGATAAATATCTGTATCAACTAAACCTGGGAATTTGTGCTCAGCTACTTAAATTGTCCACATCCCGGTTTCACCATTTAACCAAAGTGTGTGTTTAATCACACTCTCTTATCTGCAGCTCTGTAAGTGATTCACTTCAGAGCTTTTGTTAATATATCATGCTGTTATTTTTTAAAAAAAGCCTGGCTATGGAGTTGTCAGTTGCCTGTGGCCCTGTTCTGCCTAAAGTCCATTTGAGTGGCATTTTCCAAAGCCATGATTTCCTCTGAGCCCCAGGGATAATTTGGCGAACCTTACCACCTCCTCTCTCAGGATTTTCATGAAGCTGGAAGCAGAATTTCCAGGAGCTGTGGACCCTGTCACAGAACTGTATGCAAAGTTATGTTATTTTATGAGTTGTGTTGTTGATGTGTCATCATTTGGCTGTACTGCTTATTAAATGCAACTCTATTTTCATTACTAGTGGCAACGAGTAGACATGCTTTGAGTCTGGTTCTGCAAAATAAGTATGTTACTATGTGATGATGTTGTTTCTTTAAAAAAAAACAAAAGGAATGTTATCACTTTCTCAAGCGTTTACACAAAACATAACAACATGCAACAGACACATGAACCCTGCATAAGTAGCATTTTCTGTAAAGTTGTGAATTGACGCGATTCACGGATGATGGTTTGAGGGCCACTTTTTTGAGGGGTGGACTCACTTTTTGAGGTGAAGAGTGGGCCACTTTTCTGAGGTGAGGGGTGGGCCACTTTTTTTTGGGTGTCCGGGCCTATTTCTTGTCCCAGTCCGACCCTGACCATCTCACAACTAGGATTCAAACTTAGGATCACAGCCCCAAAACACAACAAAGGCAGAACCCTGGACTGGCTAGCTGATCACAACTGCTCCACAGCATCCTCAAAAATGAGCCAATCACATGTTGAGACCATCACGCCATCCAAGGGAAGTTGCAACCGAACACCTCCCCCCCCCAGCTACTATCCCACAAATCTTCACCAGGAACAACCGCAACATCACCCTGCAGAACCTCCGCCCTTTAATCCACAACATCCTTACTCCCGCTAACTACGCCAACCTAGGTGCGGATAAACTTGCTGACCTCTATAATAAAACACTCGAATCAGCAGTAGATCTCATCACCCCTATCAAACTCACTAAAGCTAAAACAGCAGCTCACCCGATCAAATGGTTCACCCCCGAGCTTAAAATCCTCCAAAACTCCAAACGAGCGGCAGAAACACCTGGAGAAAAACACCTAACCAGGCTAACAAAACACTACTCACGATAGCAACTACCACCTACAAAACCTCTATCCTCAGGGCCAAAAAAGAGACCTATGACCACCAAATTGAGAATGCCAAATTTAAAACAAAAGAGCCCTTTTCATCCTTAGGGAACTTGAGTCACCTTCCACACCCCCAGAAACTTGCGTGAAAGATGCAGATTGGTGTGAGAGAATCCAAAAAGCCTTGCCAGACAAAATTGCCATGCTTCAATCCAGGATTGAACAGAAAAGGCTCAGCCTAGCAAAAAAGCTCAGCCTCAGCCTGCTCTCCTGGACTTAAAAATCCAGATGGACCACGCAAAGGATAAAGGCAATTTTACCATTCTCCTGCTCCTTGACCTCTCGGCAGCCTTTGACCTTGTCGACCATCAGATCCTCACAGAACATCTGACTGCTTCAGCTGCTTTCTCTAACCAGGCGACTGCCTGGGTCCAATCCTTCCTGGCTGACCGAACCACCCAGGTCTTTTCTCCGGGGGCTTCAGCACATCCCATCCCCATCCTCTGCGGCGTTCCACAAGGCTTGTGCGTCTCGCCGACCTTATACAATATCTTCACAAAGCTATTGTTCGACCACCTTGATAACCTGGGTGTCACATACACTAATTTTGCCTACGATACCAACGTTCTCATCACACTATCAGGCTGCTATGAGGAGGACTCCACACGGATTAACAACCTCTCCCTGGAGATACAAGCCTGGATGGCAGAACAGGGCTTATGCCTCAACGACGAGAAAACTGAGCTCCTTCTTGTCAGCTCCCAACCACAGCTAAACAAACTGGACCCCTGTTATGTTTCTATCAACATAGACGGTAACCAAATCACTGTGGCCAAATTAAAACTCTAGGTGGTCTATCTAGATTCCACACTATCGCTCAAAAAACAGGTGAATGCCACAGCCTCCTCCACAGCTTATACAAATAAGCTCATCAATGCCTGCAGACCCTTCCTCTCACCCTCCAGCTGCATCACACTAGCCAGAGTGCTAGTGCTCTCAAAAATTGACTACTGCAACACCCTCTTTCCCGGCTCCACGGAACGCAATTTAAACCAACTGCAGGTGCTTCAGAACAAGGCCCTCAGAGCCGCTCTGAGCATCCCGTGACACTCGCACATCTCTAGCTTCAGACAAGATGCCCACTGCCTCCCTGTACGAGACAGAATCTCCCTCAGATCCCTCGTCATTGTCCACAAATGCTTCTCCAATGATGCCCCCAAATACCTGGCAGACAAGTTCTCCAAACACACCTCTTCCAGATGAACCAGAACGTTGTAATCACACTGCCTCTCCATCCCCAAATTTTCTCTGAAAAAAGCAGGCGGATACAGCTTCCCGGTCCCAGCAGCCAAACAATGGAACGCTCTACCGCTGAACCTCAGAGCAGAACCTTCCTTCTGGACCTTCAGAGCAAAAACAAAGGCCTGACTTGCCAACAAGAATTCCACCTCTGTCTGACACACTTATTAATGTACTCGTTCCTTCATCGACCACCATGTAACCCGGTCAACTGCACTTACTGTTATTATCATGCTCGTCTACACTCTTGTATGTATATACTCTGTTATAACCTCCTCTAAGTCTCCGGCGCCCAGTGACCTCAGGGTTCGGTGCACGGTGTAAATAAAGAAACTAAACTAACTAAACTAGGAGTAATGATGATTACCAATAAGCAATCAAGGCATTAAATATAAGTAGTGGTGCAACACAATTGAGCTGACTGGGCTTCAGCACTCCCCCACCCCTGAAATTGTGGGCTATGTTGACTCGACCTGGCTGACCTACAGAGCAGTTGCCGGACAGAAAAGGACACAGATGTTAAACAGCACCTGGGTTTTGCTGTTAACAAGGGCCAGGCCCAGCAATTACTAACTTACAGCATTTCACTGTTAGTGCCTGCATTCAAATGCCAAATTATGTAGGCAATTGAAAACGTGATGTGGGTTTAGTACTTGCATGCCAGGGGAGTGATTGGAAGGGTAAAGAGGGAACAGGAGACCACTCGTTCTCACAGGAGTCCATAAGTGGGTGCTTTCAGACTTAAAGAAGAGAGTTAACTGCTTGTAACATTGAAGCTGCCCTAGAATAGTCTCATTAAAATGCATAAAGAAGTTAGATGCCCCCAAACAAATAAGTTTGTCCCTCCCCCACCTCCTGTGAAGTGAGCTTCTCTTTCAACCTATGCAGGGTTAGCCCCTCCGAAATGTAGGTTTTGTTGCTCCCCTGAATACAAGCACACACACCATTCACCATTTACACACACGCACACCCAGCCAGCCATACATTTAAGTGTGGACTCTTTCACCATACAGGCACCGCCAGGCAGCCACCCATACATTTAAGTGTGCACCCTTTCACCATACAGGCACACCCAGGCAGCCACCCGTACATTTAAGTGTACACCGTTTCACCATACAGGCACACACCCAGGCACCCACTCATACCTTTAAGTGTGCACCCTTTCACCATACACTCACACACGCACACGCCATGGTGTTGAAGGAGCAATATTACTTCAAAAAGAAATTGTTTCATTTTGAATTCACTCTGACTTCATAAAGGAAGTCTTTCCATTAAGGACCGAATCATAACGGAAATAATCTTATGAAGTCTTATAAAGGCAGTGTGACTTCAAAAATAAACTATTTTTTTTAAGTCATAGGGCTCCACCACCCCATGACATGGAGGCCTCCAGCCTAGGATCTTCCATATCATGTGGTCGGGGTAGCCCCCGGACTTCAAAATTAAAGTTTCTTTTTGTATTCACTCTGCCTTCATAAATAAATTATTTCTGTTACAGAAATAATTACTTTATGAATGCAGAGTGAATTCAAAAAGAACATTTAAAAAAAAAAAACATTTTTTAAAAACATTTTTGTTGCATTTTATTAACTGCAAGTCGGGCTCCCTCCCAGGACATGTGGTGGAGGAGACCCCAAAACAAAGAGGGATGCGGGGGCCCGGTTACGCCAGTGTCACTTACATTGTTTGGTTGTGCATCAAACAAAGTGCAAATGAATGGTTACATATGAGATATCCAATTGGTCAAACACAGAGTGTGGTTAGCTATCTACACCACAAATTCTTCAATGCAGAATAATAATATAATAATACCTTATTGGAATTGGGGCTCTCATTTTCTCTGGCAGAACTCTCTCTCTCTCCCCACGGGCTGCCACTCTCTCTCCATAGGCTGTCAAGCTCTCTCTCCAGGCGCGCACGCTCTCTCTCTCTCTCTCTCTCCCTCTCTCTCTCTCTCTCTCTCTCTCTCTCTCTCTCTCTCTCTCCATGAGCTCTCTCTCTCTCTCCCTCTCTCTAATCTCTTTAATAAAATGCCTTTTCTCCTTTTCTGGCATCATTTTAAATTTCCGAGGAAAGGCGACTTGTTTTTGTGTTGTTTATTGCTAGTTGATGATGGCAAATTACTTATGGTCAATGTGGGCACAAGGGAGCTATATCTCTGCCACCATCAGAATCAGTGAAAGATAATTAAGGCTTGAAATGTATCTGAATCTAAATAACTTCGAAGAGTGTATGTTTCTATGCACTTTAGGAGGGATCCTTACTGTGATGTGGTTTGCTTTAAGTGTGACACCAGCTGTAAAGTCTTACTTGAATAACGTATATGTGCGTTCAGATAAGAGTTCTTAAACATATTTATTGTTAGGAATGTTGTGTAGTCAATTGTGGATTCATATATATTGATTTGGATAGCTTCAGGCTTTGGATGTGAGCATATAATGGCTGTGACATCTGCCATTTTTGTGGTATTATGAGTTGTCTCAATATATAATTTCCTTTCCACATGTAGAGGTATAGCCTGATCATAAGATAACCAGGGCTGTTCACATGATCAGTTCCCAACTAACAGACATAAAATAATTCTGTACATAAAATGCTAGGTAAATGTCAGAAAAAGTATTTAATCTCTACCATGTTCAACTCCTTTTCACAAAGAGGCAATTGAACCTTTCCCTCTTCACAAAGTGATCTCCAATATTGATGAATTGGCAGAACTCATGGTGGTAGCTACTTGATGTTGATGTTTGGTAACCTTAGAAGCACCCTACTTTCACAGATTTCCTCAATCTCATTTTGTAAATCAGCCTCCCAGGATGACAGATTTGACACACTTTACAAATGTACCTTTACATAGCATTCCTGTTCAGATTTTATTTTAATTTATTTCAAGTGTGTGTTTGGCTTCAAAATAAACTTTTGACGATGTACTGCAAAAATGGATAGTATAACAAAGTAACATTGCAAATAATTTCAAATGAAAATGTACGTACCATCCATTAAAAGCTATAAGGATTAATAAAACAGGTACAAAATAACCTAATTTCCAAATATATCTTTAAGCAAGTTACAGCATTCATCACACCAAAAAGGTCCTTAAATACATTTATAAAATTACCTTCACTACAATTTAAATAGCCAATAGTACCTTAAGCTTTACACAGAAGCTAATTCTGGCCAATACAAGGGAGATTTAAATTCCATTCAAGATCCTCAAACAAAGAATTTTGTTTTTAGGAATCTTGAATCGCTCAATAACTCAATTTCACCACTTATTCTTCATAGTCTACACACCCTATTGTTTATGGACATCCGTGATCTTCCTTGTCTGTGACTGATTGGAAGGTAACAACATAAAATCCCTTAACACCTATCTGACTTCTGTCTTTTTATACTATATTGCAATTTTTTGTTTGCCACATGTTCCAACCTTTTTTCACTGCCATGCAACGTGGCTTTCTTTCAGCATTCATTTAAAATTTCCAAGGGTGTGCTATCTCACTCAATCCTCAAACCAATCTCTGCAAGAGAAATCGCTGCATGAACAAATAAAGTAAATGCTATGCAATTTTCCTTGTCAAGCAGGTTATGAAATATCACATGAAAAGTGTTTTTGATTGGTTTCTTTATAGTAAGGTACAGAAGTAACTTCCTTAACATGAGTGCTGTTTCAATCTTCATTTTTTACATATGGGTGCCTGGGGGCAGATTTATCCAGCACCACCAATGTTTTTCCTCTACCCTGTTTAGCCAGCCCTTATCTATATTTGGGAACACTCCAAACTTAAATAAGAATCAGATAAAGTTTGGACTTATATGCGTTTATTTTTTATTAAAGGTAGTAAAGTGTAACCACTGTACTGTTTGTCAAATTTCTTTAAGGCTGCCATAGCATTAGAAGCATTTGTTTGTATTCGAAGTAAAGCAAGCCCCCAAATAGCGAAAATGTTCAACAACTTTGAGTCTTTTCATTCGTTCAGATACCATGTGTATCCTACTTTTAGTTGTTTATGATGTGGCTTAAAAACCGTAACTTTCGGTTTTTGGTATATGCACCTTTTCAAGGAAGTCTGGAGGAGAATTTGGCTAGTGCTTTAAATGTTCTTTTCAGAACAAAGTTTGTGACATCAAACAATACTACATCATCAGCGTATGCAAGTTAATGCATATAAATGTCACCCACTTTAGGAGGGACATTACAAATATCCATCAGAGTATCTAATTAATCAGTGGTATAACAATTAAAATCAGGAGGTGCAAGAGAAATATTTTCTGTGGTTACATCTTGTGCATTGGGAAAACTCAAATATTAGTTTTCATATGGAACAGGAAAATTGGATTTAGTAAGCCATCCCCCTTTTTCTTAATTTATTCCAGATTAAAGCTCTATCTACCATATTAAACACAGCTGAAAAATTAAAGAAAGCTGCATACAGTGGGATATTAATTAATATGTTAAACATAAGACACTATAACTTGTGGACATGTTGTTTCTGAATCCAGTCTAGAAGTGATATAAAATCCCAACTTGGGCTACCCAGATCTCCAATAATCTCAATAAAACAGGAGCAAAAAATGTACTAGTAGCATCTAATAACACCATCAAAGTGTAATAGCCAGGCACCTCCTTTCCAGCTTTTTGTGAATCCGAACTAGGATAGTGATAGTCCATATACAGGTACAAATTGAGTTCTTATGATGTTGTTACATAAATGCATCAGGATGAGGGACCAAAGGTCCAGGTCTTAGGTCATTACACTGAATGGAATCACACCGTGGTTCGGTGCTCTCGAATATTTTGATCTCTGAATTATTTCCATTAGATCTTCTTTGATAAATCACCATGCCCCACTCACCCATGGGATGTTGGTTCACGTAATTTGTTCCTTGCATATGCACCTCGAATGTTCTGGCGATGTAGGATTCCCACTCATATTCAATGATTGCGCTTATTTGATCAACCTCAAAATACACCATTCTAATATGATCCAATTACCAAAACATCCTATCATCTCATTCATAAAGACAAGATAGCTAAATTCACCATTGATTTTTTAATCCTTCCACTCTATGTGTATTGATCCAGTTCCTAAATTGAAACATTAATCTCATAGTCTGCTTAGTTAACCTATCATTGCACTGTCTAGCAGCAAGGAATACTTATTTTAATTGCTCAGCATTCTCGTTTCCCTTCTAATAAGTGGGCCATTCCTCCTATGTGTTATCTCCACCCCTAAATATGCTGGCATCTCCTATGCAGTAAGCCCACTATTTCGTTAACTACATCAGCCAATCTGAAAGATTCCCTTGATTGGTACATACATTAGATAATGGAAAAATGAAACATCTGAGGTAGTCATGCATTTGTTCTGTGTTATCATAGGACAATCTCACCTGATTTCCTTTTTTGTTGACCACTCGAGCTCTCAGTAACTCCTATCTTCTGCACTTTGCCCTTTACAACATTGTCAACTTTCCCATTTACATATTTAAAGACAATGATCACTTACAGTGTTAGGCACAATAAAGGAAGTGTCGATCCAAGAAAAGGTTATTTTAGAGACAGAAGCCCCCCCTTCTTAGTTGGTCTTATAAACTGACTAGGAATGTCCCCCCACCCTGGGAGTCCTTCCATTTAGCAATATTACATCTCAGCAATTAGTCAAATGACAGTATAGTTTATCACCAAGTATAACTTCTGTTTGTTTTAATATGGCTTTAGGTATACCTATATCAATTACTTCAGGCTCAACTCCTGGCATATAAGCTTTGGTTAGCACTTGTCATTCAAATCCCCAGCCAAATTAAAAGGGGCTGCTGGAAAGTCCAAAGACTACAATTCTAAGATCCTCGTTAGAAACACCAAGATCTCTTTCATCATCAGCGAACCCGGTGGGTCATTGATGTTGATCATTAAACAATTAAAATCACAGCTATCAATAATGATTTGTTTTTAGCAGGAATCTCCTGGAAAACAAATCACACTTTCCCTACCGTAAAAGGTTTATGGTTTCAGAAGAGGATTTTAGGGTTACATTTGAGGGACCTTTTTTTATGTTGTCTTTGATGTATGTACATTGTAAAATGATCATGTGCAAAGCTATCTTTACCCTGAAACCCAATATAAATACTGCAGAGGTGCCCAAGGGCCTCAATGGAACAATTGATGTCACAGCCACTTTATACTCAAATCCAGAAACTAATGCTATCCAAATCTTTATTAATGCTTTAATGTTATACATGGTGGACAGTCATAATGTCGAGAAAAAAAATGTCGACAGACAAAAATGTCGACAAAAAAATGTCGAAAAAGAAATGTCGACTTTCTCTTTTTTTAATTATATATTTATTTTAGGGGTTTGGGAGTTAAAAAAAGGGAAAAATTAAAAAAATAAATAAAAAAGGGGGGTTGGGGGAACCCCCCATATAAAAAAAAAATGCATTGAAAAAAAAAGTCTACATTTTATTTTTCGACATTTTTTTTTCGACATTTTGACTGTCGACATTATGACTATAAACCGTATTTTAATGTTAGGGTGAGTGTTGTGAAAAACTAAATGAGCAACAGACCCAGGATGCATTATGTGCGTATTGATTCAAGCATATAACCCTTTTATCACAGATATCTTTGTCAAATAGAAATATCTATGGTGATTCATACGTTCCCAAAATACCCTTTGCTTTAATGCAAAGCAGGCTGGGATGCTCACTGGTGCTATCTGCCCCTTCCACTTTCTCATAAAGATATTTCTAAAGAGTTGCATAGCTTTCTTTATTACATTTCTCGAGATGAGACCAGCCAGGCAAGTGATGCATAAATAATCCTTAGAAGTCAGATAGGTGTTAATTTTCATGGTTAAGGAGGAGGATTGGGAGGCATGAGTGCAATGGACTATCAGTATAAAGTTGGCGAAACACAGGAGAAAGGAAATGCTTCCTGGATAGTGTTTGTGAGTTAGATGGGGGTGTTTTTGAGGTACATTTTTAATCAGGGCAAACGTGTAAGTATTCCAATATTTGCATGTAGATTTTAAACTGTTGTATAGATTTCGTAACTATATTTGTTAATGTTTATTTGTATGTTCTCTTGTGTTGGCATATGAAGATTCACAGATGTGTGTGAATAATTTGCCTTTCACAGTTTGTAGAAGGAGTTATGTCAGAACCATGTAACAATGTTAAATTTAGGAATGATGTAGCTGTTCTTATTTCTAAGTGCTTTTATGAACATATAAATGTTCAGGGACATTTTCTCTGGGATAAGGTGACTGTATTGCTAAGAGTGAGGCTATTTCATTGGGGTTCTCTGTAGGGTGGTGAAAGCATACTGAAGCCTATTTGACCTACATCATCACGATAAAGAGCTGTGTGTCAGAATGTGAGGCTTACAGACATCATATGAATATTATAGATTTATGCATAAAGGAATCCGGTCTGTCATTCCACACGTATTATAGATGAGTATTGTATAGTCATTGGTCAGGGTCCCTTTGCCAAAGTGGAAATTGCATGGAGGGACTAGCTTTGTTTGCACATTTGTGCAAAAGGTCCCATTGGTTGCAGGAGGCAATTACAATGGATTACACCACCATGAAAGTGCAGCTGGCAGAAAACTTTAGTAGCCAGAGATGGACAAGAAATCCGACGTATTCAGTCTGCTCTGCTTTCCAACTCTGCCCGGTAAATCAAACACAATCCAACAGGGCGTAAAGGTTCCGTAATGATGGAATACCCCTTCGGCCGCCATGCTTTTATTACTAACCCCAGAACCAAATATTCATAAACCGTACCAACTGAGATTCAGGGCTCAAACCTATTCCTTGTATAACCAGAGGATGAGATCATCGTTATCTTGCCCTGGAGGGCCCAAAACTATAGCTCAGAGATAGCCACACATGAAATCTCCTCTAATTCAGTAAACAGCCGCCAATTAGAGACCCTGCTCTTTTGTACACAACGTTCAGCGGTATGTATCAACACAACCAGTATAGCATTGGGGCAGTAGATAGCTTTAGGAATCAAAATGAAGTGGTCCTCATTCATTAGCCACAATACTTTATTCTTAGCGAAAAAGAATTTGAGTAATACTGTGTTTTGGGTGGGCACATTTTGAGAAAACTGTGTCAAAGGTGCATTCACATGCAGCCTAGATCATTAACATTGGTCATAAAAACAAGACTTGCAGTGCACAAAGTCATTGAGCACCCGACACAAGTGGGCCACCCAAATGTGAGTCTAAAACCATGAGTTTACTGCTTAAGCCATTTGCACCTGCTATTCAACTAGTGCAGCCTGTGACTAAGCCAAGCCCCATGATCGAAGCAATACTTGGAAATAGCCTTTGTTACTAGTTATGGCTTTAGTTCAGCATATATTGGCAGGGTATGTTCCAAATCTAAAGTTATCTCTCCCTGTCTGTTTGATTTTATGTACTGTAATATCACTAGACAGGGGCCACTGAGTCCAAAGTGTCATTTGCCGACATTCACGTGAATTCATGTGCATTGGATGCAAGTTAGTATAATGCCATCGCATTATGTGCTTTAGGTGAATAAAGTAACTGAAATGCTGAGTCCCATTAGCATTCACGCTTAGCTTGCCTTCAAATCACGGAATATAAGACACTGCTGTGCCTGGGAGATACCCAGTAGAGACGTACACTCATTAGCAGCATGGAGTTGAGTACAATTTTAATCAAGTGATATCCAGCCAGCAGAATGTCCATAGCCTTTAATGTCTCTCAGAGATCCACTTATAAACATGTTCATATCGGTTCAAATTATAATATTGTATAATTTTTGAAATCACTCAGACCGTGGATTTGCTATATAATTGCAGAGGGGCATATGTACCTCATTGGAATTTGGAAACACTTTTGTAAGTACAAATGTATTGCACAAACAAAATGAATATGACCATATCTGTTTCTGCACACGTGCCTCTGACATCTGTGCCTGACCTCTAGTCACAGGTTCAAATGCCTGCAGGGCAGACTCAACCCTTCATCCTTTTGATGCCAATATATTGAGCACCATTACATTATTTCAGGTAATATTAAAGCTCCTAGAATCCCGAGGAATTCTGATTATAGCTCTAGATAAGAGCCTGAGATATCACAACATCAGGCGAAAGTTAAATCCGGATTTCTAGTTGCGGCTCTCGATCAACTGTTGAAGGGGAAGCACAGAGTCATATCGTCATCCCTGACGTAATGCAGGCAAGTTCAAGACCTCTCTCTAATCATATGTGAACAGGGTCGGATTGGCCCCTCGCCCTTTCGGCCCGTGGCTGGGCCAGGATCATCCCTGGGGAGTGGGGGCCGGTTTCTGGCCACTTCTGGGCCGGTTTGGAAAAAAATATATATTTTTTTTGGGGGGGGGGGGACAAAAACCTGCAACGTGCAATATGGATCTGTACACACAGATATTAATGATACATATGGTGATCCATTCTTGTATGAAATGTATATCACATTAGTGAAATCATAATCATATTTTTCATAGTGTACTTAGGAACTATGCTAGTTGAGGCCACTTCCTGTTTTGTCAAGGGATGAAGGGTCGTGTTTCATCACTTCCTGGGATGTCACTTTGGGGTGGGGTCAAATGTCATCACTTCTGGTGATGTCATCAGAGCTCAAGGGTCGTGAGGCCAGGGGTAGGCCCCTTTTTGTGAAGCGAGTTTTTTTTTTTTGGGTGTCCAGGCCTATTTCTTATCCCAGTTCGACCCTGTATGTAAATGGGTGAAGAGAAAGGCTGTGACACAACTTCAGAGGTGAAGGGAGTGACAGAGAGCAGGAAGGGACCGCTAATGTGTAGATGGGACTAGGATAAGTAATAGAGTGAGGGGCAATGATACTGTGACAGGAATGAGAGGATACAGTGGTAGGGAAAAGAGGAAGAGCCAGTCTTAATTTGCATACAGGGAATTATAATGACATATTTGAGCCCTTCTGAGCATGAGAAAGGACCAAAGGAAGGGCATTTCTGAGTAGTTTAGGACAGTGGCATGAATCTGGGTTAGGGTGGGTAGTGAAATGGAGTCGGCTGAGTTATCAAATCCCGAAACACATTTTGAGCATCAGAAGTCACAGGTATACTGAAGCAGGTAGAGGGAGTAAGTCACCATGGTGTTCACGATGGACACTCTCATTCCCCTTTTCTCACAAGGGCCATGCAGTCCATTTGCTGGCATAGAACCCACAATTAATGATTAACACGATGTACTGACAAATCACACATAGTAAACAGTGACAGTTGAGGTGTAATGGGGCTCAGTGGCCTTATTCTCTATACTCACCTACAACATCCACCCAACATCAACCTCACCCTCTTCCATGGAGAGAACAATAGGGTCTCTACATCATCACTAGATTACATCATTACATCATAACATGACATTTATATAGCACCTACTGCCATCAGTATGGCCTCAATGCACCAGAGATGTGGAATATGAAGGAAGGACTTCTAAAATGCTAGTGTGCGATTTTTGCCAGCACAATGGTTGGTAGGGAGTTACTAGGTCCCTAGTAGCAGCCCATAGATACCAGATGAGAGGATGGGTGCTTTGACAGATTGAAGACAGACAGTAGACAGTAGGAGAGTCAAGGAGACTAATTATGTCGACAACTGAACAGATTTATTTTCGAGGGACTTAGCTGTATACTATTGGAGGTAGTGATGTGTGTTTAAGTGGGTGGAGCCGAGCAGTGTTTTTTGCAAATGTCTGGAGGAGGGTGGGCTATGCCCCAGATGGGATACATCTATGAGAAGTACTGCTTCTGATCTGAGGTTTCTGGTAGACCTGTAGCGTGTACATTTATGCTACAGATATTCTGGTCCTATGATGTGGAGAGCTTGGTGGGGGATGCAAATCGCCTGGAGTTTTCTTAGTTGTGATGCAGGAGCCCCTATGTATAGGGGGTTAGCATAGTCTAAGTGTGAAAGGATGATAGCAATGATTGTGGAGATGCTGTGGGGAAGGTAAGGTATGGAAACATTCGGTGGAGAGTGCGCATGTGCAGGGAGCAGCTTTCTGTCACAGTGTCGATGTGAGGTGCTAGGGTCAAGTCCACGTCCATTATACATCCAAGGTTTTTACATTGTTGGAGGTAGTGGGGGGGGTCAGCCTTTGATGAGCAGCCACAGGGGGTGGGCTGAGGGAAGAGGGCAGTGTTCCTGCACTGCATGATCTCAGTTTTTCCTGGGTTGAGTAGGAGGTGATGGCCAGTCATCCAGTGTTCGATTTCTGATGGACATGATGAGAGATTGGGGAAGGTGGAAGAGGGGCCCTTTGGGATCTTGAAATGATTTTGGGTGTTGTCTGTGTAGTTAGAACAAAAAAAGGCCATGGTATCGAAGGAGCGTTGGAAGGGGGCTAAGGTAGAGGTTAATGGGAGAGACAGGCACACTGCTGCACTCCAGGGGCAACTCGGTGGGGACATGAGGAAAAAGTAGGAATGTATTTTATAGAAGATCTGTTAGAGAGGAAGCAGAATATCCATTTCAGAGCTATGTCCCTGATGCAGAAAGAGTGGAGTCTGTCCATGAGAGTGGGGTAGTCAATGGTGTTGAAGGCTGCTGAGAGGTTGAGTAGAATTAGGGCAGTTCAGCCTTCCAAGTCTGAGTGTCTGATTGTCTTTTAAGATCATCCCAGATGGAGACTAAGCACATGTTTCTCATGAGGGTCTAAGCCTGATTATGCAGGGTCAAGGATCTGGTTGGATTCTGTGAAATAGTATAGTTGTGAGTAAGCTGTTTGGTAGATTAGTTTAGCTATAAACTGGTTGTTTGCGATGGTTCTGTAATTGGTTGGGACAAGGGGGTCGAGAGAGGGCTTTTTGAGCAGGGGCTTCAGGTAGGCAGTTTTGAATTCTGCCGGGAAGGTGCCGGAAATGAGAGATATGTTGTCCATAGATCTTGCAATGTTATTGGCACAGGTAGAATATAGGATTTTGTTTCGTAGTGCAGGGGTCTCCATGGGATCCTGAGACTTTTCTGTTAGTAGTTTTGGAAATTCAGGGTGGGAGAGTGGAGAGAAGGTTGAGACAAGCGGGGGGATGAAAGGCAGTTCTGATGGCCTGGTAGATGTTGCACGGGATGGAGGGGTGATCTATGCTGTTTTAGTGACAATCGGATGTTTCTTTCTAGGGCTACGTCATGGGCGTGGTCCCCGGGGTAGTAAAATAGGTTTTTTGGTGTGGTTTGGGGTGGAGGCGGTGCATGCTGGGGCATTGAATTTGGTGATAAGCTTGTGGAGTTACCTTGAGGGTTTCAGAGTGTTGGTGATTCTATTGCAGTGATGGCATTTTTTGGCCTTGCTTATTTCTGCCCAGTAGCTTTAAGCTGGTGGGTGTAGGCTATTCTATTCAATGGCATTGAGTCTGCATGCCATTTGCGTTCTGGGATTTAAGAGTTTTGAGGGCTGAGGTGTACCATGTGGGAGAGAGGCGTTGTCTGATAGAGACAGATCTGAATGGGGTGCGTGGCCTGAGTGCATTTGAGAGTTAGAGGTCAAATTGGTGAATGGAGATCTGACTCAAATAGAGGGTTGTGGAGGTCAGTGAGGCGAGTAGGGAAATTGCCAGGTCAGGAGTTATTTTGACTTTTTTCCAAATGAGGGAGGGTGCAAGTGGCCCCGGGGCTGGCAGGGGTGTTTGAACGCATGAAGAGGTTGGCCAATTGGTCTGTCCAGATGAATGGGCGAGGTAGCGGTGTAGTAATGGGGTTTGGTGAGCTGAAGATCATGCTTAGTGTGAGACCTGCAGAGTGGGTAGGGTCAGAGACCAGTTGTGTTAGATGTAGGGTTCCAGGTTCTACATTACTGATTTAGTCATAGGGTTATGAGGGATGTTGAACCAGATATTAAAGTCTTCTTATATTGTGAGGTTGGGCTAGGAGACCAAGATGGCGGCTAAAGAGTCGCTAAGGGATTCTGCAAAGCATCTATTGTATCTCGGGGGTCTATATATGAGCAGGAAGCTGTGAGTGTCTAAGGGGGTGAGCAGGAATGTTACCAGGAGGGATTTGTAGTCTGAGTTTCAGGCTTGTTCCACCGGGTGTGAAATAAATAGGATAGATTTGGAGTGGATGTCAATGCCGCCTGCCTTGCTGGTCCTGTTAAGCACAACAAGAGTGTAGCCTGAAGGGAAAGTTTCATGTGCAATGGGCAGGAAGTCTTGTGAGAACCAGGTTTCAGTGATGAAGAGAATATCTGTGCTTTCAGATGAGGTCATAAATGTTGTGATGATTTTTAGCGATAAGCCTGGCCTTGATCAGAATGCACTTTAGCCCGCTGATTGGTTGATTGTATGTGGTAAAGGGGTGTAGATTCTGGAGGGAAGCAAGGGGATGGAGATTCCAGATGAATGGGGTTGGGATGATATAATGTTTATGTGATATGCGTGGAGATTATACCAACTACATACATTAGCCCCTTTGAGACTATGTCCAATACCCACCGATCTAATGTTGTCCCCTCCCATGTTGGCAAACATCAAAACAAACCCCTGTCCCCTACTGGGGTGATATGAGAGGGGACCTGGAGGCTGAAGCCATTTTTATGTGGCAGAGGACACACCCTGCTGGGCATTTATCCTCCACCCCTATGATGTAGTCTTGAGGGGAATGAGAAGGGCTGCTGTTGCTGATTACCAGCATAACATCTGCTACATTGGGACTGGTGTGCTCTAGCACCTTGAAGCGTCTCATGCGCTAGATGGAAATACCTAATGAAAGATCTCAGACCCAAATAACCGGACAGACCAAAGACTATGGCAAAGTACTACTTTATTATTAGCATAAAATAAAGTAGGGCAATCTGGCAGAAAACAAGCTGTAGTCCACACACTTGCATCCAAAATGTATTATACAGAGGTCTTATACCTCAATGTATGTCAGCTTTGACGTCATCCTACATGGCAAACTGTAAAACCTATTGAAGGGAGGGATTGGTTAAGGGAACATATATACTTATAGTGTGTATAAATGTTAGTGACACCATTGGCTCCCTCTTTCTATTAGGCATGCCCCAAACTACTGTAAAAAAAATGTATAATACTGATTATAGCAGAAAAATGGCAGTGGGTCAGCCTTCGCAACATTGTATAGGATGTTACTACATAGACCCACTGATTGGTCGGCATGCTTTCCGAACCTTGGACTTCCGGCTCGTTAGCAGCACGTAAGCAAAATGGAACTCAGGTGCTGACAGCAACGTCAGACTACTTCCCACTTTTCCAATTAGTCCATCATCTCTCCCTGGTCTGGCTCCAAGCCAAGGCTTCTCCTTTGTAGTTGACTTTGCATCCTGTTCTCTCTTCTGTGACTTTTATGGGAGTGTAGGTACATCGTTATCTTCATCTATAGCTTAATGGATAGCTCTTGTTTTCGCCTTCTGAATCACATGTGAGGAGACCGCAAATTTGTCAACTTGACCTTCTATTTACTGCCATTTGGTTCATTTGTGCTGGATGTTGTGACTCCTTACAACCGCTAGAAGCTTTCTCACGCCACCTTGTATAGGCTTTCTGCAGCTTTACTTGTCCACTCCTTGGCTCTGGCAGATGTTTTCTTCTTTGCTTAATCTAAGAGAAATATGTCTTAAGAACATGGCTTATCTTTTTGACTCCCCTTGTGCCTTGCCATTATTCCTTGAAGTGACTCGCTGCGCCACAGGGAACCAGGCTGCACCTCACTGAGGAGGTCCAACAAGGCCGAAACATGTCTGGGGTTGCTTGGTTTTCTGTGCAGAGGGGACCTGGCCTAGCAGTTCGGGCTGGGCTGCTACCTTCGGTGGCGGCAGCTGCTGACTGATTTGCACATGGCTGGTCCCCTTTTGCAATGGCGCAGACGGGCTAAAAAACGGTGGTGTGGAAGGTTGGCCCAGAGCAATTGCCAGTGGTTTAGATTAATTCGAAACCTTCCACCCATCACTTTTGTGGTCAGATTATTCCTTGAAGTAGCATCCTTGATCCCAAGCCAATAGACCACTCTTTTCTTCTCACGCAAAGCTTTTTTTTCTAGCATCTCCTGACTCTGCAGCCCTGATCTGTCTCTGAGGTAAACTCTAAAAGATCCAACTCCAGCGCCAAAACCACATATTTTCTTCAATTGTGAACATATTTTGCCCCGAGTCGTGGTTCCACTTTGACAACAAACTTAGTGTTCAATGGAAATTTTGTTAAGTTTTATTTAACCAAAGACACAGTTAAAAAATAATGGCTTCAACTTAGCACAAGAAGAAAGTCTTATAAAATGTTGTATTTAACTAAACATAGAGAATAAAATCCAGCACGTTTTTCAAACTTTCATCAGGGCTAAATTACATCATTTCCACACAAAACAGCATTGCAACCCATATTAGGAATGTCCCAGGAGATACTGCACACACTGCACATACTACAGGATTTTTCAAATTTGTTATGTGCAGTATGTGCCAATATGGGAATGAAACTATAAGCATGTCCATGAATATAAAGGAATTGTTTGAAATGTCAGACTTTATCAATTGTAAGTCAAAATATGCAGTGTATGCAATCATCTGTGTATGTAGATTGGTATATTTTGGGAGGATCTCTCAGGGGCAACGTGCTCGCCTTGAAAGCAAGATGACACGGAATACCACAGGTTCGATCCTGGGTCCACACTTAGAAACCTCTGGGTATTAAGCACGTTATAAATAACCTATCATATCATATATATTGACAGTACAATGAGAGAAATCAGAACAAGGATCAGAAACCATTTGCATGCCTTAAGAAATGATGATCCCAGATTACTACTTTCGGTACATTGCCAGTCGAAGCATCATTTGGACGATAAAGTGGAATTCAGGTTTGCAGGTCTAAGGATTCAAGAGGAAGTCAACGTTTAATATCAGAATCTGAATTTATCTTAAATCATGTGTTATTGAAACACTCATGTAATCGGTTTTAAGTCATTGTTGAGTACCAGAATTTAGAGTGTGGTATGTTATTGATGCAGAAGCCATTGCTAAAAAAGCAATTAGCATGACTACACGGTTTTGGAAGTTAAACCAGTGCTGAGCAAGTTTTTGATGCAGAACACTTTCTTCTTGTGCCAAGTTTAAGGCATTCTATTATAACTCTGTCTTTGGTTAAATAAAACCTAAAGATATTTCCATTGAACACTAAGGGCCTCATTACACGGAAGGTGGAAAGGGTTAACGGTCACTGGTAATGGTACCGGTGACCGTTAACCCTTACCGCCTTACTACGAGGTCCCTTTGCGGGTAGGTACTTTAACGCCTGCTGTTTAGCAGGCGTTAAAAACCAACCCGCAAAGGGACCAGGGTGCTAATTACGGTACCGCAATTTGCCGCACCGTAATTAGCGCCTTCCCCATTCCCATAGAGCCCTATGGGGCAAAAATGGGAATGGGGAAGAGCAATGGAGGAAGGGGGAATTACCGCCCCGCCAACCTTGGAACAGGGCGGTAATTCCCCTATCCACCAAGGTGGTGCCGGTATTTTACCGGCATGGACCAAGGTGCTAATAGCACCTTGGTCCTCCGCCTACCGTGAAATGAGGCCCTAAGTGTGTTGTCAAAGTGATACCATGACTTGGGGTAAAATATATTCACAATTGAAGGAAATATGTGGTTTTGGCACTGGAGTTGGATCTTTCAGACTTTAATTTAACATTTTTTTTAGACTTGGAGGTTGATTCCTGTTTTGGATCCAATGTGCTTTCTTGCTTAACAACCACACTGGTTCAAAATTATAGGATTACTTAGAATATTAGGTAGTGTAGTTCAAACTAAAGTGCAACCTCAATTTGCATTCATCCTATATTTTCACATTAGTTGAGCTCCCAAATACCAGGGGATGATGGCTGAATACTTAATCACCAGAGATGTGACATTAAGGCATTGTTCGCACCAAAAGGCAGTACTTTAAATGCCTTTAGAACTACCAGTAATCCAACAGAAAATTTAACACAACATTTTTTAAATTGTAAAGATTATCAAAGGAAGAAATCAATACATTTTGGGAGATGACTACCTTAAAACAGTATTTATAAAAAAAAAAAATACCAGGAGGTCTGAGGATTTAGATGTTTTCCAGGCTTCAATAATGCTGAACATTCTGAATTAGCAGGTAACTGGGAAACTAACTTAAATCAAACTTCCAAAGTAACGATAGAGTGACTAGTTGAGCATGCCACCAGGGAACGCAAAAGGGTGGTGACTCTAATAGAGCAGGTTAAGGAATAGATCCAACAAATGAATCCATCAGCAACCACAATAGAAAAGAACTATAAAAAATGCTTGGGATTCTCAAAATCCACCAGGACAAGTTAAAAATAAGAAAATCCTGTATGTTTTTTCGAGATGACAAAGACTATTCTGAGAATAGAGTGTACTCATTCCAGTCTAAATATGATGACAATTCACAGACGCAATCGAGAGGCAGCATCCCCAATACTTCACCAGGAAGATCAGAAATTGATAGCGAACCTGAGGTTTCTGGTGATAACAATATACCAAAAGGAAAAAAAGCCTTTTTTAGATTAAATCAAAAAGATCAGTAAGGCGCTATCAAGACCCAGCCAAAATGGGTAAGCTTCTTAGACCTTACAACTATAGGTACTCCAACCAATCCAGGACAAGAAGAGGGACTAGAGGAGGAAGAGGTGGAAGACACAGACAAGGTCACAAGAAAATGGATCACAAGATCCTATACTCAGTGACAAAAGAGACTCTAAAAGAGAATATTCTGATGCTTAATTAGTCCAATAGAGAATTGTCACAAGCAGAATGAAGTGTTTTAAACAAAGGCTTATACTTTGCTCCGAGTAGAGGGGCAGATTGGATATAAATACAGATTGATTTATTCAAATTCACGTGGAAACTGAAACTAAAGAAATGTTTCCATAATTAACAACTTTTTAGACCAACAATGATGAAGACATTAGTGAGAGTGACGTGACAGTGAATTGGTTCTGTGACACATGCTTGTTACTTTGTTTGGAGGGACAACACACAGTTGAATTAAATCTGATTGGGAATCCAGACGTTGATTCCAAATACTGGGCAGATTTGGAAATGAGACATACATCTAAATTTTTACTGGCTTTCGGTAGTGAAAATGTAAGTGACATATTCCAGAAAGCAATAATACAAAATATACATAAAATAATAGCCAGGTCTGCCAACAAGAAGGGATGTGAGAACCTTTGTTCTGAAGTGAGAAAAGCTTTGGAAACAATCTCGAAAGACAGTTCAATAGTTATTAAAGAAGCTGATAAAGGTGGAAACGTATTGATACTTAACAGATCAGTCTACATCAAAATGGAGGAAACACATTTAAAACAGCCAGGTTGTTATGAACACATTCTATATAATCCGACTAGGCAGGTGACTGCATCAGCTATGGTACTAGTGATGAAATGGGTAAGAACAGGTTTGGTAACGGATGAGGAGAAGAAATTCTTAACAGCCAAACATCACACATTGCCCATAATTTATTTTCTACCAAAGGTCCATAAAACGTTTGAATCTATTCCAGAAGGGCAACCAATATTAAGTGAGATAGGTTGGATGACTGAAAAGTTGTCATATATCGCCCATGGAAAGTATGGAGCAGATGGGTGATGTGGAAGGAGGACTAGACTCAGAGTCACTGCAAGGTGCGGTCTAGTCTTTCTGTTGTAGTACCTACAAGTACCTGGGAATGAAGGGCACCTGTGCATTGCAACTTTCTTGCTGCTTACGTGAGTTTCCCAACTCTCGTTTTCTGCCTCCCGTTGATCCTCTGTGTTCCCTTGCCTTCCTTCCTTGTTCGTCTGCCTGTGTCTTTCCGTTACCGCTGTTTGCGGTTTCCCCTCTCCCGCTCTGTTTGCTTACCTGTCTGTTTCAGCTTCCCGCTGTTGTGCCGCGCCCCGCGCTGCCTTCTTGGATGCGTTCCTTCCACTGCGTCTCACCTGCCATCAGATGCTCCATGCTGGGAGCGCTACTTTGTTTGAGTGCATCGGAATACTAAACTGTTTGTGCTGTTCCGCACTGGATTGTTATTCTTCAATCTACTACGAATACTTACAAGTGCATGCTGGTTATTGTGGTCCGGTACTCTATGAAACTGAATACGCTGGAACCGGACATTGCTACTCTGCTTTCCAGTGCATGCTGGTTAGTGTAGTCCGTTACCCTCAGAAACTGATTATGTTGAAACCATATATTGCTATGTACCCTACCGGTGAATGCTGGGTATTGAAGTCCAGATACCAGTGCATGCCAACAACTACCTCTCAACTCACCACTGCCTACTACAGCTACAAGATCTTCCAGAGTTTTTTGGCAAGGCTTTTCCCTGGTTTGGAGTGGGCTCCCCAGAGTCCCCGCTGCCGGGCTAATAGCTTTATTGGCAGGGTGGCCTCCGGGGGAGCTTGCCCCTATCTCTTCAAACAGAAGAAAAAGACCATCAGGACACAGACAAGAACAGCCTGGAGGGAAAAGAAGCTGGAAAGCTCATCCGATGAATCCATAAAGACACACACAGAATCATCAGGTGAGGAGTGGGCTAGTGGTAAGGAAAGTGTGGGTGATAAACCTGCTGAATCTGAGAAAAGTTCTCAAAATATATTGATTCAATCTAAATAAGAGAAGTGGTAAAGGTACCATCCTATTTATGCGACACTATGCACTTACTACAGACTTTTGGTTTGAATGGGTGGATGAATACCGGTTTTTGACTTTAGATGTGAGAGCCCATTATACGTCAATTCGATACTACTTGGCATTGGAGACAATAGATTATACATATGCATATAGGTCAGCCTCATGTTTCTTACACATAATGATGTTGAAAGAGATGCTAAGATATACATTGACCAATAACATTTTCAACTTTAATAAAATAATGTGCCGACACACAAGAGGGATTGCGATGTGGGCTTATAATGTGCCATCATTAGCTTACTTGTGTATGGGTATGTTTGAAAACTAATACGTACACAGTGAAAATGCGTGGAGAGCAAGAATCAAACTATGGGTCCGCTATATTTGTGACGTTTTTATGATCTGGCATGGTAATGGAACTGTACTACACGAATATGTCACTTTTCTAAATGCAAACAATTTTGGGATAGAATTCAAATGCACTACTAATCGAAAGACTATTGATTTTCTTGATGTACATTTATATACTGGGTCGTTCGAGTAATGTCTAGAACATTTAGAAAGAGTACAGAGGTCAATTCAATACTAGCTACAACAAGCTGCCAAGGCACAGTACGTTTGAGAATATACAGACTGGTTAATATATTAGAGCCAGAAGAAACTGCACTATATTGGAAGAATATTTGAGAGTGTGTTAGGTACTAAAATCAAGGTTTAGGATGCAAGGCTATAAAGAAACCACCATGAATAAAGCTAGTAAGAAAGGATTAGACACTGTAAGAAGTGAACTTTTGAAACCTCAGAAGAAACACAAAATCAGCGATGATCTAACGGGAAAAATGATCACTAAGTATTCGAAGGACAGTAACATGGTTTACAAACTGTTCAAAAGACATTGGCATATACTATCACTGGACTTAGATGTATCTGCATACATTGATAAGAATCCTACTTTTATTTATACGGGGCTCCTACAATCAAAACAGCAGTTAGCCCGTCCTTTTTGCAATCTATTGTAAAACCTAAAACTTGGCTTCAGCATAACTTAATGGGATTTTTCATATGTGGTATGTGCAGTATGTGCCAATATGGGATGGACACTAAAAGCATTTTCATGAATATAAAGGAACCATTTGAAATGTCAGACTTTATCAATTTTTTGTGAAAATATGCAGTGTTGCAATCATCTGTGTATGTGAATTGGTATATATTGGCAGTACAATATGAGAAATCAGAACAAGGATCAGAGATCATTCTCATGCTTTAGCAAATGATGATCCCAGATTACCACATTAGGTACATTGGCAGTCGAAGCATCAGTTGGACGATAAAGTAGAAATCAGATTTGTAGGACTAAGGCTTGCCCGTCCGGATTAAAGAGGAGGTGATCAAAAAAGTATTAAAGCAAATGGAAGTGAGGATGATTTGCAAATATTGCACTTTAACAAACAGACTAAACTCAGACCATGAAATGGGAAATTTCCTCTGAATAGATCTAAAATTGTGTTCCATTGAATTATTTATCCAGAACCCATTGCTAAAAAAAGTAATTAGCCTCACTACATGGTTTTCTAGTGTTAAACCAGTGTTGAGCAAGCTACCGATGTAGAACCCATTGCTAATAAGGTAATCAGTAGGATCACTAGGTTTTTGAAAGCTAAGGATTTGCAGAGCAATATTGATACCAATCTATCTCTTTAGGAGGGATAGTTGATGGAGATCCTTGTGGCAAGGAGCTCTCACCGCCATTAACAAAACCTGCCCTGTTTGTTGGAATTTAAGATCCAGTGAGACTGGTTATTTATGCTGACTATGTTCATTCAGGAAAGATCAGTACTCTTTGTGTTTCTTTGCTAGGAGTCCGAAAAGAGAGTGAATATGAATTAAAGAATACCATTTTCTTTATTGTGTCTTAGCTGCAGCACTTTGCATTCTTTCATGATACAATACAATCATGATAGGCCACTCGTTCACAAGTACTATAGGTAATATACTTACTGAGTGTCTCGGCGTCAGAGATCTGTTTACTTTTGCCATCAGACGTGCTGCACTGCACGTTAGAAGGATTGATGTCACACGTTGCCAGCAATTATTTTCATGTGGTATAAGAGAGGTTGACAATATGGCTGCAACCTGCTACCACGAGGAACGCCGTCTGAGGGATCCTGAACGAGGTCCCATCTATATAGATCTTAGGTGAGGAAACAGCCTCGGCTGCATTTTCACCCTTTCTAGTTAGCTCTACCTTTTGGACTCCCTTTTGTAACTTGTTTGTTTTTTTAACTTCCTAATGATTGAATTTTAGTTGGGACAAACCTATTCAGTATCAATGTTTTTATTTATTCCCCATTAGGAACTATCCACTGTCATATTTACAATGGCAATATACCTTGAGTATAGTAGACTCAAATAAGATAGGCATCACACGCCTGGCAATAAGGCAGACAATATAGAGACCATCCTGAACACAGGATCATCTGAGCATTGTACCTTTCCCACTGGGTTAAGTGTAAAGAAATCTATGGGACATATGATATGAAACGGCATTTATAACGTGCCTATACGCAAGTGTTCAGTGCGGATTTAGGCAAAATAGGGGGAAAAGAGGGAAGACAGGCAACAATCCTACTAGGCCAGATGTAATTCAGATCGCGCAAGTGCATGGGAAGGGGGAAAGGGAAAGTGCGGGGGGCCGGGTGGGACAGTGCAGTACATGCGATAATAGAATAAATAACAATAATGAAAAGTAAGGCCAGCAGGTGGCAAGTGCAAGGGTAAGTGCAGGCATCAGGAGTCAAGTGTTGATAATGGGACTGTAGGGATACAGAAAACAGTCCCCAAGTGCAGAGGTTGCCAGGTGGGCAGTGCAGGTGTGCGACTAGCGGGGGAGGGGACCTGGGGCGAGATCAAAGGGTGGCCAGGTAACCAGTGCAGTTTCAGTTTCAGCCAGGAAGTCAGCAGGGGAGAGGACGAGAAAGGGAAGAAGCAAAGAGAAAGGTTTTGAGGTGCTTCCGGAACCGGAGATGGTTCTCCTCAAGTTTCAGGGAGGCAGGGTGGTTGTTCCAGAGAGAAGCCCCATCTGAAGACAGAGATATACCACCAACTCATTACTTGGAGGAGCGACTGACTCTGAGGGAGTTGGATGCAGATGAGCGAAGAGCTTGAGAAGGAACATATTTAGGAAGAGAGAGTTGAAGGTATTGAGGCCCCAATCCCCAGAAG
This sequence comes from Ambystoma mexicanum, assembly GCF_040938575.1. Classification (NCBI taxonomy): domain Eukaryota; kingdom Metazoa; phylum Chordata; class Amphibia; order Caudata; family Ambystomatidae; genus Ambystoma; species Ambystoma mexicanum. The sequence goes on along the minus strand of NC_090929.1, from coordinate 1,213,979,628 downwards.
GCTAATACACACTGGTGTCTTTAAGAATAATACTATGCCCCCTCCATTCCTCACTCACTACCAGGTGCACCAGTTCAAAGACCAAGATATTTTGTACAAGCTATTTAGTTTTTCAGCTTCTGAAGATAGGAACTGTTTTCTGTGGGTAAGGCATACAAAACACCATAGTTCCTTCTTTCATTCCTGGTACTTCGAGTGCTTGCTCACATCCTTTATTTTCTCCAACTAGATCCAGGCCTTCATTCTTGAAGCATGTGTATCATTTCTTTAGTGTTAATGTGGATCCTGGTCCTGCATCATTGTCAACCCATTTTGACAGCTTAGAGTACTTGGCCCATAACTCTAGGCACATGTAATTTACTACTTGCCCTATGCATACTGGTTCATTCAACAATAAGTGTGCAGGGCAAGATAACATTCCTTCTTCCCATCCTGTACTGGTGGCACCTCGTCCATACCCAAATAGCTGAGATCTCTCCCAGCATCCTGGTACTCCTGGTCTTTCCACTATGTCTGAACATTCAATCCTCCTCATTTTGACAACCTTTATTCATTCTCCAATCTGGGATGGATACATACGTTTGTTGCTTGTCCAAACCATCCCTTTTTTCATCTTATGTGTTTTCACATAAGTATCTTCATATGGAAATGTTCTTCTTGATCGCCATTGTAGGGTTGCCCATTTTGCTTTGAATTGCCCTCTGGTTGTGCACACTGCTAAATGACTGAGGAACTTTGCATCATGTGCAGGTATTTCTTTTGCAATAAATGTTCTGGTTGCATTCATAGCATAGGGGATGAGAGAACATATGTAGCAGCTTTTATCTGGCGTCCTCTCTCCCACCTCCTTCATGGGCTAGTACCATAGGTTCTTTTTTAAATGAGTCAAACTATTGAGGTATGTATTTATATCTTCATGATCCTCCCCAGCATCTCTTTTAAGTCAAACAATTTGTTTAGTAAAATTAGGGAAGATGCTGCTCATGCTTTTGTTAGGGTCAGAGCGAATGTTTCATTGTCACTCACTGTATCTGTATTTGTAACTATTATGTGTCTAAATGCCATAACAATAAGAAAGAATTGCCAAATCATAATATAAAATGACATCACAATTCCAGAAGAACTCATCGATTTTCTTGATGGCAATGCATCACTTATATTCTGCAACCTTCCCATCTCATTTGAATTCAATATGTAATTGTGTTACTTTTTATAAATCACACTTTTCTACCGAAAACTGTAAAATAATTGCCACTATTCCAATAATATGATTGTTTTTAGGATTGCAGAGAAATGTTCCAATGTCCACATGTTGTCTTATCAGAGCTGGGTAAGACTGTAGGTAAATCAGCATACAAGAATGTGTAATGTTATTATGATAGGTAGCATGGAAAAGGCAGTGTGCTCCCTTTCTTCTGGCTTCAAAATATCACCACATTGTTCCTTGTTCCTATCTACAAAAGTTCCAGAATAGCTGCAAGTCCACTCATTCCTTATTAGATTTCAAGAAATTTAAACTTCTAATTTCAAAAGGGTTTTGTCATTCCATAGACACCTTTCCTTTGCTCTTGGTTGCTGATCTTGTCTGCATGTGCGGAACTTCTACTCTTGTTTCACTGTCAGTAGCTGCAGGAGGGGTCACATTTTCTCCATTGCATGGTTTGATGTCGTGCAGGTGCAGCCAGGCTCTTCTTCCGTGCAGTTTGACAGCTGTTGGAGTAACTTCTTCCACCTTGTAGGGTCCCTCGAAATGGGGTTTATTGCAGGTGTGGTCAAATTTGTGGACTAGAAGATAGGTTGTTTTAATAGGCTTTCTGGACAAGCTGGCTGGCTTTCTTCTTCAATCCTTTTTGACCCCTCCGTTCACTTCTTGATATGTTGATATGTTGAGAAATAAAAGAGACACTAGCGTTCATAGTTGCCAAATAATCATGCATCTCGTCACCTAATCCCTTTGCTACACTGTGGGCAGTGTTGGAGGAGCAAGAGGTGTTCTCATTCTGCATCCATTCACCAACTCATGAGGAGTTAAGTGGTGATCTAACAGGCTGATTTTGCAGTGCATACAGCTGAGGATCAGGAAATATAACCACCCCTTTTTCGAAGTGATTTAAATCTTAGCTATCCTCTCTTCTTTAAGTAATCCATTTAAATGTTCACAAAATCCCATTCACCTGTGGGTGATAGGCAGAAAAGAATTTGTGTTTTATCCCTAATAAAAGAGTGACCTGTTCAAATAGTTCATTTACAAAATGTGGTCCATTGTCAGACTGCAGGTCTTTGCACAAACCCCATCTTGGAAACTACTGACGCACAAGGAACTTGGCCCCACATGTGGCATCAGGGTGCGTACATAAACCTGCCTCAATCCATCTAGAAAAGGGACATACCACTGCCACATGTACCTATATCCATTGCATGTTTGCAACATATCCACATAAACTATATGTAGCTACTGAAATAGGCCATTGGTTCTAGGGATTGCTCCTCTCACTGTTTTCAATGTGTGCCCTGCAGTACATTTCTGGCACACCATGCAATGTATAATAAACTGTGCCACATGTTCTAATAGATTTGGTCAACACCAATGTTCTGCAATTGTAGCAGCAAGACTCTCTTGAGTTTTATGCCCAGGTTAGTGAAACTGCTCCAGCGCCACCCTCAATAATGCTAGAGGTATTGACTGGCTTCCCAGTGCTATCTTGCCTCGTGATCGCCTCAGTGTTTTCTCCATAAATCTTGCTCCTCCTGTGAGGCTCGACCTTGATGCTCAATTAACAGAACAATAACCAGCATGTTAAAGCCCTTTATTAACAAACACCATCCTGCCATCTGTTTAACACCTTTTAGTTTGAAATCAGAAATATTTGGGAAATATACTGCCTTTTTGTATTCTATGTCCGCAGCTTTGTTCCTGCGATAAATCATGTCTGCTTTTTTAATATGCACTGCACATTTTATGACTGCAATAGTCATTGAGAACCTTAATGCCTCAATACGTTCTTCCATTAGGGCTGCATGTTGCGCTGGTGTGACGTCTCCACGGAGGAAGCCCCTGCTTTCCACCATGACAAACCTGCATTTACAGTTGACGTCACATTGGTGGAGTCAGAGTACACTATCAATTCCTCATCCTCATATTTTTGGAGTGCGGTGATGAGCACCACTTATTTGGCAGTCTCTGCTGAGCAATGCAAAGGCAATCTTTCACTTGTCACTACCTCGCATTCACCATCACGGATCAGTTTTACCACTGCTGATCCTGTATGTCTTTCTCCCGTTGTTTCGTCAAATTTTGAAGACCCATCAATAAAGCGAGTCTACCCCCACTCCAAGAGCATTTTCTCTAACAGAGGCAATGTCATCATAGTATGCATTGTGTTGTCATGTACATAATCATCCTCCCCTACTGGCTCTGCCATGACTTTTGCTGGGTTCACTGTTCTGCATCTAACAATCTTGATCGCAGGGTTCGAAATAATTACCTCATACTCTGACGCTCTTTGTGTAGTCAATGTACTTTTGGGTGTCTCTAAAATAGTAAATAATGCATGTTCAACAAATAATGTCACTGAACACCGCATTGTAATGCTTGAAGCTTTTTCAATAGCAAATGCAGCAGCAGCTTGTTCGCAAGGGTAATGCCCTTTCATCACTGGATCTAAAATCCCACTATAGTAAGCCAATGGTTTGTGTCAATGTCCTATTGTTGTTTTCTGTGTGAGGACTGCTGTCATAACTTCTCCATTGGAATTGGTAAAATTATTTGTGATAATCTGGGATTCCTTGCAAAGGGGCGTTACCGGTTGCCTTTTTTAATTCTCGAAATCCTTCAGTCATTTTATCTGTCCATGTTGTCTAATTTTTGTCTACTTGTGCTTCTTTACGTCCTGTTAAAAGTGGTTGAATATATGTACTGTAATCGAAAACCCAGGCTCTGCAGTAATTACATAGGCATAAAAACGGTTGCATTTACCTCAATGTTTTAGGTTCTGGAGTCTTCATAATTGCTTCTGATTTTTCATGTGTCATCTTTCTTCCTTCTTGTTAGATTAACTGTCTTATATACAGAACCTCTTCCTGACAATATTGTAACTTTTCTTTGTCCACTTTGTATCCTTTCTCTGCTAGTATAGTCATGTATCTCTCTTCTGTCTCACTGCACACTTAAATGTCATCCACATACTGAATGATTGCACTCTCAAGCTGTACATTGGCTGGATCCATTTGAAGGACTCTTTTAAAGATTGAGGGGGACTCACAGTACCCCTGGGACGAACAAGTATGTTTCAGGTGGATATTTCTATATGAAAATGAGGTCAAATGGTGTGATTCCTCATGGAGGGGAATTGAGAAGATGCATTTTTTAAATCTATAAATGTAAAATATTTGGCCTTGGATGTGATATTACATAATATTGTAGCAGGACTTGGAACTAAAGGAAACTCTGCTTCAACAATAATGTTTAGAGGGCGGAGGGCCTGAATACATATACATGACCCCCCAGTTGATTTCCTCTCTGGGTACACAGCCGTGTTATATGCAGACTTAGATGGCACCAATATTCCCTGCTTCATTAAAGTGGAATGGTCTGAAATATACCTTCATCCGCTTCTTTGGACATGGGATATTGTTTTGCTTGTGGCAAAAATTGCTCCTGGTTTAAGCTTGATATAAACTGTTCTTCTTCCTTTTATTAGACCCACATCATATGGACTAGTAGTCTATAAAATGTATGGTACTTTCTCAAAATCTCCTGGAAAAATGACAGTTTCTTTTTCACCATCGCCATTCCTGGCAGTATTTCTCTATTTTCTACTTTAATCCAATAAGTGAGACTTATAAAAAATACTAATTTATCATCTGAATACTCATCCCTGAAAAGTTCCTCATCAGTCAAGTCTGTCAATCTATATCCTTCACTGAGAGCTATCACTGCTCTCCATCTTCTCCCCTCATAATCTGTTCAATGGACAACCACCCTTTCCTCTCTGACCACTGCTGCTTGTAGCTCTAAGGGGATCACCTGTCCTTCTTCATCATCCATAGGTATATCTGGTCTCAACAGAAACTCTTCAGGTATTCTCAATATTTTACCTAACAACTTGGGTAACCATGATAATAAAACAGTCACTCCATACAAAAATACTTGTGGATCTAAAGGGACTCCTCCTCATCTGTAAAGTCTAATATGAACTATTTTATATTAAGGTAATGTATCCACAGAGTGGAGCACTATTCCTTTGTCAGTAAAAGATATTGTCATGTTAAGTTTTGCAATTAAGTCACATCCTAATATGTTTACTGATGTCTGCTGAGAATATAATAATGACATCAACATGTCGTGTTCTACTATAGAGATTGGTAATTCATCTGTAAAAGGAATTTAGCTCATTGCCCCAGAGAATCCTTGCACATTCATGGCAATGCCTTACATTAGGTATCTTCCCTCACGGACAAAGGAACGAGTGGCTCCAGTGTCTACAAAAAACACAAATGTCTTGCCTCCTATTGTTATCTTGACCCTTGGTTCCTCTTGGGGGTCTGTGGTCACTAATAGTACTGAGCACATCAGGTTGCTCTGTGGGCTGTCCTATTGTGGATACAAATTCATCCCTGTACCTATGAATTTCCTCCTACCACGGTCACACTCCCTAATTTAAGTGTGGGTACTTGCGGAACTCCGGAATTCATGTTCCATTGTGGTACCAAGGCCTGTTGTGTCTGTTTTGTCTGTGCTTGCTGGGTTTGTATTTGTTGTGTTTGAATAGGCACTTGCTGAGGTTGTCTTTGCGATGATTGCATTTGAAATGGAGCTTGTTGTTTTTGCACGTTCCTGAGTCTGCATGTAATCTTGGGTATAATTCTCCTGCGATTCTGCATTATATTGTGGAACATAGCCCATTCCTCCTCTTTGTATATATATATATATATATAACTGGAGGGTAAGCTCTAATTTAAGTGGGAGGATTTAGGAGCTGGTAGTGCTTAAAACAGGGGGGATGGCGTCCTGCCACTTCTGTTAAGTCTCTTTATCTATATATTTTGACAAAGGCTGATTTATTTGGCATGCTAAGTATGGCAATAGTTAATTCATTAAGCTACTGTCATACATATTCTAAAAGACGGACAGAAGAGCCCTTCAGAAAAACACTTTAGCTTTTTTAATTTTGCCAGTGATAATGAATGTAAATCGAATTTTATATGTTTAGATTAGACACAAAAACTTTTTTGTTGTTTTCTGTGTACATTTAGATCAAAGAACATTTATGTTATTTCACAAATGCATTGAAAAAGGAGAAAAGCAAGTGACAAATATTGTTTAGCAAAAGTTCACAAATCCACACATTCTACATACACCATCATTAGTATTTGTGTCCTAATGAACAGTAAATGCAAAGAAACCTGGTGTATTCTTTTGTCACAGAACAAACAGTTACATGTAATGTGTGAAATCAAGAGTCATAGAAAAAAGGAAAAAAAGGGAAAAAAAGGGCATTATTTTCTTTCTAACACTGGGTTTTCTCCTTTTTGGCTCTTGAGAAAAGTGACCTAGTCGTTGGTCCTTCCTCCTCTTGAGCTTTTCAGTTTTGTTGCATGCCCCTTCTACTTCTACATGTTCTGGCTATGTGTCCTATTCTGCCACGCTGCCAACATTGGTGTGGCTGTCTGCCATTAGATTCTCCTCCTCCATGAGGCTTCTGAAATCCACCTTATCCTCTTCCCCTGTGCCCATTCCCTCTCCCTCTTGGCCAAACATTGTACACACTCTGATCCATATAGTATACTACATTACTTTGCTGCGCTGGTTGCATCTCTTGTTTCGCCACACGTTCAGCACTTGTCAATACCGCTTTCTCTAGGGCTAGTTTTGACAATTCTCCATCTGTTTGTCCTGTCCTGTCTGTCCTTTTTCTCATCACACTGTTTACCTTCACCGCATGTTGACATATATTTGTTTTCTCTACTTTTACTCTCTTCCACGCTATCCTCACTGTCAGAAGCGGGGTGGTCATTTGTCAGATTAACATACACCGCTGCTGCTTTTAACTGCCATGGGTTTTCCCCCCCAGTGCCAAGGCCTTTTTTGCTGATTTTGGTATTTCGCCATTCAACGCCGTCTAACATTTTCTGTTTCATTATCCCCTTAAGTGCCAAGGACGAGGTATCTTGTCCTTGGCAACAGGGAGGTAATCCCCAGGATGAGATACCTCATCCTTGGCACTTAAGGGATTAAAGGATAAAATCCCTGCTTCTTTTTATCTGTCCTCTTGTTCTCAGAACGGGAGAGAGGAGCTGAAGGTGTTACATCCTCCTCTTTACCTCTTTACACTGATTAAGCATCCACTCCTCCTCAGGCGGATCTTCTTTCTCACTCTGATACATTTTCCAGAACTATAAAATGACCAACCTTTTCTGTAACTTCTTCCTCTTATATATAGCATGCAAATATGTTTATGTTGTCATATATTGCAATACTGATTTTGACAATAACTATCTTGAGGCCATGGCATGAGTGTTTATTAGTCGTGTCTCTAACCCACTCCATGTGATACGGCCTTATCTTAGATGTATATCTTAGCAGTGTCCTGCTGAGGTGTTACCGAAGAGTGTTCCCCATAATGACAAGTCGATCTAGACTGTCAATACTTAGCAGATCTTTATTTTTGTATTTATTTTTATCAAGTACACTACACTGATTTATTTGAGCAGCCACTATCAATCTCTGCTTTTTACCCAAAAACCAATTTTTATCACCTTTAAAAATGCATGCAATGTTGTTCTTTTTGTTCCTTCTTTTACACTTTATATCAGTTGTTACTGTCTTGTTGTTTTATTATTGATGTTTTGAGAATCTCTTCTTTATTTATTTATTATTCTCATTTAATTTGTACTCTCTTGATTGACGTCAATCTATTGATTGAAAAATGTGATGATCACCTTAATTTTTTACTATCGTTTTATATCTCTTAATCTAGACACAAAAAAAGTTTTATACTGACATATTTATAACCCCAGACACATATGCACTTTTTAAATTCTCTGCGTACTCCTTCCTTTACTATCACTTATAAATGTATCTCACCTCAATTTGTACCATGTCTTGGAGTTTGATACACACTCTTCTTTTTGGCCATGCCTCAGGAATCCTTAATACCCCTACTAGTTCTTTAGTGCGTACCTTTCCGCCCCTCTTGGTACCAGAAAAAACACTTTGAAACACTTGTGTATAGGCACGTTTCAAATGCCATATCATATCATATCATTTCTCTTCTTTCTAATTCCCAACAATCCTGTTACTTCAACACATATATCTACCATACAGTCCCTCCCCCTATTTTTGCCACTTTCACTACCCTACTTACATCTGTGGCTCAGCTCTAATCCCTCTGCATTGACTTTTCGCCAATTGACCAGTTCACCTTCAGTCCACGGGGCACCTGCAGTGACCGAGCAGGAATTTAGGCAAAGAGGCACCTGCCAACCGATTCTTCTCACACATGTGTTTTGCGCACTGATCTCCACAGGAAGCTCCACGGTCTTCTGGCTAATGGTGAAAGCAATCGAGCATCTGAGAGTCTAGATCTGGGCCTAGGTCGATTAGACCATAACCATTTGAACCGCTACCAATATGTGCTCTAGCACCTTGGAGCACCTTGAAGCATCTCATGTGCTAACTGGAATTACCTAATAAAAGATCTCTGATCCAAGAAACCGGACCAACTCAACAAATATCAAAGTACTTCTCTATTATTAGCATAAAATAAAGTAGGGCAATCTGGCAAACAACAAGCTGCAGTCCACACACTCACACCGAAAATGTATTACACAAATGTGTGTCAGGTAGGATGTCAGCCTATGTGGTAAACTGTAAAACCTATTGAAGGAAGGAATTCGTTAAGGGATCATATATACATTTTACTGACACCATTGGCTGCCTCTTATGTGCTAGGAATGCCTCAAACTACCTCTAAATACATACAAAAGCTGATTATAGTAGAAAAATGGCAGCGGGATAGCCTTTTTTTTATTTTTTATTTCTTTGGCTGAAGAATTCAATCTTTCAAAATGTCTTTGTTACAACATAATTACAACATAATTAAACAATTAATTAACAACAAAAACATCATATTTTTCTTCCACAATTTTACAATTTTACAATAGTAACCAATGTTATACACAATTCTTTGAAAACAATGCAAATGTGTTCAAGAGTTCATCTACATATAATAACACACACATTTTTAGTAAAAAGGAAAACTCCCGGTTTCATAAAATATTGGCAGCACTTTTAAATTGAACACGATCTGTTGCAGAGCATAGAACAATACGGTTTTCAATTTTCCTTAAAAATGGAATCACGCGGCAGTATTGTTTTTATGAACTGCATAAGCGCAATATGGATAGTGGTTCGGTTACTCGTGATTATTAAACTCCATATTTCATAGGAAGAACAATCACAAGAGAATTGCAATAAATTGTGAAAGTAATGTTCACGTAGTCCACACAATGCAGGACAATCAACTACTAAATGAGATAATGTCTATAACTACTTTAAATTTTTACAGAATCGGCAAAAGTTTTCATTTTCAGAGATTAAGCCACGTCTTGCCAGGATCTGATTTGTCGGGCAAAGATTGAGGCGTAACCTTAGCATTTCAGCACGCACAAAATGTGATGGACGCTTTATGAGATAATGAGGCATTTGTTTCAATTTCTTGTGTGGGAGCAGGTTTAAATCAAAATCTACATAGTTTGTTCAAATGTGTTGTGTCAGAATCCAATCATGCCAATACATTTGTTTCTTCGCTTTTTCAGGGTTAGTAAGTAATAAATCAATTGTGATATCAGCATCAACAAGCGCAATCAAAATAACTTTGACCCACTTCTTAGGAAACGCATCTTTAGAAGAGTAGATGTACATCGCTACTGATCCTAAGATGTTCGCAGTATTACGTCCCAATAGACATTTACGATAAAAGTTACACAGTTTCCAGAGAACCCGTTCAAACAATGAAATTAGGCCCAATTCGTATCTAAGAAAGCAAATAGGAGTACAGGAGGGTAAACGAAAAACAGCTTTCCAAAATTTCCCTTCTAAGCAATTCCAAAATGTTCTTGATTTCGGTAAAGTAGTATCCGCTCCATAGGAGAGAATAGGTGCTGCTTTCTGATTAAAGAAGGTAACAACATGAGTTGAAGTAAATTTGCCATACTTATGCAAAATTATCTTTGCTTGGGATATTAAAGTCGTAATTTTGGTCTTCAGAGTGTCATCATAGATCTGATTTTTCACAGAACCTGAGAAGGGAAGCTCTAGGTATTTATAGTTGGAAACAACCTGTAATGGCGTAGTCTGCAGACACCACTGGTAGTTTACCATTTCTGTTTTCATCGTTCTTTGACAAATTACTATTTGCGTTTTAGCCACATTGATGGGCAAATTGTTGTTGCAAACATACTCGTCCAATTTGTTTAACAGACCTTGCAAGCCTTTAGGGGTTTGGGAGAGTAATACAAGATCATCGGAATATAAAAGCCATATGATCTACTGTAGTCCCAACTTTGGTGAATCAGAGTCTATATCTCCAAAAGAAACTCCTATATCCAACAGAAAGAGGTTAAACAATGTTGATGCTAAAATGCACCCTTGCTTTAACCCCCTCAAGGTCTCAATATTTGCAGATAATAAGCCATCAAGTGAAAGTCTAACTTGCATACTAGTGTGTGTGTGCAGTTTTTTAATCACAGTTAGTAGGGAAGATGGACAACCATAGTTTTGTAATTTATGAAATAGTAACATCCGATCAACCGAGTCAAACGCTACGCGGAAATCCGCAAATGCCATGTAGATCGGTTGATTGAGTTCAGCATATTTAGACTTTAGCATGTTTAAAGTGATTAGATTCACAGAGGTCCCTAATCCGGCAACAAAGCCAGTTAGAAACGGATCTCTTTTACACACTTTACTGGTCCACATATTCAGTTCTTGTAAAATAATGCGAGTATAGAGTTTCCCAGGTGCATCTAATAAGGCGATGGGCCTTAATTCTCTGGGAGACATCGATTTCCTTTTTTATGAATGGGAAAAATTAAAGAGTGTTTCCAAGAAGCAGGTATATTTTGCGTGATGTTAATGTGTTCAAAAATTTGGTCGAGAATTGATGACCAAATTTCAGGATGTTGTTTAAAGATTTTATTAGACAGGCCATCAGGGCCCGGAGCTCTTGACTGACTTATTTTGTTGATGAAATACAATATGTCAGACTTGGAGAGAGTAATGTGAAACGGGGTGTGAGAGATCGTTCTAGAGTCTAACCCTAAACTGGGGGGAAGTGCATAGATTTTAGAAAAATAACTAATCCAGCTCGCTTCTGGAACACTGTGAATTTGAGACCTGGTCTGCGCAGGAGATTATTCAACACTTTCCATATTTGAGCTGTATTCTGTTCACGAGAAACTCGTAGCATTAGCTGACCATCCTGCTGAAATAATTTACTACGATGACATCGCCGCCAATTTCTATATGAGGTTTTGACTTTAATTAGGGCTTTGAATCTGACACTCAAAGGTAACTTCATGGCTTCCCGTTTTTGAAAGCGAAATTCAGTTTTCCTATTTTTTGTTTCCATATCAAACATATGGGTACCTCTAAAGGTCCGAGACATACGTGCCTTTTTATCCACAAAGCGTTGCATGAGATCATAATAGGGAGTGTCAGTAGATGATATGTTTTCTCGAGAGTGACAAAAGGCAACTTGCAAAGATTTGTCAAAGTCATTCAGGTTTGTTTTATTCCATTGTATACGATTTAACTGGTTGGAAACAGACAATATACCTGTAGTAACTATTGGACACGGATTAATAGAGGCCACAGTGACCAACCATTCTACAATAAGCATTCAATGATCAATGTTTAGTTTTGAATCTATGTGGAAAGATTTGATTTTAGAAAATAATTTGTCGTCCGCATAAGTATAATCAATAGTGGCTTTTAAAGTGCCCTGTTGCCAAGTGTGTTTAAAGTCACTGTTGTCAAGTCTGCTCCCATTTAACATACAAAAACCTCTCGCAAACATAAGTTGTTCCCACATTGTACGTCTCGAGTCTTCTGTCGCATTCCTTTGAGGAAGACAATGAAGATTAAGATCGCCAGCCACAATTGTGTGCTGAATTCTCGGTACAAGTACAATGTAATCCAGCATAGTAGAAAGATCAACTAAAAACCTCTGATTGTCAATGCCTTTGGGATTCCAGTATAAGTTCACTACGGCATACAAGATTGCTTCAATTGAGATAACAGTTAATTGGGCAAAGGGATTTGGAGCATAAGTAAAAATTATGCTAGTTTTTGAACTCAATTTGGAACAGTCAGAAGACCTGACATAGGCCGACCTTTGTCTCCCTTCAATGCTGGCATAAAATGGAGCACATGGTTATCCCAAGAAGGTACGGTCGTTAGCCAAGTTTCCTGTAATAAAATCACATCGAGGTTATTAAGAGTGTCTTGCTTGTTATTAAGCAAATGACGAAAACCCAGAGTATTCCAGGATGCAAGTGTTATAAGACGTTCATTATCAACCTTGTGCTGTAGTTAACTTGTGGAATCACAATTACAACAGCATTTGGAGGACACTTCAACTGCTGAGTTAACTTCTGGAATCCCAAGAGCATGGCTAAGCTCTTTTGTAGCTGATTCAATCCAAGCATCTTCCTTTGGGAGTCCATTTGGGGTGCTTGCTGGTCCCAATAATAAGATAAAGCCCAAGGCTAGGAGCTGATCTTTAGCCTCCCAAATGAGATTCCTGACGACTCGAGACGTGAGCCACAAACATGCCGTACTCACAGAGTTGTATTAAAAAACTCTACCTGGGCAATATCTGCAGACCCGATATCCTGCAGTAACGGGATGTCTGAAAACAATTCTAAGATGCTATGCCGATTAAGAACATATTGCGGATGTGGCGGTGGACGACATCCCAATACTAAAGCAATGTTATGCTCCTTTCGCACTTTAGTTTTCAGTATTGACTTTACAGGAGGCTTTTTAGTAGGAGGGGCTGGCACAACAGAGGGAAGAGGTTTGTTTAGCAATGGACGCAGTGATTGCAGCAATTTCGCTATTTCTGCATCGTGCGTAATCGAAGAAGGAGCAGAAAGCTCGACTTCCGCGTTTTTATTACACTTGAATGTGACCAGGGGCTTAAATGTAAAATGCTGATTTATTTCAGCATTAGGATTCACTGGCCCAAGCGAAGGAGCTTGGAGTGTCGGTATGGACGAAAATCTGCTCATATAGGAATCAACTTCTTTTTGAATTTCTTGTCTTCGAATAGCTAGAGCAGCTTGTTCATTTTCAGAAGGTGAACTAGACTTGGGAGGCAAAACTTGGCCCACTTTTTTCTCCTTGGAAGTCAGTGTATCAGTGCTTTTCAAGGAAGCTTGCTCTGAATTAGCACCAATCACCTGAATGGAATGCTGGGCTTCTGACCTAGCTTTCTGATTGGCGTGATTTTGGACCGCTTGAACTAAGTTATCCAGTGGAGCACAGGGCACTACGGATGTTGGATTATTGTTTGAGATGGCAAGCTTTGATTTACTAACTTGACTCAATTAGATGTACTTTTTTGTTATCGCTGAGGAAGCCAGCTGGCTGTGATTACTGGGAAGTAATGAGTGAGCATATTAATAAAATGCTTCAAACTCGCCGAAGTGCCTATTGTAGTACTTTTAACATTTTTTGGATTTTTTCCCAACAGCTGGAGTCAGTTTTTTTTTCAGTGGAGGTGGATTTTTACAGAGCTCCTGAGCTGGGACATTAAGTCGCAATCGGAGGGCCAGTCGCACAATTTTCATTATCAAGATGTTTTTTTTTTCTCTGATAATTTGGCCAATATAAGGAAGGGAACACAGTATTCCAGAGTTGTCTACGGTGATAGGTGACATTTGACTCACCGAATTTACGTGGAAATCCGACTTATCCATCGGTTTCTGCGGCGAACCTGAGAAAGATGTATTAATTGCCATGGCTGATGTTGAGGTTGCAACAGTTCCAAACTTTATCTATCGGTGATAGACATTTATCAACTAGTACCATCGGAGGCAAAATGGGATCAATTATAGTTGTTCGCTTTTGAACCCAGAGTATCTCTTGTTTTGCCTGCCAAGCCAAAACAGATATTAGCTGTGCACTTTGTACATCCAATTTATTGTTCAGTGTGTTAAACAATTGGGTGATAGTTTGCATGGTCAAATTCATGGCTTCTAAAGTCAATTCGACCACTTTCGGCACATTTTGAAGAGGTTGACACTTTTCTAGTGGAGAGCATTTTCGAGGAGTAGGAACCAAGAAAGATGACGTTATGTTAGATTGAGTGCAACCTCCATTAGAAAACAGCTTAGGCGAAAAAGATAGATTACCAAATGATTCTTGAAGCGTAAAGTTGGAACCTGGGGAAGTGAGGTCAATCACAGCTACATCCTCAGAAATTTTTGACGACAATATGCAATGATTGGCCTCGGATATTTGAGCCATGGAGTCTCCTCTTAGGGCTGTACTGTCTGATAAGGAGACATGTGAGGTCATGCAATGCGCAGCCTGGTTGTTACTGGTTGTTTTAGGAGGAGACTGAGTGCTGACTATGTGACTCTTTTGAGTCTGATTTTTAACTATACAATCAGGATAAAAAAAGCGTATGTCATGAGTGCTTGGATTTTTTTTCCTTGCATTTGATGGATGATAGATAACTCGCTTTTTTATTTTCAAACCTGTGTTCGAATCCCCTCCTACTGGTCGCGGGGTTGAAACACATGGCACTGCCTTACTTTGGTTATCACTTAAATTCAGGTCTATACACTTTAAAGGTGGCATTCCAGTTTGCAAGGTATACAGGTTTCGCATCATTTATACCTTAAAGGATTTAGGGCAAGTGAGTGGGAATCCAAAAGTAGTATGTTTTCACCAACCAACAACAGATACAAATGCTAAAGCACTCTAAATTCTCCACCTGCAGGTACGCATAAAAGGCGAGCACAAACAGCGTTCAGTCCAAGTACCTCGCTTTGCTCGCGATGCCGCGGCGAAGCGGCAAAGCAGGACTTCACGGGACTTCACCGGTGCACGCATGAGTCCTCTTAAATAGTCACGCCCACAATAACACAAAGCCTAGATAAGAAAAGATACAGAATTAATATACGTGTAATACGCATTAACAGTGGGTATGAGGTGATAGTTCTATATGCTTCACCTTGTGGTTCTTTCAGTCCTTATTTTAAATGAAATGAATTTCAACACGTCTTCAAAACGTCTTCAGATAAAAATCTGGAACAGCGAGCAGAGAGTAGCGGGCAAAGCGCGACTTCACGGGACTTCACCGGTGCACGCATGAGTCCTCTTAAATAGTCACGCCCACAATAACACAAAGCCTTGTGGTTCTTTGGGTCCTTATTTTAAATGAAATTAATTTCAACACGTCTTCAACACATCTTCGGATAAAAATCTGGAACAGCGAGCAGGGAGTAGCGCGCAAAGCGGGACTTCACAGGACTTTGCCGGTGTGGGTTAGCCTTTGCAACATTGTCTAGCATGTTGCTACATAGACCTTCTGATTAGTTTGCATGCTTTCCTAACCTTGGACTTTCAGCTTGCTAGCAGCATGTAAGCAAAATGGACCCCAGGTGCCGAGAGCAACGTCAGACTACCCCTTACTTTCCCAATTAGTCTATTGTCTCTCCTTGACCTTGCATTCTGTTCTCCCTTATGGAACTTTTAAGGTAGTATAGGTACACCATTATCTTCATCTAGAGCTTAATGACTAGCCCTTGTTTTTGACTTATGAATCACGTGTGAGGAGACCACAAATGTGTCCATTTTCACCTTCTGTTTACTTCTATTCGATTCAACTGTATTGGGTGTCGTGACTCCTTACAGCCTCTATAGACTTGCTCACACCACCTTTTATAGGCTTTCTGCATCTTTAATTGTCCACTACTTGGCTCTTGCAGATGTTTTCTTCTTTGCTTAATGTAAGAGAAATATGTCTTATGTACATAGCGTATCCATTTGACTCCTCTTGTGCCTTGCAATTACTCCTTGAAGTAGCATCCTTGCTCCCAAGTCAATAGACTTCTCTTTATTCCTCACACAAAGCTATTTTTCCAGCGTCTCCTGACTCTGCAAGCTTGGTCTGTTTCTGGGGTAGCTTCATTGATTTAAATACGAGTCCGATGTCCATCTTTCTATCATGGCCACCCTAGCCACGCTTTGCTTTCTTCTGCAGCAAGCTTCTATATGTCTCATCAAGCTTGAATTTCTGCGGATATACATTTATTAGTCAGCATGTTACTTTAACTTCTTTGCATATATGTTTCTCTTCTTACTTCAGTTACATCTTTATCCTTCAGTATTTTAATATTGTTTCAGTGCGTGTTTGTGTCTTCCCTTCACTCTGCCATTCACTCTGAGTGCATATTGTCTCTCATACACTCGATGTGGTACTGGGATGATACCTGGTCTCCCACATAGGGCTCTTCTCCTGCTATTCCAGTATGACAGAGGTTAGGGGGCGGGAGCTAGGGATGATGTGTCCATGTGCTCCTCTACATTGGTGTAACTGGGTTGTTGGCTGAGTATGTTCGTACGAAAGGAGTACATTGTGTTCCTCTAGGCTGGAAAGATTTGCCTGTAATGTAGCCTAGGGTATTTAGGGTATCATGGTGTCGGTATGTGAAGAATTATCACTTCTACCTTCACTGAATCTTTTGTCTCCCACTTCTCACAGACTTTATAGTAGTCCTACTCTGCAACAGCAACCTTGAACTCACCAGAACATGGATGCTTTAGAATCAAATACCTCAAAAACATCAAATCAGCTATGAAGAATGTAAACAAAGTTCCGGTGAAAAGCTTATCCTCTTGAAATGCACAACCAGAACATTTAAAAGATGCTGATGGAAAATCAAGGACCAGGCCATTATACTAAAATGCTTCAGACACCTATGAGTACAATATTCCCCCATCAATGCATTGTCAATGTTCTTAGCAAATCTTTTTCACATTTTTAAAGAGCTAAAGAATCCACCAGAATCACAGCAGCCCGTGCCACTTACATCTCATTTTGCCCTCACACTTGCCTCTCTCCCTGGCTCAATAATATTGGTGCAGTTACTAGAGAAATGTTCATATAGATATGTTATTAAGTGTGGATTACAAGCAAAGTCTCCAGAGTTAAAGGGACTTTCCAATGCCACTTAGAGCAGGTTTGAAGTTGAAAGTCAGAATATAAACCTCACTCATTTGCAAGTGATTGCTTTAAGTCTATCAGTGAGAGATTAAGTCTGGCGTGTCTGTTGATGAGTGGAGAATGCCTAATATTCGATAACATTGCCGGTAAGATGATGCAGTGCGTTACACGCTTGTTACTCTGATCTGTGTTTGATCTGCAGGTTGCAGGTTCAAAGTCATAGCAAGGTCGACTCAGCCGTTCATCCTTCCGAGGTTGATAAAGTGAGTACCAATCGTGGTCGAATAATAGTAATAAAAATGTTTGTAAATATGTGCTATGTAAAGCACTTGGTATAAAAGCGCTATATAAATATCAAATTATTATTATTATAATATTTCATTCCTGGGAGTGCACACTAATTTCTACCGAAGTCAGTCTTCATTCGCTACACTAAACCTTTGATTAATATATGTACAATCAGTTGTGTTTAAAAGCATCTAATACAAATTGGTTCCAGGTGATCTCACAAATACATAACACGCATAGGTTAATACATATAGAATCCTCAGCAATTGATCCGGCTAATTTCTGTATGAAACTTTTAAGCTGTGACGTAAAGCAACCCAAAAACCACCTGTAAAAATAATCCAAAAAGGTCAAATAATCAGTGCACCTCTTTGCAAGGGAAACAAAGTTAATTACATAAAAAAGGTATCAGACGGTCCCGTAAAACCAAACTGACACAGAGCTTGTCTTATCTAAGAAGTTACATCTTTTATAGCAGAAAAAGCCAAATTAACAATACTATGCATAATAATGAGAACAACATAATCCCTCCATCCTTTACCGCCTATAGAACATGTTAATCCCCCCATATAGTCCCTGCACTGATTGGCCACATCTAATCTAAACCCATTCCCCTAAACATGTGGTCCCCTACATCATCACAATCAAATCCAAGAACATGATTGGTAGCTGTTCATTATTGATATATTCATAAATTGAGACCATCATGTGATGTGCACCCCAGTGACAGACGTGATAAAAGTAAACAGGCAAAGCCAATGCTGCACTAATAGACAATGGGCCTTCACATTAAGCAAGTAGTGGCGCAGACAAGCTGCCTCTCTGACCTTGTACCTAATTTATTTTCATCACCTCTTCTCCTCTTATCCCAAATCATGGAACGTTCCAGACATGCCTCCACTCTTACCTTCTTCAAACCCCAGGTGCCCAGTAATGAGGGGACCGTGGCATCACTCTTGAGTCTGAATTTTAGGGATTTATTAGCTTTTGGTTGTGTGTCTACTTGTAATTCATATGGGATAACTGCTCATGGGGGAGGGCAGTAGTGCTCTAAAACCTCATCTTGCCCATTGATATGATATGATAATTCATTTATAACGCGCCTGTACACAAGTGTTTATAGTGCGACAAGACAAGGAAGGGTAGATAGAGGAAAGGCAAAATAAACAATCTTACTAGGCCTTGTGTCATTCAGATCCCGCAAGTGCGAATGGGAGGGAAGAGGTGAAGTGCCAAGGGGGAGAGGTGAGGGGAGAGTGCAATGGCAAGACGCAGTATGTGCTGCCAGGCTGGTGGCTCAAGTAAGTGCAGAGAGGCAGGGGACTGAAGAGTTACAGATACAGTCCCTAAGTGGGTAGGATGCCTGGAAACAGTGCAAGGGACTACTGGTCGTGAAGGAGCCTGGTTCCCATGAGGTTCAGTGGATGGCCATGTAACATGTTAGCGTACCAGAAAGGAGCAGCAGCAAGGGAGAGAGAGAAAGAGAGAGAAAGCAGAAAAGAAAAGGAAGGTCTTGAGTTTCTTCCGGAAACTTAGGTGGTCTTGCTCAAATTTGAGAGAGGGAGGGAGGGTGTTCCTGAGGGAGGCCCCAGCCGAGGATAGTGATTTACCCCCCCTCTCTCTGCCTGGAGAAGCGCCTGACCCTCAGAGAGTTGGAAGTGGATTAGCAGAGGGCTTGAGAAGGAAGATGCTTAGGAAGACAGAGTTGGATTTAGTCTGGTCCCCTGCCCCAGAATGCCTTGTGGATGATGCAAAGGGTCTTGGACTTGATCCTTGCAGCCACTGGTAGCCAGTGGAGAGATTGCAGGGCTGGAGAGATACAATCCCTGGGCTTGAGACCAAGGACAAGTCTTGCAGCCCTGTTCTGGATTATTTGCAAAGGGTGAAGAGTAGAGGCAGGCAGATTTAGAAAGAGGTTGGAGAGAACCAGGGCTCTGGAGACAGTGAGCTTCTGGGGGAAAATGAGAAAAGTATACCCTTATGCACTGTTCTCATGAATTTGTCCTTCGAAAGGTGTATCCCTACCAGCTCACATTCTGTTCCCACCCTATTCAAGCTCTGCAGCTGGACAAAATTAGCACTTATCTGAGTACCGTGGGTGCCTCTGTCCTCGGCTTCTCTCTTGGGGAACGGGAAAGGATGTTTATTTTTGGAGCTGAGCTTGCAGAGCGCAGCTCCACATCACAGTCTGAATTTTATTCTATTCATTGTGTGCTAGGCATTAACATCCAAAATGGCATCACTCCTGCCAGTTTAACAGACGGACCTTGATTCTAACACAATGGGCCTCATTACGAGGCTGCCGGTAGCCATGCCTGTAGTACAGGCATGGCTGCTGCCGGTATCCATTTTTTTCTGGCACCCACGAATGGGCAATTACCGGGTCATGCCGAGTTTTTGCAGACCCCGTAACTGCCCATTCACGGGTGCCGGTAATAAGGCACTCCCCATCCTCATTCGGCCCCATAGGGCTCAATTGGAATGGGAAGGGTGGTAGCACCAATACAGTGAATAACGGTACCGTTGCTACCATCATGTTCTGCTTGCGGGTGCCGGTACAGCCACCAGGTCAGACTTGGTGGCTGCAAGGGCACTCGCAAGCAGAATTCCTAGTATGGCGGTACAGTAGCAAACGTGCTGGTAGTGATACCGGTGCTGTTGTTGCCTTACCACCATACTTGTAATGTGGCCCAATACCTTGCCAATACGTCCATCATCCTCCCAATTTGATCTTTCCTGCATACCACACTCACTATGTTACTATGAATACAAAACCTGAAATACTGGGCCTATATACTGCCCTATCTATGACCTCTGCAACCACAACAAAAATGCATTTAGTTGCTCGTTCTGTGTTGCTATGTGTGTTGCTATATGTGTGCTAGCTTCAATCTGCTTCACCCACGCACTGAAGGGGAATCTTTTTTGAATCCTTGATCAAACAGATTTATTTGCACTTTTAATCCAATATCTCTGTTTGCCAAGGTGGTGACACAACTCCTCAGCACTACATGCACACTGATCCTCTTAGCCACAGACTGACAGCAGCAGCGTGTTACATCAATTTCCTGGAGCTAAAAGCTCAGCCAGGAATCAGATTTAGTGAGCCTTTGTTTACAGAAGGCCAAAGTCAAGATACTCCAACATGACCCAACATTACTGACCCTGACTTCCTTGTGCAGGATCGACACTATTGGGCCACACAGTCTTTCTGGTTGGCTGTATTGAAGGTCTTGGCACAATCGAGGACATGTCCATGAGACTAACACACCAAAGGAAGCGGAAACGGTTCTGCATGGTGGCACACTTTGTCCTATGTTCCCTCGAGGTCCAAGCACATCAATTAGTACAGTACTTTGTGCACTTTTCCAGTGGGACTAGTTTATGGGTTCTGATATCTACCGTTTTATACTACACCAATAGGGTGGGTCGATACTCCTTGCTCTCACAAACAAATTTGGCTCTCAAACAAGCAATCATTTATTCACTGACATAATAAAACACTACACCGGCACCCAACACATAAAACTGCGGAAGATAGTGTAGAAATGGTCAGTTCCTGCATGTGTCATGAGGTGTCTATTGATGGGTTCCCAAATAAATGCAGTTTTTTTTGTTGATGATTTAGTTTATTTATAAACTTTTTCATAATTTTCTTTGTGATCTGTGAGTGGTAAGAGCTAATGATTTAGAATTGATTTCACAGTAATCTTTTCTTCAGTTCCAAAATGGTGCTTAGGAAAAGAGTGATTGTATAAGTGTATTTATTGTTATGTCCACTAAGTAGGGCCG